>NC_083098.1:1268750-1903125 GCF_949774975.1 Lagenorhynchus albirostris
GTAGGTTATACCTTAAGTATAAGTTTAAAACTCAAAATTTTGTCATGCAAGCTGAGAAACTGCTTTGCTGTAAGTACAGACTTACCCTGTTAACACGTCAAAATACGCTGTCTTCTCAGATTTCATTGTATTTTCCTGGCCAGATGTTTTTCCTGTGATCTGTTCACTCTGCACAGAAATTGAGGATATTTAACATTTTTTATTATGCACTTGTCTTCATTCCTCCCACTAACAATTTTCCATCTCTAATATATTTTCTTTCTGTTGCCTCTCAAATCTATAAACTAGATCTCAATGCTGGAGAAATCCTCCAAATGTTTGGGAAGATGTTTTTCGTCTTTTGTCAAGAATCTGGTTATGACACAATCCTGCGTGTGCTGGGATCTAATGTCAGAGAATTTCTGCAGGTGAGCAGTTTGAGGTCCTGGAGGTTTTAATTTTCCAATGTAGTCTCTAGAATCCTTTTATTCAGCCAGCTGGATGAGTGTCTAACTGCTGAAATGGAATCATAGTGACATTTTTCCTAATTCACGTAAAATAATAATTATTGGATGGTCTTGAATACATTTTAGCATTTTTCCTTTAATTTTTGGTACTGATGCTGAATACTTAAGTTGTAAAGTAGTGGTCTCTGAAAGACTCAACATGTTGTGATCTTTGCAGCTGCCTTTTTAAAAATAGTTCTTTGTGCTAGTAGCTGTGGTTTTATGTATATAACGTGGGCTTGCTTTCTACTTGCAAGTCACTCCGAGTTTGCATAGCGTAATTAAAGAGTGTATCAGTATCTGTGATGTTCTACCTGAAGCTCGCTGTTTCGGAGAAAGTGCCTGCCACCAAAACAAGTTTGAGAATCATTGCTGCCGGTTACATATTAGTCAATCTACTCTGGAGAGGAAAATAGGAAATCGTCCAAAGTCAGTCTCAGGTGAAGTCAAAGGTAAATAATGACGTCAAAGGCCTTTGTCTTCTTGTTAAAATTACCTTATTATTATTATTTTTTTATTATACTAGCAAATGACACATTAGGTGGGAGACTATTTTGGGATTGACTGTCCTATTTTAAGCACAGGCACTTGTGAGACCCTCTTCTTGAAATGTGTTAACATTGAATGTTATGTGGTTGTTTGTAAAGGATGTTTCTAAACTGGCCGCTGAAAGCAGCCAGGTCTTGCTGGAAAATGATGTCAATGCAGTACTAGCTGAACTGGAGCCCAGTTTGGGGGGAATGTAAACTGCTTGCAATCCGGCTGCATTATTGATTTAACAGCCAAAATAAGAACTGTAGTGTTTAATCAAAATGTCGGTGGTTTACATAGTGACATTTTTCTTATAAACTAAAAACAGCCTTAAATCAAGATGGAAACTGGTTTGCGGTCCCTGCCATGGATTTATGAAACTACTGGTGTCCGAAAAAGCTGCCACTTCCAAACGAAGTAGCTGCCAGGAGATACTTAAATTAACCTTTAACAGGTTGTATCTAAATGGATTACTTCACATGGATTAAAGTTTGAGATGTACAAGTATTTTGGGATTTGGGGGTTTTGAATACATTTCCATTTTTAATACTTCTGTTGACTGCTGTCACCTCAGCTAAGTTGCAGTTGCAGTTCCTCTCCCTTAATTTTAACATTGTCAGTGGCCACATCTGTGTCAACAAACGGTTTACTTTTTTTTTTTTTTTTTTACCCTTTACTCATTGTGACCGACTGCTAGGTGTGTAGTGGGACAGCAGAGGATGGGCAGCTCCGGAGGTTTCTCCTGTTCTAGAGCTGCCCTGCCCGGCAGGATGGTCTCCACGTGAACGCTCAGCCTGTGAAACGTGCTCTGGGTAAAACACACCAGGCTTCGAAAAGAATGCAAATAGCTCGTACCTAGTTTATGTTGATTACATGGTGAAATGGTAAAAGTTTGGAAATGCTGAGCTATATGAAAATGTATCATTGACGTTTATTTCACGCGGCTCTTTTTCCTTTTCTAAACATGGCCACTAGAAAATTTAACATGACCTGAAGACTAATATTTGTGACTTGCCTTAATGGCTGTTAATGCCTTTTATTTTCCCTGGGCAGCATTATTTTAAATAGTCCTGAGTCTGTTTTCCTCAAAGTCAATAGGCAGTTTTAGTTAATATACCTTTAAATTACACACGACTTTATTTTATTTTTTTCTTTCAGTGCCAGTGTGAACAATGAGGAAACTGGAAAGTTAGAAAACTGTAAAGTTTTCATCAGTATTGTCTACTTTTGATTGAATTGCTTTTTTTCCTGGTTTTGAAATTAATATCTTAATGGCAAATGGGCTACATTAACATACTGCTTTTCTTAAAAGTAGATATTTGTGTTATGAGTAGGCTAATTACAAACAAATTAAATGGACCGTTTTTCTGTAAAACTGACTATGAAATAAAGCAACTGATTTTCTTAAATTGTTCTAAGATCCTAGCTCGCATTTAAAAATTGACGTTCTTCATTACATAAAATAATAAAACATTCTTCACGGTAGACTTTAAAGAGTTAGATAAACTGGGCTTTATTCTAAGGAGAGTTAAAAAATTATTTTTGTCCTTCACCACCTGACTTTACACAGTCACTAAATCCTTAGACTCTACGTCGTAAGTACTGACTTTTCAGAATCCTACCACTTTTCTTCATTTCCCTACCCTTCCGTGGGACAGTCTACCATTATATACAGTGACGGATCGGTTTCCCCATCTCTCTGCATGACCCCTCCATCTCCTCTCCATTCTATAACTAGTGACTTTTCTGAAATGCACATAAATCTCCTCCCATCAGTTACTTGCTTAAACCCTTCAGTGATTCCCAATTGCTCATTGGAAATGTAAAAAGCAATTAAAATAATTGAAACTACTCACATCCCCGTCTATCTCTCCCAGCTTACGCTCCCCCCAGCCCAGCCAAACAGGACTTCTTCCAGAACGTTTTTTTTTTTTTTTTAAACTTGCTCTCTCTGTCCTCTGAGCTTTTGCACCTGCTCTTCCCTTTGTCTGCAACACTGTTCCTGGTCCTTTTCAGCTGGACCTGTCCTCGTCATCCTGCTGGTCAAATTACTTCTTCCAGGAAGGCTCCCCTCCTCTCTCCTGGCTCTACCCTGTTTGAATCAGGGAACTGACATTTCTCATGTTTTCACAGTACATCTATTTCCTCACCCATAGGAAGTCTCGCACCGTAGATCATTTCCTGTTTGGGGCTGGAATGTAAATGCCATGAGGCCAGAGGTCGTGTATAGTCTCTTAATGATGGTATCATCACAGACTTTATCTGGGAATGAAAGAACATTTTTTAAAATGAATATTGGATGTTTATACAAAAATAGGAAGCAAATACCCCAATAGCTCAAGATTAATTTTTTATTAAGAATAATAATAACCGATTTTGAGTGAGGCTATATAACTTTGTTTAGAGATTGATTATAGATTGAAATATAGACGAATAGACACACTCTAGACCAATTTCTTCTTCATGCGGGCGTGGCATATTACTGTTTATTCATTAACATACAAGTGACATTACTTGTATCTATTGAAACTTTTAAAATGTTTGTTCTAATATTTCCATCTGAGGCTCTCAGGCAACAAGAAAATAGACTGTACCACGGGAGACCACTGGCCATGCGTCAGGCTGGGTTCCTTCATCCACTCCCATCCTTCTGAGGAGGCTTCCTTGGGGGGTGTCTCTCCCGGCCTCTCAGTGGGATACATTATTAACAGCGACTCCCTATTAAATATACATATTTTTGCTTTTCTTGAAATAATTTTTAAGTTTTCTGAGTACCAGGCACAGCGTATAACAGGCAATCAATAAAGAGTCTTCAAATGGTAGAATTAGTTAATTCTGAGTTCTATGTGTATACTTTTTATTTGGCCCAGACTGTATTGTCCAGATAATACCTCTGTTCCTTTATGCACGTTTTATACTCAAGGAGATGCTGTATAGATAGTATCTGTAGTTTAGTTCTGGAAAAATGTTTGTTTCTCTCATGGATTTTGTCATTTCCTTTGATTAGTGAACTTAAACAATTTAACAATTTACCAGCTTGAATAGTGGACAGTTCTCCTTTGAAAGGCTTTGCTGCCAATAGCAAATTCCCGGCTCTGCTTACACACTCTCCCTTGCATTTTCAAAGTCATTTTAAGGATTTTTACATCATGCCTATTTTTAGTCTACCTCAAGACTTTCACGAAAAGAGCTACACATCTTAAATGGATAATGTAATAAAATATAGGTTTTAGAGGAAACTTTTTAGAAACATTATTCTTCCAAAGACATCACACAATTTGGAATTGATTTTTGTTAAATGTCCTATGAAACCATCAGTTTGTGGACTATTGATCAAAGTAGATAGTCCTTGCAATTAATTATTATCCTTTTGCTGATTTAGCAACCGAAAACATGATTTATCAAAAAGAGTTAAACAAGGGACTTCCCTGGCGGTCTAGTGGTTAAGACTCTGTGCTCCCAATGCCGGGGGTACAGGGGGTTCGATCCCTGGTCAGGGAACTAAGATCCCACATGTGGCATGGCCAATAAAATAAAATAAAATAATAAATAGAGAAAAAAAAGATAAACAAGAATAGGAAGACATTTTGATTTAGATTTTTGGATTTTACACATTTTATCTGGATTTATTGTCTTAAAGGTAAGACTATATTTCAGCAAGAATTTTTTCCCTATTCTGCCACTTTCTTATTCTTAACTTAGGAATAAAGTGTGGTTTCATGCTGCTGCTGCAGTAAATTTCTATCTGAAGCTTCTAGTGTATTGATTAAAAGAATGCAGAGAACAGATGGGACTTGAAGGGACTTGAAACATACAGCTGGTGAGGAATGTCCAGTCTGATGGTATTCCCAGCCTAAGCTATGCTCCCCTTTACTTTCGGATGCCCTGTTGCATTACTGCAGATTGTCTTTACCCAGCTAGCCACACTGATGTCTCCCATCTCACACGCTCTGCTGCAGTGTGGCTGTGCCTCTCCCCCATGAGAGGGTGGAGTCCCCTTCCCCTGGATCTGGGTTGGCTTTAGTGATGATTTGGCCAGTAGAATATGGCAGAAGTAACATTCTGATACTTCCTAGGCTAGTTCATAAGAACTCGTGAAGTTCGCATCTGAGTATCTGGGAGCATTTGCTCTTGGGAGGTTCCCTGTAGGAACCCAGCCCGTGACACGAGACGCCCAAGCCACAGGAAGGGCCTGTGCAGGCCCTCGGACAGCGCTGCTGGCTGCGCTCTCAGCTGTTACGATGAGTCCGTCCCAGCCTCTGTCTCACTCCAACCCAAGAGGACTTCCCACCTGAGTCCAGACAGCCCACAAAACCGTGAGAAATAATATTAGCGTGTTAAGCCAGTAAGTTTGGGGTGCTTTGATATGCAGCAGTGGATAATTGGGACAGCGCTCTGTGTGTTGTTTTTCCTTTTATGTTTTGTGTCTGTGTTAGTGTGTGTGTACATGTGTACCTGTATTTACGGATGGATGAGTAGAGCTTTGAGTTGTCCATGTTTGAAGAGATAAGATGGTATACAACCTCTGGGTCTGGAACCCAAGTCAGTCCACAGCAGGGCTACTGATTCATTTCCAGTGGTGTCTTGTTATTTATTATGTTATATATTTTTTACTTCCCCAATAATTTTACAGAGGTAAAATGCAACCTAAATGAGCGTGGGAAGCTGACTATTGAAAAATAAAGGAGCAATTTGCAATCTTAGAGACCAGTCGGGATTTAAATTATGAGCCTGCTTAAACATGCATAGGAATCTCAGTGGAATAAGCAAACAAATATTCTGTCATCATTCACTGGAAACACTGGCTTCTTCCACTACTTTGGGTTTGGTGGCGTTTTCACTTACTTTCCCAGTTCATAGACCTAAGAGTCTTCTGCCAGGGCCTTTGTTCAGCCTGCAACGGGGTCTTCTTCAATCTGTGTCGGCTCCAGGGTTTGGCTTCTAAAGGACTACACTGTAATTTGGCCAGCCCGCCAGGAGCAATCTGGGGTTGATGGCTGATCTGCAAGTCTTAAATGTTTGTGCGAAGTGTTATTTCGGGAAATGGGATTTTTCCTGAACAGCTGTGAAATTCTAATATTTCCCTAAATTATTTATAATGTTTCTTAGACAAAAATGCACCATTCATTTTATTTTTAACTTTTGAATTTCAAGAAGAGCTTTTCTCAAAATCCCAAACACCAATTTCTATAACCTGTGTCTACCTGAAAAAAAAAAAACGCACAACTCATGTGAGAGCCATGAGTTGATTCGGTGTCTTGCTGAGGACTGTAGCCAGGGACACAGCCTCTCGGGTGACTCTGAGAAACTGTGGCACAGATGGAAGGGGCAGGTCAGTGTGTATGTGGTGTTGGTGAAGGGATATGTGCAGTCAGGCGCACGTCTCGGTACCAGGTGTCTGCTGGCCACCAGGAGCAGGGATCTTAGTTAATGGCTTTAGTGCTTTTCTGACTGGCGGAAGATGCAAGAATCCAGGCTCATCAGAATTTCCTAACTACCTGAGGGCCTGTGCTAACATTTTTTTCATCCCTGATCTTCACTCTGAATTCTATCCTGGGTGTATTGAAGGTCAGCAACTGCAGGGGCTCACTGACTAAATTCTTGTAGAACCAGGTGAGGAGTGACATCCCTTAGTTGGCATCTGCAATTTTAAAGTTGACATGCTAGAACTCTTGAAGGAAGATAATATTTTAGAATTCTAAGAACTTTTTCTTTGAATAACTCGTATATATTTTCACAATTTTACAAGATATTGATTGTCAGAAGTTGTATATGAACGAGATTTTTTTAAACATGAATTTAAAGGCAGTATTATAATAAGTGAAATAGCTTACACAGGTAATTCTATGACTCTTTGCCTTTTTTTTTAAATTAAATTTTCTCTCGAGAGGATGGTAATGATAACTATAAGTAGTTTTAAAAATATCACCATTTAAATATTTTTAGTGACTCTGGTACAATTTCTTTTTAAATAAGGCCTTACATTATTTCTTTTAAAAAAGATTCCCTGTAGCTTTTCGGTTGGAAGGCTGTTTCTCAAGGAGCAGCTTTAAGTAGAAAAGGCACAAAAGTGTCATTAAACGTTGCCCCTTACTTGCTGTGAGCTCGTGCTAGTCACGCCCGGACCTGCTGCTTCCCGGTATATAGGGGTGACTTTTCCGCTACTCACGCCCGGACCTGCTGCTTCCCGGTATGTGGGGTGACTTTTCCGCTTCATCTGCGTCTTGCTCGTTTCCGTTTTTCACATTCAGATTCTAACATAACATCTTGCTTCTGAAACTTAAAATGCTTTTCAAATTGCACGAGTCTCACAAGTAAGTATTGATGTTGGTCTTGCTTTTCAGAAGTGTGAGGAATAGAAAGAAAGGAAATGCTCTCCCTCATCCTCTTTCCTTAAAAACAGGGAGGTTTGCAGTGACTGAGTTTTAAGATTCTTTCCAGCTCTAGACTGTAGTAATGCTCTCAAGTAACACAGACAGCTCCCTTCTCCCCGTCCCCTAGAATAAGGGTTCTTTTTTCTTTTAGTTAGTTAATTGATTTTTTTGGCCATGCTACTCTGGCTCTGTGTTTGCGGGGTCTCAGCTCCCCGACCACGGATTGAACCCAGGCCACGGCAGTGAAAGCCCGGAATCCTAACCACCAGGCCGCCAGGGACCTCCCTAGAATAAGGGTTCTTGAATGCTGAAAAATCTCTCTCTCTCTGTCTCTCTCTCAACACTTTCAAGGCAGGGTCTTACTACACCCATTTATGTGCATCATTTAGGAATTTTTAATTAGATGCCCTGGAAACGGGAATGAGGTAGTTAATTCCCGGAAAACTTTGCCTCTGTAAGTATGTATAAGCTTATTTGTGCCATGCATAGTACAAAGAGAAATTTTGCATTTATTTTGAAGCATTCCAAGATCTTTAAAAATATGGAACTTCAAAGTAATATTTCTCAGAGGATTAATAAATTCTCTTTTGGTCCTAAATCTGTGGGGTGTACTAAATCCCAGGACGCCAGCACTAGTTTTTTCTTCTGTAAATGATAAAGGCTGGAGGACTTATAAGTAGCAGAATTCCTGAGAAACAGTACATTCATCTTGCTTGTAGAAAAAGCAGTAAAGTGATACCAGGACATTCAGAGAAATGAAATGGAAACCTCAGACCAACCTTTTGGCATCTTGAGGCAAAATAGATGAATGAACCTGCTCTCTGTTCCTTTCCTGATTCCTGGTGTCATAAAGCTAAGGAGAATGACGTGAAAGCGTATTTGAGGTTTGCTTTACTGTTTCCTGGGAATCTACTTGTGCTGAAATACATGCGATTATATTTTTTTCTTTCTCTTATTTGTGTACTTCTTTGTAACTAGCCATTCAGCTCTTTTCTTTGTATAGCCACCTCCATGGGTATATTTAGAAATAAAACAAAACCAGTTTTAATTGAAACTCTTGTTTTCCAAAATATATTGCTACAACCATGTGGACGAATAATTACCTTTGTATAGATGGTGTTATAAAATGTAGACAGACAAGGTTTTTCTCTTGGCTATTTTGAGTATCTTTGTTGTGGCCTTTGAGGTTCCTGCAAACAATTATCTGTGAAATCTGTGAAGAAAGTACATTTTTAGCAGTACAGATGTACTCAGTTGAAAATAATTTAATATATAATCATGAATTCCATTTCTCATAATAGACAGGCAGTGGTAATCACTTCAATTTTGAGAGAGTAAGACCCAGTAAGGGAAGCTGTAACTAAAGAAATCCCAGGAGTACTTTTTATGGTTAGATACTACCTAAAGAAAATCAATATTACATTAAGTGGTGTTAAATCTTTTATGCTCCAGGAAAGCACTTTAGTTGTCTAATTAATAGCAAACTCGACAAAACAGTCAATCCCTGGAGAGTTGGTTACCACAGAGACTTATTAAAAGATTGACATGACCTCATGTGTCTTGATTTCCCACTTGCTTTGAATTGATAAATTTAAGCAACATTTTATTATTAATACTTTAGTATTAACAATACCTTTAAGGCAAATATTAAATTAAAATGGCATTATTTAATTTAATTATTTAAATTAAAATGTCCCCACATTTAGGGAGCAGTGCATGTCCCTGTGTGACTCCTGGCCCATCTCTCGCTTTCTTTAGCATCGGTGATGCAGAGAAGGTGAATGGTACCATCGGTACCGCCTCCTGCCATCTGCTTATCTGCGTATAGAAATGTGCTCATATAATATGACACAAGATGAAAACAGATGAGTGTGAAAGTAATCTAGGCATATTGACTTAAGATATACTGTATGTGAACATTTTATAGAAAAGAAATTGAAAAAAAACCCCTACATATTTCAAGTTACTGTTTGACTCATTTTTAAATTTTTTCATGAAAATGAGCCACAACACAGTACCCGGGCCTGACTACATTAGGAAATTATTTTAGGAACAAGGACAGAAATTTAATTTAGCAGCAACAGGCTGAATTTTGACTTTGCGGGAAACACATACAGAACTCTCTTGATGATCTTTTTTCTCACCAGCTTTTCTATGACAGCGTTTTTGCAGCATCAGCAGACGTGTAAGGGGTCTGGCAGGGTTATGAGGGGCAGTCTTCATGTCTCCCTTCCCAGGAAAGGGTTCCCGTGGGAAGACCTCGTCATAGGAAAACCCTCCATGTTACTTAGCAAGTGAAGTCGTCTCAGGCCTTCAGCTGCTCGAGGTTTCTGTAAACTGTCCGCCCTTAGCATCTGCCGTGTTGGGTTCCTCTTACCTGGCAACGGCAGCCTGTGGAGCAATCAGGACCACTTGGTATTTGAGTTAAGAACTGGCCTGACTTGATTATAACAGGTGGAACTGGGGGACAGAAAACCAAATTTTAGCCCTAGGCCTGAAGGCATTTCAAAAAGAAGCCGCTTCACCAGTTGAGGGGACTTGAGCCATGTATCCCAAATCAGAACGTCAGCCTTTGTGACCTCAGCTCTTACCTGCACTCTGCGTCTTTGGACCCCGTCCTTTAGTCTAACCCTAACCCTTGTAGGCACCCAAAGCCACTCTGCACATTGGTTTGTGAGCTAAACCATGAACCGCTTACAGTCCGGGTCCGTGTGGTGCAGATCTGGGCCGGCCCTGCCCCCTGCCCCGGGCTGCAGCGCACAAGCTGCATGACGCATGCGCAGTGCACATGCTTTATGCGCTGCACAGACAGCGCACGGATGAGTGTTTGGCGACGCAGGGCCGCACGTGCCCTCAGGGAGCCACCTCCTGCCATACTCGCGCCGCGTCCTAACTGACGTCTTACTGGATCCTTGTTTCCCTAAACTGGCGTCTCTGAGACATCTGGAACGAGAACCGTCCTTCCGTTTTGGCCCCTTTCCACACCTCCTTTTCAGAGGAGCCTCGAGGCTCAGGGCATCCTGAGATCGTTTTGCTTTTCCCATTCTCTTTAGTAATAATCACCAGTTATTGACAGGTTCCTATTTGGTGAATTAGCTGTTTTACTGCTACCATGACAAATGCCCACAACCATAAGTGCTTAAAACAACACACATTATTATCCTGCATTTGCGTAGGTTGGGAGGCCATAGGGGTCTCCCTGGACCATGGTCAGGGGGCCAGCAGGGCTGCGGATGGGGATGGGGGATGGGGAAGATTTCCTCGCTCGTTCGGGTGTAGGCAGAATTCAGCCCCCGGGGCCAGACGTAGGGCTGTGGACCAGTTTCCTTACCGGCCATAGGGGGGCGGTGGCGGGAGGCTTGTAAGGCCCCAGGCTCTCCCCAGGCCCTGCGTGCGGTGTCCTGTTCCTCAGACCCTGTTTCCTCCTCAGTTCCCACATCCCTCCCTGCAACCAGGAAGGGGTCTTGGCACCTAAGGACTCAGTCGCTCCTGGGATTAGGCTGGGGCCCAACCATAATCTTCCGAAGCAAGGTCCGTAACCTTAGCGCCATTTGCAAAATCCCTCTTGCCGCGTGAGGTAGCATGTTCACAGGGCCGAGGTCTGGAATCTCGGGGACACCGTTATTTTGCCTGCTACGTCTGGGGTGGGCTCATGCTTTGTATACAGCACTTTAGTTATCTCCATTTTATCAGAAGAAATCAAGCCTTAGAAAGGTTGGGTAGGTTGGCTACATTATCATGAAATGACAGTGTCATGATTTAAATCCAAGTTTGCTTGATTATTTTTATTATTATTATTTAGTTATTTTTTAAATAGTTGCATTTTTTTTCATTTTTCTTTTTTTTTGGCCACACCATTCAGCTTGCGGGACCTTAGTTCCCCAACCAGGGATCTAACCTGGGCCCTCAGCAGTGAAAGCACAGAGTCCTAACCACTGGACCACCAGCAAATTCCCAAAGTCAGCTTGATTTTTTTTTTATAATAAGTGATTAATTTTATATTTGGGTTTTTTTAAAACATCTTTATTGGAGTATAACTGCTTTACAATGGTGTGTTAGTTTCTGCTGTATAACAAAGTGAATCAGCTATACGTATACATATATCCCCATATCTCCTCCCTCTTGCGTCTCCCTCCCTCCCACCCTACCTATCCCACCCCTCTAGGTGGTCACAAAGCACCGAGCTGATCTCCCTGTGCTGTAAGGCTGCTTCCCCCTAGCTATCTAGTTTACATTTGGTAGTGTATATATGTCCATGCCACTCTCTCACTTGGTCCGAGCTTCCCCATACCCGCCGTGTCTTCAAGTCTGTTCTCTGCGTCTCCGTCTTTATTCCTTCTAGCCACCTTGCTCTTAACTCCTGTACCATGCTATGCTATGTGTGTGCGCTACTATATTTGTGCAACACACACACACACAACACGCATTATGAATTAAGTGTTGGAAAGCCATGTTGCACCCAGTCAGTAGTATAGTTTGTACCATTTCTTCTGGTGATCTTTAAACAAAATTTTTTTTAATATTAGTAATACAAGAAAGTGGGGAATTTGGTACATTCTAAATTAATCAAAAAGAAATTAATCACAAGGCTATCAGAACAGAAAATATTTATTTGCAAATTTATTAGTTTTCCAAGACTTCAGTTCCAAAAGGTTCAGTTTCACAGGTTAGCTATGAGGCTGTACCTTGCTTGGAGACTATAAATGAACATGAAGAAATTATACTGATATAATTTCCAAAATAATTTTAATTACTAAAATATTATTTCACAAAGAGTATGCTTATATTTTCATATGCTTATAACTCTGATGTAGTTTTTGAATTAATAGTCAAGTTTTAGGATTATAGTGGAAACAAAGTGTAATATGTGATCACTTTGGGCATTCCATGCTGGTTATCATAACATAAATATACAACTGCCCCAAACTCTTGTAAATATGCATACCTTTGTCTTAGCTCATAACTGTGTTTCTTTTTTCTGCTTCAGGTATCCGTTTTACAGCCCCTTGTTTGTTTACCTTCTTTAAAATATTTCCACTGTTAGCAGTCACAGATGTTTTTCTTTTTTTTTAATTTATGGAAATATAGTTGATTTACAGTGCCGTCTTAATTTCTGCTCTACAGCAAAGTGATTCAGTTATCATATATATACACATTCTTTTTCATATTCTTTTTTTAATGCAAAGGTTTATTATTTATTTATTTATTTTTGGCTGCGTTGGGTCTTCGTTGCTGCGCGCGGGCTTTCTCTAGTTGCGGCGAGCGGGGGCTGCTCTTCGTTGCGGTGCACGGGCTTCTCATTGCGGTGGCTTCTCTTGTTGAAGAGCACGGGCTCTAGGCACGCAGGCTTCAGTAGTTGTGGCACACGGGCCTAGTTGCTCTGTGGCATGTGGGATCTTCCTGGACCAGGGCTCCAACCCGTGTCCCCTGCAGTGGCAGGCGGATTCTTAACCACTGCGCCACCAGGGAAGTCCTCATATTCTTTTCCACTATGGTTTATCACAGGATATTGAATACAGTTCCCTGTGCTCTACAGTAGGACCTTGTTGTTTATCTGTCCTATACACAGTAGTTTCCATCTGCTGACCCCGAACTCCCAGTGCATTCCCCCCCGCCCCGCCTTGGCAACCACAAGTCTGTTCTTTATGTCTGTAAGCCTGTTTCTCTTTCGTAGATATGTTCTTTTGTGTCATATTTTAAATTCCACATATAAGTGATGTCATATGGTATTTGTCTTTGATGTACTTCATTTTGTATGATCATCTCTAGGTCCATCCATGTTGCTGCAAATGGCATTATTTCATGCTTTTTTATGTCTGAGCAGTATTCCATTATGTGTGTGTGTGTGTGTGTGCGTGTGTGTGTGTGTGTGTGTGCGTGCGTGTGTGTGCACCACATCTTCTTTATCCATTCGCACAGGTGTTCTTCTTAATTTCATCACCTTAGTTTCAAGTTCTCTGTGGTTCTTGCCTTACCGACGTCCGGATGCAGCAGGGAGGGCTGTGCCCTGTGCGCGTTCGCGTGGCCCGTGGGCGCCTGAGCTCAGACCTGAGTCTGCTTCCTCAGCCTTCTCTCCTGAGGGCAGCTGCCACTCATCACTCTGTCCCCTTCCTTGCAGAACCTCGATGCCCTGCACGACCACCTTGCTACCATCTACCCGGGCATGCGAGCACCTTCCTTTAGGTGCACCGATGCAGAGAAGGGCAAAGGGCTCATCCTGCACTACTACTCAGAGAGAGAAGGCCTGCAGGACATTGTCATCGGGATCATTAAGACGGTAGCTCAGCAGATCCACGACACTGAAATAGACATGAAGGTAATGGTCAGTACCTGGGGCTCTTCTGGGCACAGGTGACATGCGGGGTGTTAGAAAGGTGCTCTGAACGGGCCCCTGATCAGCGCTGCTACTGGCGCTCAGCAGAGGTAGTACCAGCCGTAACACTGGCAGTCTTCTATATTTGGCTTGGAATGCACACACAGGGTAGTTTTTCCTTGTGGGAACAGATTTTTCTTTCTAATTATATATATTGCTCAAGGCAACGGGAAATTTAATTTGCAGTTCCTGTGAGCTCACACTAGCTGGGAAGCAGGAGGACCTTTGTCTGGCTGAGCTGTGGCCTTCAGAATACAAAAAAAAACCCTGTAACATGGACACATTCTAAAGTAATATGAGATGAAGTATTATTTTACTGGGTTTTTGTGTGTGTGTGTGGACTTTTTGGTCTGTCCCTGAAATGTGGTTTGAATATTTCATTTTTGTGGGCTAAAACCTTTGCTTTTTTTTTTTTTTTTAAATTAGATCACTTGGTAAAAGAAGCTGGTCTCAGACTTTAAAAAATGTGTTGCTGTTGCTAATTCACCCTGTCAGTTTTGAGTGATAATTTCAAGGTACTGATACAATAGCTGTGCAGTAAAGGGAGCTATCATTTTTCCTTATTTCTAATCCAGAGAGTCGCTCCCAGGGAGCTGTGTTTTGTGTGCTCAGCCCCAAGAGACATTTTTCAGTGGCCCTAGGTTTGAGAAAAGTGGGCCGAGGGTACCCTATTCCGGTTTGCTTTCTTTATGGAAAATCTAACAGGCAGTGCTTTATTAGATCTATAGTTACATTCTAACATGTGTGGGAAGCCCACACTTTAAGTACAGTATTACACAAATAGAAATTGTAACATTTAAATTGATTAATTTAGAAAAGTATGCCGTATATTTAATCTAGTAATGTCACATGAGATTTCACGGGTGTTTTTACTTCCAAGAGTTGGTGTCGTTTTTTACGTGATCCCCAGGTGCATCCTTAGTTTCTCTACAACTAGAAAGTGGGAGTATGGATAACGTAACATTATCAAATCCAGAGACATTTAAAAACTTGGGTCAAGGATTGAAATTCACCCGTGATTAGGAATCTCACTGGAATTCAGTTAAAATTGTATACGCCTTTCATTTCCAGCTCTGGATCCTGACACCGAACTAACACTTCACTTATAGTACATGAGCCTGTATCACGGGGGTTGTAAACACTGGGTCTGCTCTTGGTTTGTTCATTACGTAGCCAAGCTGAGCAAGAAGTAAGGGCATAGAAACTTCAGGAAAGCAGCATACACTGGGCACCCTTGGAAACTGCAGTTGCCACGGTTATTAGAGCCTTTGGTATGGGGGGTTGACAGCAGTAGTTATTAGAGCCTTTGGTATGGGGGGTTGACAGCAGTAGCGCTCTGTATAATTATGGGGTTCACTTTATACATCCCACTTACACAATGTGGGTTGTCTTGTGACCTTCATTTATTCAAGTATTCCAATATTGATGTCTGAAATATTTGCATTTGGTAATTATATTTGGTATATTTAATGTTTTTCAAAGGCACTGTTTTAATTTCCTGAGGTATTCTTATGTTGAATCCCTAAGTTTAATAGGTCCAGAGCTCCAGACAATTTAACTACTTCAGGAATATTGGACCATGTCATGAAGGTGATATACGAAGGAGAGGTTAAAAACATGATCAGAAAAGCTGTTCATTTCGCTGATTTAACCAAGGCAAAAGGGTATAATTGAGGAATTCATTAGTAAATTTAGGTTGCATATAATTCAGTTCTTCTAGCTGAAATGGAAACACAGCAGAACATCAAAATTTTAAGATTGTTTTGTTTTATGAGACTTTAGGGAAATTAATCTTCATGGGGCAGAATTTTCCAATCATAAATAAGAATACTAATCTTTCAGCAGTGTAGTAGATTAGTGTGACAGTTTTAGTAGTAATATCCTGATTTCACCGTGAAACTACATTTGGGAAAACGTATACAATAGCGTCCATATTAATTGAGATTTGTTCTTAAGTGTCAGAGTTGGCTGCAGTGAACTAAGGAAAAAAGTGAGAAAGAGCAATGTTTTGCCTTCATTTAGCTGCAACTGAAGAAATATTCATTCCGCTATTTCCCATTTTGATCTGGGCACAATTTGAGATATGGTTTTTTCCTTTTATAAGAGGATGTGTTGGTTGAAGTTTCTTAAACTCGAAAGGAAAAATCTTTTTTAAAGCTTAATCATTTATTTGCCTGTGAATAATATTTAGAAATGTAGTTATTCTTTAGAGAGCTTCGCTCATGATCATGATCACTCCCATAGAATAAAGTCCTAGATTTGGAATTAAATCAAAAAAGGTAATTTGGGGAGGGGGGATTTTTATGCATTTTGCCGATCTATTCTTCAGAAACATTAGTCAAAATACCCCATTGGTGGCATGTGAAATGACTCTTCTTCTGTATCCTACCTCATGTGGTACTGTAATTTTTATATACTTGCCGATGGATGGATAAAAAAATGACATGGCATATTAAATACGTATTTCTGTCGTTTCATTTCCCTGTTTGTGCGTGTCATTTTTGACCATATTAAACATACCACTCTGTATGATGTGTAGGGCGTCTACTGTACGTGTGCCTGGCTGAGGGGTGCTGAGCCCACCAGGACAATGGGGTGCTTTCCCCCAAATTCTACCAAAGAGGCTGCATGGACCACTAGGGGATTCGTACCAGATTTGCTATCTTTCTGTGAATATACTTAGTCAGTCTTCAGATTTCATAAGTCAATGTCCAGAAATAGTTTTCTATGTTAGGCATATATGTTTGCATATGTTGAATTTTTAAAATTAACCTGCTAAGGGAAGTTCTCATCACCAGTTTCTTAGCTATTTAGGTATTGCAACTAAATGCAGACAATTAACACCATTTCCCCTTTTGGCATCCAGGTTATTCAGCAAAGAAACGAAGAATGTGATCATACTCAATTTTTGATTGAAGAAAAAGAGTCAAAAGAAGAGGATTTTTATGAAGATCTTGACAGATTTGAAGAAAATGGTACCCAGGAATCACGCATCAGCCCATATACCTTCTGCAAAGCTTTTCCCTTTCACATCATATTCAACCGGGATCTCGTGGTCACTCAGTGTGGCAATGCCATCTACAGAGTCCTTCCCCAGGTAAGAGTACATCACACTCCCTTGGGGCCTGAGACAGAAGGCCACAAAGACACTATCGTTACAGGTGACCATTCATACCTTTAACCCTTTGCTTATGTATCAGGTAACGTGGAGCACACTGTACGTCACGGAAGTTCCGTAACTGCACACTAAGTGTGTTTCAGCATACTGCAGCTTTGCCTAGGACAGCTACTTATTTTTTTCTGTTTTAATCACAAGGGCAGTGGGAGAATTCTGTGGGAATAGTGTACTTGTTTTAATGAGGAAGTGAGTAACTTTCCAGTAACAATCAGTTTTCACTTAATTTATTCAACATGGAGCAAATAGTCACTGAATATCTACTGTCTGAAAATAACTTTCAAAATCAACCACTGACATTTGCAGGGAAAAGGAAGGAATTTAAAATACACCAAAGAGGAAAGCGATAGAGGTTACCGTGGGGTTTAGTAGAAAAAGCATCAAAGGACAGCAGTTGGGTGATGCCAGGAATGTACGTTTGACTTGTAGTATTATTATTGTTATTATATTATCTTCTTATTCTGACCTGTTGTCAAGTCCTCTCTTCCTACTTTTTCTTTTCTCTCCGTTTCTGACTTTTGGAATTGCACATGACATGTGTCTAGAGATACTTTTTGCTTGTAATTAAGGACTCTTAATTCAGGATGAACTCCCATGGGATCTGGCATGAACCCGTAAATCTGGAGGCAGAACCATGTGTGGACTGGGCTGTTATGCTGCCTCTGCCTCTCCTCCATTGATGACGTTGACTGTGTCACGTCCCTCTTGGCCTGCTCTCCCCTTGTTATACTGTGAGGCTAGAGGGTGGATGAACATCACTTAGTGTAAGCAGTCACCCACTTTCCCTTTTATTGATAATTAGCCGTCTCCCGATAAACTATGAGTGTCGTGGGTGGTTTTGCTATTTAAATTTCATTTTAGGCTGTGGACATCTAACACCTCATGCTACAATTTAAAAGCTAAGTTCCATTCTTTTTTCTTCAAAAATTCTTCTCTTGTTTAGATTAGCTTATATTTGAATATTAGTCCCCTGATTCCATATTAGGTTTCATGTTCAGGCAACTACTGGATGTTCATTTAGTTGCCAAGCTGCTTAGATGATGCTGTGAGTCCACAGTTGAGGTCACTTTCCTACGAAATAATTACGATTTTCTATGTTCAAGTGCTGTTGAGCTGGTCTGATCTAATAACTACTATCAGATCATAAGAATTATTGACTAAGTATCCTTTTGTTTTCATCTGCATTTTAGCTCCAGCCTGGGACCTGCAGCCTCCTGTCTGTCTTCTCGCTGGTCCGTCCTCATATTGACATCAGTTTCCATGGGATCCTCTCACACATCAATACGGTCTTCGTACTGAGAAGCAAGGTAATTGAGATATTATTTCAGTAAATGTGAGAAAGTAAGGTCTGTTACAGATTAGAAGTGTTCCACAGGGATAATTAGCTGCGAAAACATTCTGTGAGATGCAGAAGGTGTAGAGAGAGAAACACCAGAGCCCGAAGGGAGTCCTATTTCAAAGGCAACGGTGCTGATTTGGGGTTTGCCTGTAGGGAAGTGGGACCCTCTCCTCTGGTTAGAATAAACGCGTGAGAGTTTGGAGAAGGCCTCGCCCAGGCTGCCCGGGTGCACACGATGAAACCAACAGCTTTTACTCAATATACAGCTACAGACTCCTATTTTAGAAATCTGGGGAACTAATAAAGATTTTTTAAACTTCACCCAAAGCCGCTGGTTTGTTGTTCCCTAAATTGTCTGTTATTCTTCAGGGCATTTTTGTGGGGAAATACACGTGATAACATTTTCATTCAGTTGATAGTTGGTGGTACCCAGATCTCGTAGTTTCTGTTCTTGGGGCTGATGTAGCCAGTGTTCCAGAGGACAAAGCTCATCCTCCCTTCCGCCCTCCACCTACAAAGGTCTTCCCCGCACCTGCTTCCTGTATTTGGAACCAGCTGCTTCCAGCTGCTCTGTGCATGTAGGGGTGGGCATGGGGACACTGGGTCTGGTCTTTGCTAGAGCCTGGGATTACGTGCTGTGGCCATGGTGGAAAATCAGAAATAAGACTCACTGCAGCTTTCCATAAAGATGTGAAAGTAGCACAGCTACTGTCTTTCTGGGTTCAAAGGAAACGGTCAGTTGGCTTTTCTGCAGTGATGTAAGGCTGTCTGCTTGTTACCTGGCGGACTCTGGTGAAACGCCTCTCCTGTTCTACCTGGGCCGATGTTCTCCCTTACGGCTTGGTGGGAATGAGGGTCTCTGTGTCCTTCTCGGCTGAGTCGTTAGGTAGAGACAAAGGCATGAGTGGACGGTTGTGTCTTGCCTTTTCCAGGAAGGGTTGTTGGATGTAGAGAAATCAGAGTGTGAGGATGAACTGACGGGCACTGAGATCAGCTGCTTACGGCTCAAGGGCCAGATGATCTACTTACCTGAAGCAGACAGCATACTTTTCCTGTGCTCACCAAGGTAATCACTTCGAGGTGAATTATAATAGATAGAAGTACCCATCTGGCGCTAACGAAGGAGTCCAATATCTTTTTATTCAATTTTTTCTACAAAGTATGCTTAGACTTCACAACTCTTCTTATATGCCTCTCTATAACAAGGATAACTTCATTGAACATTTGCAATAAACTCGGAAGGAGTCATGTCTTCTGTTTTGTTTGCCATACCTTAGTCAATTTGCTGAGTGTTTATGCCATTAGATCAGGGGATACCTAATCTGAAGGTAGCTAACTCTGTAGCTTTGTACCTTCCAAAGACACATCATATGTCCATAAGCAAACCTATAAAGCATGTAATGCGATGGCAGAAATACATGGTTATATTTGGCACCAAGAAGTTACTTTTCTAATGATTTCTGGATGTAAGCTATTTTATAGTAAAACTATTTCACTACTTTAAGTGAGATATACTATTCAAAATATAGTTTTAAGTTGACATTTATGTAAATAACGTTATTTATAATAAACATAGGGACTTCCCTGGTGGCGCAGTGGTTAAGAATCTGCCTGCCCATGCAGGGGACATGGGTTCGAGCCCTGGTCCGGGAAGATCCCACATGCCGCAGAGCAGCTAAGCGCGTGAGCCACTACTGCTGAGCCTGCGCTCTAGAGCCTGCGAGCCACAGCTACTGAGCCCACGTGCCACAACTACTGAAGCCCATGCGCCTAGAGCCCATGCTCCACAAGAGAAGCCACCACAATGAGAAGCCCGTGCACTGCAACGAAGAGCAGCCCCTGCTCGCCACAGCTAGAGAAAGCCAGTGCACAGCAACAAAGACCCAACGCAGCCAAAAACAAATAAATTAATAAATTAATTAGAGGGAAGTAAAACAAATAACAAACAAATAAATTAATAAATTAATTAGAGGGAAGTAAAACTGTAGGTTGGTGTTTTCCCAACGTGACAAGCATTCTACTAAAAGATGCATGGGGATTTAGAATAAGAAACACATATCTAAATTTACTTAAGGGCAGTAGACATAGATAACTGTAGAACTTGTTGTTAGGTGATAGTTTGTGTATTTATAACTTTGTGCAGGCAAAATGTATGCACATTATTTAGTAACACTCAAGAAAGGATGTTTTGGTGGGCTGTTGATTAAAAATTTAGTTTAAAGTCCAATTGATCACTTTTCATTTAAAGATATTGTCTTAAAATTTCTGAAAAATCAAATGAATTTTGTAACACGTTCCTTGGAAATTATTAATATGGTATTAAAGACTCTATAAGACTAATGATGGGGTTTTCCCCTGAGAATACATATTACGAAAATAAAAGAGACAAAATTAGGGAATATAAACTCTTTATATTTTTTATTAATAAACTCCATTGATCTAACTATATATCTTCAACTGCTATAAATAAGTGTTCTTCCTTCGGCCTCTTTCCAAGTTGAGCATCGGTAGAATGACAGCTTCTCAATAGGGACAGTTTCTACTCACGGAGAGGAAGGTTTCTTTGGAAATAGAAGCAGGAAATTTAGAGTCTACTTGCTAATCACCATATGCAGAAATTGGCTACATAGTGACACACTCACCCGTTGTCATATGGGACCTGCTCATGTCTATAGAGAAACCAGTACTCACACGAAATGAGATCAACTGAAAGCAGTTTTACTTACAAAATAAATAACCCCAAGAGGAAAACAGTTACTGGCACCAAAACAGAAATATAGATCAATGGAACAGGATAGAAAGCCCAGAGATAAACCCACGCACATATGGACACCTTATCATTGATAAAGGAGGCAGGACTATACAGTGGAGAAAAAACAGCCTCTTCAATAAGTGGTGCTGGGAAACCTGGACAGCTACATGTAAAAGAATGAAATTAGAAGAATCTGGACCACCATACACAAAAGTAAACTCCAAATGGATTAGAGACCTAAATGTAGGACCAGACAGTATAAAACTCTGAGAGGAAAACATATGCAGAACACTCTATGACATAAATCACAGCAAGATCCTTTTTGATCCTAGAGAAATGGAAATGGAGACAAAAATAAACAAATGGGACCTAATGAAACTTAAAAGCATTTGCACAGAAAAGGAAACCATAAACAAGACTAAAAGACAACCCTCAGAATGGGAGAAAATATTTGCAAATGAAGCAACTGACAAAGGATTAATCTCCAAAATATACAAGCAACTTATGCAGCTCAATATCAAAAAAACAAACAACCCGATCCAAAAATGAGCTGTAAATCGACATTTCTCCTAAGAAAGTGTACAGATTGCCAACAAACACATTAAAAGGTGCTCAGCGTCACTAATCATTAGAGAAGTGCAAATCAAAACTACAATGAGGTATCACCTCACACCGGTCAGAATGGCCATCATCAAAAAATCTACAAACAAATGCTGGAGAGGGTGTGGAGAAAAGGGAACCCTCCTGCACTGTTAGTGGGAGTGTAAATTGATACACCCGCTATGGAGAACAGTATTGAGGTTCCTTAAAAAACTAAAAATAGAACTACCATATGACCCAGCAATCCCACTGCTGGGCATATACCCTGAGAAAACCATAATTCCAAGAGTCATGTACAACAATGTTCATTGCAGCTCTATTTACAATAGCCAGGACATGGAAGCAACTTAAATGTCCATCAGCAAACAAATGGATAAAGAAGATGTGGCACGTATATACAATGGAATATTACTCAGCCATAAAAAGAACCAATACCGTATGAAAACACATATATATGGAATCTAAAAAAAAACAAAAAAAAACCAAAATGGTTCTGAAGAACCTAGGGGCAGGACAGGAATAAAGACGCAGATGTAGAGAATGGACTTGAGGACACAGGGAGGGGGAAGGTAAGCTGGGACGAAGTGAGCGAGTGGCATGGACATATATACACTACCAAATGTAAAATAGGTAGCTAGTGGGAAGCAGCCGCATAGCACAGGAGATCAGCTCTGTGCTTTGTGACCACCTAGAGGGGTGGGGTAGGGCGGGTGGGAGGGAGATGTAAGAGGGAGGGAATATGGGGATATAAGTATACATATAACTGATTCTCTTTGTTATACAGCAGAAACTAACACACCATTGTAAAACAATTATATTCCCATAAAGATGTTAAGAAAAAAACAGGAAAAAAATAATAGCTCATTAAAATAATAAATATGTTTTGAGAACAATGAGACGTAATTTGATTAAGTTTTCTCACTCAGTATGAGCATTTGAACCCTTCATTTTCGTTTTACAGTTATAGTCATTTTTCCTCTGCTCACTGGCAGGTCTTGTAGACCCTTTGCTGGATGAGCTGGCCTCTTTCCTGAAGGGTGTGTGTCAATAGTAAACTGATCATTTTATTTTTCTTTATTAGCATGCTAACTTTTGCTTTGATTTATGGACATTTCTGCTGAGAATATATTGCAGGGAAACATTTTATTAATCCCAATTTCTTTAGTAAAGTCACAACACAGTTATGTCATTTTAGAGAAATTATTATTATGCACAACTGGAAATAATTACTTTGCATTTAAAGAATTCAAACCAAGAATGTAACCTTCAGACATTTTAACCAAATACTAAATTTTTTTAAAAGTCAACTTTTTACTGGTAGATCTTCACCAAATCGATAAATATCACGTTGTTCTAAGAATGACTAGTCAAATTCAGCAAGAGCAAATACTGTTTCAAATAAATGAGAAAATTTGTCAAAGAAAATACGAGTAGTAGAAGAAATTAGAGCCAGAAGTAAGAGCAGAATAGAAAGTGCATGTTAGAAAGTCATGAGTACAGAAAAGTCATGTTGAAGATGGGTCATAAATCAGGCTGTAAACCTTTCATCATTGTCTGTGAAAGAGAAGATGCCTAGTTACGTCATAGAACCCCTAAGGCAACAATGAACTAGCTTCTCAGAAGAAACACTGTTATCCTTGTTAAAGAGAGGAAAGATAACTTTTTCTTCATCTCTTCATAATGAGGGAAAACTGTGGCAATAAGTATAACAGGCTTGTGTTAAAAACCCGAGCGGGTTTCGTAGGGCAGTTTTTCACATTATCTTTTAATTTAGGCTGATGGCCTTAGTGCCATTTGGCAAAACTGCATGTCAGGTTCACTGCATGTCAGGTCCACTGCATGTCAGGTTCACTGCATGTCAGGTTCACTGCTCTTTTGACAGATGTTTAAATATTGAGAAGAATGAAGCACATTCCTCTCGCTTTTCTCCAAATCTTCTTCCGCCTGACCTGCTGAATGGCAGGCGGCGGGATTAGACTCCTGGACAGGAGCCAGGGCAGTGTTACCGTGGGGACCCTGGGGACTGACAGTGCCTCCTTCTCCCTGTGACAGTGTCATGAACCTGGACGACCTGACCCGGCGAGGGCTGTACCTGAGCGACATCCCCCTGCACGATGCCACGCGGGACCTCGTGCTGCTGGGGGAGCAGTTCCGAGAGGAGTACAAGCTGACCCAGGAGCTGGAAATCCTCACGGACAGGCTGCAGCTCACACTGCGCGCCCTGGAAGATGAAAAGAAGAAGACAGACACGTAAGCACGTGCCCTGTGCTTAACGAGGGCGGGCAGGGCTGGCAGGGCTGGCCTGCGTGGTAGCCGGTGGCCCTGCCGTAGTTAAGACTGACCGTCAGGCTGCTCGCTGCGCAGCAGGCCCGTATATCCAGACACAAGTTGCTGGGGCAAGGAACAGCGATCGTAGTCGGAAAGAGGGCAGGCCCAGAAGATGGCGGGCTCGTGTCCCAAACGACCATCTGGCCTGAGTTAGAATTCGGGCTCCTTTTGTACTAAAAGGGGCAGGACCAGCCGAAGGGGGTGGGACCAGCCAAAGGGGCGGGGCTAAAGCCAAAGGTGGGTGGGACCCGCCAAAGGGGTGGGGCTAAAGCTAAGCACTTCCTGGTTCCTGGCAGCGTCTGGGGCTGGGAGGTGTGAATGTCTTCCTGCGGCCGCTCCCTGGTGAACCTGGTTAGTCTGTTTCCTGGGAGCTAAACAAAGGTATTTAGCTTAAGGCTCATGACCTGGGGAGCAGGGTTCCCAGAGATGGGCCGTCGTGTACAATTTAATCCGATAAGCAACACCCCGTTAGTGATTAGCTTGTAATAGAACACAGAGGTTCTTCCCTATAACAGGACTCCGAGGCGTGGGACCTGCCGTAGGTCTGGAGTCCTAGGTAAAGTCGAACACATCACTTCAATAGAAGTTACGCACACAGAAATCAGTCAGTCCTAATAGTAATTTTACAAACCAAGCTGGAAGAATATACGCTAAAGCATGTCTCTGGAAGTCATTAGAAGAATAATTCAAGTGCGTATTTCAAGTCCAACTACCCGTTCATCCAGTTCTTCACACAAGAGGTGTGCCGAGCATCTCTAGATGCCAGGGCTGCCCAGGTGCTGGGGGACACAGAACACTGAACTTAGATTTGGCCATTATATTTTCAAAGCGTTCTGTTCTTGGACTCCAAATTATTTGTGAGTTCGGCAGGTGTGAGTCTGACAGACTGTAGTGTCATCCGTGATGACAGCAATTGCATCTGTAATTTGATACATGAACAAAGGTATCAAAACACAAAACTGTTATTTTTCTACGAATGGGATTAAATTATGAACTACTGGGCAAGTAACATTTAAGATGGTATTTCGTTTTCAAGTAATTCATTTAAACAGATACACATTGTGCATACTGCTTGGCCTTGCTTGAGTATATTAATTAAAATCAATTAAAGGCATGAAATCACTGACTTTTGTAAGAGAATTTTTCCGGTGGTCTTGCGTGTTCATTTTTAACGTTTGTATAATAGGAAGCTGTCTTGGAGAATTGACCTCATCCTCCTTCGTGTAGGAACTGTGTCACTCTACTTGACACCATAGGGTTGGTAACAGCACCACTTCCTGTCCTTTTCTTGCATTGATGTGTGTGTGTTGCCTGTGGTTGGATGCTGTGCCCACAGGTAAACACAGCAATTAACTGTTTATTGGCAGCTAGATGGATAGAGAATCCACGTAAATGTCTGTCTTCATCCCTAGCTTCTTCCTGCCCTTCTCCTACTTTGTATAATGTAGCTGAAAACTAGTTTCTTCGACACCACTTTACTTTCCTCACAGCCCTGAAGGGAACCCCTGAAGTGGTCCGGTATTTGGCAAATTTCCAAAAGTATGTGGGATGAGGTGGGCCAGTCAGATTCCTCCTACTGCTCGAGAAACCACTCAAAATGTATATTTATCAGTCTGTGGCACAGCTTCCACCATGAAAAATAAGACATTTTATGGAGCTTGTAAGATAGCACTTAGCACCAAGGCTCACAGTCACCTGGATTTGTAAGTCTGAGTTACTCGGACCCTGCTCGGCTGTTATATTAGAAAACCACCAAGGTTTCCATCTTCGTTGGTGTTTGGTTTTCAAGGTGATTTAATTATAAACATTCACTGTGAATTTTTGTTGAAATGAAGTAGTTGTACTGGTCACATTTAATATTCAAATACAGCTTTAAAATGTTGTATAAAATGTTCTCTGTTTGAAAGTGAAAAGTGAAACACTGAATAAATTCCACTAAAGGTAGCGAAAAACTGAGACCTCAGCACCATTCTGCACCTTAACCTTGGCACGGGTGCCGTCTGGCTTAGGGGAGGAAGAGGCTCGGAGGTGGTGGCTACTCCTGTGCGCCGTCACGTCAAGGAACCGCAGGTCTGCCTGCTTCCGCTTCTCTGCTCAGCTCTCACCCCTCCCGTGTGCTCACCACTCTCCCTGCTCCCCAGAGCCCCTGGTCCCGTCAGCGTGGTCTCAGGATTGTCAACGGAAATAGGATCTTTTCTTGTCTAGACCAATTTCTACCTGCTTTATCCGTTTCTTCCATGAAGGAGTGAGGCAGGAATGAAACAGAAAAATCTGCCCTTTCTTTCTTCCTTCCTTCCTTTCTTTCTTTCATTGAAGTATAGTTGATTTATAATGTTGTGTTAGTTTCAGGTGCACAGCAAAGTGAATCAGTTATATATACATATATACATATTCGTTTTCAGATTCTTTTCTGTTAAAGGTTTTTACAGGATATTGAGTAGAGTTCCCTGAGCTGTACAGTAGGTCCTTGTTGGGGAAATCTGCTTTTCACGTCAGATGACAAACGTTGAGGCAGATGGCTTATCCCTGAGAGGTGAACGTATCCCTGGTTTTGTGGGATCCAAACAGTGCTAAGTGCTTGAATGGCTTCTTTCACCCTGTGAATATCCCAGCAGGAGCGTCGACACACAAGACCACGCAAGAAAACTTTGACTTCCCGGTGTCAGTCCTCTGTTTCGTTTGGCTTATTTTGATTTGCTTTGAACTGGTTTGGATTTGGGGATGTTCTGTGGGATTAAAACAAACCAATTATTTATATTTTCTCGACTTGACTTACAAAGATGGCTAATAGCGGGTGTCCTGTCAGAACCCAAGCCTGCACAGCGCACATGGCATTGAAGTCTACGAAGTGGGCCGGAGAGGCACTGAAGCTGCTCTCAGCATCTCTCACTGTGGCTTTGTCCTCACCCCTCTGGACAGGTTGCTGTACTCTGTCCTTCCTCCGTCCGTGGCCAACGAGCTGAGGCACAAGCGTCCGGTGCCCGCGAAGAGGTACGACAACGTGACCATCCTCTTCAGCGGCATCGTGGGCTTCAACGCCTTCTGCAGCAAGCATGCGTCTGGGGAAGGGGCCATGAAGATTGTCAACCTCCTCAACGACCTCTATACCAGATTCGACACTCTGACGGATTCCCGGAAAAATCCATTTGTTTATAAGGCAAGTCCGGGTCCTGCCCTAATGCAGTGCCATTCCCTGACTGTAGCCCTGCAGGCTTGGTACGGGCAGCTCTCATGCCTTCGTTATTTACCATTTCCTTAAATGATACCTCTCGTTCTAAAACATTCTCTTCCTTGTAACCCAAATGAATGGAACAGACGATTCCCTAGTTAAAATAAAATGTTAAATCCGTGCAGGTGGTTTATCACACATAATATAAACATGGCATTCGTGTCGTTGGTCTGCAAGCGACATTTTTACTGAAAGGTAAAAGTGATTTGCACAGTAAAGAAGCCATGGAGCATAAGAAGGGGACTCAGACCTGCTTCTAGATAGCATCAGCTTGAAGGGAAACGTTTATAAGGCATTTCTGCCCTTGGTTTCAGTTAGTAACAAATATAATATTGGAAAAATGAAGTCAGTGGAATATTGCTTCGTAAAGGCAAGAATGTGAACTAAACCACCCCCAGGCATCTGGAGTCATAGAAGTATCACAAGGACTATTTATTTTATAGTCTTTTTCCGAGGAACAGTGTAGCACTTGGTGAGCACATCATAAAAATCTGTGGTTAATGACCAGGATAAATCACTGAACTGGGGGCAGTGGAGCTTTGGCCCATCCAACCATCAGTGTTTTAAGGGGAAATAGGGCAGTAAATTGTTCTACTGGGTAGTAAGCATATCTGAGCTGAGAAACCGGGACTTAACTAGAGGAAAAATAATGCCTGTGATCAGACTCCAAGTGCCAGATGTGTACATTTCAAATAATGACGTTTCTTCTTGTTGGAGCTGAAGGTATCAGAATTTTAAGAGGTTCAGGGGAGGAAAGTTGAAAGTTATTGATAGCAATTGGAAGAACGTGTTCTGTGTAAGGGTAGCAAGTGAAACAGTCACGTTTGTACTGACCAATCTGTGCCCTGCTAGGTGGAAACGGTCGGTGATAAGTACATGACGGTGAGTGGGTTACCAGAGCCCTGCATCCACCATGCACGTTCCATTTGCCACCTGGCTTTGGACATGATGGAAATTGCCGGCCAGGTCCAGGTAGATGGTGAATCTGTTCAGGTTAGTAGATAAAACAGATATTATAATGGTAGTAATACACCTTTTGGACAACTGATTTATATTCTTGACCAGCTAATCATTAATTATGTACAAGGAATAACATCTTGACAACAAAGACTAAGATTTTTAATGTTTTTTAAATTGAAGTATAATTTACAATGTTGTGTTTCTACTGTACAGAAAAGTGGTTCAGTTACACATATATAACGTGTATTCTTTTTCATGTTCTTTTCCATTATGGTTTAATACAGGATATTGAATATAGTTCCCTGTGCTATACTATAGATCCTTGTTGGTTATTTATTTTATATAGAGTTGTGTGTGTATGTTAATCCCAAACTCCTCCTGATTTATCCTCCCTCTCCCTTTTCCCTTTGGTAACCATATATCTGTTCTCTATGTCTGTGAATCTGTTTGTGTTTCGTAGATATGTTCGTCTGTGTCATATTTTAGATTCCACATATAGGTGATATCACATGATATCTGTCTTTGTCTGACTTCCTTCACTGAGTATGATAATGTCTGGGTTCATCCATGTTGCTGCAGATAGCATTATTTCATTCTTTTTTATGGCTGAGTAATATTCCATTGTATATATGCACCATATCTTCTTTATCCATCCTTCAGTGGACACTTAGGTTGCTTCCATGTCTTCGCTATTGTGAATAGTGCTGCAGTGAACACTGGGGTGCATGTATCTTTTCAAATTATAGTTTTCTCCAGGTATATGCCCAGGAGTGGGATTGCTGGGTCCTATGGCAGCTCTACTTTTAGTTTTTTTAAGGAACCTCCATACTGTTCTCCATGGTGGCTGCACCCGTTTACATTCCCACCACCAGTGTTGGAGGGTTCCCTTTTCTTCACACCCTCTCCGGCATTTGTTATTTGTAGACTTTTTAATGATGGCTGTTCTGACTGGTGTGAGGTGATACCTCGTTGCAATCTTGAGTTGCATTTCTCTAGTAATTAGCGATGTTGAGCATCTTTTCTTGTGCCTTTTGGCCATCTGTATAAACAAAGACTCATATTGTATTGAACCCATTGTATTACATTCTTCCATAGAAATGGGAAACCTGTCCACCTGTTTGAAATCTTCTTTGTTCCGTGTACTGAAAGTCATGAGGATGAGATAAAAACCCCTGTCCCTTCTGGTTTATTTTTTAAAATCTCTTTCCTGTGTCTCATGTAAGTTGCCAGATTCACATCTTTGAAAGCTTCAAACTTGACAAAAAGAATGTTTCTCTTGAAAGATTTCTGTGAGGGTTTTTGTCTGTAATATGCTTGGAGTTCTAGGGAATTCTTATGATTTTTATATGATGACTCTGCATTATTCTTTAATATAGAGGAAGCAATAATTCATAGTATTGAATTTATTAAGGCAGAGCTTTGATTTCTGCAGATAACGATAGGGGTTCACACAGGGGAGGTAGTCACCGGTGTCATAGGACAGAGGATGCCTCGCTATTGTCTTTTTGGAAATACTGTCAACCTCACAAGCCGAACAGAAACCACTGGACAAAAAGGAAAAATAAATGTGTCTGAATATACATACAGGTAAGAGACGCATCTAGGTATTTACTGACTTGAAGAACGTCTCTTTGCGTGTGTTTTAATTCCCTGGGTGCTTTTATTACCTTTAACATTTATCACCTCTGCTCTTAGGATTATTTATTATTTATTTGAGAAGATGGTGTCAGTATTTCCAATTTAAGTGATTCTTCACCATCTTAGGAGTTTCTGCTATGATCATTGTTACTAAAACCTCAAGGTACCTTTAAATAGCTTTGATGTGTGTCACTTTCTCTGTGCAGCCATGCTCCACGTTTCTCTCCCTGTTCCCTGTCCCCTTTAGATGTCTCATGACACCAGAAAATTCAGACCCACAATTCCATTTGGAGCACAGAGGCCCAGTGTCCATGAAGGGCAAAAAAGAGCCAATGCAAGTTTGGTTTCTATCCAGAAAAATTACGGGAACAGAGGTATGACTCATCAGAGTGTAATTCCTTTTTTAAGACAGACTATAAACATGGGAGCTAAGTCATAATCACTGAAAACACGTTTCATTTGCAAAGAATTCTTGCTTACGCGAACTCTTCAGTAGAGCAGCAGAAATACTGAACCATTAGTGAGCCGGTTAGAACTATACAGACTTCTTAGCGGAGACTTTATGGTTGCTGGTTTTGTCCTCTAATGAGATTAAAACCAAAGCAGTAGACGGAGGAGACCTGGTTTTGGTTGTTCCTCCGCAATCTGGCTCAGACCCAGCTGGGGAGTGGGCAGTGAGGGGCGCCCCCGGGCCCTCCCCAGCGCCCTCAGCTGTCGTGAGGGCGCCATCAGGGCCAAGACAGGGCCGCCTTCACGGGAGGTTTCCTAACCATGACGCTCCAGCTCCTTGTAAGGGCCACGCTGTCACCTCGGGGGATGTTTGGGCATTTTTGGACAACCTGGTCCCTCGTGTGTCTTTCCTGGAGAGAAGAGTGATTTATACTTTTCCGGAATCTAAATGATTCCGCAGGGAGGCTATAGGTGCCTGCTCGTGCCCTGGGTGTACTCCAGCCTGAACCCAGGTGCTGGGGGGCCTCAGAACTCTGGGGTTCGCTCGGTGGTCCTGTGACCCAGGGTGGCTCGTGACACCGAGGTCCTGCCAGCTTTCCCCCCTCCCAGTGGGTTGCATCAGAAACAAGTCTGATGCTTTGTTCTCCGCTGATGCGCTGGTTCTTTAGAGCGGGGGAGACTCCTTGACTATATGTCTTTTCCTGGATGTACACATTCGTTATAAATACGTTTAGAGTAGAAGTCCTAAAAGGAATGGAATGCCAAGTTCTAAAATACTTATCTTCATCTTCTCTTCACTGTTCTCACCTCTGGTGCTAGCTTGCTTCCCGATGTTCTGATAAATTAGCTTCCCGCCAGCATTGCTCATTTGACTTGGGTGCTTCTGTCTCATCCAGCGTGATGCTGGGAATGACTTAGAAAAACTGTAGATACGAATGCAGATCAAATTTTATTTAAAAAGAGAAAGAAAATCTTTTGGGAGTCCTACAAGCTTTATTATCACTGAAAATTAATACCCTATTTTTTCCACTTTGTAAAGGAAACAAAGCAGGATGACAACTGAATCTTGGACCTTGAGGTGAAGAGGACGGGGTGAGGTCCAGTCTTCCGCTAACTCCTGCCAAGCCTGGGAGCAGTCATTCCCTTGGTCCTTTTCCATTTCCCCAAGCCTTTCTCCTGGTTACCTCTTCCCTTATTCATTATTCAGCTTGAGCTCTGCTTGTGAGTATTTTCAAGGTTTAGTATATTACCTGAAGTTTGGCTTCGTGTGGGTGATGTGAGCTTCACGTGTCTTAAAATCTACTACAGGCATCACCTAACATGGTGACTTGCAAGTAGTAGACACCCAGTAAATATTTGTTGAATTTAATTAAATGAAACAGAACAGTATTTGGCCATGTCTCTCTCTCCCTCTCTCTCTCTCTCTCTCTCTCTCTCTATATATATATATATATACACACACACACACACACACACACACACACACACACACACACACACACACACACACACACACACACACACCATGGTTTTCCATATCTGTTCAGTGCTCTATATATATGCATATGTATATTTTAATGACTATAACATATAAAAAAGTTTTGTCATGTTGGTGTATATCATTATAGAAATCATTTTCTAAAGGAGTGAATTCAGAATTTTAGGGAAAAAATGCAATTTATTGTCAGACTCCCCAAATAAGAATTAATATATCATGCTAAGAAAATACTCACTAGTTTGAATTATGCTCACTTTCCTTCAGAAATAGAGAATCACATTTCTGTTATTAAACTATTGGGTTGTTCACTCAGATCACGTGGCAATTATAATTCCTCTAAAACGCTGTCGTTTGCATTGTGCCCCTTGTGTAATTATAAGTCTCACTACTCCCGTGCAGCTGTGAAAGCGGCACTGTTTCACAATGAGCTATTGCGTTAGTTTGGGGTAAACGTTAGGGGCTCTGACCACATCCAAGGAAAAAGCTGGAAGCATGGCTGGGGTATTCCTGTTCGTCAGAGCCCCTGCTGGCCCTTTATTCCCAGAAATTAGCTCCTTTATCTTAGCTTACAAGAATGTGACTATATCCAGGGCATCGTGTTCAGAAAACTTACTTTAATTCCAACATAGAACGCATTCCTGTTGGACTCGTTAGCCCGTCGTCCTTCAATATCTCTGATAATTTATTAACATCTATCTTTATGAAATATAGTACAATTACTTTTGTGTAAAAATGTTTGTCTTTAAATTTAGCATTTCCTATCAGCACATGGATATTTGTGTAAAATGTTCTGTGTTCATGTGTAAGAGATCCTGCAATAAATTATTTTTTCCACTTGTCTCTAGACAGTTTTTAATTCAATAAAAATGAAATGAATAGTCTTGTCGGTCATTTGATTGATTAGTGCCGTTTTTGGAATACATCTTGTCACTTTGCCTGTTACAGGCTTTCATTTTGATTCCCTGCTGTTAGGATAAAGCTGAATGGTCCCTCTTCATCAGGCCTATTCCCAGATGGTATTTTTCTCCAATGACAGCGGCAAGACCAACCTTGGCAGGGGTGGGGAGGATATTTGCACAGATAACGTGTGAAGTGACACTGACGAGCTCCCGGCATTTTAGGGGTGAAAGACACGTACAAATAGCCAAACCGTCTGATATTCATAGTGATGAAATATGTTCAAGACACAGAAAGAATACTCAGAGCGTGAGAAACAAGAGGACGGAAGTGGAGTGGGAAGAAGGCGGCGGGAGACCCGCTGGGTTTTGTGATGGTTTTGTCTGAAGGTAAATTAATGCGTCCCTTGGAGAAGCCTACTCTCAGTGCCTCTGGGTCCCATCTGTTCAGCCCTTCTGGGTAGCACCAATAGAACCAAATGTTATGGAAAGGTAAGAGTTTCTCAGCTTGATTTGAGGGTAATAGGTACATGTTTTTAAACTTCTACAGAAGAATAGCAATTTATACCCACGCACAAATATATTTCAGAACCAGTTCGTTATCTCATTGTACGGAAATCTTGATTGAGTCACCAGATGATGTGTTCTGTCTCTTCGTCATGGAAGGTGTGACGTTGTGGTTTGTGATAAGAGGTGTATACGTTTGGTCTTAGCCCCCGTCCCCTTCTGGCTCGGAGCTCCTACAACTCCAGGAATTTCCTAAGTGATGAAAATGACAAAGGTGTCTTTCATCATGTTAGTGACGTGACTCGGGGCCTGCGCTGGGTTGGGGGGAGCTTGTTGCCAGGTGAACCGACCTGGAGTTCAGAGGGTGGGAACTTTTAGTCCCACCCTGACCCGCGTCTCCTGGGAAGGGAGAGGGCCTGGAGGTTAAATGCTTGCCGGCAGCCAGTGATCTCATCAAGCGGGCCTGTGTGATGACGCCTCCAGAAAAGCCCAAAGGTCGGAGAGCTTCCGGGTTGGTGGACACGGGGCGAGGCAGCGGTGGGCCTGAAGCTCTGCGTGTCTCCCATCTGGCTGTTCTGAGTCACATCACAGCCTCTTGTAATTACAAGGCAGCTAGTAAGTAAAATGGGTCCCTCGTTTGTGTTTCTCTCTAGCAGGGAACCTTGGGTCTGCGGCCGGTTGGTCGCAAGCGCGGGTGACAACCTGGCCTTGCTTTGGTCTCCAAGTGGGTGCGTATTATAGGGCTGAGCCCTGAACTTGAGGAATCAGAGGCGATCTTGGCGTAGATGGTGTCAGAACTGAGCTGCATTGTAGGACACCCGGCCGGAGTCCTGAGAGTTGCTCTGTGGTGGGGAAAACACCCCACACTGTAAATGGGTGCAGATTCTTACAGGGGAAGAAAAGAGTCACGTCTCTGCTCACCATTAAGTAGGTTTCTCTTTGCAGCCTCGCTGCCGGCTCTTAGGACCGCTAGGGGGCAGCAGAGGGGCCGTGCAGAATCGAAGGGGGGCGGGCGGAGGGGGGAGAGGAAGGACACGGGGCTCTCGTAGGAAGCGCTGCTGCTGGCGTGTCTCGGGGTCCGGACCGAAGGCCGCTCCCTGCGTGCAATCTGGAATTCATCCCTCCCACAGTCCCCTACGGTCAAAGGAACGTCATGAATAATTATTTTTACGCCATTATGACCGTTTGTGTAGCAGGAAATCTACTCCTATGCATCATGTTCAGAAATTTCACCCACATTTTTCCTGCTGATTCTGTAGAAAGGTGTGTAAACGTGTCAAACAGGCCATTTGTACTAGAAGCTATAATTTCGTCCAGAATCGTTATAGGCAAGCTAAGTTGCATGTAGCTCATGTTAAAATCTATCAAATACAAATATTGTTTATAATAGACAAGGAGAAAATTGGAAAACCCCTTATTTTGCATTAAAAAATGCATTTAAATGATTCTCTCTTGCTTCTACCATATTGGAGAGAGGAAATAGTATAGGGTAGATGTAAAAAACCAAACAAAAGCAAAAACCACTGTCCGGAGAGTCAAGAACCTGAGTCCAGTTCTGGCAAGGCCAACCCTGTGGTCTTGGCATCTTAGATTCCTAATCTGAAAGGAGCTGGACAAGATGATGTCTACAGTCAATTCTTGCTCCAAAATTCCAACATTTCTGTGGTGAAAATTTCAGGGCAGGGATGCTGTGACTTTGGCCTGGCCCTCTGGGGAATTCTTAGAAAGACAATCCAGTCTTAACTCGTTTTAAGTCAAGTAACAATGAGCAGATCAACTGGGTGATTTTAAAGCTAATTTCTAAGAAATAAACAACTCTCTGGCAAACACCTGCTGAAGACTTTTGATTCCAAGCTAAAATCAGAATGACTAGGTCATATTAGTGTATACAAGTATTAAAGCATTAAAAACTGGCCCTATAATATTTCCCTAATTATGTTAAGTTCAAATTCTTTAGTAAAGAGCTGGGCTTTTGATGCTCTAAAAATAAGGGGAGAAAATGTACCTCTATTTCAAGCAGTAATCTTTCTGAGTAGAAGATAACCTCTTAAAAATTAAAGACAGGAAGTGTCAGTGAGTGGTACATATAGTTTTTTAAAAAAAATTATTACCAATAAAATGTATTGCCCGTTTTGTATTAACTTGCAAAATATTTCCTGTTGAAAAAAGAAATCTGTAGCCCAGAGATGGAAACCACTTAAATATCCATCAGTGGGTACATGGATAAAGAAAATGTGGTCCATATATACAGTAGAATATTGTCCAGTTTTTAAAGAGAAGGAAATCCTGCCATTTGCAACAACATGGATGAAGCTTGAGGCCATTATGTTAAGTGAGATCAAGCCAGACACAGAAGGAGAAATACTGCATGATCTCGCTTATGTGTGGAATCTAAGAAGGGCGAACTCATAGAAGCAGACATGTGCTCAGATGCATGTGCTCAGATCTTCTATGAAAAGCAAATAGTCCTTTTAGATACTTGATTGTTTGCTCCTTGTCAGTACACTGAGTCATACCTTGTTATTTATAAAAACAAAACAAGAAAAGTAGATGAATAGTTGAAAGTGGTCATTAAGTAAAGAAAAAAGTATATGCATGCTCATACTTTTTCATTTATAATATGCAGTTTTGAATAGAGCATTTCTTTTGAACGTAAACACTCTATGTACTATGACACAGTAGAAACGGTGATAAGAACTGTAATAAAGAAAAATGAGTTCTATCTGAGAGATTTTTAGAAAAATATTTAAGGAAAAAGAAATTGGACCTTTTTATAAGTTGCTGACATTTAGCAACTTAGCGTTTTCAGATGATAAAGGACCTTCCATTTTCACGTGATGATTCTTTTGCAATGTTTTTGCATAAGAAGCAATTATGAAACACTATTGTCTTTTGACAAAGCTAAGACTCTTTATAAAGATTTAGTTCATCACTCAGGTACCACCCACACTCCATTCTCCTGTTCATTTGTATTCCTGTTAAAGATTGTTCTTTCCCTGTCGACCCAACCTGCTATTTTTGCATTTGACAGGAATATTACCCAGGTATTAAGTAAAAATTAATTATGCAAAGGGCAGCTGCTAGAAGTTTTGCACATGTATATACATGAACAGTTTTTACTTTGCTTGTGCTCAACAAAATGTCCCAAAACTTTAGGGACTCTTCAGACTTTAGTGGGAGCAAATGTCCCTACCACACTGACCACAAGCTCTTCTATGTGATCTTACCAAAAAGTTGCTCCTGATATATGTATTTTTGCGATTCATAACTCTTTAAATACAGCTCTTTGTATTCCTTAACAGGTAAATCCCTTTTAAAAAGAGTTCTTGTAAAAATAGTGTTAACGCTATAATAAAAGTTACACACTCCTTTTAAAAATGTGCATTTCTTTAAGTGTTTTCTGTATTGAAACTACTAATTGAACTTCGAAGACAAGAACAAGCTAAGGGGTGATCAGATCCCCTGCTGTCCCTACATCACCAGGTGGCAATCAGGGGGCAATACTACAGTCACTACAGAATGCCCTTGTCCCCAACATTGTTTGGAACATTTTGTGTGTGTTGAATCCTGTAGCAAGCCATTGAGTAAATATCCTTATTATCACCTCCATTTTACTTAGAAGGAAACTGGGGCACATAAAGTTTGGGTTCCTCACCTAAGGTCAGACAAGAGTGAGTGAAGAACCAGTAATTATACACGGTAACCAGGTACAGAGCCCGTGCTTCCAACCAGTGTCCTCTGAGGTCTCTCAGGGTACAGGTGAGCAGAGCAGCGGCAAGTGATGAACTTCCAGTGTGTGTCCAAACGTTAGAAGATTGTCGGCCAGGTAATAAAGTTCTAGTTGGACAGGTGGACAAAGAGCGTGAAGGAGGTATGACAGGTGGTTTTGGTCCCGCATCTGATGACTAACACTAAGAACAGGATTTGGAGGCCTGAGGCACAGGCAAGGGACCAATGCAGGTCTAGAGAGGGACACAAGGCAGCAATCACAGGATACAACAAGAGAACCCATATGGTGTGCACCAGGAGAGATGTCCTGTTAGTAACTGGCCCCATTGTGCCTGAAGGCCACATTGGCCTTAGAGTTTTCAGGCTGTGAGACCGACTAATTCAAGAGGGGGCTCTGCTGGGCTGGAGGGGGAGTAGGGAAAGAGCATCACTGGCCGAGTCCTTCCACGAAGGCACTTGCTCAGAGTGCAGACTGCTGGCTCCCTGGATGTAGAGGAAGTCCTCCAGAGGGTGGCGACCTCACCGTCCTGCACCTGCCCCCATCACTAGCATTTTCTATTTATCTGTGAGGGCTGCTGACCAAGGGAACGTTTTTGACTTTCCTTTCTAAGGCTTCAAACAAGGTCTCTCAGAAATATACAAGACATTTCCTTTATTTCCCATCTTCTGTTGTACCTGGATGTAATCCATTTCCATTCTTCTATTTGTTCTAATGTTGATGACTAAAAACAGGTATCTCTGTGACAGTGAAATATAAAATCTTTATTCATTCTTCTGGTGTTATATCAGTTTCCAAGAAAAGGAGGGACCTGACTTCTTCAATGTTTCTTATTATCAATCTTATTTGAGCAATAAAATAAATAATGATAATATTGCATTGTAACCAAAGTATTTAAAAAAAACCTTTCTGAATCCATGCTGATTTAAATCAGTGACTGAAAAAAAATAAATAAAAGAGGGAGATAGGACAACTCTTCCTTATGGAGTAATTCCAATAGAAATAATTACGAATGAATCAGCTACGTGGGGATAAAAGAGAAAAATCTGGAGAGTCTGAATAATAGATCTAAAATGAAACCAAATTAATTAATAGGTACCTGGAGCTAACTTATTGCATATTTTTGGCTAGGAGTTTCGCTTCACTGTAAAAAGTAGTTGGAGTACTTAAAAATAACTCGCTGTGTTACAGTCTACTTAGCGTAATAGAAAATTTCATTTTTCTCAAAATATGTTCAGGGAACAACACTATAAATGTATTTATAGTATATCCCCCTTTCATATTTATATATTTTGTTGTATTAAGGATTACATGACGCTGTGTCTAGCACACCGTATATTCGTTCGGGAGTCTTCTTACGTTACCAGATGTCAAGTCCCTGTTTCCTGTCCTCCGTATTCTATATGCGTTGACGGATACTCAAGTTCGCCTTCTCATTAAGCCTTTGTATAATACAATTTCCTATATTCTTTCACAAAATTTGAATATTGTATACACCGTTTAAGTCTTTCAGAATTTTCCCGTGTCATTAAAAAAAAAGTCATTAATTCAATTTAACAAAATTTTAATATTGTTTATTTCCACTTTTTAACCATTACAAATAATGCTGCAATGAGTCTCATAAATTTTTGTGCTTTTTTCTTATTATTTTCAGAGGATACCCTCAAGAAGAGCAATTTTTTGATAATAATTAATGCTTCTTAATGTATTTCTAAATTACCCTTCAGACAGACAGTAAGTGCTTTAGGACGGTGTTCATTTTCCTGTCAACACGACAGAGTACTGTTAGTATTTTTATATTCATTAAATCTTTCAAGCCCTGATTTCTATCTCATTATTTTCTTGTATTTCTGTAATTATTTAGTGAGTTTTAGTATATGCATTATTTCCTGGCCATTCTCATCTCTCTCTTCCTGTGGGTATGGCATATTTGCATTCTTTGACCTCTTTATGGGTGGGATGTTTGTTTTTATGGACGCTTTGGAACACACTATGTAATAGAGATATTAGTGTTCTGTTAACATGCACAGTATTTCCCCCCTAATTTTCATTTCCTTTTGTAATGTTAGTTTTGGTTGAGCATAATATCCTGGTGGATTTCTCTTCCTTGTCTTGTAGACATTACGACAATCTCTGACCGTGTAGAGAGTCGTATGTCTGTGTAGCAGAAGTATTTTACGTGGAGTTTTTTTGTCTCCGGAATGCCCAGATCAGAGACTGAATTCTTTTACAGTTACCTGCATCATGCTTATAAGACCATGCATCCCTCAGTGCAGCAAAACTGTGTGTCCTTTGCTTCCCTAAATCATGTTTAAAAATGAGTGCTGTAGGGCTTCCCTGGTGGCGCAGTGGTTGAGAGTCCGCCTGCCGATGCAGGGGACATGGGTTCGTGCCCCGGTCCGGGAAGATCCCACATGCCGCGGAGCGGCTGGGCCCGTGAGCCATGGCCACTGAGCCTGTGCGTCCGGAGCCTGTGCTCCGCAACGGGAGAGGCCACAACAGTGAGAGGCCCGTGTACCGCAAAAAAAAAAAAAAAAAAAAAAAAAAAAAAGAGTGCTGTAGACATCTTTAAAAGAATCATGCATGAGATGAGACTCATGCACTTCCCATGTCGTAGGGGTAGGTACCTCCTTTCCTTTCCTTTCCTTCCTTCCCCTCATTCTCTCTCACTCTCTCTCTCTGGCTCTCACTCTCACTCATTGTCTCTCTCTCTCTCTCCCCCTCTCTCCCTCCTGCTCAAAACAAAAATAATATAGGGCTGTTTATTGTAAGAAAGCTCCTTTTTGGCCTCAAGAGGATATGGGAATAGCTCCAAGGAGATTTTGATTTGCTCTTAATAGAGATAGAAATTTGCCAGCGCTTTAGAAAGATGCACTAATTTATTCAGAACATCCGAATGGTCACTGACAGAAGTCACACTTAATTGGTGACATACTGTGGTTGTTACCATATGAAAAGTTGAATGTCATTGAAAATTGATATTTGAGTCATCTGAGCTACTCCTTCCTCTTTCCACAGGTATTTACTTATTGCAGATGTTAAGAACGTGGAATAATGGATTTGCATAAAAGCTGCCACATATTATTGTGTGGATGATAACTGACCAACGTGTAGAAATTGTTGAGCGGCTTTTGCAGTAATTCATCTTCTTTCTTATTTTCTCAAAACCCCTAACTCTGGAAAAATCTGTGTCAATTGATTTTAAATTGGATTTGTAGATCTAAATCCCTTTTCGTATGACTTGTATTCCTGCCACTCCCCATTCTTCATTCTGATTTTGGATATAGGCATTCCAATGAGATCATTTTTATTCCTGCTAAGCCCTAGAAGAAAATTTTCTATCACCTTAAATCTAAAAGTAATTACTCACATGCCAACATTCATTTTGCCTTCAGATGAAGAGTGATGCTCCAATAGGCTTTCAGAATTTTAGTAATGAGATGATTTAACAAAATAAGTAACAGAGTCCCTACATTAGATACATTTTTTCCAAAGTCAGCCATTCATTTCTTGCTGAACAAATGAACTTATTTGTTTTCTGAATGATTTAAAATAACTGTTCTTACCCGCAAGGACCTACCGTGTAGCACAGGGAACTATACTCAATATCTTGTATAACCTGTAATGGAAGTGAATATAAAAAAAGAAAAAAAAAATTTATATGTATAACTGAATCATTTTGCCATACACCTGAAACTAACAACATGGTAAATCAACTATATTTCAATGAAAATTTTTAAAAAAATAAAGAAAAGAAAAAATATTCACCATAAAAATGCTCATTAAAAAATAAAATAAAATGTATTATGGAGCTTAAAATAAATAAATGAAATAAAGTAACTGTTCCTTTTTCTAAACATTGTTTCTCATTTTTTTTTCTTCATGACAAGGAAAATTGCAATAAATCTCGGGTGATGACTACTCACAAAGGAATTATCAGAACAGAACACACTGACCGGCAACTTTCGGGGATAAATTCTCAGTCAGAAGAGTTTTTCTTCCAGTAACTACCACACTCACCCGGATCACTCGCCTTACAACTCGCCAAAACAACCTGACAATTTGGCCGATGCCTGTACTGATGTTAGCCTAAGAGCCGTGCAATACTTACTCCCTCGTGTTAAAGGGGACAGAGTTTAGGTAGGACCCTCTGCCCGTCCTACTGACCCTCTGGGCATCACAGTCTCCCTAGCAGGTTACCATCCTCTGAATCCAATCAGAGCTACACAGATCCTGGTCATGGTTCTGCTGCAGTAGCTCCTTACTTTTCGGTAATTTCTTGTTCTCTAGAGAATCTCAACTTCCATCCTGCCTCTTAATGTCTACTGAATATTTACAGCAAAAATAAGATGCATACGCATCAGGTTGGACAAAAAAGACACTTCAAAGGCTCACATTATAATCTGATGGGAAACACAGTCTGTGTGAATTAAGACAGCAAAGTCAGAGACTGACATGGCAGTAGACAGTCAAGGTGGAAAAGCACGTTCCAGAAACTCCCAGCAATTTCGCTTCTAATAACATAACCAAAAGGAAATGTACAGTTCCACTGCAAGATCTTTGCTATAGTAAAATACTGAAATTATGTAAATATGAATTAGTTGGGGAAAAGTCAGTAAATAAATCATGGTATATTTATTGATGTAATTTTGTGCAACAAATAAACTAGATCTTCATGTGTTAACATGAATACACAGTAAACATGTAAAATAAAAAGACTAGGTTTTAGACTGACATATATAGCACTGACTCAATCCATGTAAAATCTGAGGGAGATAGGGCAAACTATAATGTTAAATATGAATGGTAGGCATGTGGCTGTTTATTTTATTATTTTCTTAAATTTTTCATTATATTTAATAATCATAAAAGTGTCAATTGCATATATCTCATTTTCTATGTTAATTTCTATATAAAGTGTTCAATTATCTTATTTAACTACCGATTTATTATAACCTTTAAGTAATTTTAAAATGAGTGCTGATTAAATGTCATACAGTATTTAGACAAAAAGGAACTAAGTAGAGATTGAAGAATCTGGGAGAACGTAAACAGAGAAGGCAGAACCTTGAAGAGTGCGGAAGATTTCAGAACTTCCATGAAAAGGAAGGATATTGCTGAAAAAGAGGAGAAGATGAGGAGATTTACCGAGGAACAAATCATCCTGGTGACTTTGTGGGACAGAGAAAGAGCTGCCCTGGATTAGTGTGACCAGAAGGAAGTCAAAAACGATGCTGACTACGTAAGATGGACAGCTTGCAAGGGGCGATGGGAAATTGGAAACTCTAAAATCATTTGGGATGAGAGAATGCCACGAAAAGAGAAACATAATACCTAAGACACGTTCTCATGTACTACACTGTTGAGAGGAGGTGTTGAATTCTGGGAGACTATTTATTGTCCAGTTTCAGGAATGAAAGCCTGTCTTAAGGCAGTGGCCATGGAGCATGAGAGAAAATGAGAAAGGAGAGAACATGTCCAAGGAGAAAGGACAGGATTTTGTGATTAGAGGTGGAACACACGCTCTGCAGGAACCGAGCATTGTCAACAATCCAGAAACAGCAAAATTAAAACCACCAGCTCAATAAACAGTACTTAGTAAGAGTTTAGTGGGCACAAAACAGCTCGAGAACCGGGAGCTTCTCAGTGGCTTCAGTGGTGTTGTCTGCTCTGGGAATCCTCAAGCTTGGTTTCCATTTTGTATTGATTTTTTTTTAACATCTTTATTGGAGTATAATTGCTTTACAATGGTGTGTTAGTTTCTGCTGTATAAGAAAGTGAATCAGCTCTACGTATACATATATCCCCATATCTCCTCATATATGCACCACTAAATGTAAAACAGCTCGTGGGAAGCAGCCGCATAGCACAGGGAGATCAGCTCGGTGCTTTGTGACCTCCTGGAGGGGTGGGATAGGGAGGGTGGGAGGGAGGATCAAGATGTATTGAATTTTTTTTTTTTTTTAACTTAGAGGTTTCTTTCTTTCTTTCTCTTTGGCTGTGTTGGATCTTCGTTTCTGTGCGCGGGCTTTCTCTAGTTGCGGCGAGCGGGGGCCACTCTTCATCGCGGTGCGCAGGCCTCTCACTGTTGTGGCCTCTCCCGTTGCGGAGCACAGGCTCCGGACGCGCAGGCTCAGCGGCCATGGCTCACGGGCCCAGCCACTCCGCAGCATGTGGGATCTTCCCGGACCGGGGCACGAACCCGCGTCCCCTGCATCGGCAGGCGGACTCTCAACCACTGCACCACCAGGGAAGCCCTGGTGTATTGAATTTTAACCGAGTTCATGCTCACAGCATTGAAGAGGTCTCGTGACTGCAGGAAGAGTTTGCAGTGTGCCCCAGACACTGTGCACTCGGGACGTGCGCCATCGTGCAAGCCGGCGCTACGCCCTCAGCCCTGCGGCTCCTTCAGCTTCTACTCGTCACCGGTCGTGAGGGGTTCTCAGGGTGTGTGGCAGCGCTTGGGTCCCACGCAGCTCAATGAACAACCCCAAATGCAGCCGCAGGTGCTTCCCAGGACCCACAGTCCTTGGCCGAATGCTCAGTTATCTTGGATCTGAGCCAAGTTTACTTCCATAAACTCCCTGTGTTTCAAGGCAATTCCTCTTTGCGGTTGGAGGAGAGGCCACAGAAGCACGAGTTCATCCTCAGCCCCGTCTCCCCAGCTACCGCCTGTAATTCTCACTGCAGCAATTTCTACAATATTTGACCCATAGAGACAGACCCACTGAAACACCGACGGCAATCAGGACTTGTAGCTTCCCTTGAAGGGTGGGAATTTCCTCTCCAAAACATGCTGACGATGACCAGTCTCACAGGTTTTCTGACAGTCCTTAAACACTGGGATGACTCAATTCCCTCCTCAATCCATTCTTTTTTGCACCTTTTAGTAGAGTTTGATGGAGGAATTCAACTCCATATGTTACTTTTCCAAACTTAAATTTACTTTTTCCTCTGGCCAATCAATCTCATGAGTTATGACATCACTGGGGAGTTTTAGGTTAACCCCTGAAAACATACCTTTATCCTGAGATTATAGTTTACTCAAGTTTCATTTACATTTAGGTTTATAAGTAAAACTGTGAATCTTTTATTATGACATATAGCTGCTGTGGAGAGCTTAAAAATACGCTTTACATAACACATCTCAGTTAATATTACTTCTCAAACTTTCACCCAAAGATCTCTTTCTATCTGAAATGCACTGCCGGTTAGCACAGGACTCACCGGAGGCCAGTGGTCACTAAACTTCAGGCCCATCTGGGCTGGGAGAGCATCCCATACCCTAACCTTTAAGAAACAAATTTGCAGCGACACAGGGTCTTCAGGTGGGCATCTGATAATCCACTTTGATTCTCCTTCAGATTTCTAAAATTCTCCAACACAGATTTCTAAAATTGCCTTCCCCGTAGAGAGATATTCCTAATCGTTCAGTTACTGGGGGCCCGTTTGATTGGCCATACGTTAGTCTGTAAATATCCAAGCATTATTCTTGGGGTGGGAATCCGAAGCCTCAGTTTCTAGATGAGTTAGCCCTAAAGTATGTCTTTTTCCATTACTCAAACTTTCATTCATTAAAAAATATTTCCAAAATGCTTTCTACGTAATCGCTACTGTTCTAGGTGCAGGGAATTCCATGGTGGGAAAAAAAACCCCCAAAACAAGACAGTGCCTGTTTCTTTTTTTATATATAAATTAATATATATACTTGAACACAGACACAGAGATGAAGATATGTATAAAGAGACAGTATCTACAATGGATTTTACTGAACCCCCAGAGCTATAACGTAAAGTCACAAAGCAGTGAGTTAGTCACGAGTCGAGCTGAAGGTATCATGAAGAGAACAGCAAAAGATTTTGTCCTAAGTGGACATCAGCATTCCTGTGCGCTGGTTTTGTCCCCTAGATGAATCTGAGGTGCAGCAGCCCCTGGCTCACTTCAGGGATCTCCAGCAAGAACAAAATGCATGTCCAGTAGAAACTGGTGAATATATACTCAGTGATTTCTGGAACTGTAATCACGCTGGCCCACAAAATAGGCCCAGCAGACGTCCGAGATCTGCTGGTATAAAACCAATAAAGAAAGTGAAGAAATCATGTTTTTTCATGAAAAGCAAGTTAAACGTTACTAATTTTTAAATTATTTGAAGCTAATTAGTTAATAGTAACTGATAAATGAATAAGAGTTAATGGTATCATATTGTTTGGTATAAATAATGCAACAGCAATGAATATGTCTTAATATTATCTCAGAAGAAAGAGAGAAAAGGCAAACACAAAATCCATTTCCAGAAATATAACTCGGAGACTTTGGAGGATATTAAATCTCAGCAAATTCATAAAACCCCCTAGACAAGTACAAATTCATTTCTCAGTGCTGAATGGAGAACAGAAATTGGACATTAGGGTGGCACTACTGGATAATGATACTTTCCAGAAACAAATTTCCAAGCCATTTGTGACGTCAAGTGTCCAAACGATTTCTTTTTGCAATATTTCGTTATACGACAGTATATTAGCACAGTACTGCCTTCTTTTTAAGAAGTTCTAAACATCTATGTGTCTTTATTGTTTGTGCTTTTTTGTGGTAACGTGGGTATAACATAAAAGTTGCCATGTGGACCAATCGTAAGTGTACAGTTCTGAGGCGTGACGCACATAGCCATTGTTGTAAAACCGTCGCCACCATTGTGTCCAGAACCTTCTCATCTTCCCCAGCGGAAACTCCGTCCCCATGAAACACTAGCTCTTCGCCCCTCCCCCAGCCCCCTGTACCCACCACCTTCGTTCGTCTTTATGGATTTCACTGCTGTAGCACTGCCTTCTTAAAGAGATACGTTATTAATCTTTTGCTCCTTGCCTGGGCCGTGCCTAGGACGATGCTGTTTTGTGAGCGCTGAGGAATTTGTGTGTTTCCTCCCTGTTCAGGGGCTCAGCTGCCAGGGCCTGACTGCGCTCACTCTGCCTGACTCCGATGCCCTCTTCTGTCTCCTCCACGACCTCCTAGTAGGCGGTGGGTCTAGGAAATCAGCAATTACGTTTGCCGAGGACGGAAGGAACGTAAGAGTGCTGAGCACTTAATAAATTCAGGCTTGTTCAGGCTCTTTGCAGCCCAATCTGCCTGGAGATCTGTGCAGAGGTCTTCGTCGCTGACAGTCGACCCCGACGTGGGTTGGGGTACGTCTGAGGGGAAGGAGATGCTGAGTGTGACTAGGACATGATGAGCCCCGGCCTTTACTCGCGAGCACCCCTGTGAGTTTGCTGCAGGCGACTCAAGGGGCTGGAAAGATGTCAGATTTACGCGGCAGGCGAATGACAAGCCCTATGGATTCCTTTCCTCCACTGATAGGCTAAACCTTAAATACGAAAGGAAAGAAACACTGACGTAATTTTTTCTAAATTGAGGAACAACGAAAAAACACTTACCAGGTAACTCAGACACACTCACTGCTTTTTGCTGCTGGGTTATTTTATAGTTTAAGTCACTATGGTTTATCTCAATGTTCACAAGATTGTCCCTGGGAATACCAACAGAGCGAATTGAGTGCAAGATTCTCAGGCCTACGTTGAATTCCTAGTTGACAAAGGTAATATGTATTTTTGGTTCAGATGTTGTTCAGTGTTGAATTAGACACGCCACTGTATTCAGTACTTATCACAATAGCTTTGCTTGGAAGGCATTCACATCTTGTTGGTATTTAGGGAAAAGAATTTTCCCCGTGACCCAATACTTTTTCTATGCTCTATTCCTGGGAAACTGGAAAAAGACATTAGATGTACATCTCCGCCGAGTATATTATTTACAAACATGGAGTGTGTGTCTAATTTTACTTCAAGTCTTGTCCCGTCCCGTGTGACTTACAGGGTCCTGGAGACGGCGCACGGTTTTCCCGAGTCTCGGCGCTCCGTCTGTGGCTGGGCTTTTGGACTGGCAAGAAGCGACTAAACAACGTATGGACAGACGTATGGACAGGACTGGCACAGACCCTGCCTATACTGGGTGTTTAATGAATGGTAGTCACTTGCCTGACATTCCTAATATATTGGGGCAGGGACTCTGCTGTCTTAATACGTTCTGCAAGTCGTTATATGTGACCAGAGTAGCTAAACAATATTTGTAAATAACTTGTGAACTCTCACCATCTCCAGCTCAGATTCCACCTTGAACTTCATTAGTACATTGAATTACTCTTGGTATTTCTGCTTGGTTGTTCAATAGGTATTTCAAATATTCCAAGCCAAACTCTTGATATTTCCCCATTTTAATGCAATAACACTGCACAGCCAGTTCATCAATAAATATTTGTTTCACCTTCAAATATGCCCAGATTCCAACCTCTCACCCACTCACTGCTGCCACCTGTGCCTAAGCTGTCATCATCTCTCTCCTGGATTTTTCCAGTCGCTTTCTGGTTGGTCCTTCTGCTTCTGACTTTGGCGTACTCCATCTCAATAGATACTCACTCTTTGCTCTTCACACAAGAACCAACATAATACTTGTGCAACTTGCAGATCCATCACTCTCCTTCTCCAAACTCCCCAGAGACTTCCCAGAATACGCCAAGGAAAACCCTCTGTGGCCCTGAGAGATTTCTGTCCCCCAGCGACCCACGCCCGGGCCATCCTTGGCCATCACCTACTCTGCCTGTTGACACATCCAGTTCCAAGCTATTCTACCCACACACGAGGCGTGCTGTTGGCCTAGGACCTTCCTCTGCATGTGGTTTTCCCTCCTGAAACGTCCTTTCCCCATTGGTATCGAGGCCAACTCTTACATTGCCTTTAGGTCAGCAGTTTTCAAAGTTTGGTTGCAGACCCCTAGGGGTCCCCGTTATCTTTTAGGGAGGCTCACAAAGTCAAAATTATTTTCATAAAGTACTAACATGTTATGTTAACATGTTATGTTAACATGTTATGACATCTTCACTATGATTGTATTTCAAGAAAGCTGCAGTAGCCACTTTCGATGTGGCGCACCGTTCTCACTTGAAGGAACGACTGACGAGCTACGGTCCTTCAGACTATGAAATTTGGGGGACGTTTTCATGATGAGCAAAATGAACATTTGTTCATAATGAACAAAACGAGCTGTTGCACCAGAAAAATAACAGAGAAGACCGGCAGCCACAGTAAATTTCAAGCTTGACTTTTACGCTAAAGTGAGAATTTTGGAAAATTTATGTCTGCTATGATGAGCTTGACAACTCAATTTTTAAAGACATTTATGGCAGGATAAGTAATGGTATTAAATTGAAATGTACATTATATAATAAAGTGGATCAATATTTGGAAAATCTGCATAGCCCAGAGAATTCTTCTCATGTCCAAATCATGCATGAGGAAGAGATCCAAAGTGCAAGATCAATGAGTATAAACACAATTGAGTACGAAAAGTTCACTGAGATGTTTTGACATTTCAGTGCTCACAGCTTCCAAATGTCACCCTGCCCTTTTCTTGTCCCCAGAGAGTTACGCTGATGAGAAGGCCATGCGCTTCCTGCTTCGGCACCTGGGAAAGTTCAAGCACACAGACTCTGACCCTCATCTGGGATCGCTCGTCCACGTCCTACCTCAAAACCACAAGGACAGGTAAAGCCAGCTGCCTTTCCTTGTTCTCTCAAACCAGGAGAGGTTCTGCCTGGGAGCCTGCACTACTCTTCCCAGAAAGTGTCATTACGTGAGCAGTAAGGACATTTTTCATACCCTCTTGATGCACGTGTGGCAGCATAGACCCCAGCAGCCTCACCAAATGTTGAGTGGAGAGTTGACCCCAGTCCTGTGGGGCGACCACAGACATGCAGTACAGTTAACACGTGAGAAGCTCCTCTTGTTGAGTTTTGATGTGTAATCAAAGACAAGTATCACAATTACCCATAAAAGCTATTAAAATATGCCTCTTTTCGAGCAGTGCTTCTGTTCGACGCAAGGTTTTCTTTGTGTTCTCCTACCAAATGACATAAACCAACAGACTAAACGCAAAAATGAGAGTCCAGCTCTCCTCTCTTAAGCCAGACACCAAAGAAACCTACAACATCCTAAAATAACACCACTCCTCTTCCTAAATTTTTTTTTTTTTTTGGAAAATAGTCACTGTTTATAAAAAAAACTTTTCTTTACGTCACCGTATAGCACGTTCATTATTGTTTTAAATGAATCAAAAAATAAAAAATTCACACCTTACTTTTGTAATATGGCAAATATTGTTACTTAAAACCCACATGAAGAAAAGCTCGTTGGACCCCTCAGTGATTTACGAGAATGCAAAGGGACCTCGACACTGAAAAGTCTGAGACCCACTGGCTTGGGTCTGCTCAGCTGTCACCTTCACAGGAGGATCTTACTTGATCACAATCCTCCAGGCTGAGAGCAACCCTCCCCCCGACCCTACCTGGCTCCTCCAGCCTCTTTTTCTGCCCCTTTCCTCTCCGGCACTCAGCACCACTGACATGCCCTCACGGATTTACCGTCCATCTTCACTCCACGGGGAGTGAGTGCAGCAAGGCAGGCTTTTGTCTTTTGTGCACCCTGGAATCCTGACACACACTAGGCACTCATGACCTATTTGTGAAATGGACAAATAAGGGAACAAATCAAAACTGAAAGCCGGGAATGAATAGATAAGTACATATCAACCTGTCTGTTTTATAAGCTGAGGTGGAAACTGGAAACCTGATGATTTTCAAACACAACAATAATTTCATTAAGAATATATCCTATTGTGTAATAACCTAAATGGGAAAAGAATTTGAAAAAGAATAGATATATGTATAATTGAATCACTTTGCTGTACACATGGAACTAACACAGCGTTGTAAATCAACTATATAGTCCAATATAGAATAAGAAGTTTAAAAAAAATAGATCCCATTAGCAATGTTTCCCAGAATCATGTGATGTCTTTAATATATCTAAGAAGCATGGCTATAAATCACTCTCCTTATGGTTTACTGTTTAGAAATCAGTATTCCCAAATATAATTAATTCAAAATATACCATTAATATGTTTAATTAATTTCCATTGGTTTAACCCTGGGTGACAGGAGAGTGTACTGTGTTTAAATAGCTAATCAGGGGCATATTGTAATATTTGCAAATAATAAACCAGTTGCCAAAGTGAAGGAAGTAATAAAGTTATTTTGGAAGTCCAGAAATTTTAGTAATACTGCAATCTTTCTGTGCTCCACTGTGCTCCTAATTTGCGTGTCAACTGATAACACTGTGTAATTTCCCAAGCACAAAACTCATAGCCATTTCCCGGCATTATCCATTTGTGTTTTTGAGAGAAGGTAAATTCGTCCCCTACAAAAATGTGCCGAGGTTTACTCAGCTTCTCTGCGGTGTGTGACTTGCCCACTAACTTGGGTCTTGTTCTACACCTCATGGTGATGGCGACATTTTTCAGGACTTAAGTCCAGGAATATTTGTTTATGTCAGGAGAGGCACAATTATGAAATAAAATCTGGATTTTAATGAGGCTAAGAAGATCAAAGAAAAAACAGTGTTTATTGCATTTACTAAACACTAAAAAGACGCTTTCACGTGCTTGAGTCTGAGTGCTGGATTAAGGGGAATAAATTTGTTTTGCATAAAGCAAACCACTTTATATACATTTTACTTGAAAATTTGTTCAATTAAAACAGAAAATATTGTTTTGCTAATGAAATTGGCCTAATTTCAGCCACAATTCACTTCCCCATCGCCTGCTTCAGTCAGGCTAAGCTTCTTATCACCTTCGTAACAGAGTCCGGCAATTGCCACGTGGGGCTCTGTGCTGGTCATAGTCTGGGGTTGGTTTGTACCCAAGAAAAAACATACAGGGCTTCGTCATTAAATTAGGGGTGTCTTAAATCCTACTGATGCTAAGATTCTGTATCTGCTCTCCTGACAAACTGTATGTGCGTTTTCTGATTTACTACTCTGATTTCTGGTCCCTGTGCACGAACCAGTTTTTTAATTATATGTGTGATCCTAACCCCGGCTCTGTCTAGGATCTGGGCGCCCCTGCGTCCAGCCGTACTTGTTCCGGCCCTTGCCTTAGCCTTCCTGATACTGGCCTCTGCTGGTCACAAGCATGCAAGGTCCCTATGTGTCAGTTACACGGGAAGGTGGATTGCATAACTACTTACAATAATACAAGGTTTAGGAGAGAAAACGCAGCAGTGTTCGCTAAGGTTGCCTTGTATAACAAGGGGTTTCTTTTCTGGTTCACCAATATGTCTCCAAAATGGCACCTACGTTCTCTGCAGACCAAATAGGAAACCTAGAAGGTCCCTTCCAGCCAAATGTCACACGAAGTGCTCTTCTCAGGCACATTTAAGTATAATAGGAATAACACTATAAGCACATCAGTTTCCCATATTAAAATGAAATACAGAGACATCTAGATTGGAGACAGAAGTGCTCACAGAGATATAGCTGCAAATCTTCCAGCTTTCCATCTTTTTATCTGCCAAGCGTTTGAAGTGCTATCCTATCCACCCTGTCTTAAAGAAAAGACGTTTTCTTCCTGATTTGAAAGATCGCTTTATTGTCTAGGCATTTATACCGGGAGCATGTTTTTTTTGTTTGTTTCATTAAAATAAACACCAGCTTAAAACTGGAATCAAAACATTCGTTCAACGTTAGATACTTGGCTGTCCAGAAGTAAATCAGCTTTTATTTAGTGAATTTACTTTATTATAATACATATAAGTACAAACACCAAATGTACTATATTGTTATTTCAGGCCCTCAGCTTGAAAGTATAAATAAGATACAAAGAGAAATGCTACATTTGCTCCCTGATTTTAAATAAAGAGCTTTTTATGAAGTTTGATTTGTAATTTCTGATGGGTAGTGTGATGTAGCAGAAAGAGACCTAATATAATCTTCAGTTCATCAAAACTGTAGTGATATGTCTCTGTGGAAAATATATGGAGACCAGAGGCATAGGTTTGGGGCATAAATTCTTTGTGCACCACTAAGGACCTTCACAGGACAGTTACTTGAAACACCGTAACTTCAGTTCCCTCATCTGTAAAATGAGACTAATTTGTATTCCCCCTAATACAGCTATTAGAAGACTCAGACTATATAATATACAGGTAAGGAACTTCACGCTTTCACACACTAAGTGATATTAGTCAGCATTATTCCCCAGTTGGGCCAAAAATGTAAGGTCATAAGCAAATTACTCAGACAGACCTCATTTTACTTTTCACTAAATTAAATTAAGGGATCGAAAGACAGGATCTTTTCTGTTTCAAATTCTAAGCTTTCACTGACAATTCATTGCTGTAAGCTGTGGCTTCCTGTGACTGACCAGAGTTTCATTTTCTGAGCCTTTGAAAGTAAAGAAAATATGTATGCTAATTACAAATAATTTACAAGACTAAAACGATTACCTGATATATTGCTGGCTTTGATTCAACTTCTTGGAAAGATGTTTCAAAGCTTTTTGACTCGGAAAAGCGGAATAAGAAATGGCAGCAGGGTATTCTGCTTCTTCACGGGGAACAGGGCAGCTGGAATTATGTGTTCCCATCGTACATAATCCCCTAACCTCAGTGTGGTCTGAAATGAAAATTAGGACAGGATACGGAGACAAGAGGGTTACTTCACAGTGGGGAGGACAGAGCTTTTTAAAATTTTATCATTTCACTTTCAATGTTTAAAACAGTGGTTAACAAGTTCAATCACTGCCCCCTTAACAAGTGGTATTTATATTTCATTTACATTTTAGTATAAATACGTCAGAGGAGACAATATAAAACAAAGGCGTTACCCTTGAATTCATGGAGTCACTGGATCCAGATCTTTGTTAGAAATAAGAAATTCTTGGGCTTCCCTGGTGGCGCAGTGGTTGAGAGTCCGCCTGCCGATGCAGGGGACGCGGGTTCGTGCCCCGGTCCGGGAAGATCCCACGTGCCGTGGAGCGGCTGCGCCCGTGAGCCATGGCCGCTGAGCCTGCGCGTCCGGAGCCTGTGCTCCGCAACGGAAAAGGCCACAACAGTGAGAGGTCCGCGTACCACAAACAAACAAAACCACAGAAAAATCAGCTCGTTTAATATAAATCTACCCTTTGACAACTGTGTTGGCTTTCCCGGAGTCTTCTCTATCTTTTGCTAGGGTTTCAAAAGAGTTTTCAAAAATCTTGTTTTAGATGAATGGTGAAGAAACAAGGGGATGTATTACTGTGAGGAAGATTAGAACTGGTTTAATAAAGAGCCAGCAGCCTACAAAGCAGGAAACGTCTTACTTTCCCAATAATACTTCTTATGTAATTATTACAAGTGGCCCTCGCATTGAATACTGATCTTTACAGAGCATTTTGAGGAACATCGAACAAGTCTTGCTGTGTTTTGAAATAAAAATTGTAGGCACTTGATAAATAGGAATCAGACCAAACCAAACAAAATAAAACAAAAAACAGGTTCTAGCATATAGGAATATTTTGAAGCTACATATATTCGACTTCCTCATAGGAATGACTTTTTCCTAAGTAGAAGAAGCTGTATGACGTATATCCAAGGAATATTGGAGGTCAAATTTCCCCAATGAAAAATATAACCCCCTTTTCCTTTGCTAATTTCTCGCTTTTAGAGATGAAAATTGTAACTGTTCTGAGGATTTTACACCTTGCTCAGCCTGGGCTTCTGGTTTCTCAATCTGCTCCACCCCCAATTTCAGCAAGCAGGAGTCCTTGAGGTCTAACCAATTTTCATCAATAACCACACTCATTTTGTGGCCTTTGCATAAAATACAGCAGTCGAGGCTGTGAAACGTGGGGCAGTTTCAATGTTTGTGTTGCTATGTTTTGCCACATAAACGCCGGCAGAACCAGCTATGGGCATTTATGGACTTGGGAGAAGCTACTGTAGAGTGAAGCCAAAAAACATAATTAAGGCAACCATTTTCTCACAGTTAGAGGGACAACCTCTACGAATACTTGTGGTTTTAGAATCACCTCTAATTGACCAGGCTAATTGAATCTCAGGAGACTCACCGGAGATCGTCTCCTTAGTTTTTAATTCTACCTCTCTTTACCTCACTTTGAATCCAAATGCAGCTGGAGTGAAAACTGTGGGGACAAAGACGTCTTCTCCTTGTTGAAGGTTCTTTCTAAATCTCAGATGAAACTGTTTTAAACAGAAATAGTAATCAAATGAAAATGATAAAATGAAGCACCAGAGAATATTTCCTCGAGAAGAAATGATTGCTGAAAGCATTCAAATTCAGTAAAGCACAAAGGCTAATTATTGGTTCACATGAACACTTTTGAGAAATTATTAGAACTTCTTATATTAAATAATAAACTGGAGAATATGCATTGTTGCGTATAAATGGCGCCATCTCCTGACAGAACTGAGGAATTGCGTGTATCTCAGAGCCTTTTAGGAGCGCCACGGTAACATTTTACAGGTATATAACCTCTAACCATTAACATGTATGAGTCACAAGTATTTTCTTGGAAACTCAGGACTCTAAGTTGAAACTAGTCTTATATGGAAACAAACTAAGAAATTTCAAGAGATGTAAATGAAAGTCCTAGGGAGACTTCCCCAAGCATCCAATTAAAGATTTCAGGGAGAGGGTCAATCTTACGACGACGTATGCGTTTCTCCTCTCGAGAGCTCTCCCTGGGGTTAATCACAGCTTCAGGTACAGTCTGTTAAAATCCAGGCGCTCCTGACTTACCTCATCGCCCTTACTGCTCTTGCCAGCCGTCCTTCCTTTCTTCTTCTTAGCATCTTTCCACAGCATTCCTGGAGGTTACATGTCAGTGTCCTGTCAGTCACTCACTGGACTTCTAGGCGCAGAGTCTTTGGCTGATCTCAGTTTGGGAACAGACTGCCTGCGGGGCAATAATGCACCTGGGGAGGGGGACATGGGTGCCCTGGGGGGAAAGCGCTGGAAGGAAACTCGAGAGAGAGAAAGAGGCCCTACAAAGCCATATTTTACCTGCACCGTGATTTAACCAAGGCTCAGGCATAACCAGAAATTTTCTTGACGTTCCTTTCAGTTTCACTTCCTCTTCTTTCTAGCTCACAACCTTTAGTTGCTTCCGCGTAGGGCCTCAGGGCAAAGGGAAAAAAGAGAGTGAAACACAAAAAGGAAAGAAGGTCAGCAAGGTCTCTCCCGTCGTGCCTACCCTTTACTTGATAAAGAATTCAATTTTAAAAAGCCTCTTATTTTTATTTGCTCACGTGTTCCTCTCTTCTGTGACATTTAAAAATGATGATTTCCCACAACACTGTAAACCAACTATTTAATAGAATGGTTTTGAACAGTAAAAATAAAAATAAAATAGATAATTTTGGTTGCTCTCGCTTGCAGGGCTCTGATACCGCCTCATCGATGCCTCTTCGACTTTAGGATGAACATTGTTGCCTTTTCTTCCTCTCCGCTCACTTAAAAAGTATTTCACCGTCACCGCCCTCTACTGTGGCGACTTGTAGTAAATTTGGACTCCCTCTTTGCCTGGCGAGGAAATGCCGCCCCTACCCCAGCGTTTGCCTGCATTGCCCCTGTCTGAAATCAAAGCCCAGCATCCTCCCCTCGCAACGCCCTCTGCTTGCTTCTTTGTTATTAACTCTCTAAGTAGCTCAATAAAAACACAGACCCTCCCGCTTTCCTTCCTCCTGCTTCCCCCGCTCATGCCCTTGGTTTGCAGAGCAGATGCCTTTGGCCAAAGATCCATTCTCAGCTTTCTCCCATCACCATGCTCACAAACAAAAGAATGGGGAATTGAATGACAAAGCCAAACCCAGGGAGAATCTAGAGGGTTCTGAATTAGTGTTGTCTACCACCCTTGCACAAGTAGCATCAGCAGCAGAAAACCACTCATTACCACGGAAGACTGCAAGAGATGAAATAAGGGCATCCTGGTGGCGCAGTGGTTGAGAGTCCGCCTGCCGATGCAGGGGACGCGGGTTCGTGCCCCGGTCCGGGAAGATCCCACATGCCGCGGAGCGGCTGGGCCCGTGAGCCGTGGCCGCTGAGCCTGCGCGTCCGGAGCCTGTGCTCCGCAACGGGAGAGGCCACAACAATGAGAGGCCTGCGTACCGCAAAAAAAAAAAAAAAAAAAAAAAAAGAATTTTATGCAGTGTCTAGAGAAGTATGTTCTGGCCCACCACCAGTTATACAGACACATTTTTATGGTGTTTTTAAAAAAATCTTATGTGTTTTTAATGAAATTTTTGATCCGATTGAATATGCATACAGCTAAAGGTACATAAAAGTTATCTTTAGCTACTACTTTTAAATTTAGCTTTGAATTAAAACTTGTATTTTACTATCTCTTTGGGGCAACGCACAACCATTAATAGTGATGCAATTTCTCTTTTAGATTTAGACAGCTTTGATAAGACTACAGGGTCTGCAAAGGAAGACAGTGTAAAGAATACCTTTTCTTGTATTGGAAGTAGATATTTTTCTTAATAATCTTGGAAGGGAAAAACAAAGCAAACTCACAGCTTAGCATGTTCTTAATAAATACTTTAATGCTGCCTTGCTTTGGGTTTGCATTAAGACAAAAACCAGAACTGCTATTTTCTCTATGCCCTGTATGTAAGCATTGTGGGTTACTGTTTTTGTATTCATTACAATATTTTCTATAAAATACTAAATGGAAGAAATTAGCCATTCTATCATATCTATTCAAAGCAAATAAATTCACAGACCTAAAACGATAGCGTTTCGTGCAGAAAGGGACCCTATGTTGCCACCAAGGCCAACCCTGTAAGCCATTGCCACCCTCACTCATTCATCAGTGGCGAAAGCTCAGACCCGAAGAGGAAGAGTGTAAATCCCACAAGGTCCGGGCTCTTTGGCTGCTCCGTTGTATGTGCTGTGGATCTATCCATCTGGTAGGTAGGAAGCACTCGGGAAATATGTTGAATGAATAAAAAGTTTGCCCTAGCTTTGCACTGCTCTCATTACACACATGCCATCATGATATGAGAAAACGACTGTAAGTTTTCCAACCTTTTATTTTCAAAAATGCAAACTTCCAGCAAAGTTGCAAAAACTGTGCGGTGAATACCTATGTACTCTTTACTGTAATTCATTAATTTTAAACATTTTCCCACATTTGCTTTATCTTCCTCGTTAAGTGAAACTTCCTCTTCTTGCTTAAGAAAAGGGACATCCTCCTGTGTAAATAAGATATAAAAATCACATTCAGGAAACTTCAGTTTGATACAGCACTCTTTTTTAGTATACATCTCATACTGAACATTTCTAAATTCTTCCCCAATCAAACTTTATAATGTTTTATTTCCCAATTCAACATCCCATCAAGGATTACAGGTTTTATTTCCTTGTCATTTCTGTTTATTCACTTTTAATCCAGAACAGTTCCCTACCCATTAATTTATTTTTTGCTCCTTGGGTTTTTTTTTCTGTCTTCTCATTGCATTGCTAACTTTGAAGAATCCATGTCTGATGTTTTGCAGAATGCCTCTCAGTTTGGGGTTGTACAGTTTCTTCTTAGGCTCAGGTCTAGCATTTAGGGTCATTGGAACCACACGGGGATGAGTGTCCTTCACAAAGCATCACATCGAAGAGCACATGACCTCAGTCTCTCCTCCTATTGGTGACAATAAGCTTGATCTCTCGGCTAAGGTGTGTGGGTCAGATTTCCCCTTTGTAAACGTACCTTTTCCCTTTGTAATTAATAAGTAATCTGTGGGAGATTAGCCTATCTCGTCCCCAGCCTTTCACCCAGTGATTTTAGTATGAATCAGTGAGTCTCATCTTAATTAATTATTGCTATGGTGTTTACAAAATGATGATATTCTCTTTCTATCTTTCTTTCTATATCTTGTTGGCATTCTTCTCTAAAGTAGAGCTTTAACTTCTGATCTCCCTTATTTTTAAAAAATTAAAGAATTGCTTTATTATCCTGTACGTTAAAACCTATTTCCATAGTTGCTATTTTTAAAAAATTGTTTAAAGTGGCACCTTTTCCGGAAGAACTAATGGAAATAAATTTACTGTATTTACTACTGTCTCATTTTCAATAGTTATCTATTAAAATTAGTAACTCAAAAATATATTTTAGACGAAAAACATTGTTAATTTGAGAACACAAACTTGTGATGTTTTGTACTCAGATCAATCAATTTAGAGCACCAAAATACTTAGCCGTAGAAAGGAGATAGAGTTCATGATATTTTGGCTCTCAGTTACTTGGGTGGTTATAAAGAGAGTGGTAAGGCGACATATAGACATGCTAACTTTTGGGTGTTCCTTTTAAATAACTCGGTTTCCTCTGCTATATTTATCTTATTCTTTTCTAGCAGATATACTAGAAACAAAACTTCTTGGATCAACACAAAATCGAGTCACAGACTCTCTGTTTCTTCATTCTGTTTTTTGATATATATATATATATATATATATATATATATATATTTTTTTTTTTTTTTTGCGGTACGCGGGCCTCTCACCGCTGCGGCCTCTCCCGCCACAGAGCACAGTCTCTGGACGCGCAGGCTCAGCGGCCATGGCTCACGGGCCCAGCCGCTCCACGGCATGTGGGATCTTCCCGGACCAGGGCACGAACCCGCGCCCCCTGCATCGGCAGGCGGACTCCCAACCACTGCGCCACCAGGGAAGCCCCTATTTTTTGATATTTAATGAGATGTTGAACTTGTTATCCAAACAGAATTCTTCTGATTTGCATTTTTGTGCACTGATTAAATGAAATGCCCGTCCTTCGATTTTTAAATACAGGAAGCAACTGTTTTGTAATGCACATAGGAGTAATACACACAGGAAAATGTTACAGATCCGTAACACCATCATTAACAATCACATATTAAATGCACCTCGGATATATCCTAATTATTTATGTGTTCAAAAAGCCCATCCCCGGCTGGTGTGTTCAACCTTCTGAAAATGAAAGTCTGGGGGGACTGCTGGTGAGTTTCACTTCAGCTCTGCCACACCTGCCATTGGTCCAGTCTGTGGGAGGTTTGTTTGTCACTCAGCTGCTGCGACGCCACCAGGGAAACAGCCTCTGTATAAGCACCTCTGGGGCTTTCTTCCCAGCATGCAACTGTTCCTGAAATTGGTCAAGGTAGGGACGGGCTCCACTAGTGCTTAACCTGCAGGTCCAGGAGGTTGCAAAATCATGTGTCACTTGGGTCAAGGTTACCCGGATAGCGTCAAACTATCCAAACATTGTACTGGCAATATCATGTTCCTGTCTCTTTTCTCAACTCTGATCTCTTATCTCTTTGCACAGTAGAACATTTGGGAGAAACGTACCTACCTTCCAACGACTGAGAACAAAAATATTGATTTCCCGTAATCTTCATACCTTTGGGAACTATTCTAAAGAAGTTGTGTGCTTAGTGCATCTTCCAAAAAGAAAGCAAAACAAAAGAACTCAAAGACGGCAAATTTTAAAAACTGAACATTCACGAGGTGTAGATCACCGGGCATGATATAATAGAAACGATTTAGTTTTTTCTCCTGTGAATTTCACACACTACAGTGGGGTTAAAAAAAATGCACGGCCACCCGGAACATCAATGTGACCTTATTTGGAGAGAGAGTCTTTTTATGGATAGATGTGATCTGTTAAGACTCTCAGGATGAAACCATCTGGGTTTGGGACCCAGGGACACCCAGGGAGGAGGCTGTGTGAAGACAGAGGGAGCGATTGGAGTGTGGCTGCCGTCAGCCAAGGGTCTCCAGGAGCCCCCGGAAGCTGGAAGAGGCAGGAAGAATTCCTCCCTGGAGCCTTGGCGGGAGCCTGGCCCTGGCAGCACCTTGACTTGGAATTTTGGTAGAACTGTGAGAGAATGAGTTTCTGTTGTTTTAAGCCACCGCACCTGTGGTAACTTGTTCTAGCAGTCCTAAAAAACCCGCACACACACTGAAGAGAAATCAGACGGATTTTAACTGAGGACTTGTAAAAACGTTGTGAGGTTCCCTGGCAACTAAGCCGGACGATAAAGCCTAGTTTTCAAAAGTGAACAGTGAATTTATACACGATGTGAAACTCTTCTGCGGCTCTAGAGCAAAACAAATGTGGCCATCCAGATGAATGCCAGGAAAGATGTAGAAGATGGAGAGAAACACCTCATGACGTCTATGTCACAGCAAAAGGCCAGAACCTCTGCAAGGCTTTCAGTCCGTCAAGAGCAATGAGAAGTGTTTTTACACTGTGCTTGGGTTTTGCGTTAAATTCCCAGGGATAGCTGTTTTCATTCAACAAAGACAGGACACCTGATGTGGTCCAGGTTCTGCTCCCAGCTCTGTAGGAAGCATCCACGAGCAAAACAGAGATGACTAATCTTGTAGAGCTGCTAGTTTAGCAGCAAGCGACAGTAAACCTAATCAGTGAGTAAGTTACCCAGCGCGTTAGAGAAGGAAGTGTGCTAGGGGCATAAAAGAAGTGAAACCTGGCAGGAGAAATCAAGGGTCTGTGGAGACAGTGCGATGAAGGTGACACATGGGGAAGTCACTGTGTAACAGGGAAGAACAACTCTGACTCCATACGGGATCTGCTCCTTTGTGTTCTAGGGGTAGGGGAGGGAGGAGAAGATGAAAATAATGTGAAGAGCCCACCTGAGGTTCATGGTTATGACTCTAAAGTGAGCCCAGTAGCATGGCACTAGGACAAGACACATTTGTAATTTCAAATCTTCCTGTAGATGTAAAAAAGGAGAAACAGGTGAAATTAATTTTAATCATGGCTCTTCTGTAACAAAATAATTTAAAAATATTACTTGGACTTGTAATCAACATAAGAATTGTTAAGGAGACCTGTCCCCATTCTGCTTTTAGCGCTTGGTCTTCAAGATCTGGTGTATATTTTGCACTCACATCTCTATTTGGACCAAGCACATTCCAAGTGTCAATAATGTGTGTTTAATGGCTACAGCGTTGGTGGTGCGGATGCAGGTGGTGACGGCGGAAGTGACTGGCGGAACTGAAAGTCCAGGCTGCTCATAGGACCGTCTAGACGTGTATTGAAAGTTCCAAGAATAAACAAAGGAGAACCTCTGAAGAAAAAACCAATAAGCAGGTAGGTAGAATCTCTTGGACACATGAGAGGACAAGGCAGGGTTCTGTCCATCACAGCAACAGTGAGGAGTGATGCAGTTTTTAGAGAGAAAGAAAGAAAGAAGAATAGTCTGAAAACAAGAATAAGAAGTGAGTACACAGCCATAAAAAAGAGCGAACTTCTGCCATTTGCAGCAACATAGATGGACCTAGAGATTGTCATACGAAGCAAAGTAAGTCAGACAGAGGAAGACAAATATCATATGATATCACTTAAATGTAGAACCTAAAAAAATGATACAAATGAACTTATTTACGAAACTGAAACAGATTCACAGACATAGAAAACAAAACTGTGGCTACCAAAGGGGAAAGGTTGAGGGGGATACACTGGGAGATTGGGATGGACGTATGCACACTTCTATATTCAAAATAGATAACCAACACGGACCTGCTGTAGAGCACAGGGAACTCTATTTAATATTCTGTAATGACCTATATGGGAAAAGAACCTGAAGAAGAGTGGATATATGTATAACTGAATCACTTTGCTGTACACCTGAAACTAACACAACATTGTAAATCAACGATATCCCAATATAAAATAAAAATTAAATTTTAAAAAAGGGAGTAGAGTTTCTATCGCTCCCCATGGTACAAGGCCTAGGGGGTTGTGGAGAGAAGAAACAGCCATGTTGGGGAGGGCTTCTTTGGGGATGAATGTCTTTAGGGGATGTTTTTTCAGGAAAGTGAAATCAACCCGTTAATCAACAGACACTGGTTTGCTTACAGCTCTTAGGAGGTGAGAGGGTCTTTGCTGGGGTTGAAAACTTGTGTAACATACACATACTTACATTTTTCAACATAGGTAAAGAAAGATTTGACTAAGTTTATAATATTTAAAATAATTGTTTTTCTAGACATGGGAAAATTCGGGGAGTATTTGACTCTAGTTAATGATCAGTCATTTCTGGGAGGTGGAACCTGGTGACTTTCATTTTTGACGTGGTGCTCTTTCTGTATCAATATTGTCTTACAATGTGTACATTTTTGTCTGAATAAAGAAAAATTCAAATACCTATTCTTTCCTGGAGGTCCTTTAATTTGATATAATCTCTCTCCTGAAGAAAACATGGGATTTTCAAAAGAATTGTTAAGTGAATGAGATTGTTGTGTGTGTGTGTGTGTGTGTGTGTGTGTGTTTGTGTGATACCAAGTTAGATAATAGATACAAAGGACAACCAAAGTGACCAGTAATGAAAGAAACACCAGAATATATCACCCCAAATATGCTTCTTTGACATAAAAGTGATATGGAGGTGAAGGCAATTAAGAAGCAGTAAATGCAGGAAAAGTTCCCCACTTTCTGCCTAAAGGCAGGAAATAAATCCTCCTTTCACCCTTAGCAGCCCAGAGAAGTCACCGGAGAAATCTGCAAACAAAACCTACTCCACTCGCCCTTATATCCCAAGTTACTTCTTCACTATTTACTACCCCCCTTTGTCTTGTCAATTCTTCACAAACTTATTGTTTCTTGGTCTAAAAAATATAAAAGCTTCCTGCTCTGGTCCTTTCAGGGCTTCGTTCCCTTATGAAGGCTCCCGTGTACATGTACAAGTTCAACAACATTCGTATACTTTTCTCCTGTTAATACGGCAGTTTGATTTTCAGACACAGCCAGGGACCCTCAAAGGGTCGAGGAACAGTCTTTGCTCCCCTTCCGTAACAATTCTGAGCATTCACTGCACACAAGCTAAAACCAGCTTTCACTGGGACAAATGTGTTTCTCAGACGACTTACCATAGCAGGTGGCTAAGGACAGCTGGGGGGACTTCCCTGGTGGTGCAGTGGGGGTCCATGCTCCCAATGCAGGGGTTTGATCCCTGGTCAGGGAACTAGATCCCACATGCATGCCGCAACTCAGAGTTTGCATGCCACAACTAAAGAGCTGGCCAGCTGCAACTAAGGAGCCCACCTGCAGCAACTAAGACCCGGTGCAACCAAATAAATAAATATTAAAAAAAGTAAAAATAAAGACAGCTGGAGTCTGTGGGTGCAAGCGTGTTTGCAGAGTTGCTGTTGACGCGCTGAATTGATCTGTCAGTTGAGGAGATAACAATGGTTCTTTCCCTTCTGTGACATGAGGTCTGCCCCTGGCTGGGGCCAGCAGCCATGGTACGCAGGCCCACGGCTCTTTCACAATGGCCTTTTTAGCTTGAGGTGACTGAAAACTTTTGCGTAAAATAAGCCACGACTCGCTCAAGTCTGAGTGATAAGTTGAGTTTAAAAAAAGTTTAAAGTTGCCATTATTTTTCTTTTTTATCAAGATAAATGATATATTTTTTTCTTTTCCATGACGGTTGATTACAGGATATTGAATATAGTTCCCTGTGCTCTACAGTAGGAACTTGTTATTTATCCATCCTATATACAATAGTCTGCATCTGTTAATCCCAAACTCCCAGTCCATCCCTCCCTCCCCCCCTCCCCCTTGGCAGCCACAAGTCTGTTCTCTATGTCTGTGAGTCTGTTTCTGTTTCGTAGATAAGTTCATTTGTGTCATATTTTAGATTCCACACGTAAGCGGTATCCTATGGTATTTGCCTTTCTCTTTCTGACTGATTTTGCTTAGTATGATAATCTCTAGCTGCATCCATGTGGCTGCAAATGGCATTATTTTGTTCTTTTTTATGGCTGAGTAGTATTCCATTGTATATATGTACCACATCTTCTTTATCTATTCCTCTGTTGATGGACATTTAGGGTGTTTCCATGTCTTGGCTACTGTGAACAGTGCTGCTATGAACATAGGGGGTGCACGTATCTTTTTTGAATTATAGCTTTGTCCAGGTATATGCCCGGGAGTGGATCATATGCAAAGTTGCCCTTATTTTTCTGTTTGTTTTAATAGAATTTCTTTCTCTTACATTTTGTGGTTCTCCTACTTGCAGTTATTACGGTTCATCAAGTGGGTTATACTTTGTCAATCAGTTTGAGCAAATATCAAGACAATAATCTCTTCTAGGAGACAAAGTAAGTTTATTAAGAGAAGGCAGCCTAGCAGAGTAGAACGCGCACAGTGTTTGCAATGGCCTGGCTGTGCCATTGACTGGCTGTGTAGCCAGAAAACGTCCCTCGGATTCTCCTTCGGATCAAGTACAATGGCTTCTCATAAAGCTGTCCGTGAATTAAATGAGGTAATGTGTCTGCTCCATGGTGAGCTCAATACTTGTTAGCAATGACTGTTACAGATTAGCCCACATTATCAAGTAGGGATGACTTGTACAAGTTATTTTTTTTTGTTAGAAGAATCACAACAATTATAATTAAAAGCAGATGTTTCCAATGTTTAGATAGAAAGATATTACAGCTGTTTCAATCTTCAAAGTCATGTGCAGCCTATAGTCTTTTTCTCTTTAACATCTTTACTGGAGTATAATTGATTTATGTTGTTGTGTTAGTTTCTTCTGTATAACAAAGTGAATCAGTTATATGTGTACATATATCCCATATCTCCTCCCTCTTGGGTCTCCCTCCCACCCTCCCTATCCCACCCCTCTAGGTGGTCACAAAGCACTGAGATGATCTCCCTGTGCTATGCGGCTGCTTCCCACTAGCTATCTATTTTACGTTTGGTGTATATATGTCCATGCCACTCTCTCACTTTGTCCCAGCTTACCCTTCCCCCTCCCCATGTCCTCAAGTCCATTCTCTACATCTTCATCTTTATTCCTGTCCTGCCCCTAGGTTCTTCAGAAGCTTTTTTTTAAGATTCCATATATATGTGTTAGCATACGGTATTTGTTTTTCTCTTTCTGACTTAACCTCACTCTCTATGACAGACTCTACATCCATCCACCTCACTACAAATAACTCAATTTCATTTCTTTTTATGGCTGAGTAATATTCCATTGTATATATGTGCCACATCTTCTTTATCCATTCATCTGTTGATGGACACTTAGGTTGCTTCCATGTCCTGGTTATTATAAATAGAGCTGCAATGAACATTGTGGTACATGACTCATTTTGAATTATGGTTTTCTCAGGGTCTATGCCCAGTGGTGGAATTGCTGGATCATATGGTAATTCTATTTTTAGTTTTTTAAGGAACCTCCATACTGTTCTCCATAGTGGCTGTATCAATTTACATTCCCACCAACAGGGAAACTGCAGTAGTTTTGCATTACAGTAAGTCCCCTACATATGAACGATTTCCATTCCGAGAGCGCGTTCGTAAGTCCAATTCGTCCGTAAGTCCAACAAGGTTAGCCTACGCACCCAACTAACACAATCGGCTGTATGCCACTGTTTTTATGCTTGCTTCCAGACATCCTGGGCTTGAAATAAAGACACTGTATTACTGTGCCCTATACAGTCCTGTACAGTAAAGTACACAAAAGCACAACCCCTTGTGGAGGCTGCACGCACGTGACAATGTACGCCAGACACGTGAACTAACTTACGTGACTGGACGTGCAAACGCACGTTTGCATCTTTGAAAGTTCACAGCTGGAAGGTTCGTATGTAGGGGACTTGCTGTATTTACTTTCAGAATGTCAGCTGACTGCAGCGCACGTGCTCGTGGCAATAATGTTCCACTGCAACAGGTGGGGCTCGTGAGGAGTCTGCCCAACCCCCAGCCTTGAAGGTGCTTTCTATGCAGGCAGATGAAGGCTCTGGTTCCATGTCACCTGTGATGTGGGGATGTGTGCACTTGTGTTTATATTCATGTCATCACCCGCACCCCGTACTTCTGTCCTGGGCAGGTGAGACGAGAATACAGGTGAGCTGCGGAGGTGTCTGCCTGTTCACACCCGGCACAGCCGCGATGTTATCCTCTGCTGTGCTGGGAAAGGTGTTCACAATCGTAGGGACAGACAGCAGTGCTGGCAGGATGGAGGCATCACTGGGCCCCGTCATCATCAGCAAACAACACTCAGAAAGACCTGCCTTGAAACAAGTGTGAGCAGTCACACTGGAGCCAAGAACACACACTTTCAACAGACATGAGGTTAGATCTGTGACTTTGAATTTGCTGCATATACAATTTTACTGGTACGTTTTTATACATTTGCTTTGGAGTTTAACTCCTTTACAGGAGTCAAGCTTCTGATATTATGTCCACCCAGGTCTGGGCCTGGCTGACTCCCTCCTACGGCTCGGGCTCGCTGGTGACACCCCTCCGAGGGCCCTTTCCTTGTCAGTCAAGCTGCCCCAGCCCTGCTTGGACCTGTCTCATGACCCTGTTTTATTTTATTCATTGGGATCTAAAGTCATCATCTTTTTTTCTTAATTCATCTTAATTTTTATTGTCATTTTTCTCTTATTAAGAATATTATCTTTATGAAAGAATGGATATTCTCTGTGCCGCTCGTCATTTGAACCCTTGAGCCTAGAACACTGCTCATAACGTACTCGACGTGCTCAATATTGTGACTGAATGAATGTTTTTAGAGCAAATTTAAATAACCTTATAATAACATAGTTTAACACTTAAGACTGTTTATATTTTGGGTCAGTGTTTTAAAAGGTTGGACGGATGATGAACTAAGCGATTTTAACTTCTAAAACCCAGGCTGTATTTTAAATACCGGAGCTTATGAAATACAAATGCTACATAGAAAATTCTAAGCACTTTGTTTTTTATACCAGAGATATGAGTCTTTGGTGTCCTATTGATATTTTGTCCTATTAAGTATGGACGCATCTCTTTTAATTTGGCTGTTTAAACAGATCCAAGCCTTGAAGCAACCTTGGAACTAGTGAGACTTATCCTTTCACAAATGCCTTACTTCCTGGAGAACTAATAAACCTGACTTACGGGTCCGATTCTGGTTATTGCAATTCTGTCACTTAAGCAAATAAAAGTTCAAATCAAAGTCAAATCAGCCACTCATTATCAGAACAATTGATTTCTTTGCTGTATAAGAAATTAAAGATATTCCTAGGTTTACAGAATTGCAAAACTTGGTCCTTGATAAAGAGGAGAATGAGTAAAGGGATGTAAAAAGAAAAAACGCTTTTTACCTGTTGTGTCTCCTTTACTCTCACACGGAGCACTTTACTTCTGGTCGCCAGATGTGTGGAGGTTTTTCACCCCATCAAGCGATTCTCTTTTTTTTCCCTTTGGAATTACTGATAACTGTTGTTCGGCCAACGCAGACTTAAAAATCCCACTTGGACGTGGGGCGAGAGCGGTGAGAGGGTGGGCAGCAGATCAGCCGGTGGGGGGCACGGGGAGCCAGGGCCCGGGCTCGTTGTCCCCCCGACGAGGGTTGCTGGGGGTACGGCCCGCACAGGCGGGGTCTCTGCCCCAGAGCACAGGTACTGTTGGTGCAAAGGCCACCAAGAGCTCCCCACAAAAGTCACGAGAGGGGGCAAGGACAAAATGCACCCAAAAGGAGGAAGGAGGAAGGCGGGACACCTACGATTTCACCGGCTTCTAATGGCTTCTACCTGGAGACGGCGTCAGGTACCCCAGTTTAGGGATCAGCCCCACAGCACCGCCTCTGACTGCCACTCAGATGCCAGCTTCAGCAGTAGCTCCTCGGGTCACCCACAGCCTCCGTCCGATCTGGCTACCAATTGGAGGCTCCCCTGACCCCCTCCTCAGGTCCGATTACTTGCTAGGATGGCTTTCAGCGCTCAGAGAGCCACTGCCTCGTGTTTACCAGTTTATTAAAGGTACAGATGAACAGCCAGATGGAGAGAGCTGCAGGGCACGGTGTGCGGACGGGTGCAGAGCACTGCTGCCCGCTGAGTGCCACCCTCCCACCGCCTGTGCACCCACCGGGCCCCTGCTGGAGGCCAGACTCTTGGGATTGCGTGGAGGGTTCATCACACAGGCGTGATGGACCTGTAACCCCATTTCCCGCCCTTCTCCCTTCACAAGAGAAAGGGGCTGGGCCTGAAAATCCCCAGCTTCTAACGGTGGCTTAGCGTTTCCAGTGACCCACCCTTGTCCAGGACCCCACCCAGAGACGCCTCCTTAGAACAAAAGACACTCCTGTCCTCCAGCAAATGACAAGGGTTTCAGGAGCTGTGTCAGGAGTTGGGGTCAAAGGCCAAATATTGGAACAAAAGATGCTCCCAGCACTCTTATCACTTGAGAAATTACAAGGTTTCAAGAACTCTGTGCCAGGAACTATAATCTCCCAGTGAGTTACTGAAGTCGACCAGCTGGGAATGACAAGGCAGCACTTCGGAATGAGAGTCTGGTTTACACGCGGCTCTGTTATCTCCCAACATATGCAGCCTCGGTTCTCAGGGGACCAAAAATGCATGAATCTGTGAAACAACCCTAACGCAGTGTCTGGCATGTAATAGGCATTACAAAAATTACATACTTATTTTCTCTTTCTCTTTTTCGTATTTTCTCCATCCATTTGTGCAAATCACTTCACACATATTGGCCAATGATTTGGGTGATCAATTTAATCTTGGACTCATGAGAATTCAGAGTGCACAGAAGATAGTGAACTGCACCGGAACGACTTTTATTGACAGGTGCTCAGCACGCTGTTGACTTACCCACCCACCTGTGTGCAAATATTTGCTATAAATGTACAATCCCCAGTACCTGAGATTCATAATTTTAAAGCAAAGCTCATTGACTTTCTTCAAAGGTTATCCATGTTTGTCCCCATGTTTCTAAGTACTATCGACAGGCTCCTTCTCTGTTAAGTACCTAAGCGTTTAGATTGGCCTCTGCTGAACAAGGGGTGATGGGACGAGAAGGCTCACCTTGGTAGAACGTTCGTTGCATCCTTGTTTCCCTGGGCGGATGCTGCAGGCCGAAGACACAAGCGAGAGAACACACAGAACTTACCTGGAGGAAATACAGCCTAGTGAGCAAATCAGGCCGAAAACCCTAGGTTCAAAATCAAAGATAGTAAGTCTAAGAATTTAAGTAGAGAGTCTTGTTGAACACTCGGGAGGGAATACAGGGCTCCGCTGGGGTTATCACAGAAAGCATGGAAGCAAAGCGGAGGAAGTACCATTTTAAAGAACCAGTAAGGGTTCAGTGGGAGAGTCACGCGAGCACGCTAAGAATGAAGGACTCAGGAAACTGCAGAACTTAGTCACTGGGCTCCAGATTTATTAAGAGATGTTTGGGTTGGAAGCGATGGGAAATATATCTGAAAACTGCACAATCAGTAACAGGGTGAAATCTTGGGTTCTCTGCTAATACGTTATGATGCAGCTTTTGTTGAATATTTAAAGATATGTTTAACCTGGCAGCATCAGAATGGGCTTCCCTCTTCCTTTTCAAAGAATTGACTTGTCTATTTGAGCATTTCACAAATTTTCCTGACTCAAAACCCCCTTTAATAATGTTTCTATGTTTAGTACTAAGTATTACATGAATAGTGATAACATGAACCATATGAAGTTGCTATTCAACTATTCTGACTCACAAAAGCAACAATTTCATGTGATTCAAACAATATATTATGGCTACGTACCTAAACTTTTCCATTATTTTATCCATTTTATCCAACTGATTATAAAATGTGTTCTTAGTACTCTTAAAAATTATATGATACATGAAGATTATATCATAAAATTTGTACAACTCATACTATATAGACAATTTTGAATGATGTCTCATTGTATAAATAGTACATTTATCTAAAAAATTATATTAATTTATATAATGAAAAGCATAATCTGGGGACATATTTTAAATGGCAAAATATCACGTTTGACCTAGGGAAAGAATGAATATTAAAATGTGGGTGGGAGTTTCATGACAAATAACACCAGCAATAGTGGACAAAAGCCATTTCCACACAGTGGGCTAGAGCAGCCTTGCACAAGCACATCTCCCACGAGTGTTTCTCTTGTTTTCCTTTTCCCTTGGAAACGAGTGTAGAAGGAAAATCATCATTGTGTCTGTACTGCTAAGAGAGTTCCAACATGGAGCCCGGAGGCCACTGGGGAAATGTGGCCTCAGTGTGTCTCAGCCCTGATGGAATCTGACCTTTGACCACTTATCGCTTATCGCCCTAGTGAAGGCGCCCAGAACATCTGCCAGAAACTCGAGACACTTTCCAGACCCTCACCCTAAAATAACTCGCCACAGTCCATGTGTTTTTGGACCCCTACCCAAAAAGGACGCACGATTGCTCAGGGACAAGTATTTTCTGACCCACATCAAGAGTCCATCACCGTTCTCGCCAGGTAACCAACAACCTCGTGGCTTTTTGTCTTTACAATCCCCTGACTCTTTCCCTTCCTTAGGACACTCTTGGTTTTACCCGAATCTGTGTCTTCCAAGCCACAGTTCTTAAGACCACAAATAAATTCTTTTCTTAACTGCAGCCTCTGCATTGTTCTGGGGTTGACTTTTCACGGCATCCGATGAATAGGCTACAGGGCAGCTGCTCCAGCCCCAGCTCTGGCGCAACCTCGGATCCGAGGGAAGCCCCCGCGGGAGTGCGCGGCGCTCCAGCGTCTCCTCCGTGGCCCTGGACTTGCTGGTGGGTGCTCTTCTACTCAAGGCTCTCACCTTGTAGAGGTTCTAATTTATTTCTTTGTCCTCTGTTGTTGACTTCTGTTTTCAAGATGTCGTTTTCTGTTTGGTCTGAGGAGTAATTACTGTCGAAATATGGAAAGTTCACTCTCTAAGGGTCAGTCTGCAGAGCAATCCCTCTGGAACTCCTGCTGGGTTTTCGTATGAGAACTGTGGACCCCAGCCCTGCAAGTATTTGTTTTGCTGACTGTGATTACCTGGGATGATTAACAATTAAATTGACCTACTTGTGGCTCCTTTGAAATCCCTGAATTGTTTACCTAATTTATTTATTCGTTTATCTAATTTATTTGTGAGTCTATGTGCCCAGTCAGTTAGAAAAAAGGATGTAAGACAAAATAGGGAAGCACATTTCAATTGGTGTTTTGAGGGCCCCAAACACACTAATGAATCCACTAATGCTTCCCTCAGAGAAACGAACTCACGATTACTTCAAAGGATTTCCAGATTGGAAAAACGTCCTCTGAGGCTTCTGAAAGTCTCCCTCCTCCCCCCACCCCACCCCTGCTTCTTCCTGTTCCTCTGAATGTCCACTGCAGTGTTCTCCGCCCTGCTGCCCACCTCTCTCTGAACTTATTTCTTATAACACTAAGATTGATCCCGCATAGAAGGCAACAGTGCATCCAATGGCCTGGTGACATTGTCTATGATTATTATGATCATTGCGAAAATACTATTTATTCAAAAGTCTTCCTAGGAGGAGCTTGCATTTCTCTCCCTGTGCCTTTGAAATGTAAATGTTCTACCAGTACTTCAAGAACCCTTTTTTAGATCATCACCAATCCTAAGATTGAAGATTTATTTAAAAGACTGAGGAAAGGGGTCTTTTTAAACACAAACTACTAACGGGACTCTCTTGTCCAAACCGCCTTCTTACAATTGCTTGTCAAGGACAAACACAAATCTTAAAAGTCTTCCCCACAAATTATCAAAGCCATCTAAGCAAGTTGATTTACTTTATTCCAACTGTAATTTATAAACTAGTGACTTTTGTGGTATAATTGATTTATGGCTAAAGTTTGCTTGTTTTTGGTGGTGCTACTTGGCCTGTGGGATCTTAGTTCCCTGACCAGGGATTGAACCTGGGTCCCGGCAGTGAAAGCACTGAGTCCTAACCACTGGACCGCCACTGGAATTCCCTGGCTAAAGTTTTAAAAAGAAAGCTGTGAGATCTCTGTCTGTGTCTGTGTCTATCACTTTGTATGTCGAGATATGTACATTTTAGATATGGTATTTTTTTCTACCTCTAGATGGTATAACCAAAATTAATTTGTAAAGAGTTCTATTTAATTGACTTAAAGAAAATTAAGTACTTATATAAATTCTCAGAAATATAATAGAAACTAGCCCAAATGAATTTCAGGTTCATGTGGTCTGGGAAATATCTGGTATTAAATTAACATTTGGTGTAAAACTTGTTAAAGTTGGCTGGTTTAATTAATACAGACATGTCGTTAGAGCTATCAGCATTAAGTATAATACTTTTATTGTACCTAGGTTTGCTAAAAGTCAAAATACTGAAAGCTTTATTGCTAAACAAGTCTAAGTTTACCTACTTTTGACCTCTTTTTCAGATAGACTAAAACTATTGGGTCTATAAGTAAATGTGTATATCTTGTGCCTTATTAAAAGATTGTCCTATAAATTAGCATATCCTTTTTAAAATTATAAAATGTATTTATAAGTATGCCAAGCCACGTAACATTAATACAATTCACAATTGTTTAGTTCTTTATTTTTACTAAAAAAAATTTAGGGTTTCAAAGTATTAAGAATTCTACTTAATATATGTAATTAAAACTCCTAAAATTATAAGGAAAGCATCTTTGAATGAAAGGAAACTTTTTAAAAAAGGTATAAAGAATGGAAGAGCATTTGTTAAGGGGAAAAAAAGTGATTTTGTCCTAAAGCTGGTTATTTGTAAATGAGAAAGAAAACAAGGGGCAAATAAAATGGAATTAGAAGGTTGTAAGAGGTTTTTAAAAAAGGAATCTATATATTTTTTCTACATTTATTTATTTATTGTTGGCTGCGTTGGGTCTTCGCTGCTGCGTGCAGGCTTCCTCCAGTTGCGGCGAGCGGGGCTACTCTTCATTGCGGTGCACGGGCTTCTCATTTCTGTGGCTTCTCTTGCTGCGGAGCCCGGGCTCTAGGCGCGCGGGCTTCAGTAGTTGTGGCACGTGGGCTCAGTAGTTCTGGCTCTCGGGCTCCAGAGTGCAGGCTCAGTAGTTGTGGCGCACGGGCTTAGTTGCTCCGTGGCATATGGGATCTTCCTGGACCAGGGCTCGAACCCGTGTCCCCTGCATTGGCAGGTGGATTCTTAACCACTGTGCCACCAGGGAAGCCCAAAAAAGGAATCTTTAGAAAGGAATTTTATGAGTGGCCAATCTGGATAAAATCAGAATAACTTTAATTTAGTAAATGAGTTTTAATAACAAAAGTAAGCTGGTGAAAAATTAAAATTTGGTTTTTTCTCTCCGTTAAAAGACAAAGTTTTCTTAGATTATTGTTCTGGTCTTAATGATAAATTGTAAACAAAGGTTTTCTTTACTTTTAATGCAATCTGTCTGGAAAAACAAAGATTTTTACAACTATATAACCATCTATATTTGCCTGTGGCATCTTTAATTGTTATCTTGGTTAAATGAATAACTAAGCATTGTTTCACAGTGACCCCTGATCCAATTTGAACAAGAGTTTTAAATTTTTTGATATTTTTGACAAACTTCCCCAAATCAAATTCTGTTCTTTTTACTTAGAACTAACTTTGAGATATGTTTCAGAGGGCCCCTGAAATATCTCAAAGATTTGTTCTCTCTCCTTATAAAAAAGGGTCATTAATTAAGTTTATTTGATATGTTAAAGTACATGGGCAAGAAAGGCTAAGATTTCTTTATAGGCATATAAGTGTTTCAGAAACTGTGAAGTTCCTAGAAATTTGATATTTCTGGTAAATGTTATCAGCCAATTCTATTTATTGTCTTAAAATGTTGTATACCACAGAGGAAATAACCTAATTTCCTTTGTCAATTGCATTGTACTCAGCTCTTTAACCATGTCATTTTAAGTTTTTTGTCATTTCTAGACAGTTATTGTTTTACATTGATGCTTTTACAAACATGTTTCATCTTCAGACAGATTCAAGGACTCTGACACTTAATCTAGAGTACAGTTTTCTAATGAACTTTCAGATCATACCATTGAACTGGGAAAGAATTTATGAAACTCTAATGAAGAAACTGATGACTTCATATAACTGCTAACAAAAGATAAAGGCCAAGAATTTATTCTATGGGACTGAATGAACTGATGGGGATGATTACAATATTTATGACTTTTTTTTTTAAACCTTGCTGGTTCATTTATGTTTTGCTCTTCCAGGGTTAAAGAAACCTCCTCTCTCAAGCTGTCTATGACTTGCAGCAATTTGGTAAAGTATACCTTTGTAAACAAAGATGAAATATTTATCTTATTCTCCCTACCCGATTCCTCCAGAATTTGGAAACTCTTAGTACTTTTATTTTTATTTCAACATAGTTACTTGCATAAGTTCAATAAGAATCTGTTCTCCTTATTACAGGACACTATTGGAAGTGTTATATTATATATATGTTATATTATATATATATATATATAACATATATATATGTTATATTATATACTCTTTGACTGGAGTGTCATATTTGAGAGAAACAGACTCAGATGTGACCAGAGAGCTTTAAGGAACTAAGATTGACTTTATAGAGCCAATAAGACTCTTGGAAATATTCACTTGGTACCTTGGTTACATGGTTCCCAGCAGCATAACCAGCTTAGTAGGGAAGGTAACTTCCTGGAAGGTGCAGAAAACTCAAGACATTTTGGGGACCTCAAGAAGAGAAGAATTCACCCATATCTGTAGGTACTGCAGGCAAAGTCTGATAGCCATCCTTTGCTTGTCTTTTCTTGCCCTGACAGGTCTTTAAAAGTTCAATCTGGGATTCCCTGGTGGTGCAGTGGTTAGGACTTGGTGCTTTCACTGCTGTGGCCTGGGTTCCATCCCTGGTCAGGGAACTAAGATCCTGCAAGCCATGGGGCATGGTCAAAAAAAAAAAAAAAATTCAATCTGAGATTCCTTATGAAAAGTTCCAGCAAATCCTGTTTTAAAAAGCCTGTATGGTCAATTGTTATTGTTGTTACATGTATATAAATAATCAGATCAAGTTTTCTGAAACCAGACATTTTGCAAACACGTTAGTCTTAATTTGACTCTCTTTGGTAGAAATGAGGGTGTTCTGAGAGAGAAAAATTATGTTCCAGTAATATACCTTTGTGGATATTAGGTTCCAGTACTCAGTTGTCTGTGAGGTTTTGTTATTTATCTGTAAACTGGAGTAGATCCTGAATTCTTCTGGTGTCTTCCAATATCTGGCTATAATTCTCCAAACTAACATTTTCAGTTCCTCTCCCATTTTTTGAAAACTTGGAATCACTGAGAACTAAAACTGCCCTTTTTCCAAAGTCATGGGAACTAAAATTGGACAACTTGATATAAACCTCAGAGAAATCACCATAACATCATGTCTGTATAGACAGTCTTTGTACCTTCTGTATCTGAGCCACTCAGAAAGTTTACCTAAACACCTGATGACAGCATCAGAGACCTTGCAAAACGTGCTTTGACCCTGACATCTAGAATCAGCTGGCTCCGCTCTGGACTCGGGGCCTCATTGCGATCCGGATCGCAACTAGTGATTCTAATCGTGCTTCTGATTTGTTCTCTCTTTGCTGTTTTAAACAGTGTATGCTTTGTATCTTTTGCTGTTGTGCTACGATACCTTCCACAGGAATAACGGTAGCTTGAGGTCTTGAGATGATTAACCACTCCTCTAAGACCCCTCCCGATGAAGATACATGCCTGTTTCGAAGACTCGCTTCCTGGATGGCTTTGTGCTGCTCCTATGGGGCCATAAACCCTCAAAGGGCATACCTCTCACACAGCCACCTCTTTGCCCCTCAGTGGGGCATGCTTTCTGAGAATGAGCCTTCCCGGAAGCAAGGGGTTGATACTGTTGCCAAATAACCAAATGGTTCACCATCAGTGCTTCTAATGGAAGATCTCAATCAAAGGAGGGAAAATAAAAATGGAGTTGGTATTGTTAAGAGAGCTCTCCAAAATGGAGCCAGGAGGCCAGTAAGGAAGTGGGACCTGTGCACATTAGCCTGGATGGAATCTGACCTTTTGACCACTTACTGTCCAAAGAAGGCATCCAGAATGTCTGCCAGAAACTCGAGATACTTCTCAGACTGTTACCCTGAAATAACTCATGACGGTCTGTCTTCTTAGCAGATCCATGCCCTAAAACAACTCATGATCCTTGAAGGCAAATGTTTCCTGGCTCAAGCTGGAGCCCATCACAGCTCTCACCAGGCAGCTTTAACAACCTTGTGGCTTTTTGTCTTCCTGACTCTTTCTCTTCCCCAGAACACTTTTTTGGTTTTACCTGAATCTATGTCTCCCAAATTGTGATTCTTAAGGCCCCCCAAATCTCTGTTCTTAATTACAGCCTTCTGCATTGTTTCTTGAAGACGCTAGTCATCCTACATCCACACAGAGGAAAGAAACAGTCCCTTAATTGAGCCATAATTCGCAACCTGAGTACCCCTTCCCTTGAAATTCGTGTCCTAAGAGTTTCTTTTCTGCTTCTTAGGGGTCTGCCGTAATAGATACAACTGAGCAAATATTACGTGTTGATGGCTGTTGCAGAGTTTTACCAAAAGACTTTGCAAAGCTCCTACTTTTATAACTAAGTTTAAATTCCAGGTAAAGTGTTTTTTTTTAATTTTAAAATTTTTAATTTTTTGGCCACACTGCAGGGCATGTAGGCTCTTAGTTCCCTGACCGGGGATTAAACCCACACCCCCTGCACTGGAAGTGCAGAGTCTTAACCACTAGACCACCAGGGAAGCACCCAGGTAAGGGGTTTTAATTCTCTTGAGATGCCCATCTACGGGAATCAAACAAAACATCAGCAACAACAAAGCAACAAAGAAAGGCTACTTCATACAACAAAAGGCAATTCACCATACCAAATAAATGAATGAAAATGGATTGCTGAATGGCTGCTATGTTTACAGAACTTTCTTTGCTTGGAAAGGAAAAAGATTTTGAAAAACAAAGGTAACTATTTCGTTCCTAAATGATGAATAAGAGATCTGCATATTGCTTTGGTTTTCTCCAAAGCAGAGCCTGAGGCGAGGGCTTGAGCAGAGGGAGTTTCTTTGGGAACTGGTCCCAGGAGGAGGTGAGGTGATGAGACAGGCAGGGAGGGAGGAAAAACCAAAATCAGGATTCCTTATGGAGGTCAAGGCTGTAGACAAGTGGGGATTCCGCTTGGATGGTCCCAGAAGGGTGTGGGGTGTTTTCAGAATCATCTTCTGAAAAACAGGATGCTGGGGCATTTATCCATGAGAAGTCCCCTCCTGGCTTTGTGTTTCCATGTCTGCCACCATCTCTAACTGTTGAGTAAGAAAAATGGGAACAGTTGGGCTGGAGAGTAGAGTGGGGATTGTGGCAGTTCTAAGATTTGAGGGTTATGTGAAAGAAGGAAATGGACCACTCCTCAGCAGATTACAGGTGGCCTTTTGCTTGAAACCAATGCTGTGTGGCTGAAGGAATAAAGTAAATTCCCCTCACTTTCTGAATTACGCCCAACACCAGCTCTTGCTAATTCTTCCCTTCGCTCCATCTCACGGGCTCACTCTCTACCCCCTAATCTTAGGCCAAGAAAAGAACCAGAGACATGGGTTTTTATTTTGACAGTCAAGTTATTTTTGATATTCCTTTAATATTCTTTTAGGACATATCTGAGAAAAAAAATGTTATTTTGTCTCCCACGTTTTCAGTATTTTTACTTCTACAGGTTGGATGGTTTGGAGGGTTTCGTTCGGCCCAGGATTGGGCATGATTCTTGTCTTCTAAGCATGGACATCAGGCAGCTTTGCCTCTAGCATTTTCTCTCTGTAACCCATGGGTACACAGAGTTATGTGCTTGAGGACCCGTGAAGAGTTTAGAAGAGATTACCACAAAGCATTGCCTGTAGCCATATGGTCTCCTCTTTTCACCTGCTCTAATGTCTGAGGTTCTTACCGTGAGATTTCTTTGCGTTAAAGTATATTTCTAGAAGGTCTGTATAAAATATCCAGTACATAAGCTATGTTGGGAGCAGTAAGTACTACATTGGTTATAGAAGTTTTAAACCTGATCACGAAGAAAACGTTTTCAGTATGGGGTAAGCATCAGGTTGACAAATTGGTTTTCAAGTGGCAACATTTAAGTGTTGGCAAGATGCTGACCAGAATATATATAACTAGTCCTAAATCTCATAATACTTTCTATTGCAAAAATGAATGAGGGCTTCCCTGGTGGTGCAGTGGTTAAGAATCCGCCTGTCAATGCAGGGGACATGGGTTCGCGCCCTGGTCCGGGAAGATCCCACATGCTGCGGAGCAACTAAGCCCGTGCGCCACAACTACTGAGCCTGCGTGCCACAACTACTGAAGCCCGTGCTCTGAAACAAAGAGAAGCCACCGCAATGAGAAGCCTGCGCACCACAAGGAAGAGTAACCCCCGCTCGCTGCAACCAGAGAAAGCCCGCACGCCCGCACGCAGCAACGAAGACCCAACACAGCCAAAAAAAGAAAGAAAAGAATGAGAATACATGTGTTTGAGCGCTGTCATTGTAGCTACTGTCCTGGCTGAAGGAAACAAGCTTTTCTTAGGTTAATTTAGGATTTCTCTGGTGCACTGAATTCAAATCTTTGAATAATCAGCTCTTGTGTTGCTCAGATAAGCCACTTGAATTGACACTGCTTAGGAGATCTAAGTGGAATGTTGTTTAAAAAAAAAAAAGACAGAAAATTTTTTTGCTTCTAAAATATCTAACTTTTCTAATTTATAGTGAAAACAACATCATTTCCTTATTTCTTTCACTAGCATGGGGACCAGTAAGTGAAGATCATTTCTCAGCTGAAAGGCTTAAAGAGAGTAGAATAAATTATTTAGCTGTATTCTTTGTAAACACACACTTAGCTGAATAACCACGTAGAGAAGGAGGAGCTATTAAATATTTTCTGCTTCCAGACACTCTGGGCCAGCACACCAGGAACAATTGCTACCTTTCCTGCTGACAACCCCCAGTCCAGGGAATAAGCAATGGCCTGAGGTATCTGTAAACACCCCAGTGGAGTACAGGGATCTAGGATGTGGTTTAGATGATTTCCCAGCTCTTATAACATTTTCATGCTGTTTATACTTCTGTAAAACTGCATTGATGCTACAATTTATTATAGTCATAAAATCAGAATTTTCATGTGGATGAAGACCTTCGAAATTACAATCAACTTTAACACCTTCATTGCTTTGGATGAAGAAGTTGATGTGTACAGGCATTAAGTGAATTTTCCCATATCGCAAATTAGTCAGCCAAGACTAGAAATGAAGCTTCTGACTTCTGATGACATAAATCCATCCCTTTAGACGGTGAGAGAAATAGGAAAAGCTGTCTGTCTGTGTGTTTTTTCGTGCCTCTCAGCGGCGGGTAGGGAGGGGGATGGAGCTTCTGCCCTGGCTCCAGGGGCCTCAAAGCAACGGTTTAGAAGTTAGTCCAGTAAATAATGTTTTCTAGAAAGAATACTTTCTCACAGACATTGCTTGGAACCCTGGGCACGTTATTATCGTTTAGAAATTGTCTGCACTGCATCATAACACGTGATTTGGCAACGTGAGAGTCTGGATGCGGCAATGCTAACTTTGTGTTCTCAAAGCAATGTCACCGTCACCATTTTATTAAACATGTACGTCCACCTGACCAAGCTCATTATATGTTGTATCCTGGAAAAAAAAAAAGGAAAAAAGAAATAAAAATAAAAACTGTCTGCAGACAAAGTGGGATGACTGCCACTGCCTGGTAATCAGGGTGTGACAGGTGACCAGTAAATTAATAATGTGCATTTAAGTTCCAATTCAATACAGCAGCCTAACTGCTGCTAATCATTAGATGAGATTCAGGCCAGAAGAGCTATGAAGGGGGGCTGGAAACGGGGTTTAAGCATGAATCCTGCGTCTGTTGCATAACGAATTTCTTTCCCCAGAGACATTCGAGGTCCGTTTGTAGCTGAGGAGTTGTAAGAATATTCAAATGTGAGACTGAGAGAATAAATATTTGTTTTTCTCATACAGTGTTCAAGCTCATCCTCTCATACACTGTAACACTATGAAAATGTGCTCTTGGAACAGAACAGTTAAATCTTTGGGTTGTTCCCTTTGCCTCTTACCGAGTTAGTTGCTCCTTGCTACTGTGGATATGAAAGCAGAAGTTGACAAGTCCAATATTGTTAGGCAGAACACTCACACTTCTAGCAAACAAACTGTCCCAAACACAAATCCACTCTAACGTTTACCAAAGTTCAGCTTCTGTTCCAGCTGAAACAAGAGCCTTGGTAAGAGACACAGAGGGGCTGATTGGCTGGGCAGGGTGGGCAGGGTCCATAAAAGGCAGCTGTGGAACATCTGGGGGGCAAAGACATCACCCGGCCAGAGGCAAAGCTCAGGGCTCCTGTGACAGCACGTCTTCACCATGAGTGGGTGCCCATGTTTAGGAAGCAGCTTTGGGTGAGTATTTACCTCTATCCTAAGTATGGGTAAGCTCGTAGGAATGTCGAGTATGAACACTAATTTTGGAATTTCAAAAGCAAGGGTGAACACTGTCACCCTTCTTCCCTTGTTTAATAATCTACTTTGAAAAGTTAGCAATAAGGGAATTCTCATCAGTCCTTTTATTAGTTACTGTTCCTTTTCAAGCTCTATTTTTTTCTTCTCACTTTTTCATCTGCAGATATGCTTTTAAAAACCTCTCTGTACAAGGCAGTGAAGAAGACAAATCACAAATGGGTGTGAATAGAGCCAGTAAAGGGGGACTTATCTATGGGAACTACCTGCAAGTAAGTGGCAGAGTCCTCACAAGGAGGAGCTTTCATTGCTAAGCGCTAGGTGACATTTTCATGTTGGGGTTTCTGTTTGTTTGTCTTCTCAGTCGCCAAATAGTTTTCTGGACCTAAAGATATCTCTTTTCATACACACGTATGCTTTTTCAAGTTTTGTTAGAACACATCAAGAGACTCATATGTGAAGATTCACCTGCCTGACAGAAATACAGTGAGAGCAGAGAATGCAGAACCCAGGCCGAGGACACATGGGATGAGATAAAGCACAGATAACTGGCAGGCGTTGCACAACTTGTATACCTGAGACCTGGTTACTGAATCCCAGCCTAGATAACTGCAAATGTAGCCAGAACATTTTCTCTTTTAAATTCTTTATCGTAAACTAGAAATGTTGAAGGCGTATGTTTAGATGAAAGAAAGATGTTACAAAGAGGCATTTGGAGATTATTTTTATCTCTTTCTCTTTTTTTTTTTTTTTTTTTTTGGCCATGCCACGCGGCATGTGGGATCTTAGTTCCCCGACCAGGGATTGAACCCATGCCCCCGAGGTGGAAGCGTGGACTCTTAACCGCTGGACTGCCAAGGAAGTCCCTGGAGATTATTTTTAAGACGTGAAGTGATTAGAGCCCTTGATGCCCTTGTTGGTGGGTTTCTAAGGATGAGCTGACAGGCAACGTTAAGGTCTTAGAATCGACTCTTTAGGAGAATAAAAGAGCAGCGGACACACAGTAGACTAAGCAAGCCATGAAGCTTTTATAGATGGAAGGGACATGAGGGTCAAGAGATGGGGCAAGAGATGGAAGGGACATGATTTCTCAGTGAGGGTAACAGCATTTGTTATGATAGATTCCTACCAAATATACTTTCTTCTGAAAAGAATAAAACTCATGAATTCAACTCACTCTTTATGAAGACACATTAATTGTTTAAAAGAAAGTAGATTGGTTCCTGAGCATTTGGGATTTGGGGGACTTTTTTCAGTATTGTATTCTATTTATTAAAGTTGGTAAAAATCTAGTTTTGCGATTTCAAAATCAGTCTTTCTTTGTAATCTTTTTTCCAGCTTTATCAAGATATAATTAACATATAACATTGCATAAGTTTAAGGTGCACGCACGTTGATTTGATACACTTATATATGGCAAAGTGATTACCACCAGAGCATTAACATGCATCATGTCACATAATAGCCCTTTCTTTTTTTTGCGGTGAGAGCACTTAAGATCTAGTATGCAATGCACTGTCATTAACTATAATCACTCTGCTATACGTTAGATCCACATAACGTATTCATCTTGTAACTGGAAGTTTCTACAAAATCAGTGTTTATTTTTTTGTTTAAAGTTGGAAAAAGTTTTGAATGCGCAGGAACTTCAAAGTGAAATAAAAGGAAATAAAATCCATGATGAGCATCTTTTCATCATAACTCATCAAGGTAAGTTGCACACAAGGTTGGACAGTAGCCATTCATAGGAATTTTCCATCAGTAATGAGGGAAGATACCACACTTTTACCTGTAAGACGGTGGAGGACTAAGAAATCCCCGTTGTTAGGATGCTCGCGAATACTTCGCTGCCAGAAAAGTTCTCATAGGACCTCCTTCCGCGATTTATAAGTCTTCTTTCTGCTACCTCGGCGCTTGTTGGATCAGTTAGGACTCTGTCCTAAACCCAAGGGGGCTTTCTATCTCTTGGAATTCACAAAGAATTTGCAAGCTAAGATGTCACTTTTTCTCCACTTGGAACGTTAGGAGACTATTTTCAAGAAACAGATCCCTCACATTTACTGTAACTTTGCATATCCTACAGAGAGCTGGTACTAAACAGGAATGTGAATTTTGTCTAAAACGTGTGTCCCTAGTCTCCATACTTCTGCTTCTGGGTAGTGGTTTTTAACGTAGAGTCCTTGACTTTGGAAGTTTAGGAAGTCCCTGAACTCTTTGAAATTTTGTGCAAAATTTCACAAACATGTCTTTCAGAGGTCTGTGACCCCCAAACCTTTAGATTTCCTCTAAGATTGTTGGTGTCATAATACTGCCATCTGGCTGACCAGGGCCCACTGACTCATGCGGGTCAGTGCTGCGTTTCTAGATGTTTCCTTGTCCTATCAATTCTTTGTGCCTTTTCCTCAAATGAGTGTTTTCTTCACAGACTGGCTAATATGATCGTCTCCTTTGAGTTAAACAGAATTAAAAATGGAAAATAATGGGGCTAATGTGTTACTTCTCCTGTTTTTTTATGTTGCCATTTTTATCAGTGGCTCTAAGGCAAAAGCAGCAGGGGAGGAATCACCTCAGGGCAGCACACGTTGGGAATCAGGAATTTGTTTCTGAATCCCATCTCTACCATTAAAGATGGTGTAACCTCGGTCAGGTTTCTTGACCAGTAATTCTCGCCATTTCCCCACCTATACAATGGAAAGAATGATTGTTTCCTCTCATGCATAGAGTTGTTGTGAGGCTGACATGAGTAACGTGCACTAAGCACTGAGCTCAAGGTAGAGCACACAGTCAACACACAGCGAATGGTAGCACCTATCGTCTGATGCGGAGACTTTCCTTCCATCAGAACACGTGGTCAGTGGGTCATGGGACCAGCTACAGCAAGTTAAACCTGAAAATGTGACTCACAAACTGATCCAAAAATATATTTGGTTTGCTCTTTTTGTCCACATATGGAAAATAGATTTCTGAAAGTCTCCTTAAATGTAATTTAAAGGTACAATTTGATCCCCTTCATTAGTACAGAAGCACAGCCTGTGCCCAAACAGAAGACACTAGCGATCACTAAGGTGACTGGTTTCCATGCTCCTTTAGTGACTACACTGGCTGTTTAATTCATCTATTTATATAATAATCACCCAGCATTTATCTTATGCCAAACACTGTGCTAGGAACTGAGGGAAATAGATGAGTATGACAGAGTTTCATCCTGTTCATAGCTTGTCCTCCCCATAGAGTCCAAGTCCCTAGAAACAAATACGTTGTCATACTCCTTAGGTTAATGTGTATTAGGGTCTCACTCTATAGAAGTTTAGTATCACTTCCACTTCTCCACACACCTCCAGCTTCCACACGGGAAGTTAGATTTAGATTATGTGCTATATCCTCAAGGACATTAACAATATTTTGTTGAGAGAAGTCGTTTGGAAAATAACATAAAGCATATGGATAGCACGCCTGGCATATTCAAGCACTCAATAAAAGGAGGCTGTTATAACTTTATCACTAATATTTGTTTGTAGCATAAAATGGGGCTATATTGACCTTTATTGAATTTTAAGTTCCATTTTGATTTCTCTTTCAGTGTGTTAACCGAGTCTTTCATATAATTATGGCCAAAAGGCTCCCATCACTTTCCAACTGACAATGATTTTCCCCTCGCAGCTTATGAACTCTGGTTTAAGCAGATCCTCTGGGAACTGGATTCTGTTCGCGAGATCTTTCAGCATGGCCACGTGAGTTGCCATGTCACAATATTGTTTTCATATTTTTCTTGGAGAAAGTAGAAAGTGTTATTAATGGGAAAAGTTTAACACCAAATGGTGGAATTATAACTTAACGGGGGAAAAAAGTTTGTAGCGGAGAAGAGTTTAGTCACATCTTCCCAGCCTCGTCATCACCTTGCTTCAAGGTTCCTTTCCAATTTTAGTTTCAAACCCCTTGCTTAGAACTCCGTATTTTTCCCTTAAAAAAAAGTTATGACGAACGACGGTGGATTGCCAGGACAGCTAATGCCGATTCGTTCATCAGTAGGTACCAGAATTGTATTTCTACTGAACGTCTGCATGGGAAGACAGGAGCAATGGTGAGGAAAGGAGGCGGAGAGAAAGAGGAGGGGAAAGTGGGAGGGGATGCGGGGGAGGGCAGAGAGGGGCGCCCCGCGAAGCTCCCGCAGCCTCCCTCCCAGCCCGCATCCTGCCCACACCTTCCTCCGCCCTTGGAGGACACAGGACCCAGCCTTGGGTCCCCCAGCTCGGAGCCCCTGCGCCAAGGGGGCTGGGAGGAGAGAATATCCATCCTCGGACAGTGCCCTTCTCGTACCTGTGAACGCAAACCCCATCCGTCTCAGCGGCAACTCCCGCCTCAGGACGGAGCCCACGGACCCAGGGGTCTGCTTAACCTGCACGCACGGGTCCCCATGTTCCCCTGGACTTTATTCCTTAAAGCAAAACTAGCAGAGGCATTTGCTAAGGAATCGGTGGGAGTTGTGGTCCAGAATTTACCTAAAACTTGCTTCCATATAGTTTTCTATTTTTAAAGAAAAAAATGATTTTGAGGTTGCAGGCGTTCCTCGTACGCAATTCAGAGTTGCTATGAGTTCAGTGTTGACCTAAGGCGCATTTTAGTGCCAAGGTCCCTCCTTAGAGTAGAGACGGCATTGACAGGAACACATCGTTATTTACACTCTATTTAGTGTCTTCCAGAGCTGAGGCCTGAGGACTCTGTTCATCTCCTAACCCCCAGGTCAGGGATGAGAGGAACATGCTGAAGGTGGTGACCCGAATGCACCGAGTGGGGGTGATACTCAAGCTCTTGGTCCAGCAGTTTTCCGTCCTGGAGACCATGACAGCCTTGGACTTCAACGACTTCAGGTGTGCACGCGGCTTTGTCAACACGCAGGGGTTACCCTCCCATTCTGATGGGCTGGAGAGAATGTGTGTGCTGTGTTGTGTGACGTAAGAAGCCTGTCCTGCTGACACTTTGTCACTGGGAACACTCGGGAATCATCACCACAAGCATTTAAGCAGCTACTGAAAATACTTCATCCCTTTCCTCTTACATACGAACACAGCACGATCCGTGAATTTCAATTCATCGTGTGTGCCCAATGTTTATCCCAAAAGGATTTTAGACAACTTACCAAAATGGCAAAAAAGGCTGATATAATACACATAACTAAAGTTAAATGATTAAAAACTAAAAATAAAAGAGAAACAGGAGTGATATATAAAGAAACATGTCAGCATAAGTTATAGATTACACTATAAATTTTATTTTTTAATACTTAAAAATTTTTATTTTATATTGGAATATAGTCGATTAACAGCTATACTCAGGTGTGTTAGTTTCAGGTGTACAGCTAAATGATTCAGTTATACATATACACGTATCTATTCTTTTTCAAGTTCTTTTCCCATTTAGGTTATTACAGACTATTGAACAGTTGAACTATAAATTTTAGAGGTACATATCCAGGAAGATATCTATCTATCTATCTATGAAATCTTTTCTCATAACCAAAATTTGAGAAGAAATCTTCCTAAGAGCGTCAGGTGCATTTACTGATGGAACAGACAGTGTCTTCTACATATTTGACGATCAAATGAAAAGTGGTAGAATTCCTTTGTAGTATATTTAACAACTTGAAGTTTTAGTACCAGTTAGATGAAGGAAATTTGTAAGGATGTGAGAGTTATGTGGGGTGGGAGTACTCACACTTTGTGATGCCCTATTTTGTGCTAGGCAACATCCCATTCATTTTACTTGTAGGGTCTTACCAGTGCTCATAATAATACTAGGTAGTGAGATTAATGAATTGAACTTTAAAGAGAAATGGAATAATATATATATTTTTGGCCGCATGGCTTGCGGGATTTCCCCCACCAGAGATTGTCCCTGGGCCACCGCAGTAAAAGTGCCAAGCCCTAACCGCTGGACTGCCAGGGAATTCCCTTGAATAATACTTATAAAGAAACTTTTAGCACTATTGAATGAAAAATATTGCTCCATGTTCACCTGTCTTTATCTTAGGAAAAGCTTAGTATACACACATGCATGTACGTGTCTGCATGTGTACGTATAAGTTTACATGTAAACACACACACATAGATAAACACACACATACATACACATATGACCTTTCACAGACTATACAAACACCAACTGACAGTGACAATGATGGCTAGGACCTCGCTGTCCTGATTTTGGTGAAGTCCAAGTCCTGGGTCCAACGCTAGGCAGTTGTGTGTCTGTGTGTGGTGATGCCTGGGAGAGTCACACCGACCACCTTTCCCAACAGAAGAGACCCTTGCGGCGATTGGCCATGACAACAATCTCCTCCCTCCTCTTCTGCCCTCCCCCACCTGTTCTCACAGAGAGTACTTATCTCCGGCATCAGGCTTCCAGAGTCTGCAGTTCCGACTGTTAGAAAACAAGATAGGGGTTCTTCAGAGCTTGAGGGTCCCTTACAACAGAAGGCACTACCGTGATAACTTCAGGGGAGAAGACAACGAGCTACTACTGAAGTCCGAGCAGGAAAGGACCCTCCTGCAGCTGGTGGAGGTGTGTGTGCAAAGGCCACTGGGAACGCCTAGCTCAGCACACCTGGTTACTTGAGCTTCTGTGACACCCGGATTTTAAAATTCATATCAAAGTCGGGTCACGTTCATTGTAAATAAGAGAAGAATGAATGTACAGAAATAATTTAGCTGGTAAATTCCACTAATTAAAATATTAAAAGCTCTCTTGAGAACTTCAGAGAGATTTATATAATCAATGATATGTTAATATTTAATAACCTCCTTATCTTATTATAACAATCCTTTTAAATATTCCTGCTAAGCAACATTGGATTAGCTGATTTTTAAATTGGGTGTGGTTATTTATTGAATGAGCTTTATTTCTTTAAAATATTCCATAATTGAGAAGTTCCACAAGTTGTGTTTCTTAATTAAACTAAGTCACTAAGATTCTATCCTTCAGAATTCTTTCCCTTCATATCTTACTTCTCTGTGGGTCTGTAAATGACCTTGAGGAATTATTAATTTGTTCTTGCATAAGTAAATTATTAAATAAGGATTGTATAGTCTTGAGTTCCTTGACAAAGTCTTTTCCTTTGCAAATTAAATTTTTATTTTAGTGAATTATACTCTGCTCACTAATCCCCTGGGCATTGTAAGTGTAGATTTAGGTTAATAAATTATAGATAATGCTATTTAATGGCTTATAAAGATAGAGAAAGAATCAGAAAGCTAATTTCAAAACCAAAAATAGGCTGAGTGAGAACCCACAGAGATGCACAGATTCGGTTTTATTTCTAGATTAAAAATCCTGTGGCATCTTAAAATAATTGAGCAGTCAGTTGACTTCAAAATTGCTAAGTGTACAATGTCCCTGCGTTTAGAAGAAATCATATCTTATACATGTCATCATTCCTTCAGCTCCTAAGACATAAACTATTTTGAGAATAAACCAGAAGCCCTCATTAAAAGAATGTATAGATATGTTCATAGATTTATAGAAAAAAATTGGGATTTCTGTAATAATATATTTCTTAATAAAGAGTAAATATCTTTAATGTGATTTCTTTTAAGATTAGGAGAATAAAATATTGCTATTTTATAAATGAAGAAATTGAAGGGAAACAGAAATATTTACACACAAAAAAACTTAGGATGTATGTTTCTCAAAACCATGAAAATTTTCTATTTCAAGTTCATAAATGTTTGTTACAAAGCATTTTACATATTTTAAACTTTACAATGTATTTACTTGAAAAATATTTATTTCAGGCATGGCTGGAAAGAACCCCAGGTTTAGAGCCACATGGATTTAACTTCTGGAGAAAGTTTGAAAACAACATTGTCAAAGGCCTGGAAGAAGAATTCACAAGAATTCAGGTATTTGTGAAGCCATAAGTAAACATAAGTTTGCTACAGGAGAAGTACTGGGAATTTCATTTTAACCATTTTCTATTAGTCTTTCATTTTCCTCATATTCTTTTACAAATGCATCTGCTTGGAATATATGACATGATTGATTTAATTTTACTGATGTGCAATAAAAATTAAATGAAGAAGTTGATTGTAAGCAAGACTTTGAATAGATGAGACTAATAGACCTTTCTCATTTATATTGAAAATATCATGTTAGGACCAGTTCTAGACAGAAGTGGGCTCACAAAGGACCAGTGATCCAATACACTAAGCCATATAACTTTCCTTCACTCTGATATGTCTGCTGAGTTCTTCTTATTGGCTCTCAGACAATGTCAAGTTTCTCTCAGTTAAAAATATATATATTGTAGATTCCTCAATTTCTCTCAAGTTATGGGCCCCTTTCTTCATGACCAAATTTCTTGAAAGAGTTGTTTCAATTCTACACCTTGAGAGGCTGTGTCACGAGGTGCTTAAGGCAGGGACCTGATGCCACAGTCATGGGTCGAGTCCCCCCATCCCTGCTTGGTGACTCTGTGCCATTGAACCCCTCCTGCTACCTAACCTCTCTTTGCTCCACTCCCTTCATTGGCAAAACAGAAAATATGAGTATCTACCTCATAGGATTACTGTGAACATTACATGAGGTTCATATTCGCAGAGTATTTAGAACAGCAGTCAGCATGGTTATTTCTTTTTCTCCATCTAATTCTCGCCCTGGTTCAGGCTGCCTTCCTGCCCGTCATTCACAAATGGTCACTGGTACCAAATCCAATGACCACTTTTATCTCCATTTTACTTCACTTCCTACTGGCTTTACTACTAATGACTACTTACACTTTCTTGAACATTTTCCCCCTTGGTTTTGGTATTAACATTGTGTCTTCATCTAGTGTGCTGGCCCTTGTTTCTCTCTCTCCTTTTCACAAGGGCTCAGAGCCCTTGCATTCCGTCTCTGTCCTCTTCCACCAGTAAACTCGTTTATACCCACTGCTTCAGCATCTGCTAAGACACGAGTAATTCTCAACTGTTTAGCTTAGTTAACTCCTTAAATTTCTTTTTTTCTTGCTTTTTAAAAAAATATTTATTTGGCTGCTTCAGGTCTTAGTTGGGGCGGGATCTTTTGTTGCAGGGTGGGGCCTCTTCCTTGAGGTGCACGGGCTTCTCTCTAGTTGTGGCTTGCGGGCTCCAAAGTGCATGGGCTCAGTCAGTAGTTGTGGTGCACGAGCTGTTGCCCCGCGGCACGTGGGATCTTAGTTCCCTGACCAGGAATCGAACCCACATGCCCTGCATTGGAAGGCGAATTCTATTTTATTCTTTATCTTTTTTACTTTTTATTTTTTTAACATCTTTATTGTAGGATAATTGCTTTACATTGTTGTGTTAGTTTCTGCTGTATAACAAAGTGAATCAGTTATATGTATACATATGTCCCCATATCCCCTCCCTCTTGCGTCTCCCTCCCACCCTCCCTATCAAACCATTCTAGGTGGTCACAAAGCACCGAGCTGGTCTCCCTGTGCTATGCAGTTGCTTCCCACTAGCTATCTATTTTATATTTGGTAGTGTATATATGTCCATGCCACTCTCTCATTTCGCCCCAGCTTACCCTTCCCCCTCCCTGTGTCCTCAAGTCCATTCTCTACGTCTGCCTCTTTATCCCTGTCCTGCCCCTAGGTTCCTCAGAACCATTTTTTTCATAACCCATATGGGTTATGAAACCCATAACCCATATGGGTTAGCATATGGTATTTCTTTTTCTCTTTCTGACTTACTTCACTCTGTATGACAGACTCTAGGTCCATCCACCTCACTACAAATAACTCAAGTTTGTTTCTTTTTATGGCTGAGTAATATTCCATTGTACATATGTGCCACATCTTTATCCATTCATCTGTCAATGGACACTTAGGTTGCTTCCATATCCTGGCTATTGTAAATACAGCTGCAATGAACATTGTGGTACAAGACTCTTTTTGAATTATGGTTTTTTCAGGATATATGCCCAGTAGTGGGATTGCTGGGACATATGGTAATTCTATTTTCAGCTTTTTAAGGATCCTCCATACTGTTCTCCGTAGTGGTTGTATCAATTTACATTCCCACCAACAGTGCAAGAGGGTTCCCTTTTCTCCACACCCTCTCCAGCATTTATTGTTTGTAGTTTTTCGATTATGGCCATTTGACTGGTGTGAAGTGATACCTCATTGTAGTTTTGATTTGCATTTCTCTAATGATTAGTGATGTTGAGCATCCTTTCATGTGTTTGTTGGCAATCCGTATATCTTCTTTGGAGAAATGTATATTTAGGTCTTCTGCTCATTTTTGGATTGGTTTTTTTATTTTTTTGATATTGAGCTGCATGAGCTACTTGTATATTTTGGAGATTAATCCCTTGCCTATTGCTTCATTTGCAAATATTTTCTCCCATTCTGAGGGTTGTCTTTTCGTCTTGTTTATGGTTTCCTTTGCTGTGCAAAAGCTTTTAAGTTTCATTAGGTCTCATTTGTTTATTTTTGTTTTTATTTCCATTACTCTAGGAGGCGGGTTAAAAAGGATCTTGCTGTGATTTATGTCATAGAGTGTTCTGCCTGTGTTTTCCTCTAAGAGTTTTAAAGTGTCTGGCTTTACATTTGGGTCTCTAATCCATTTGGAGTTTATTTTTGTGTATGGTGTTAGGGAGTGCTCTAATATCATTCTTTTACAGGTAGCTGTCCAGTTTTCCCAACACCACTTGTTGAAGAGGCTGTCTTTTCTCCATTGTATATTCTTGCCTCCTTTATCAAAGATAAAGTGACCATATGTACATGGGTTTATCTCTGGGATTTCTATCCTGATCCATTGATCTATATTTCTGTTTTTGTACCAGTATCATACTGTCTTGATGACTGTAGCTTTGTAGTATAGTCTGAAGTCAGGGAGCCTGATTCCTCCAGCTCCATTTTTCTTTCTCAAGATTGCTTTGGAAATTTGGGGTCTTGTGTGTTTCCATCCAAATTGTGAAAGTTTTTGTTATAGTTCTGTGAAAAATGCCATTTGTAGTTTGATAGGGATTGCATTGAATCTGTAGATTGCTTTGGGTAGTATAGTCATTTTCACAATGTTGATTCTTCCAATCCAAGAACATGGTATATCTCGCCATATGTCGGTATCATCTTTAATTTCTTTCATCAGTGTCTTATAGTTTTCTGCATACAGGTCTTTTGTCTCCTTAGGTAGGTTTATTCCTAGGTATTTTATTCTTTTTGTTGCAATAGTAAATGGGAGTATTTTCTTAATTTCTCTTTCAGATTTTTCATCATTAGTGTATAGGAATGCAAGAGATTTCTTTGTGTTAATTTTGTATCCTGCTACTTTACCAAATACATTGATTAGCTCTGGTAGTTTTCTGATAGCATCTTTAGGATTCTTTATGTATAGTATCATGTCACTGCGAACAGTGAAGAAGTTTTACTTCTTATTTCCCAATTTGGATTCCTTTTATTTCTTTTTCTTCTCTGATTGGTGTGGCTACAACTTCCAAAACTATGTTGAATAATAGGGGTGGGAGTGGGCAACCTTGTCTTGTTCCTGATGTTAGTGGAAATAGTTTCAGTTTTTCACCATTGAGAATGATGTTGGCTGTGGGTTTCTCATATATAGTCTTTATTATGAGGAGGTAATTTCCCTCTATGCCTGCTTGCTGGAGGGTTTTTATCATAAATGGGTGTTGAATTTTGTCAAAAGCTTTTTCTGCATCTATTGAGATGATCATATGGTTTTTCTCCTTCAATTTGTTAATATATATCACATTGATTAATTTGCATACATTGAAGAATCCTTGCATTCCTAGGATAAACCGTACTTGGTCATGGTGTATGATCCTTTTATGTGCTGTTGGATTTGTTTGCTAGTATTTTGTTGACGATTTTTGCATCTATGTTCATCAATGATATTGACCTGTAGTTTTCTTTTTCGGGGACATCTTTGTCTTGTTTTGGTATCAGGTTGATGGTGGCCTTGTAGAATGAGTGTGGGAGTGTTCCTCTCTTTGCTATATTTTGGAAGAGGTCGAGACGGATAGGTGTTAGCTCTTCTCTAAATATTTGATAGAATTTGCCTGTGAAGCCATCTGGTCCTGGACTTTTGTTTGTTGGGAGATTTTAAATCACAGTTTCAATTTCAGTGCTTGTGATTGGTCTGTTTATATTTTCTATTTGCTCCTGGTTCAGTTTCAAAAGGTTGTGGTTTTCTAAGAATTTGTCCATTTCTTCCAGAAATTGTCCATTTTATTGGCATATACTTGCTTGTGTCTTTTCTGATGATCCTTTGTATTTTCTTCAGTGTCAGTTGTTACTTCTCCTTGTACATTTCTAATCCTATTGATTTGAGTCTTCTCCCTTTTTTTCTTGATGAGTCTGGCTAATGGTTTATCAATTTTGTTAATCTTCTCAAAGAGCCAGCTTTTAGTTTTATTGATCTTTGCTATCATTTCCTTCATTTCTTTTTCATTTATTTCTGATCTGATCTTTATGATTTCGTTCCTTCTGCTAACTTTGGGTTTGTTTTGTTCTTCTTTCTCTAATTGCTTTAGGATAAGGTTAGGTTGTTTACTTGAGATGTTTCTTGTTTCTTGAGGTAGGATTGTATTGCTATAACCTTGCCTCTTAGAACTACTTTTTTTTTCACACACACACACTGTATTTTATTTTTACAAGAGATAAATAAACTGACACCAAGCACTGTAAATGGATGACCACAAAAAAATTAGAACTGCTTTTGCTGCATCCCATAGCTTTTGGGTCATTGTGTTTTCATTGTCATTTGTTTCTAGGTATTTTTTGATTTCCTCAGTGATCTCTTGGTTATTTAGTAGCATATTGTTTAGCCTCCATGTGTTTGTATTTTTTTTTCCTGTAATTGATATCTAATCTCATAGCGTTGTGGTCGGAAAAGATACTTGATATGATTTCAATTTTCTTAAATTTACCAAGGCTTGATTTGTGACCCAAGATATGATCTATCCTGGAGAACGTTCCATGAGCACTTGAGAAGAAAGTGTATTCTGTTGTTTTTGGATGGAATGTCCTATAAATACCAATTAAGCCCAGGTTGTTTAACATGTCATATAAAGCTTGTGTTGCCTTATTTATTTTCATTTTGGATGATCTGTCCATGGGTGAAAGTGGGGTGTTAAAGTCCCCTACTATGGTTGTGTTACTGTTGATTTCCCCTTTTATGGCTGTTAGCATTTGCCTTATGTGTTGAGGTGCTCCTATGTTGGGTGCATAAATATTTACAATTGTTCTATCTTCTTCTTGGATTGATCCCTTGATCATTATGTAGTGTCCTTCTTTGTCTCTTGTAATTGTCTTTATTTTAAAGTCTATTTTGTATGATATGAGAATTGCTACTCCAGCTTTCTTTTGATTTCCATTTGCATAGAATATCATTTTCCATCACCTCACTTTCAGTCTGTATGTGTCCCTATGTCTGAAGTGGGTTTCTTGTAGACAGCATATATATGGGTCTTGTTTTTGTATCCATTCAGCCAATCTATGTCTTTTGGTTGAAGCATTTAATCCATTTACATTTAAGATAATTATCAATATGTATTTTCCTATTACCATTTTCTTAATGGTTTTGGGTTTGTTTTTGTAGGTCTTTTCCTTCTCTTGTGTTTCCTGCCTAGAGAAATTCCTTTAGCATTTGTTGTAAAGCTGGTTTGGTGGTGCTGAATTCTCTTAGCTTTTGCTTGTCTGTAAAGGTTTTAATTTCTCCATCAAATCTGAATGAGGGATCCTTGCTGGGTAGAGTAATCTTGGTTGTAGATTTTTCTCTTTCATCACTTTAAAGATGTCCTGCTGCACCCTTCTGGCTTGCAGAGTTTCTGTTGAAAGATCAGCTGTTAACATTACGGAGATTCCCTTGTATGTTATTTGTTGCTTTCCCTGCTGCTTTTAATATTTTTTTTGTATTTAATTTTTGATAGTTTGATTAATATGTGTCTTGGCGTGTTTCTCCTTGGATTTGTCCTGTATGGGACTCTCTGTACTTCCTGGACTTGATTGACTATTTCCTTTCCCATATTAGGGAAGTTTTTAGCTATAATCTCTTCAGATATTTCCTCAGTCCCTTTCTTTTTCTCTTCTTCTTCTGGGACCCCTATAATTTGAATGTCTTGGTTCAAGGACAACTTGTGCGGGATGTTCTTACCCAACCTCTCTGCTACTATAAGTTATTATGGACAACAATGTTCCTTTACACCACTGCCTATGGTTGTAATTTAACTTAAGTTTTCAGTGTTTCAGTCCCACCAGATAGAGATCAAGGGACTCAATTTTGCTCATGATTTTTATCTCTATCACATCAGCCTTATTTACTGAATAAATCAATAATCAATTGGCTATAGTGTGCACACACATTCTTACCACACAGTGTGGTTGTTCTGATGAATTGAAGACAATTGGGGAAACGGATTTTTGCTCCAGCCCAAGTAATTGAGTTGTAAGTAGCACATGTGTTGTAAGCAGGAAAGTAAGAATTTCCTTAAACAAATCAATAGCTATCAAATAAAAAAATATATAACAGTGGAAACTATCTAAGGAATTGTATTTCTAGAATACTGCACTGAAGATAGAATTTCAGTAGAATTAGTAGTAACTTTGACTAGGAATTCTTAATTTTTCCTAAGTGGAATTACTTTACTGCCTGTATTAAATAATTGCTGTCTAAAATTAGACCATCATTGACCACTTGTAGTTACCTCCAGCTTTGCCCATCTGAGTCCAGTTTTCTTGATATTTATGAAGAGAGTATTTGGATTTAACAAATCATTTAAACTTAAACAAAAGTATAGAACCAGTGGTATGAGGACGGTCCTGTCTCATAAGCCGTAATTTCCAAGCTGCAGTATTAGATGATATAGTACATATCCTAAGTACACACTTTCTGCACCCAGCTAGTTTTTTCTCACAAGCAATGTTTTCTAAAATAAGGATCTCTTCTCTCTTGGGAATATTAATGCAGTATTTTCCCCAAAGGCCAAGGAAGAGTCAGAGGAAAAGGAGGAACAAAAGGCTGAATTTCAGAAGCAGAAAGAGGTGTTACTATCCTTATTTGATGAGAAACGCCATGAGCATCTCCTTAGTAAAGGTAGGCATTTCTATTCCGAGGATCCTTCCCCTGGAACGTAAGACCACGAGATCAAAAAGTCAAACCTTACTTGGGGGGAAGAAATGCACACTGATATTCCCACTCATAGGCACAAGGAATTTTTCATTTGTTGTGGAAGTTAAGTATTTTCTATACCAGGTTTCTCTTTTTTTTTAAGTGACTTAAAATATATTTAATAAACCTTATTTTATAATTCTATAATTTATTTGAAGTATTTCCAATAAGGTATTCATAAATGATACAGGAACTTAGTATTTAGGAAAAGAAAAAAGGTCAAGTCCTTTTGTATGTGGCTGTTTATTGCTTGATTTCTAACCCTGCCTATTTAAAGGTTTTGAGAATTTAAAATATGTGTATATATATATATATATATATATAAATTTGTCTTTTAAAATCTAATATTAAAATAATGTTTTAAATGATAGTTTTCCAAATTCAAGCTAAGGGATAAAATATTTAAACGAACATTCACATTCTTTTCTAAAGACATGTGACACAATTATTTAAGGTGATGACTGCCAAGTGAACATGAGCGCCTTAAATTACCTATTAAATTAAAACTTGCTATGTGTCTTGCAGGAGAGAGACGGCTATCATACAAAGCGCTTCAGGGGGCCTTGATGATATACTTTTACAGGTAAAAGCAAATCAAAAGAGGAGAATTAAGGCATACAGCATGATTGTTCTAGTTATTTATTTTTGGTTTTCTTTGGCTGTGCCGCACGGCGTGTGGGATCTTAGTTCCCCGACCAGGGATGGAACCTGTACCCCTGGTAGTGAAAGCACTGAGTCGTAACCACTGGACCGCCAGGGAATTCTCAAAAGAGGTGAATTAGAAGTAAAAATGGAGGAGTAGATACAGATAATAAATCCAGTATAAAACTTATACATTGCAATCATAGTTTTAAAAAAATCATTTAGATTTGGCGGGGGGGAAGCTTAGAAAATAATCGTGAAGTTTCATGAGGTTTTTCTTTATTTTAAATAGTAAGAGTCCAATTTTATACCTGTGGTGGGTAAAAAAACATAAAAACACACACAAATTAATCAATATCCTTTTCATTAAATTCTGCAGAGTGTTATGTACATTAAGTATCCTAAGGGCCCAAAGTTTAATCTGTCTCAGAAACTCAGCCATGAAATGGGTTCTGTCACTTAATGATGTTGTTATTCCTGTTTTGTAAAATGAAAAAGAATGAAGTGAAAACACCTTATAAACTGTTGTTCTGCTTGTTCAGCAATTTCAAGTCTGTCTCCACCATCCACAGTGTCTGGGGCATCCACGTCCTGTCCTCCTAGCCATGTGGGTGAACGGCCCATCTTTGTGTTTCATAGATTAAATGTGTCAGAGCAATAGATAGCACACTAGTAAAAAGCAAAAAAAAAAAAAAAGAAAAATTAAAAAATCTGTGTTTATTGCATGTCTTACTTACTTGGGTTTATTTTTTAATCCTGTCCCATCTATTTTTCAGAATGGCAGCATAAAAAACCCTTCTGTTTTCCTCAAATGTTAGTAAGCATATGCTATTCAGGCTTATGTATCCTCGGCAGAAAATGCACTGAGAGAGCTGGGGGATTAGATGAAAAAGGAAACATATATCAGAGGGCGCTGTAACAAGCAGTCTTTGTTTTCACGTTTTAACATCTTTGCCTGGAAGAAGTTTCTGACTGTTATTGGCTAGAAAATCCGAGATGGTGTCCGTGTCTGCCTTTAATGAGAAGGGGTGTGAGGTGCGACTCTGGCGGGTCACTTCACGTCTATCGAGGAATGTTCTAGACTCTTACACACATGCTGCAACATGAGTGGTGTTAAGCCCTTTTATGAGATGAGGAAACTAAGCCTGGGAGAGAGATCAGAGCGTCACAGCTCCTAAGAGGCAAAGGGGATGTTTGTTTCAGGCCCAACAGATGGTAGAACGTGTGTTCTTCCCGGCACACTGGACTTGCCCGAACACTTTTTATTATTACTATTATTTACTATTATTATTATTATTCTTTTTCTGCCCCAGGGAAGAGCCCAGGTTCCAGGTCCCTTTCCAGCTGCTGACCTCCCTCATGGACATGGACTCGCTCATGACCAAGTGGAGATGTAAGTCCCCCCGGACCCCCCAGAGCTGCTCCCTCCCTGGCACCCTCCCCTCCCCCATAGCTGTGGGTCGGGGTGGGGCTCCGTCGTAAAAGCAGCCGAGCAGCGGCTCTCAGGGCCGACCCATCCAGGGCGCGGCAGGCGCAGTGCCCAGTGCTCACGGCTCCTCTGTGGGCCCAGGAAGACACTGTGTTTGATAAACAGAAGAAACAAGCTGGCTTAGGGTCGAAGCAGATTTCGCTTGTAATAGCAATGCACTCCTCTTGGCGTCAGTACAACTTGAAAATATAATTTCAATAGTTCGAGTTCATGGAGGAAGGGCCCCATGACGACACGAGTAGCGAGGGCTCACGTAAGTCGCAGGGCCTCCGCCCACGGTGTCCGAGGGCTGAGCGTGCGTAAGGATGGACGGATGCCCCGCGCAGCCTGGACGAGGCAGGGCGCCGGGCAACCGCCCCGCACCCTCATCTGCTCACACCTGAGCCTTCCACACAGCTGAGGGATAAGGGGAGGTGATAATCGTTACCGACCCCTTGTCCTTGGCGCACGTGGAGCTAACGCGTGTGTCTGTCTAGACAACCATGTGTGCGTGGTGCACAAGATGCTGGGCAGCAAGGCGGGCACCGGCGGGTCCTCGGGGTACCAGTACCTGCGCTCCACGGTGAGGTAAGCCGGGCATCCCTCCTCATCTCGGGGACCCACCATCGCCTTTTTCCCCACGGAGATGCGCCTTATCCAGGAAAAGTCACTTATACTCCCGCCTGTCTGGACTGCCGGCAACCCATGTATCCTTAGATTAAGGGACTCCTGTGGGAGCCTTCGGAGGTCACTGCAAACATCCTTAGTTCTGGAAATTCATCATTGCATCCTGGGATGCGAGGGGGCGGGGTACCGATGTCTGCATGGCCTGGGAGGGCAGGAACCAGGTAACCCAAGAAGCGTTTTCAACTTATTCTGGCTCAGGCCTGGGCTAGACTAAAACGGGTATCATTGATTCCGCCAAAGTCCTCAGATGAATGACAGATGAATGACACAGCTGAAAATAGGTTCTTGTTTGCTGAGATGACTCTCTTGTATAGGATAAAAACTACTCCCATGTGCTCCAGAGACTGCCTTTTTATATTGTTTACAAGGAAAGAAAGCAACATTTACTGAGCACTTCAAACATGCTAGAGAGATTTCTAGGACATTCATGTTCTTACTTTATTTAGTATTCACAGTATTATAGACAGATGGATATACAGATAGACAGACACATCTGAAAACTGGGAAACTTACAGAGCCCCGTGGGAAAGGAGAATTGAGAATAAATTAGATTTAGTCTTCAAAATTCTTTTTTTAAAATTTTATTGCAGTATAGTTGATTTCCAATGTTGTGTTAATTCCTGCTGTACAGCAAAGTGACTCCAAAATTCTTTATAATTCACTATTTTCATCCCTAGTCTTACTACCTGATGGACTAAGTTATAAAACACAGTGTTTCTATTTTCATCATTTCTAGAGATTTTCAGTTTCCCCGGGAATAAACGCTAGGCTGAATGAGTCACAAAAGTTATTGGTTTGAATTTTCACAGTCATTACACATTTTCTCTTTTCCTGGGAGTAAATTCTGTAAGCAGCATGAAACTGTAAATGATTGTACGAAACGAGCACAGCCATCAGGGGTGGTGGGAACGGTGAACACAAACAGCCTTCCCGGTGTGTCATTTTCTCATTAAATCTTCACAAAGGCCTGGTTAGAGGAAGGGATTGTAGTTTTTATCTTACAGAGTTAGAAACCAAAACACTGAGCTTTAGACAACTTGCCCAGGGTCACATGAGTTGCAAATGAAAGAGCAAAATTTGAACCCAAATTTGACTTCAAAGACAAATGTTCTTCTGCTATAAAACTGCAAGTTAAAATAGTTGACTAACAAACACATGGCAATTTTAAATGTGAAAATCACTCTCATAGACATTTATTATAAATCTAAGATGGCATTTCAATTTATTAGTGCACTCACGTCACTTATCCGGCAACAACTTAATGCGTGGGAAATATTTTCTGATGAACAACTAGGAATTCTGTGTGCTTTCAATTTATAATTTTGCATCCTGTCCTTTAAAAGTCAGAAACTAGGACACACCCTTATCTTTATGAAGGTAGCATGACAATAATAAAGTTCTAGGTTTTAATCTGGACCAGCCTGGTCCGGATCACTGAAACACGTAATATGGTTTTATGGGCATGAACCTTGGATGTGGAATAAGAATGAAGCAATCTTAATACTAATACTCTTTGATATACACAACATGGAACATATAATAATGAATACTAATTATTTACGGCAAAATATCATTATTTGAGAAATTTAAAAATCTTTCATGTCAATAAGTCTAAAACATCTGTATATATGTGCTTCTCCAGTGACAGGTACAAGGTGTTTGTAGATTTATTTAATCTCTCAACATATCTGGTTCCCCGACACTGGATACCGAAGATGAACCCAGTTATCCATAAGTTCCTTTATACAGCTGAATATTGTGACAGCTCTTACTTCAGCAGTGATGAATCAGATTAAAATCATCTGCAAAAATTTATGAAGAACATTGACTTCTCAGTCTGTGGTCTTTATTGTCTATGAATTTTCATGACTACGCAGACTCCTAATGTAATATATGTTTATACATATATATATAGCATATATAGCACTGTAGCACTGATTCAATCCTAAAAATAATTTTATTACTGCATGTTTGTGATGATATCAGACTCAACAGTAAGAAATTCAGTTACATTGTAACATTGTACCTAGTGTTTTCCTATTAGAGACAATGTCCCTGTGTTTACCTTAACGTAACCATTTAATGTAATAATTTTCTCAGTTTCATACCTTATAAGCTTGTAAACTTCAGCTATTTCAAATATTTTATGCAATAAAATGTGTCATTCTGTACAAAGATGTGTTCAGTCAAAAAGTTTTGTAAATAGTAAATAAACTTTAGTCTTTTGACATATACTGTTTTGGAAACACTGTATTTGTTAGGACTCTTGGTGACCAAGGACAGAAATCTACCGGAAACTTACCTGCAGGGGGGTTATTGGGCAGTTTCTCCCGTAGCTCCCAGAAGTGAGAGAGGCTTGGGGAGCCTGGAGGCACCGGGATGGATCCAGCTCCTGGAGAACGCCATTCCCCAAACCTTGGAGGACCTCTGTCTCACCTCTTCTTCTCTGTCGGCGCTGGCCTCGCTCTGCCCTGTGGGCACCGGCTCCATCCTCAGGCTGTGTCCCTCTTCCTGCACCTCTGGACTCCCCCCAGCCCCAAGGCACGTGTCTGGCAGCCAGAGCCCACCCTAGCGCACCGCAGAATTGAGGTAGCGGGGAGTGTTCTTTCCAGAGGAAAGGAGAGGTGAACAGAGGAAGCAATGACCCGGTTCGTTTGGCATAAAATGGGTTAGATCGAGAGTTTAGATCAACAGGAGTTCCTTTCTTCTTTTTCTAGCTCAGTCTGTCAATACCTAGTGAAATTCCTGTTATGAGGGGAGTAAAAATATTATCAAAGAACTCTGGAATGCGCAGCCACCTTGACCGAGGGTGCTCATCTGCGGCAAGCCGTAGGTTCTTGATGGAAGTGAACTATTCTTTGGTCTCAATTACAATTTTCTTATAAGGATCATATTGTCTAGTTTGTCTCTACATTACTTACATATACTTGCTCTTGCCTCCATGGCGTGTGTGTGTGTATGTGTGTGTGTGTGTGTGTGTGTGTGTGTGTGTGCGCACGCAGGGACAGGTACATGGTACCAGATGGTGGTTAAGCTGAAAAATCCAGAGACAAGTAGCGAGGCCAAAGACACTCCCTTTGAAATAAGTCAGCAAGTTTGAGATCAAATGCATCTATTAATTATCTACTTTAGTCCAAACCACCAGTTTAATCCCCAGTTTCCTCTCTATGTATTGGGATAAAATACTTATAATCTTGGCTTTTTCTCAGGAAGTAATGAAGAAATATGTTACTGGATATTCCGTCCATCAAGATGCCTTGGAATCCTGGAATAAATGCTATTTGTCAAGGCACATTCTTTTAATAGACTAAATGAATGATCTGATTTAGTTATTTTTATCTCTGTTTCTTGGTGTGACTAGGTTATATAGGTGTAGTTTTTTTCAAATGATGTATCACTAATTCTTACGTAAATGTCGAAACCACTCATAATGCCAGTTAGTACCCTTGCCCCATTTAAACTTGCTTCTAGTGCCTACGGCCCACTTTCAATAATTCTTAAATGAATCATGAATCCCTGTAGGGCTAATTTAGTATTTACTCTGAGATCCCAGTGAAATCACATCCAGGAACATCTTGGTTATTTTCATTATGACTCCTAATTATTATGTGAAGATTTCATTGCTCTCCTCTCGGCCTCACGGGCGAACGTCCAGCAGCTGGTCAGCGCGGGAGCACAGTACACGCCCACGTGGAACAGCAGATGGTGAGGCTGAGAAGGCAGGAAGGGGCCTCTTTGGGAAAAACTCATTTAGAAAAGTTGATATGTTATCTTTTAGGCACCGGGAACCCCTGAATGGGCTAAAACAGAGGGACAACATGAAAATGGTGTCTTTTAGAAATGTAAACCCCGGGGACACAGAGCAGATGCATTGCCAATCCGTCCATCCCAAACACCCGGGGGGCTGACGAAACAGTTTCCAACTCCTCAGGTGGCTCCTGGTCTGGGGGCCGTACTCGAGAAGCCCCAGACTGAGGGACAAGGGGTCTGGTGGGTCGACTCCTGAGCAGTGGGGGTCAGAGATGCTACAGAACGTGCATCGAGTGAAGGATGGAGGAAGGCAATGGAGAGCAGGTGGGTGATTAGGTGCTGGTCCTCAGGTGTGGCCGACCTGATGGAACGTCTAAGATTTCCCTCAATTTTACTGATTGGGTTATTACATGATGCTAATGCTGTCACCCAAAACAGAGACTCCAGGAGGTGTGGGCGTTTGTTGTTGTTTTTTAGGTTTTTCGTTCTGTTGTGTTGTTTTGTTGTTTTGAGGGGGGGAAGGAGATAGTTTGCAGACATGGAAGTTAAGATGTCTATGGAGAAAACCAAACATTAAATATATGGGTTTGGAGCTGAGAAAACTCTTGTGTGAATGTGAACCGCATTAATACTGTGTTCACAAAATGTAAGCCATACACATGGACAGAGTCTTCTTAACCCAAAGTCAGATACAGGTCGTTTTATTAAAAATGTTACCAAAATCCAGAAGAGCCGAGAGGTATTCATCACTTCGTAATTCAGAAGGATATTGATCTTTGTAAAAGAGTATCAGAAAAGCGTTCACACGTTACAGGAATTAGTACATGAACGCGAACTGGAACAATCAAGACACAAGTCCTTTGTGGCATAGCTGGATATTTAGAATATTAGTCAAACAGAATATCAACTTGTCATTTCTAAACCTGAGTCAACACATACTCTTTTGAAATTGCTTCTTGTTGGTGTAAGGAAAAGAAATAGTGTCTTGTTTTTGATTTTCTTCTAATAAGGAGAGTGATAAATAAAGGCCAACCGTGAGAGGAAAAATAGGATGTCTCAATTTTTTTCAGTGGTTATTGTCACCTCTACAATTATGCTTTTAAGATAGTCCACACTGGACCGCGACCGAGAATTTGAGAGAGGAGATACTTACATACGTAGTACTTGATACAACTTTGTCATTTAACTCACACAGTACGATTGTACTTGTATTCAATCAGAAGAGCAGCTTTCATGCTCTGAGGCTCTTACACGGCCAAGCATAATGACCCTGCGAAAGAGGAGTTGGACCTCGAGGACCAGGGACCACGTGGAAAGCCAAAGGGATGCACGAAAAAGTAGTTAGGATGGAGTCTGGGAAAAATAAGCAGAAAACTGGGACAACAGAGGCTGGGAAACACATTTTGGCTGATACCCCAGATTAATGAGGTTGAACTTTGAAAGAGGTGGTGTGTCCAAATGATGGGCGGACAGACAGGTGAGGTCCTGATGGTGATCAAGGCTTAGAGACAACTGGAGCCAAATAAATGGCCCTAAATTGAAACGGAAAGTAAACAACGAGACTTCTTTCGCCAGGGAAGCCGCACCATCAGGAGGATTTAGAAGTTTCACGGCCAAGAGTAAGGGAAAGAGTGAGAAAATGTGAGAAGACACACGGCTCCTCAATCCGCAAGAACAAAGGAGGAAATAAAACGTACTGGAACCCTCCGGGCCGTGAAACCCCCAAATAATTTGTCTTCCAGGCAAGGCTACTTGAGATTTTCCTATCACTTGGTTGCCATATTGGTCATTTAGTTTCAATCAGGCTAACTGTCTGCCTTAAAAAGTAACTTTGTCTCTTTGCTTCTTTCTACATGATCTGCGCAGGTCACGGGTTGGCACCATGTGCTGGGGAAGAGCAACTGGCCCTTCAACATTCCTTTGAAATTCCATGCTGGAGGGCTGGGAATACAACTGGCAGGGCAGCTTGGGCTGGTGATTTTATCCCATAAAGGAAAAGGGATTCTTATCACCTCTTTAATCCGATTGGAAATACATCATTAAAAATAAAGAAACGGCAAACAGAAACAATGATCAAACAAACCAGACAATAGCCTTTTCAGAGTGAAGAGACCTAAAATACCTCCTAATCTGACCGTCCTCCCAGTAGGAAACTGTCCCACAGACTTCGTCCCAGGCCATGGTGCTGGTTTTCTTCCTTCTGACCTTGTCCATCTCTCTCTAAGAAGAGAACGTTCTACAACTTATCAATAGTTTCAGCAGGACCAGGCCCTAGAGCCTGTCTTTTGTGGGTAGTTGCAAAAGCCTAAAGATGAAAATGCCAAGAATGAAGTATCACATCTCATGATGAGCCTTCGGTTTTGTATCTGTCTCTTGATCTGGCGAACATATCACACGAATACAGCAGAAACAGATTCTGCAATACCTGAGGAAAAGGAAACAATCAGTACTACTCTATTTCCTCCTTATATGCCTTTTAAATAGCAAATTAAAACAATTTTCATTTGGGTTCGGAAAGAGTTAATATCTACTAAGAAAATCACTCACTGGTGATAGCTACCTGTCCATAGCGACACGGCAACCTCACACGCAGATATTAGAAAAGATACCTAATATTTTTATTTCAAGAAACTATTAAAAATCCCCAAACAACTTATGAACTGAACAGGTGAATGTATCTGAAATCTGTATCGCACTCATACATATTGCTTAGAGGCAAAACGATAATTTATAGGATTATTTTAAACACAATTTGAAAATTTAAATTCTAAGATTTGAACTTCAACAACATTTCAATAAATCACCAGCGTGCTCTGCGGTCGCAGATCAGAATGTCGTGGCGGAAGTGATCAAACATCCTATTTGAAGACTGGATTCCTCTGTGATTAGCTGCGTCTTCGAAATCTCTTGGGGCCACGGAATGCTACCCGCCTTCCGCAGCTGGTCGTGAGAGTAATGTGACCATCCCAGGGATGTAACTTTCAGGAAATACTCCCTTTCAGAAAGGATCTGGATTCCTGTATAATGACGAACCAGGCAGGCCTTGGAGACTTAAACTGGGAAACGGGTACAGGGCAAAGATGATCCCGACTCACCCTTTGTAGCTGGGGGCTGGGAAGAGGTGGGGATGCAGTGATGCTGAACCAGCATCCGGATCACGTCCTGGCAGCAACCCTGCCAGGGCTGTGAAAGCAGCCGCCCCCCAGCCCAGATGCAGGCCCCTCACTCCGCAGCTGGGGATGAACTGTGGGGGCAGCAGGGCTTCCGGGAGTGGCAGTGGCCCTTTATCTGCAGAGCCCCAGGGAAGCTGAACGCAGAGGCCTGGCAGGGGCGCTCGCGCTCTGGCTGAAAAGCTTCTGTGAGGCTGACTCTTGTTAATAAATAATTTATGAAAAATTGTTTACTGGGGTAATTGAACAGGCCATTTACTAAACTACACAGATGCGGCTCTGTGGAACGACTGAGCTGTCGTCACTAGACTGAATCAAAATGTAAGCTCTCAAATTTTTCCATAACTCTTTTTTTTTTTTTTGCTGTACGCGGGCCTCTCACTGTTGCGGCCTCTCCCGTTGCGGAGCACAGGCTCTGGACGCGCAGGCCCAGCGGCCATGGCTCACGGGCCCAGCCTCTCCGCGGCATGTGGGATCTTCCCGGACCAGGGCACGAACCCGCGTCCCCTACATCGGCAGGTGGACTCTCAACCACTGCGCCACCGGGGAAGCCCATCCATAACTCTCTTTTATCATAAATATCACAACCTGGGCTGTTCTACAATTTTTAAAAAGTTGTACACACAGCATAGTTTGGGTCCAACTTGATTCAGAAAATATGCTGATTTTCTAGATCAAAAATTTTAGAACAGAATTTGAATATGGATTTTAGAATACGTTTAACATACTTAAATAGCTATCTTAATTTGGTTTGTTGTTAATTAATAAAAAGTGTTATTCAACAAAAGAGCATGTTTGGCATTCTTTTAAGCCTCTCAATTCCAGTGGGTAGAATTTTTTGCTAGAATTTTCTAAGTGACAAGGGGCATATTAAATCAGAAACAACCCTAATATTCAGATTTTCACCCATTTTGATACAAAGAAAAAGTGATTCTTGATGATCCTAGAGAAGGTATTATAATACATAAAATAATGGAAAGTAATACAATTATAAAAAGTAAATTTGGAATTGGAGACATTTCTGGAAAAGCTCAGCCTCCTAAGTCGAGTTTTTTCTGGTTTTGGAAGTAATTAACTTTGATAAATTTTCGCCATGTCTTACAATGTTTTGCTCATTACACTGGTTTTTACTACAGTCCCTCTTCCTTTTAAAAACATGAATGTGTACAGTAGTGTCTTTTTTAAAAAACACTGTTGTATTTTTATCAATTAGTTAAAGGATGACAATTCTTACTGTAAAAGTGATCTAAGTATCCTGGACGCACACTATGGACTGGATGGGCTATAATTTTAATCTATTCACAGTCTCTCCCTTGACATTTAGCCTGGAGTTTGGAGTATCAACTCACGACTCACCACAAATGTTTCCTCCCATTTTTACGTGGACACAGCCGTCTATGCCCCAGGAAGTTCCCCAGGAGTTCCTCACGATCCAGTACGGGGTACTTCCTAAAAAACATGAAACAAACCCTGGAGAACATATTTGTGGTGCAAGAATGTTTATTTAAAGTTCAGTTATTGAAAAGTACAGTGGCTCTAAGAAAAAGGTAAAAAATGTAATGAACTGCTAACAAACCAGCCAAGTAAACTTGATCAGTACTAGTGTCACACGCCCATCAATGGAAAATGTGTTTGAATTCATTTCACTTAATGCAGTTTCTGCAGAAAATGAAAACATACATCCTTTTCCAGGGACTTAGAAAAAGGAAAAGAAAGAAAAAAAAGAATCCTCAGATAAGTATAAGTACTTCTCTTTCCCAGCAGTTACCCTAAACATTCCAGATGGAGAATGCCCATTATTTAGATCAGGAATTTAGTGTCATTTCAACGAGGCATCTACCAGATTGACAGTGGGACCCGCAGGGCGTGTACACCTGGAAGTTTAGTGAAAAGGTGTAAAGCTCATGAGGACTTAGACGTAATAGGACCAGGTTTCAGCGTCTTAAAGGATGGCAATCACTTGTCAAGCTGGAGTTCAAGCTGCAAAGCAACTGGTCGCATCTCACCAGCACTCACCTGTTTTATCAAAGCCGGTTACCAGAACAGCGTGATTTGCTTCTCCGCTAGAGCAATGATGCTGTATGATGCCTCCCAGATAATCTTGCCAGCTCACGGCATCTACTACCACTATCAGAGGGCCCAAGGTAAGCAGTGCTTTTGCCATTTCGTCTTCTTGGTCACTACCAAAAGAGGAAATGTTTGGTTAAGAAGTTTAGTTTTTCAGGTAAAAATACTTTACAAAAGTGATCTATTTAATCTGTATATGGGTAGGAGTAGGTTTGGTTGCAATTATCAAGCCCTAATTGATGGAGGCTAAAAGAAGTCTGGAAGACTGGCCGTCCAGGAGGGCTGTGGGACACCAGGCTCCGGACGCGCAGGCTCAGCGGCCATGGCTCACGGGCCCAGCCGCTCCGCGGCATATGGGATCCTCCCGGACCAGGGCACGAACCCACGTCCCCTGCATTGGCAGGCGGACTCTCAACCACTGCGCCACCAGGGAAGTCCGCCTCCACCTTTTATTTTTTCCATTTTATTTATTTATTTATTTTGCTGCACCGTGCCGCCCACGGGATCTTCTTGGACCAGGGATCGAACCCGTGCCCCCTGCAGTGGAAGCGGAGCCCTAACCGCTGGACCGCCAGGGGAGTTCCGCCACCTTTTAAAGGTAACAAAAGCTATACAGTAAATACAGGACATCAGCGACACCTTACAGGGACGGTGTGAGGAAAGGAGAAGGGCGGGGGGGACAGAAGCTGTTGAGAACGTGGAGGGCAATGAGCGCTGTGGGCTGATGGAAACGATTTAGTTATCATCTCTGCTCGAGGCAGGACGAGGGAGGTTTCACAGCTGTTGGAAAATAGGAAATAGGCGTGCACGCCGCGGTCTAGACCAGCAGGGAAAGGCTCCATTTAGCCCCAGAACTGCGGTCACTTGTCTTTCAGAGCAGTGTGGGCTGGAAACAAGTGAAAATATGCTCCGAACAGTATCTTTATTTCCATTTTTAGCCCAATATGGAACGACTATCAAATTATCAAACCTTGTTCCATGAGCTTACTAATAATTTTACACATCAGTAAGATACAAATCTCGCAGTCTTCAAAGAATTCTCCTAATCTTTACTGTCATCCAGATTTGGTGATTAAGGCGAGTCTTATCTGTTGCAGACCCTGGGTAAGTGTGTAGGTTTGCACCTCAACCTCCCTAGAATTCAGTGTGGTATACTGCTTCCTAGTGTTTCAGTCTCTTGTTGTATGTAGTAGGTTCTTTCCCTTTTTGTTTGTTTCACCCATAAATATTTTATTTTATTTAAAAAAAATTTTATTTTATATTGGAGCGTAGTTGATACACATTGTGTTAGTTTCAGGTGTACAGCAAAGTGGTTCAGTTATACCTATACAAGTATCCACTCTTTTTCAGATTCTTTTCCCTTTTAGGTTATTACAGAATACTGAGTAGAGTTCCCTGTGCTCTACAGTAGGTCCTTGTTGGTTATCCATTTTATATACAGTAGCGTGTGCATGTTAATCCCAAACTCCTAATTTATCCCCCTGCCACCTGTCCCCTGGTAACCATAAACTTGTTTTCTGTGTCTGTGAGTGTTCCTGTTTTGTAAATAAGTTCCTTTGTATGATTTATTAGAACCCACATCTAAGTGATATCATGTGATGTTTGTCCCTTTCGTTTATTTAAATAGTGATGCTCATATCCTAGTTTGACTCCTGAGATGCTTCTCCTGAGGTGTGATGAGCAAAAATGCAGCACGCAGCCTGAGTACGAACGATCATTATGCTTTTATGACTCAGTGTGGTTTTTTCTTTTAGATCTTTTTAGAGTCACCACAAGATTTTATGAAGTGTTTGGCTGGTAGCTGTGCCCTGGGCTGATGTTGTCTGAGACTACTCAAAAACTAAGAGAGCATGACCTCTAAAAATAGAGGTCGGGGAAAAAGCATGAGCTTTTGAGTTGGCCTGACAGAGTTGGCCTGACATGAGCCCTAACCGGGCCCTGCGGCTCAGGTCCTCCTATGGAAGCGGTAACATTCCAGGGCAGGGGCTTGCCCAGCGCCGGGTCACAGCAGATGCCTGGGGACCTTCCCACACCCTCTGGTCCTTACCCTGCGGTATGGCCAGGCAGCCAGGGTCCCACTAGGAGACCCTGCAGCTCCTGCCTGAGACCCTTCTCCCCTCAAGATCCTGGAAAGCAAGCCCATGTCCCACTGCTACCTCCGCTGCGCCCTTAGCTACTGAATCCTGGGAGGTGATGTGCGCCAACTGCGGCGGGACATCGTCCCTGACACACACATCCTGCCCTGCATCCCAGAGGCCCCCAGTAGGACTGAGGGCCGAGTTACCCCAGGACTAATTTGCGTCCCGAGGACACACGGCTCTCCCCGCTGTCTCACGCCCTAGTCCCCTCCCGGTGCTTCCTGGGGTCACTTCCTACAAATCTGATGTTCTCTGTTCTGTCGTAGACTCTCCCAGCTCTATTCATGGCAACTCCATCCTTTCAGTCTTTCAGGACAAAAATCCCGGAGCCCCTGTGATGCTCTCCTGTATAACCTCAGAAACATCCCTCCGTATACCCTGTGGGGCTTTAGTTTCCACCAGGTCTAAGGCCATTCTTGTAACACTGCTCAGGTTATCACTGACGACCTGTCACCTCATCATCACTTGCCCATCTTGTTCTTCTCTCCGTGGCGGTCACACTGGCGTCCTTACTGCTCTTTAACTATGCCAGACCCATGTCTGCCTCAGGGCCTTTGCATGTACAGTTCCTTCTGCTGGGAGCACGTTTCCCCAGGTATCTGCAGGGTTACGTCTTCACTCAAATGCCACCTCCTCAGGGACCCTCTCCCTGGGCTCCCGTCCCGAGACTGTGCACCCCTCCCGTGTCTCCTCTTCACCCCAAGGTCACCTCCTCAGGGACCCTCTCCCTGGGCTCCCGGCCCGAGACTATGCGCCCCTCCCGTGTCTCCTCTTCACCCCACGGCTGCTTTGTTCTCTTTAAAGCTATTTCATCTAACAGACCAGGCATACGTTTATTTCTTTCATTTATTTCTTGTCTCTATCACTAAAATATAGTCCTGAGGACAGGATTTTTGTCTGTTTTGTTCACTGCCAAATCCCCAGAACCTAAAACAGGGTTCAGTAAATACTTGAATAAATGAATAAATCAAAGGAAGCTCTTCTTGCAGAGTCTAACGCAGTGAGCTTGGCGCTGTGTTCTCAGAGTTAACCGTTCGCTGTAATGTGAGGGATTTCACAAGGTCCTCTGCCTTCTAATCCAAGGGCTGGAGGAATCCTGCTTCAGACCCCAAGCAGTCACCTTTGCATTCTCTCCCTCTCCCTCTCTCTCTGACTCAGACTAGGGCCTATTATTCTTTTGTTTCTTCCTAACTTTTTCAGTCTGCTCCTCATGACAAGGGATGCCCTGAGTTCTTTCTGATGACACTTTGAAGATGCAGTTCCTTCGTGTGCAGACGCTTCCCTTAGACTCTCCAGGAGCTGACAGCTTAGAGACGCACTTGCTTGTTTAGAAAGTGCGTGAGCTTCACCCTCAAGGGAGGTGGGGACCGACGTGCTCAGCGACCCTGCCCGTTTATCGCGGGTTCTGTGCCTCCTCCCTCGGGGCCTGAGGCCCCTCCCGCAGACGGGAGCCGGGGACCGTTGGCCGTCCGCGGACGCAAGGATGCTGGCGTCGTAGGGTTCCGTTTTGCTCAAGGATCCAGATGCGCCCGTGATTTCTTTCAGATCCCATGGGGAGACTCCACGTGCACCCAGAGATCCTTTTATATTTACTGAGTAGTAGGGCAACCTGTCACCTTCGCTGAATTGATTTTAATCCTTCTGTTTTCTCTGTTTCGAAACGCTGTGACAAGCTCCCTTCATATTTTTAAAAACGAAGCCAGGCGCTGCGTGGCTCTCCTCATCCCTGAGCACCTGTTTTGCACTAAATCAAATGGTCGTAATGGTTCTCTAGCCGGCTCTGAGTTTTTAAAGAATTTTTAAATGATTATTTTCTCCTGAATCGGTCCAAAGTCCCTGTACCCTTCCAGTCCCAACACAAGTCCTCTTCTCCGGCCTCCCCATCGCGCCTACAGATGTGCTACGTCACCAGCTCTTCATGTGCTCTGCCTTCTTGCCTCTCACGTGAAAACTGCACTTCATGTTTTCCTTACAGCTGATCACCTGAGAAACGCAAGGAACACAGAGTGCGTTCCAAAATGCTTCTTGGTAAGTAGACGGCTTGACGTTAGCTGGAGTCTACATTGATTCATGAGTAAGACTGAAATACGCTAAAGGGAAGTGCGGCACTTAAACTTGGTGAGAGGTGGTGAGTGTCAATTATACTTTAAACTGGATTGAAACGTGTTAATTTAAGTGTGTTGTTTCTATTTGTAATGACGTGGGAGAAAGCAGATCATATTTAAGAAACAACGGACATAGACCTCCACGTTGATTACCAATTTTCAGTAAAAAGTCCATTGTAAGACAAGAGTAGGCAGTGCTGCTATCAACTTATTCATTCCAAATAATCAATAGATAATAAATTAAGCGATACAGAGGAAACCACAACAGAGGGAGACACTTACCGGAAGTCATAGGCAGAATAACCTTTGATTGAAAATCCAGAATGTGAGTCAGAAAAGTAACGGCACAGACCGTTCTGGGCTTTAAACGGGTATTCTGAATCTCTCACCAGCTTCACTTGCATCTAAAAGAAAATGCGCGCCCAAAGTTATCTCTGTCACAGGGTTGTGTCAGAAATCAAACAGAACTTATTACCATGTGTCAACATAAGATTAGCCTGGCCACACCTTCATCGTGTGGGTATTCTTTGAGTTATGAAAATCTTAAATGAACGCTTTAGGTGTTTTATAAGGACACCCTAGGTACTTAAACTCAATGTCTTTCTTTGTCTTTGGCTCCTGTTTCCTGTGTTCCGTTTCCCGGGACCTCCGGTGATCTGATGATAAAGTCTGGCTCTCCTTCTCCCGAGGGTACAGGCGTGTAAACCGCTCTCCTTCCACGGCTCTGGCTCTGGGTGGCCAAGCCTTTGAGGCTCAGGCAGGGCAGTGGTCCTGCGTTGTGCTCACAAGCATCCTTCCATCCACTTCTCTCGCTGCCATTCACTTGGCAAATGCCACACACCCGTACAGTTTTCGGGACCGAACCCTCCCTTTCGGAGAGCGGGGCTTATGCGAGCACGGGCACACGCTCTACCCACTGCTGCCCATAACATGTACAGAGCATCAGCGTCCGGTGTGCGGTGACTCAAAACACAGCAAATGAGTAAGAGGGGGGCCCTGGAGCTTGGGGAGCGCTGTCGTGACAAGCTTTCACAACACCTCATCGCTGGCTTCACGCCACTGCTGCTGGACCTAGGACAGCGTCAGAGCGTGTTTAGTGCTGGGGAAGCCTCTGGAGGGGGAGAGACAGGGCGCAGCCCCATGCCAGCTACTGACGCGCAACATGGGCTCAGCCCTGCGCCTACAGAGAGCACCCAATCAGCTGACCGCTAATCCCCTGTAAACCTGAACACTCGGAAATTCTACGGAAATGAATACGCTCTCAGCTTTGAGTCATGTGACACACATCTGCAAAAAAAAAAGCATCTGTTAAGTAATGTGAGGAAATAAACATAAATATTTTTCTGAACACCGATTGCAGGTAAGATTTTTCATACTTTGGTTTCACTATTGATGGCTGACCTGCCCAGAAGCAATTCTTTTTTTCTTTTTTGGCTTAAAAAACTGAAATTGATTTTCACACGGTTCTGGACACTGGAAGTCCAAGGTCACAGTCCGATCGGGTCAGGGTCCAACCTTATGGCCTCATTTAACCTCCAGAGCCTCCTAAAGACTCTATTTCCGGATATGGTCACACTGGGAAGTCTTCTGATTAATTCAAGCTCTGGTTAGCTACATTGCCGACCCTGAAAACATTATTTAGTAAATGAGAGTAGATTGTCTGTGAATTCTGAATGTGCATTAAACAAGCAGCTTAAAAGGCTGTGGACCTAGTCACCTTATTGAGCCAGTTCAAAGCGTTGAGCGGGGACCCTCCGTTGCAGCCGTAGTTGCTGTATGAACAGTCTATGACCTGCTGGACGCTCAGTGCCTCCAGAGGCTGCCCTTTTATGGCGCACGCGGACTCCACTGCTCCTACCACGGTGAAGGCCCAGCATCCGCCGCACTGCCAGAAGAGAAACAGGAACAGTACTTACTATCAAATAACGTGCAAATCAAGTCTGCCAACATCTCTGATATCTCAGACGATCAAATCAAGTGAGCGCAGTCTGGAGGCCCAGGCCCACAGGATATAAACGCCAATCCCGTCGACTTTCTAGTTGAAAAAAGGAAACGAAACCCCAAATTCTCTTGTAAGCATCAAAATCTAGTTATTCATTAAAGGTAAATTGGTAGTATCACTATTGCAGGTTAGACGATGCAAAATACAATTTTAGAGACTGGGAACACACTTGAACTGACGGTCTTTTTGAAAAAATGAGTCTGCACAGACAGAGAGAGCAGACTTGTGGTTGCCAAGGGGGAGGGGATGGGGGAGGGATGGAGTGGGAGTTTGGGATTAGCAGACGCAAACTAGTATGTATAGGATGGATAAACAACAAGGTCCTCCTGTACAGCACAGGGAACTATATTCAACATGCTGTGATAAACCATCATGGAAAAGCATATGAAAAAGAATATATATATATATATATATATATATATATGTATAAGTAAGTTACTTTGCTGTACAGCAGAAATTAACACAACATTGTAAATGAACTATACTTCAGTAAAATACATTAAAAAAAAAATCGAGCCAGTTCACTGAACAGGTGGCTTGCATCTAAGGTGTGTACCAACGCCCAGCCCGTTCTTCCATCCCTCTGCTTGGCCATCCACCTCCCCCGCTCCGGCTAGAAGGCAGGGATGAGGTGAGCAGGGGTGAGGATGCACATGCCTACGTTGGTCCCTTTCACGGACGGACTCAGGAACTGGCTGAATGACTCTTCAGCCCATCACAGTTATGAACACAGGAAATGTCCCAATGATGGAGACCTCTACTGCTCGTTCCTCATTGAGATACTGGCTGACGAGCTTCCTGAGTCTGGGACTCTTAACTTCCCCTCACCGGACAAACTAGAGCAAAAGAATTAAAGGGCTGGTCCTACAAGAAAGGGAGGAGGTGGAAGGAAAGGATCAAGAATTTCATACAAGGAAGAACTGCAGGAAAGGCAGAGAGTGGGATTTGAAACTGGGCGGAACTGTCTTAATCCCGGGACCAGGTACTGCAGGCGAAGAAAGGACGCACAGCTGGTGGTGTTCGTGGAGGGAAGCTCTGAGCGATCTAACGGCCTCAAAGTGGCCTTATTTACACCTCTAGTTTCAGTGCCTGGAGCAGGGTACCGCATTCACTAGGGGACATTCCAGCAGGGTGCCCACCCCTTGAGAACTGTAAACGCAGGTCACCTTCGGTTACCCACCTACCACTGCCCCAGGGGGACAGTCCCTGCTCCAAAACATCTTTCCTTGAGTAAGAAGATTCCTAATTAAAAGTTTGCCTTGAATACAACGTAAGCACACCCTGGATGGACTGGGTTTCAGACTACACCACCCTTCATTACGAATCCAAAAATAAAGCAGATGAATACAGAACAATAAATACAGAATCTGAGAAAGCAGAAAGGATCATCCTAACTAGATGGCGACCGGGGAACTGCTGGGTCCAAAGCGTTGGTCTTAGGAGCAGAGACTGAGTGACCCATTGAGGTTTCTACTGCAGACAAACTGGGGCCGCATCCCTGGGGTTAGGGACCAACTTTCCCAGGTCAGTGGACATCCCCGTGCGCAGCGGGGGTGCGGGGCAAGCGCATCTGCCCTCCAACGTCTGCCGGAGAGATGGCTCGCCTCGTGAATGAGCGTGCCTACCCACACCTGGGGTCCCGCTTTCCCTCTGATTCCAGGTGATCTTCACAGGCACACTCAGGACTTCTGCAAGGTAAATGGCTGCATTTTTAAAACTTGTTTTTATTGAGTACAGTTGATTTACAATGATGTGTTAATTTCTGCTGTGCAGCAAATGACTCAGTTATACATATGTATACTTTTTCATTTTCTTTTCAGTGATGGTTTATCACAGGACATTGAATATAGTTCCCTGTGCTGTACAGTAGGATCTTGTTGTTTATCCATTCTATATATATACTAGTCTGCATCTGCTGACCCCAAACTCCCACTCCATCCCTCCCCCACCCCCTCCCCCTTGGCAGCCACCAGTCTGCTCTCTATGTCTGTGAGTCTGTTTCTGTTTCAGAGATAAGCTCATTTGTGTCATATTTTAGATTCCACATGTAAGTGATATCACAGGGTGGTAAATGGTTGCATTTACTGCAGGACTTACACACTTCTTTATCATTTAACACATGTAAAACGGCACTGCCACTTTTACTACTTCCCTGTCTTTTTTTAGTGTGTCACGAAGTTTTTAGCGCTGAGTCCTAACCTCATTTCTTCTATACTCCCTCTCATTTTCACTGCCTGATTTTACACAGTTGGTGATTTCTAGGAACGTTTATGTCACATTCCAGCAGAATTGACTGCACTTTTAAGGATCACAGGTACAAAGTGTGCGATCCTGTAGGGGTGGGGATGGAGGTAGGGTTTCTGAGGGAGTTCAGGGGATGAACCCAAGAGGCCAGGGCACATGGGGGGCCAGTGCCTGATGTCACGTCATTTCCCTTTTTTTTTTTTTTTTTTTTTGCCGTACGCAGGCCTCTCACTGTTGTGGCCTCTCCCGTTGCAGAGCACAGGCTCCGGACGCGCAGGCTCAGCGGCCATGGCTCACGGACCCAGCCGCTCCGCGGCATGTGGGATCTTCCCAGACCGGGGCACGAACCTGTGTTCCCTGCATTGGCAGGTGGACTCTCTACTACTGTGCCACCAGGGAAGCCCACGTCGTTTCCCTTTTGAACGGCTCAAGCGTCAGTGGTCAAGTTCACCTCCTCCAGCCTTCCACCCGCTGTTCTGCACAGGCCTGGGGACCGTGATAAGGGGGCTAGGCAGCCAGGGAGGGGCGCCCACAGAGTTCACCTCCAGAGTGAGAGCCCGGCCTGACATCCGTCTCCCCCACCAGGGGTTCTCCATTTTTTGATGACTGGGGTGTCCTACCACCTACAGCAGTGACGGCTCCTTTACAAGCGTGATCGAACTTGACCTCAAGAGTGACTCAGACACTGATCAAAAAGGAAAAGAAAACAAACGTACTGTCTGCTGGTTTCTCACTGGGGTGACGACGTGCTTGTCCCTCCAGTCAAATCTTAATGGCAAAGACACGTTGGAGATGGATGTGTGCGCGTCCGCCAAAAACCGGGGAAAACTGGAAGGTCTGCTTCGTAAATAAATAGCTGAGGATACACATGAAAAGAAAAGGCAACCAACATTATATTATAGGGATTCCTTCTGGAGGGACGTTTCAACAGAAACAGTGGAGTTTCTGATAAAGTCTGCCTTTTGTGCTTTTCCATACATGAAATGGATTAGCCAAAAGCTACAAAGATGAGAATCCCTCCAATAGGGCCGGGGCTTTCACATAAAATGACGTGTTTGATAGAAGCAGGTCAAAAAAAGATGAGTATAATTGACATCATTTGTTTGATCACAACCCATGGAACCATGGGTGTCTTGAATAGAAAGAGCACAGAAGACTGGAGGCGAGATGAGGTATTAGCCCTCAGAGCCATGTGGAAATGTCTATATTTACGGTATTTAGTTCTTAAGCAATAATTGGAAGAGAGTGAACATGGATTTATTTTTCTAACTGTCAGCACCAGGTATGTGCTTGACATTTATTAAGCATTTAATAAATATTAAGTATTACTCAATTTACTAGCTTCACAACTGAACAATTCTCAAAAGTTAAGGAAACAAGTTAAAGTCGGGAAGCTAATCAACTAGTAGCCCCATCGCACCGTACCTTTAAACTCTTCAGGGAACAAATAAGAAAACTGATTTATTCCATAGACGGCAGTGGAGTTTTCACCAGGAAATACAGAATTCAAGTATCGATGTCTATTAAGACTTTCCTAAAAGGAAAAAAAAACACACTCATTTATATCACCCATGTTAACTTTCCAGAGCAAGCTGTATATAACTTACTTGGAGATAGCTTTCAGATGCAAAAGTTAAAGCTTGATTTATTTCCTGCAGATCACGACGGAAGGTCATCTAAGATAATCAGATTACTTTTATAAATGTTTTGTAATATTATCTGATTTCAGGAGTAATTTTTGAAGCTGGGAAAGGAATGTCCCAGGAATTCATATAAATGGGTAACCATTTATAATTCCTCTTTACTAAGCGTGTTGAAAGCACTAAATAGATGTTTATTTAACATAGTGGAAAAAATAAAATAAATTGCAAATAAACACTAGACACTAGTGGGAATTGTCGCCAAAGAGCATTCATGTGATCTAACAGCTATGGATCTGGGAACACTGTCTTCTTTATCTCCGTATTTCCCAGCACAACTAATGAAGCACGAAAAAAGGAGAAGTAACTAATGAATCTATAAATCTGATTCTCCTTGAGCTTTATAGAGGTCTCGGTTTCACTCTGGGTAAAAAGGCTTTGGGAAAGAGATGCAGTCCTGGAACCGTCCCAGGAAGATCTCCTGGCTTGTCTTTCCAAAGGGAAAATCGAACCATTGTTACAGATTCCTCAGCTTTGAGTTGTGTGATAATAATCTTAGGCTTGTCTTTTGTATGAGCACGCCTCCATTTCCTACTTCTAACCAGCTGTGTGGGATAAATAGAACTTCAGGAGACCCCACCATTTGGTAAGTTTCCAGCTCTAGCTATCCTGTACTTGCTTGTGCACTTACGTGTTTATTGCGTGTCTGTCCCATAAACCTATAAGCAAAATGAGGGCCAGGCTGGTCTGTCTTATTCACTACTGGGTTCCCCTCACTGAGCACACACCTGGCACACAACAGATGCTTAATTAATATTTGTTGTTGAATATATGCATAACTACATTTTATATACGTCATGCCCTTGATAGTGCTAAGCTGCTTTTTTTTTTTACATATGTATTCGTTTTCAGATTCTTTCCCATTATAGGTTATTAAAAGATATTGAGTATAGTTCTCTGTGCTATACAGTAGGTCCTTGTTGGTTATCTATTTTATACACAGTAGTGTGTATATGTTAACCCAAACTCCTAATTTATCCCTTGCGCCCCTTTCCCCTTTGGTGACCATAGTTTGTTTTCTTTGTCTGTGGGCCTGTTTCTGTTTTGTAAGTTCATTTGCATCATTTTTTTAGATTCCACACACAAGCGATAACACACGGTATTTGTCTTTCTCTCTCTGACTTATTTCACCTAGTATGATCATCTCTAGGCCCATCCGTGTTGCTGCAAATGGCATAAGCTGTTTGTTTTCAAGCAAATTATTCCTGGGACTCATCGTAATCTTATTTTTTCCTATGGAGCATATGCCTGGAGGGACTGTTAATCAATCAACAGTTACTGAGGTTTAGACATTTAAAGATAATCTCGATGAAGCAAGCCTCCGAATATAATTTGGAAAGGAGACGTAAAAATCTATCAACAGAACAGAAATGCAAAGCAAGTGAGTAGAGGCCGCGTGACAAATCTAACCCAGCGACTGCAAACCGCTGAGGAGTCCAGTGGCTTCCTCGTCCTGCAAGCATCTGCTGGCCACTGTTGCGAACTGGAGGGATGAGCGAAGGCCTGAGAAGGTAGGACCTTTACGGATGTACAGGAAAGCCCGCTGCAGCCAGGAGGATGGGCCTCACAGACCATCCACAGGGAGCTTACCCCCTGAATCTGAATTGCCAGGACTGCAGGGAGGGAGGCCCTGGTGCTCACAGGCTGCACGCAGGCCATGACTAAGCACTCGGCCGGCCTACTGGGGAAGGGCCTCCACTGAAGACTGGTTTGGGATTTTTGTGTCCCCATGGCCTCCTACCCTCCCCTGGCCCGCGGGGCGTCTAGGGTACCCTGCCCTCACCCCTTCTCTCTCAGCTCAGAGATGCTGCAGACACTCTCCCTGACCCTCCCCCACTTCCTCTCTCAGTCCTGACTCCTGGGATAGAGAAAAGAAAGAAAGAGAAGACACACAAATCACCAATATCAGGAATCAAACAAGGGCCGCTACAGACGCTTCAGGCACTAGAAGAATCATATTCTGACCACTTGAGGCCAATAAGTTTGACAACCTACATGAAATGGACAGACTCTTTGGAAGACACACATTACCAAATCTGGATACAAGAGAAACAGAAAACTTGAACAGCTTTTTATCAAGTAAAGTCATTAAGTTCCTAACTGAAAATTACTCCACAAAGAAAACTCCAGGCCGAGATGGCTTCATTGGTGAATTCTACACAATTAAAAAAGAAAAACCAATACCAACTGTACGCACATTCTTTGAGAAAACAAAGGCGAAGGGAACTCTTTGCAACTGATTTTATAAGGCCAGTATAACCCTGATTCCAAAACCAGACGAAAACATCTCAAAGAAAGAGAAATACACACCAATAGCCCTCATGACTACAGATGTAAAATCCTTAAGAAAATATTAGCAAATCAAATTCAACAATTTATAAGAAAGACAATACATCATGACCAAGTGAGGGCCATTAAAAAAGACTATGTTGGTTTAACATCTGAAAATCAATCAACATAATACACCATATTAATGGAATGAAAGAGGAAGGAAAACTATATGGCATTTTCAATAGACGCAGAAAAAGCACTTAACAATTCATAATCCTTTCACGATAGAAACTCTCAGCAGTGAATGAAAAGAAACTTCTTCAACCTGATGGAAAGAATCTATGAAGTGCATATTTCAATCAGAGGCCAACTCCGAACAGAATCCATTTGTGTCCTATTCCTACTGAATTAGTCAGAAAACCTAGACTATCTTGTCATACATGGTAGACGTTAAAGTACTGGATAAATGGATGGACAGATGAACGAAAGACTGAATCAATTCTGACCCAAGATCTCAGTTTCTGGTACATTTTCATTTTGGCAGTGTACGCGTGAAGCTAGAGCCATTGGAAATTGCCACCCGAACCACAGTGTCTTACATCAATTTCACCTCTTAATGTTTCTGTTAGACAGAAATTGTGGTTTAAAGCATTCTGGATAAAGTTTATTTGGAGGAAATAATCCAGATCTTCAGGGGCTGTTTACAGCAAACATCTGTGGTTCATTCATTAGGATCATTCATTGTAAAATGACCTTCTATTTATACATAAACAAACATGCCTCAAAGTACACACAATTTTATTTTTTAAAAACAGAGCATGTAATCATCGAGGCAAGAATTTTTAAGGTGGAGCTTCTGAAATTTTAAGCAAAATCACACGTGCATTGGCATACAAATACTTTTCTGAGGTGAGAACATACAACTTTTCTTGGTTCCCTTATTGGGTCTGTGGTCTCCCACAGGGGTCAGAAGACCAGCTCTTCTGTGGTCAGACAGGGAGCCTCAGCAAATGTCAGTCCACACCTGGGCTGTAGCACAAAGAACAGGCTGAACCCAACGGCAGGGGCTTCCTGAGCACCAGAAGCTTCTAAGGAGTGAAAGGGCAGGGGGGCGGCTGCTGTCCCCCCCTTCTCCAGTCACTTATCCTGTGAGGCATCCCATAATCATCCCAGGAGGAGTGTCGGTTTGTGTACAAGTATCACAGGTGCCACCTGACTTCCGCTCAAGGAATATTCCCGGGGAACTTAGGAAACCCCGTAAGGCAGGGATGACAGAACCTTTCACCATGAACCCATGATGGTGAAAACATTACTAATCGATCAGGTCCTTTCTCTAGCTGCGTCAGCAGTTCCCTGAACATCTTTCCACTGGGTTTTGGGCAGCCACTAGTCAGTCATCAATGCATTTGCAAACAAGAGGACACCTCTTTGCTCTCCCTAACTAAGATACCAAGATCCAAAGACTACAGCTGCTGGTTCAACATTTGTCCACTTTTCACCCTAAAACCTCTCCATTCTCTCAAGCACGACACAGAGCCCTTCATAACTCTATTTTAATTTTTAAACTTTTTTTTCGTTTTGATTATGGAGCCAGGGGATTTTCTAGAATCTGTACATAATTTACCCCGATGGGTAAACAGAGAATCTCAACCAATTCCTAATGAGACATAATTTTATTTTATTTTTATTTTTAATTTTTTTTTTTTTCCGGTACGCGGGCCTCTCGCTGCTGTGGCCTCTCCCGCTGCGGAGCACAGGCTCCGGACGCGCAGGCTCAGCGGCCATGGCTCACGGGCCCAGCCGCTCCGCGGCATGTGGGATCTTCCCGGACCGGGGCATGAACCCGTGTCCCCTGCATCGGCAGGCGGACCCTCAACCACTGCGCCACCAGGGAAGCCCTGACATAATTTTAAAGAGATAAAGCTTTGCAGAGTTATACTGAGTGTCAGTTGCAACACATTTTACTCCATCTTGCCAGGCCAGAGGGGTGCTTCCCAATGCTTGTGGGTACCCAGCAAGCAAGGCCCTTTCTATCTGCTCACGTCCAGCTCTGCCCAAGGTCCAAACAGCTGTTTAGGTTCAAACACAGTTTCCAGCAAGCGTGGACAGAAGCCCTCGTTGCTCTCCCTTCCGGGCCCCCATCTCAAGAACTAAACTCCCACTGGGAGCAATTGCTTTGAACATCTTTCAGGCTTTCTCAGCTCAAGGTTTTTAAACTTACTGAGAATCTTCCTCACTCTGCCCTTGTCTGCTTACAACTGTCTATCTCCTGGCATGCACCCTTGCAGAACCCGAGAGGAGCTGTATTTTCTAGAAATCATCTCCTGGGTATGGCTTCTAGTATAAGTAACTATACAGTATGAGTGAATACATATATATTTATAAATTATATAAATAACATAGGTTTAAAATACATATTCATTACTCTGGCCTCCTTGTGACTTCAATCCTCAATTTTTTTTTATTTTTGAGAAGTATGGCAGTGCTTTTATTTCTTCAGTCAATGAATACATTAGCGGTATGGGTGGGATTGGTTTTTTCCCCCTAAGGTGTTAGTTCACCACCATATGCCTCCAAGCTCAGGGCAGGAATGGAATACAGGACAAAAACTTTGATCTTAAGTGATTATACCGGTGCTTCTGGTTTTGAAAGCTAGAGAAATAAATTGGTGATAAAAATACACATCTTGGTCTGGGCAAAAAACGAGAATGCGCAGAATCAGGCAAGGCTGGTACTTCCTAAACACTGGAGGTCCAGGGAGACGAGGAGAAGGAGCAGAGAGCAGCTACAGAATCCCATGGAAAGCTCAAGAAAATACCAGGAAAATAAGAAATGCAACTCCACTAAGCAGCAGGATTACTGATTTCATACTTGCTTTTGCTTAAGAAGGAATTTTCTTTGATAACTTCAAAAATGATAATGACCTCTCATGACCCCACACACTTTCCCTGTGTCCCCAGCCCACGGCTCCCAGCATTGGATACATATTGAATAGAACACAGTGAGGCCAACTCTAAACCATTACCTCTTGCAGCTTGCTTGGTTTCAGGAAAAACCTTATTTATACTGAGCTAACTGGTGTGTTCCTGAGTTTTAATGCTGGCGTGCATCTGAGATTACCAAGCCTTTTCAAAATAATCTGAAAAGGAAATGAAATGCTTCCCCCTTCTCTAAATCGGTCTCCACCAAGTCAGTGGAACTTGCAGGGGGTGCGCTAGTCCAACGGGCCCGCGTTCAGTTAAATCATAAACCGGCAGGATTCCCTGAGCTTGCTGAAGGTTGGCTCTGTGCGGATAAAATTCCGACTTCAGAAGGAGGTGGCCAGCGCCCCCTCCGGAAGATGGGCAGGTTTCTCCGCCTACTTCTGGTTCCCATCCTTGAAATGCAGTTTGGGAAGGCGGCGAGGACGCCCGGGGGTTCCAAAAGGGGGTGCGCCTTCCAATCAGGACCACCTTGGACGTAGCCAGTGGTCACCCGCAGCTGCACATCTTTCTTCGAGGACCCCTCTGTGGGTCAGCACGGCTCGCGCGCGTCACGCCAGCTCTGGAACGCAGACGCGTCACCGGACTGCGCGCAGGCGACCTCGGGGGTGGCGCTCCGGTGGCCCCTCTGTCCCGGGACAGGAAGCCCAGGGGAACGCGGGGATGCGCTCAGGTCCCCCTCCCCCGTCCCCGGGACAGGAAGCACAGGGGACCCCGGGGGTGAGCTCAGGTCCCCCTACCCGGGACAGGAAGCCCAGGGGACCCGGGGGTGCGCTCAGGTTCCCCCTCCCCCGTCCCCGGGACAGGAAGCACAGGGGACCCCGGGGGTGAGCTCAGGGCCTCCTCCCCCGTCCCCGGGACAGGAAGCCCAGGGGACCCCGGGGGTAAGCTCAGGTCCCCTCCCCCTCCCCGGAACAGGAAGCCCAGGGGACCCGGGGGTGCGCTCAGGTCCCCCTCCCCCGTCCCCGGGACAGGAAGCCCAGAGGACCCCGGGGGTGAGCTCAGGGCCTCCTCTCCCGTCCCCGGGACAGGAAGCCCTGGGGACCCGGGGGTGAGCTCAGGTCCCCCTCCCCCTTCCGGGACAGGCAGGCGGGAAGGGCCCCCGGGGAGCGCGGTACCCGGAAGGCGGCGGGCGGGTTGCGGCCGCTCGGCGGGGCCGGGGCGGCGCCGGGACAGCAGCCGCAGCAGCAGCAGAGCAGCCAGAGGCGCCGCAGCTCCATCGCGCGCGCTCCCTCTTCCGGTCGCGGGCTCCCGCAGCCGGCAGGTACGGGGATTGGGGGCCGCGGGCGGGGCGCGGGCCTGAGACGGTTACGCCCCTTCTTCCCCGCCGCCCGGAAGTGGGCGTCCGGCGGCGGCGAACCGCGGCTTCGCGCTGTGCTCGGCGGAGCGCCCTCCCGGGACCCCGTGTTCCGGTGTCGCCCCGCGCCTGCTAGAAGAGAGCCTGAGGGTGGGCTTCGCACGGGAGTGACAGTACGCGCTGTCGCGTGACCGCACTTGCTGCCTCAAGCCCCTTCTGCCTCCTCCTCCTGTCTCGGATGGAAAGATGCAGGCAGCCGCGGAGTTTAATTTCACCTTCATCCTGTTTCTTCTGTGATGGGCTCTGACATTGGGAACCTGATTCCGAAATAATGTCTGCGAATTTGCACGGAGACATTCATTCAGCAGATGTTTATTAAATACATATCAAAACGTACAGTTGTGAAAATAGTACACAATGTTTCGGTTTATTACATTATGGCCGTTTCAAACTTTGGAAGCCAGTTTCTTCATTTGCACAGAAAGAAACGTAGCGTTTAATTCTTAAGTTTGTGGTCAAATTGTGTGTGGTGTGTGTGTGTGTGTTATTTTAGACTGTTTTAATTCCTTTTTACAAGCTAGGTGCATTTTGTAGTTTCGGCTCATTTTGTAGTTCAGAAGAGTGGGGCTCCCCAGATGGTCCCCAAACTCCCCTCCCTGCAAGCGGCAAACCCAGCCTGCGGCCACTTCCTGAAACCTGTGTCCCGGAACCACCAGGGTTGAGCCCACCTCTTATGAGACTCGTGGGTTTCTGGTTTTCCGTGCGGAGTGAGAACTCCAAGTAGGCACAGGGGAGAACGTTTTATCAGCATCCCTGCTAGGACCATCTTGGGGCCACGTCCTCATTCCCTAGGGCATCTCCCCGGAGGGAGCTCACCAAGTCAAAGCACAGCACGTGCCCATGTCTGTCTCTTGGGCAGTGGTGCTGCGAGGGTGTTCCGGAAGGATAACTTTAGTTTTAATGGTACCTGGTTGAGGTTAGATTTTTGCCGTCATTAGCATATTTATTTCCATTTCCCTCTTTGCTCTGCCAGACTCTGTTCCTTACACCATCCCTGATGCCCCAGGGCCTTTGCACAAGAGGGTCCCTCCTCACATCACTGCCACCTCCTCCTTGGGGAAGCCCTCCTGATGCTCTCAGCCTGGGACGGGCTCTGGCAACAGAGGCCCCCGGAACAGGCACTCCTGTGTAGCTGCATAGTTTCTCCTTTAAATGTGAGCTTGTCTTCACTCCCAGCTGGCCCCGATGACTGGGCAGGTGGTGATGGTGCAAGAGCTCCCTGACGGTCTCCCTGGGAACCTGGGCTCCCCACACACTTTCCCTGTGTCCCCAGCCCACGGCTCCCAGGCCAGACCAATGACGGTGAAACCTGTGCCATTCACTCAGCCACAGCTGAGACCACGTCCTCCTCGTGCATCTCCAGGCCAGGGGGGCTTCCTGGAGGAAAGGGCCTGCAGACCTGGGAGGCTGGGCAAAGGACTTAGTAGAGGCAAGAAAAGATGAAATGTTTAGGAGGTCCTGGGGGTTGGAGAGGATGTGGCAGAGAGGAGGGGCTACAAGGGGTCAGCCTCCCACCCTCTGCCAGCCTGGGTGGGAGGGTGTCCAGTACTGAAGGACAGACGAGGCCCCCCCGCACCTCGGGCCAGGCTTCTGCACCCTCAGCGCTGGCGAAGGGGATGAAGAGGCCCGGGGAGGGCAGGGGGGCTGAAAACTCAGTCTCTCTTCTCCCACCCCCGCCCTCGGCAATGACTACCTGTCCCAGGAGGGGCCCCGCCAGACGCCGGCCATCAAGCAGGCGCTGCGCTGGAAGTACACACCCATGGGACGCGACGCTGCCGGTCCACAGTGGTACACGGGCCTGACCAGCTCGGACCCCCGAGAAGCCTGGAACACGCTCCCTCAGGCGCTCTGGACAGCCCATACCTCGAGGCTTATGTCCACAAGCGCTGATGCCACAGCCCCCGGGAGCGCAGCATGCCTTCGGGTGAGTGCCCGGCCCTGCCCACCTCGACACCAGGCCCTCCTCGAGGGGAGGGTGAGGCCCAGAGGTGCAGAGATGACCCCTGACCCCTACCCCGAAGCCTACACCCAGCGGCTCCGGGAGACGACTGCCTGGTAGACGGCATCATCCCCGCGCAGTACGGGGGCCCCTGCGCGCGGTAGGGAGCGTGCTGTGGGAAGGCAGACCCATGGGGCAAGGAGTACGGTGATCCTGGGCCAGGGTACGCGACCCAGGGGCTGGGGTGAGACCGCCCGGGGCCAGGAGGCGGGGCCAGCCGGTGACCCAGGTCCTGGCCCCTCAGCCATCCACAGGCACCAATTCGGAGAGGAGCCGCTGTGGCGCACGTCTGACTACGTGCTATACCTGTCAGCGCCCAGCGCCCGCGCTACACCACCCAGAACTACCGCCAGCGGGCACAGAACCCTGCTGCCCCGCCACCGGCCAGCAGCCCCCGCCCGTCTACACGGCCAGGCACTGAGAAAGATCGCGCTGCCCGATGTGGCTCTTCGGGACCGGCGCCTCTCCCCCAAGGCGTCTGTCCACCTCTGGGGCCGGGAGCTGGGGCCCTCAGGCAGCCAGGTGAAGGGAGCTCTGAACCAGGACCCTGGTGACCAAGCTCCAGGGCAGAGTCAGACAGACGAGCTCTCCTGCCCTCGGCCCCCCTACGCTGGGCCCCAGGCCAAGGCACAGTCCTGGCCCCGGGTGGCCTGGCCACAGGGAGCCGCGCTCGGGCCGCCTGCCCGGCATGCTGAGCCTCACCATCGCCAGGGCCAGGGTCTGGGCCCAGCCCCTAACCCCGAGGCTGGGCTCCTGGCAGGCTCAGCAATGGCTCTGTCCTCCAGGGCTGGTGGCACCCGGGAGACCCTAGGCTGGCCGGGGCTGAGCTCGGGGCAGGCCCTGTGCCCAGGAGCCTCACATCCGGCCGTGTGGCCAAGTTTAAATAAAGTATATCATCGCACAAAGGCACTTTGTACGTGCCTGGCACGTCTTAAGCACTCAGCATTAGCTATTTATTTTACTTTTAAGTAGCTTTTCCCCTCCTTTGGTTATCGTTGCACTGCTTTCCACCTGCTCAGCTTAGTTCATAGTCACCCAGTTCTTCGTGTTTTCTTCTCCTTGTTTTTAATTTTTTCAGATCATTTCACTTCATATTAACCTAATCCTAGAGAATGGACCAAAGGAGCAGAAGTAGTGTTCAAATAAGTTAACATCCCATTCCAGCAGCATCTCAGGTTAAGGATTTTCTGGTGAAGGGGGGGCCCCTTTAAGGATGAAAGCAGCTCTTTTGCCCCTTTTTCCTATTTATACATTTCTGTCCCCCTCTAACCTTAAAAGAATAATTGTAGGAATGAGACCACTAGGCAGTTTAACCTAACTTCTGACTTATGGGCTCCTGAATGCACACCATGCCTTGCTAACCTGTTGATTTGCTTCCTAGATAAAAAGAAGGAAGAATGGGGCTTCCCTGGTGGCGCAGTGGTTGAGAATCTGCCTGCTAATGCAGGGGACACGGGTTCGAGCCCTGGTCTGGGAGGATCCCACATGCCGCGGAGCAACTAGGCCCGTGAGCCACAACTACTGAGCCTGCGCGTCTGGAGCCTGTGCTCCGCAACAAGAGAGGCCGCGATAGTGAGAGGCCCGCGCAACGCAATGAAGACTGGCCCCCGCTTGCCACAACTAGAGAAGGCCCCCTGCACAGAAACGAAGACCCAACACAGCAAAAATAAATAAATAAAGTACTAAACTTCTACCCCCAACACCTTCAAAAAAAAAAGAAGGAAGAATGAAGAATTCAGCAAGTAAAGAATGGCTATCTCTCTACCCCCAAGGCCCCTTAACAATCCTGCAGGCAGATTAGGCAGAGGAGATAACATCTGAAGAAGGAGTCAGCCAGCCTGCACGCTCTCCTGCCTCCATGATTCACTGAGATTCTTCCCCCCATTTTCCCCTTTAAACACTCTCCTGGCTGAGCAGAATCTTGGGCATTGGTGTTAGGACATGAGTCCACCTTCTCCCCAGATTGCCGCCCTTTCTGATTGAAGCACCTTTCCTTTCTATTCACACTTGCCTCTCAAATTATTGGCTGTTGAGTGGTGAGCAACTGAACCCGAGTTTGGTAACAAGGAGACCAGGCCACTTCTAATGTCCATTGTCTTTCAGAAGAACACAGATTTGTTTCTCCAATTTAAAGTGCACAGTGAGTGCAAATTCCTGTGCAGTAGTTCTGGAGTGGGTCCTGATTATGCTTTTCTAACCATCTCCCAGGGCTGTTGCTGCTGCTGTTTCTGCACTCCCCTCACTCAGCAGGGAAATGAAAAAGGACTGAGGTGTCTCCCTCAGAGAAAATTCATATTCCTTTCTGGTCATTGCATCTCTGCTCATTTCCTCGGACAGTGAGTATCAGTGAGTAATATTGTCCTCTCTGGCCTCAGGGCAGCTATGTGATTTGCATCTTCCCGTGTAAACTGAGAATGGAGGCCCCCTATTCACACGTTATTAAGAATTTCAAGATGGCAACAAGGGCTGAGTCTCTCTGAGCACAGGGTCCTGTGTGGTTCCCCATGCCACATGCCCACACAGGCGGCTTACTAGGCCTTTCTACTCTAACCTTTTCTAAACAAGGCTTCCAGGAGTCTTCGGAATTGATGTCAAGGTCAGCCCTCTTAGACGTTTTAGAACCACCATCTGGTGTACGTCTTTCGTTTTTGCCTAGGTATGGTGAGTCGTACTATTCTCTGGTGGAAAATTGATAATAAAGATAATGTACACCTGTTCTGGGTATTAGGAATAAAGACGTGAAAGTTTTTTCTATGCACGTATGATGAGACGATTGCTCTCGGAATGTAGGGGGTAAAGGTTTAATTTAAACAGCGAGCTCACAGGTCAATGTTCATATCAACTCCGGCTGTTCTTCTGCAACCAGCCCTCTCCTGTAAGTCACTCAAGCTCATATATATATTGTAATATATATATATATATATATATATATATCGCAAACTTATATATATATATAAGTTTGCAATGCAAACTTCTGCTAATATATATATATATATATATTAGCAGAAGTTTGCATTCAGATCATAGCTACTGTTTATTGACAACCTACTGAGTCAGAACATTTAAATACAGGCAGCCACCTTACCCCAGGAAAACTGGTTCAGTAAAAAAGCCATTGAAACTAAATTTATTTCCTAAGCGCACGTCAACAATTGTGTATTGAGCACCTATTAAGTGCCAGACATTCTGGTTAATGAGGATCTGTCAGTAAGTAAGTGACTGAAGAGGCAAAATCCCCACCCTCGTGGAGCTGGCCTCCAGGGAGGAAGGATACACACAAGTTAGTATAAGTGTTACAAGGCAATAAAACAGGATACAGAGGGTCAGGAGTGATGGTGGGGCTGCGATTTTCAGTAAGGTGCTTGGGGGGAAACTCTCTGGGGAAGAGACATCTGAGCAGACCTGAAGAAGGTGAAGTGAGATGCTCAAGTGTCTGGGAGAGAGAAACTAAGATGGAAAGAATAGTGCCGAGGCCTTGAGGTGGGAGTGTGCCTGGCACGGTCCAGAAGCATCGAAGACGTCCGTGCGGTGGAGAGGAGAGAACGCGGGGAGTGCAGAAGCAGCGCTCAGACTGTGTACTTCTCTGCAGGTTAAAGGGGAATCAAAATTACTTATTAAGTACTTATTAGAAAGGGATTTGAAAAAGCTTTTATCTTGAAAATTGAAGGTTGCACGTTCCTGCTAATTTTTAGAATAAACACCATCAATTTCATCTATGTGGGAGGTGTAATTCTTCTCATTAAATTGGCAGAATGGCACACTGGGCTTCCTTTGCTTCTGTGTTGGCTGTCTGTTGCTACATAACAATAACCCCCAAACTTAGTAGCGTAAAGTACTAACCTTTATGATCTCACACGGTGTCTGTGGGGCAGGCGTCTAGGAGCGAGCTAGCTGGGTGATTCTGACTCAGGCTCTCTCGTGGGGTTGCAGGTGTCAGTGAAAGCGGTTGCCGCCATATCAGTAAACAAAGGATGTTGCAGCCATTGAGCCATCACGTTCCAGCCTCCTGGATGGTGAGCCCTGAGGGACTCAGGATGGAAACAGGATGCCCGCCATCTAGCCCTCAGCCACCATAGCCACCTTGCAGTGATGGGGAGACTTGCCCCAGAGAGCTGAGGTGGGCATCAAAGGAGCAATTTCAGTGAGCCCAGATTTTGCATCTTTCCACACACCGAAAAGCTCTCACTTCCTTAACTTGAGATGTCTGGTTTTCTTTACTTAACAGTAATCGTTTGATGTTCCGACTACCTGGTCTTTGTAGCAAAAACTCCTCTATATCCTGGCTCCCCCCTTGCCTCTTTGAAACAGTCCCTCCGAGCCATCTGAGAGGCTGCGTCCCAGGCTTAGGTCCTCAGAATGTGTGCCAAGTAACAATAATTCTCAACGTTTAGTTTGTGCCTTTTTTTCAGCTGACACAGACAAGCTGTTGAAAGCAGCTGTGGTCATCTGGAGGTCTCACGGGGTTGGGGGATTCGATTTCAAGCTCACATGGCTGTTGGCAGGGGTCCTCAGAGGTCCTCAGCCTTCTGGATGAAGGCCTGCGGTCCCTACCCCCTGGGGCCCCCCAAGGGCTCCACGGGGCCTGCAAGCTGTCTTCCTTAAGAGTGAGCCATTCCAGGGGTGGGGAGAACAGGCCAGGGAAGGACCGGGGTGAGGCCACAGTGTCTCCCATGACCTAATCTTGAAGTTGCACAGCACCCTTCTGCCCTGAGTTACACAGACCAAACCTGGTCTAGGGTGGGTGGAGGGGATGACACAGGCTGTGAACACCAGGAGCTGGACCCATTGGTGCGTCTGGGAAACAAGATCCCACGGCCTCACGTCAACACTAGCAGCGCACGCGGTCGTTTGTGTGTGCGTGAGAACAATCCAGCGTTTCCACTGTTTTCACAAATGCTTCTCAACCTCTGTGGTATTCAGATCATTATTTGTTATTGTTTCTCTCTTGTCATAAACCACCTGGGTTTTCTTCAGTTTATAATCATTTTACTTTATTTTAAAATGACTTTGCTAATGCAGCATTATTCATAATAGCCAAGACACAGAAGCAACCTAAGTGTCCATCGACAGATGAATGGATAAACAAGATGTGGTACATATATACAATAGAATATTACTCAGCCATAAAAAGGAATGAAATAATGCCATTTGCAGCAACATGGATGGACCTAGAGATTGTCACACTAAGTGAAGTAAGTCGGACAGAGAAAGAGAAATACCACATGATATCACTTACATGTGGAATCTAAAATATGACACAAATGAATTTATCTACGAAAGAGAAACAGGCTCACAAACATTGAAAACAGACTTGTGGATGCCAAGGGGGAGGGGGGGAGGGAGGGATGGACTGGGAGTTTGGGATTAACAGATGCAGACTATTGTATATAGGATGGATAAATAACAAGTTCCTACTGTAGAGCACAGGGAACTATATTCAATATCCTGTAATCAACCGTCATGGAAAAGAAAAAAAATATTTATCTTGATAAAAAAGAAATATTAAAAAGAATGTATATACTTGTATAACTGAGTCACTTTCTGTACAGTAGAAATGAACCCCACATTGTAAATCAGCTAAACTCCAATTAAAAAAATAAATAAAATGACTTTGCTATGGAGTTATTTTGTTTGTTTTTATTTTTACTTTAATGAACATCCATGCTTTAGATTTTCTAAGCATTGTTCTAAGTACTTTGCAAATATTACCTTTATTCAATCCTCATAACAAATCCTTGTAGGAGACGGGGTTGTAATTTTTCCATTGTGCACATGGGAACCTGAGACAGAGAAAAGCAGAGGTACTTGCTCAGTGTTGTGTATCTGATAACTGGCCCATCTGAGTCGGGGGAGCCCGGCTCTAGTCTCTGCCCTGCAGCCTCTTCACTTCTTCATCCCCATCTTTATATGCTTTATGAAATTCTGCATCTTCTTAAGAGATGCATTATTAACTCCTTATCAAGAAACACTATAATTGCAAGAGATATTGTAAACTTTAATCAGCTAATGATAGTCAAATAATCGGAAACATAAGCCGAGGAAACTGCTCATGTTAAACTAGGGATAATATTTGAATGGATATTAATTTTATAAGAGAGTAGTTTAGGGATGTTTTGCATGATATGTGGAATTTTGTATCCCTATACAACCTCATGACTGCAGGGTCTCAGATAATGACTATACTGATATGAGAAGGAACCTTATCCATGACCTCTGATCCTCACAACACCTCCGCAAGGTAGGAATTCTCACCTTCACTCCACAAATGAGGTCACTGGCTTGTACGGTGACTAAGGAAATTATTTAAGATCCTAAGTAGTCAGTGGTTGCGATGAGATGTAAATTGAGCTGTCGGATTTCAGAGTCCAGACCGCCCTCAGTTACTCCAAGGAACCTCTGTGGTTGTTTCTTCTTCTTATTTATTTAGTGTTGGCTTTTCTTTATTAATAATACCTTCTTTAGTCCACTACGAGCTTCTTGTGTTCTGGTATGATTACAGGAAAGCGTGACACTCATTAATGCACTTGAGTCGTTGAAGAGCTGGTTTTTTTCTTTTTAATTTTTCTCTCTATATTATGGGAGAGATCTTATTCCTCCAGGCAATTAATTAGCTAGTGTCTGGACTGAAATATTTTATTTTCTTTGGTCTTGGATTTCACACTGAAATTTTCATTAATGCCACAAAATCCCCCCTCCCCACAAGCATTCCCTTCTGTTATTGTTATTGCTAATTGGGTTCATAAAGGCATTGAAGTTGTCTTGACTTTTTGCATTGTTTACATTTCATAGGAGCTACATAAATCCTGAGTGAGAAAATAAGTTACATAAATTTCTAGGTATGAGAATTTCAAATTTCCTTTAAGGCCGAAGAGAAGAAATGCTGTCTGAACAGCCACTGCTGATGGGCAGGATTTGTTAAGCTTTAGAAGTAGCTCATCCCATTTTCTCAGCCGAGGGGAAGCTGCCGCAGGAGCTGCTAAGACTGCGGTAAAACAAAAGGCAAGGTGGTAACTCCACCCACCAGCTTCTAACCGAGAGGGAAAATGTCATTAATGAAAAGCCCTGATGTATACCTCCTTTCTCCAAACAATTAATGGAACAAAATGTCCCAAGAAATGCCTGAAACCATGAGTGGTTTCCACAGAAACCTCAATCCATTTCTATTCTGCCGACATTTGAATGAATGTGAGCAGAGGATAGCACTAGCTCTGCTGCATGGCAAGCGCTGTGGTGACAGCTAATGGGTTTACCTTAGAACCATTATTAGCTGCTTGTAGCAAAACAGTAGCAGTTCTCTCCTCATAGACTTAGATTATTCCATGGTCTTAAGTATTTCAGAAATATCTGGGACTTGTAGGTATAAACAATACATTTCACAAGACAATAATATTTTGCAGGACCCTAAAACTCCCTTTCTCTCTCACGCAATCATTTTAAATAGCGGAACTGTGTCCTTTGCATGATCTAAGAAAATAATTCTAGTATCCTTTATTCTCAGGACGTCATTAGTACTAATGTGCAACCTTTCTAATACCTCTCCATTTCCTGGAGTTAGATGGAGCCTGAAATGATTACATGCCTTTTAACTTCTATTGTCTATACAAAAATCACATTATCCCAAACAGGAGATGTAAGAAAAGCAAGACTCACAGGGAGGGACACACACACACACACACACACACACACACACACACACACACACAAAACAGTCTTCAGGTGGATTTTGCATAAATGAGGCTGACTCATCCTGACTATAATCTAGCCTTACACTCAACAATCACAAAAGAAATCTATAACCCAGGAAGCATACAAAAAAGAAAACTACTCGCAGCTGAACTACAGGGGCAGTTAGCTGCAGAAAGATTCAGTTTCATTGTTTTGAAGGATTACTTGGTTTAAATGATTTTTATTGATCACTCATTTTTACAAATTAATAAACTTGACTTTTAGAGCAATTTTAGGTTTGCAGCAAGATTGAACAACGAGAACAGTGAATTTCCGTATACTTCTTGTCCCTACACGCGTAGGGCCTCTCCCACCATCAACATCCCCACCAGATGGTACATCTGTCACAGTCAATGGCCTACATTAGCTCATCACTCTTCTCCACTGGGGTTCACTCTTGGTATTGAATATTCTATGGGTTTTGATGAATGTATAATGATATATATCCACCATTATAGAATCATACAGAGTAGTTTTTTTTTTTGTTTGTTTGTTTGTTTTTTTGCGGTACACGGGCCTCTCACTGTTGTGGCCTCTCCCGTCGCGGAGCACAGGCTCCGGACGTGCAGGCTCAGCGGCCGTGGCTCACGGGCCCAGCCACTCCGTGGCATGTGAGATCTTCCCAGACCGGGGCACGAACCCGTGTCCCCTGCAACGGCAGGCGGACTCTCAACCACTGCGCCACCAGGGAAGCCCCATACAGAGTAGTTTTACTGCCCTAAACATCCTCTGTGCTCCTATTCATCCCTCCAGACAGCTGACCCCTGGCAATCACCAATCATTTTACGTTCTCCATAGTTTTGCCTTTTCCAGAATGTCATATAGTTGGAACGATACTGTATGTAGCCTTTTCAAATTGGCTTAAATTTCTCTTCGTAATATGCATTTACGTTTCCTCCATATCCTTTCATGGCCTAATAGCTCATTTCTTTTTAGTGCTAAATAATATTCCATTGGTTGGGTGTACCACAGTTTATTCACCTACTGAAGGACTTCTTGGTTGCTTCCAAGTTTTGGCAATTGTCTCTAAAGCTTCTATAAACATCCATGTGCAGGTTTTTTGTGAACATAAGTTTTCAATTTCATTTGAATAAATACTAGAAAGGGCCATTGCTGTATCCTATGGTAAGAGTATATTTAGTTTCATAAGAAATTGTCAAACTGTCTTTCCAAGTGTCTGTACCATTGTGCATTCCCACCATTAGTGTATAAGAGTTTCTGTTGCTCTGCATCCTTGACAGCATTTACTGATGTCAGTGTTTTGGATTTCGGCCATTTTTATATGTTACTTGCCATCTATATAACTTCTTTGGTGAGAGGTCTGTTAAGACCTTTGGCCCATTTTCTATCTGGGTTGTTTATACGCTTATTGTTGAGTATATTTTAGGAATTTTATAGTTTGTTTTTTACATTCAGGTTTCTAACTATTTTGTGAAAGGTGTAAGGACTGTGTCTAGATTCATTATGTTATGTGACCGTCCAGCTGTTCCAGCACCATTGGTTGCAGAGATGGTCTTTGCTCCATTGTATTGCCTTTGCTTATTCATCAGAGATCAGTTGGCTGTATTTATATGGATCTATTTCTGAGGTTTCTATTTTGTTCCATTAAACCCCAATGTCTTGATTACTGTAACTTTATATTAAGCCTTGAAGTTGGGTAGTGTTGGTCTTCTGACTTTTCTCCTTTAATAATCAAGGTGGCTCTTCTGAGTCTTTTGCTTCTCCATATAAACTTTAGAATCACTTTGTCAATATACACAAAATAACTTGCTGGGACTTTGATTGGGGTTCTGTTGAATTCACAGATCAAATTGGGAAGAACTGACATCGTGACAATATTAGGTCTTTCCATCCATGAACATGGAGTATCTTCCCATTTATTTAGCTCTTTTTTGATATCTTTCATCAGAGTTTTGTAGTTTTCCTCATACAAATTTTGTACATATTTCATTGAATTTGTTCCTAAGTATTTTACTTTGGGGGGTGCTAATGTAAATGATATTATGTTTTCAATTTCATGTTCCACTTGTTCATTGCTGCTATATAGAAAAGAGACTGACTTTACTATATTAACCTTATATCTTGCAACCTTGCTATGATCACTTACTAGTTCCAGGAGATTTGTTGATTCTTTCAGATTTTCTACATTGATGAATCTGTCATCTGTGAACAAAGTCAGTTTATGGCTTCCCTCTCAAACTTCATAGCTTTCCTTTTCTTTTCTTGTCTTATTGCATTAGCTAGGACTTCAGTTATGATGTTGAAAAGCAGTGCTGAGAAGGAGTCTACTTACCTTGTTCCTGATGGTCACCATTTTTAACACCATATTTGTGTACTACAGTCTTTAAGGTAATTCTTGAGCTAAGACCTCAGGTAATGCCACAGTGCATGTGACATATCTAGTGCATGAAACACAGCCTTGAGTTTGGATAGACGTGGGTTCTTATACTTGTTTGCTTATTGTCTGTGTGACCTTAAGAAATTATCTTTCTTGGGCCTCAATTAGCATTATATATAAACTGGAAATAATTTTTAGTTCTGGTGTTGTTATGAGGATTAGAGGTAATGGATCAAGAGTGCTCGAGCCATAGAAGTTGATTCATAACAGTAGCTACAATTGTTTGACTATAAAATTTCCCTTTGGGACAAGATTCAGAACAAACATTTGGAGGCTTTACTCTCTATATTATTAAGTCCTTATGCAAAAATCATTTCATATTTGAAGACAGTAGCCCTTCCTTGTCTTTTCTGCATCTTAAAGACCTTTACTGATCTTGACACTGGACTTAGAGTCATATAGTATAAGAGCTAGCTATGATTATTGTCAGGGAAATAAGGTGATTTCCTAATGACTCTAACTTGTTTAGGTTTTATAAATACAGCCATAATTTCTTCTTAGATATTCCTACTGACCCAGCAGATTTGGACAATTTTTGTTTAAGTTTATGCTTCTTCATTAAGAGATATTTACGGAAAAGGGGTTTTTGTAGTTTGAGACAGAAAATAGAAGTAATGTGAATGGCACAGCCAGAAGCATGATTTATGCGTGGAATTTGGGGAGAGAAAATGTAATGTGACATTCAGTCACTGGCTTTCTTTGCCTTTGTGATGCATTAAAAGGATCTGACGGCACGTGTTCTGTCATTGAGTTGTTATGGGCAAAAATAAGATTGTTAACCTCAAGTCTCAGGCAGGTGGTTGAGAAATAACTGAATAAGTTAAAGAAAGCCTAACCAAGCACCAATCTTCCTACCATGGACTACAGCATTATGAAACAAAGTGGACCAAAGATGAAGATGATCTGAACCCAAGACTTTTTAGAATCACTAGGATCAAACCCTAGAGTCTAATCTCTTTAATTTGCAGATGAGACATTTCCTAATGAGAGGAAGAGCTCCTAAAATTTACACAGCCAGCCCCTGGAGAGCCAGAGATTAACGAGGTATTCTGACTGCTACTGCTTCTCTGAGGAGACACGCCATCTCATTTTTAAACTAAAAATGGTTCTTTTTTCTTTTTTGCAACTTGGAACAAGTCACTGCTGATCTGCTTTATGCAGTCATTCAACAGAGCTAGAAACCCGAATAAATCCCCTTTCATTCCAGAATTCTTAACAGATCTTTTTGCGCTTACCAGGGTTAGGGTTTGAACTGTTGAGAAAATCAGTACACATTGGTTGATGTAAGATATTTAATCTCTTTATTGATTCACATCCCAACGGGTTGGTAACGAATATTAGTTACTTAACAAAGCCGTATTGTACTATTAACAATAGGACAGGTAATTCAGAAAGAATTAATGTTCTCTGAGTTCTTATTTTCGTATAAGGCATTGTATTTTATAGTTTTCATATCTATTCTTTCACCACATTTTCAAGAATTCTTTGTCCATTTCCTTCTGTCTCCTGAAATAATGGAATGTTAGAAAATGCACTTTTGTAAATATAAAATGATTGAACATGAATACGGTGGTGAAAGAGCTTGGGCTATGAGTCAGACAAATTAGATTTATACTGGCCTTTCCATTTATTTATTGACATCCTGGTACTTTCCCCAAGTGTGTTTTAGTGCACACGTATAAAAACTAATATATCAAAACAACCTATCTTTGAAAAACTAAGTGAGATGAGATATGTAAAATTTTAATTTTGCCTAGTACTTAGCTAATTAATGTTAACTTATGTTAGAATCTGTGCTATTATTCCTACAGGAAAATTTTGCATCACTGTGAGTAGGTGAAATCTTGACACTTTTAGCGGATAGGTGATCCAAATAGATTTTGTTACTATTTATAAATTTTAACTTCAAGTATAGGATTTCACTTGACATTAGTTAAAACAAAAAACGTTATTTCCTGGTTTCTGCAAATGTGCATTGTTTCAGGTATGACCACATGAGGGCAGCATGGTACTCTTTAAGACAGGAATGTAGCCTGGCTGGAGCCGGGCGGGCGGGGGGGGGGGGGGGGGGGTGGGGGGGGGCGGGGGGGGTGGGGTGGTGGGGATGGGGGGGGTGAAAGAATCTAGTAATAAAGCTATAGAAATCATAGGCACAGAATTAACCTGAGAAAGCTCCATAATGATTCTCTAACCCAAACTTTCATTTTACGGTGGAAGGAACTGAGGTCCAAAGAGGCCAACTAGCGAGTCCCCCGTCACCCAACTGGTGTCTGTGGATGGCAGAGCAGAGAAGCAGCCACAGCACTGAGGAAGCAATAGTAATCGTGTTATCAGAGCCCCCAAGTTCTCTAAGGGCTTTTTATTATGCGCTAATATTGTGTGTGGCAGAACTGTAGAGGAATCGGATATTTCTGATAATGAATTAGCCTCTGAAATGTTCCTTTCTGGAGAAATAGACAAATCAAAAGATAGCATCTGATTTCCAGAAGACATAAGTGCATAAGTGCATCCTGGAAGGCAGAAGACTGAACTGTGCGACTTCTCAAGGTTGTCATTCATGTTTTGCTCACAACCTTGTGTGCGTGCACTGCCTTGAAACTGCAGCACTGACCGCAGGAAGCAGGAGTGAGCAAAGGACGAGTGCACACCAGTCCTGCCTAGGAACCCCCCTTTCTGTAACCCACTTTTTCAACACGTCCCGCTCCCCAGCCACGTATGAACACATACACGTACACAGCCAGGAACACACAGAGACATACACCCCAGTGGCAGTGGCACAGTGGGAATCTGTGCTGGGAGAGAGCTGCTCTGACTTTGCACCGATAGTCTTCACCACACACACATCCCTTTTCCCAGCTCCATGAATAAGCATCAGATGACCCGGCTCAGCAGAATACGTTTGCTGTAAGTCCCAGCGTCCCCAGTTCCCTCACCTCCCCTACATCTTTCACATCTTTGCTTTCTTCCCTTCTCTACTGCCATGGTTACCCCTCTTTTGCATTACTCAATCAGCCTTGAAAATTGGACACTGCGATGCTTAATTTTATGTGTCAACTTGACTGGGCCACAGGGGTCCCAGACATTGGGTGAAACATAATCTAGGTGTTTCCATGAGGGAATTTTTGGATGAGATTAAATCAGTAGACTTGGTAAAGCAGATTGCCCTCTGCGATGTGGGTAGGCCCTGGGCAAGCAGGTGAAGGCTGAACAAAAAGACTAGAAGAAGGAAGGGTGAGCTGTGACAGGGCAAGAGAGAGTCATGGACATATATACACTAACAAACGTAAGGTAGATAGCTAGTGGGAAGCAGCCGCATGGCACAGGGAGATCAGCTCGGTGCTTTGTGACCACCTAGAGGGATGGGATAGGGAGGGTGGGAGGGAGGGAGACGCAAGAGGGAAGAGATATGGGAACATATGTATATGTATAACTGATTCACTTTGTTATAAAGCAGAAACTAACACACCGTTGTAAAGCAATTATACCCCAGTAAAGATGTTTAAAAAAAAAAAAAAGAAATGCAAATTGAAAAAAAAAGACTAGAAGAAAATGGCTAATTTGGAGAATTCCTCCTTCCTGCCTTCCTTCAAACTGGGGACACTGGCTTTCTTCCAGCCTCAGACCCAAATGAAACCTTGGCCCTTTCTGGACCTGAAGCCAGCTGGACTTCAGACCGGAACGGCACCCTCAGCTCTCCTGGGTCTCAGGTCTCCAGACTCCATCCTGTAAAGGGTGCTGCAGGTGACTCACCCTGCAGGTCTTGGGACTTGCCAGCCTCTGTAATCATGTGAGTCAATTCCTTATCATCAGTCAAGCAGGCAATCAATAAGTCTCTCCTACCCTGTTCCTTTTCTGGAGAACCCTGACTGCTGCAGACACTTTGCTTCCCTTCCATGTGTTTTCAGCTGAAACCAGAGTTTTGGTTTATGCAGGCACTAACCTTGAGTCCTCAGTGATCATGATAGTTTTTGGCATTTAGTGGGTATTTAACAAGTATGTGTTGACCGAATATGTAAATTCTATTAGTTATCTTTTGAAAGAATTTTTGTTTCTATCAGAGCTCTAGCATTTTTCCTTCCACCTATGTGTGGGCATACTGCAGTTACTAACTTAGTACAAAGAAAGTACTTATTTTTTTGTTGCTAGGATACTACTTTGTGCAGCCATGAAGTTATGCATATTATAGTTTTAGGCTGAAGGATGAAACAGACCCCAAGTATGATTAACATAAAGAAGCTTAATATAACAGTGTTAGTTGTCAGTCAGTGTTAGATCATTAGATTTTTAATTTAATTTATTAAAGCCTACAATAGCACCTTGACAGTACAGACGCCTACATTTTATAGGTAAGAAAAATGAGATCTCTAAGACTGGTTCATTTGGCCAAGTTCGTGTCATTAATAAATGAGAGAGTGATTACTGGATATAAAGTCCCCATATACCCAGTATTTGCTATCCTTTCATTGTCAGACTGCTTCTCTGTTGGCCTGTATCCAGCAACCCCTGGAAATCACCCCCTGGAAACCACCATCATCTACTCCGAAATTCCCTTGGTGACCTGCCCACCATGATGAGGCCACGGGGTACCACATTCCCCCTTGCTCCCCGGGCATCAGCTCCTGCCCTGTCCTTACTGTGCCTCTTAGTCACCACAGGTACATTCACACACGAGGATCTTGTCCTGTTTTCCTCTGAGCCTGGAGCTCTCTCCTCCCAGGTCTCCACGTTGCTGCGGATCCACACTACTTAGCCCTTTCTTCCTTTAGATTCAGCTCAGATGTCTCCCCTGACCTCCATAGTTCAAGCAGTACACATGCCGGTGGCCATTTTCTTCCCCATTTCTCTGCTTATTTTCTTCGTAAGACATTAAACTATCCCAAAATATATTTTATTCTTAGTTTGTTTTTCTCTTCCTTACCTGTATCCCTGGCATATAATATCTGCAAACTACAGACAAATCTCTATGATGCTAGAAGCCGATACTGTTGACCCCTATCTTAGAGTGTTCAGCGCTTGATACGTACTAGACCATCCTTGAATGTTCTCTGAAATGACTGACTCTGAGTCCGTGAAATAAACAATCTGAAAATGCAGTTCATGAGGAGAAGACTTCCTGATCAGATGCTCATCTGAACATATGGTTCAAGACTAAATAATAAAGTAAAAGGTCAAATGTTAAGTGCTAAGTCAGAAATTGCATCACTTAAATGTATTTGTTAAACCTGTAGGGAATTTCTAAACTTTCAAATTGGAGGGATTCCATGTGTGGGACCTGTGGTTAGTTTTAAATAAAATATATATGTATCTTTAATTATCGAAGATAATGTTATAACCTTGTCTCAAATATTTAGTAGCATCTGAGTAGGGTTCTATGAAGGCTTTTAAGTTCACACTGCCATCTTTTGAGTGGGGTTACCAAAAATTCAGGTACAGGATGCATGTCGTGTGAAAAGTAACTATACATCTTAATGACAGAGGCAGGGATAAAAGCAGAAACTATCCTATTCTACCATGTTTCATGACCTCTCTGGTAGTTAGGAAGCCCAACAGCTTACATTTCATCTTTATTTTACAGAAAAATGAAATGCGTAAAATTGAATCACAATTTTCTTTATGTTATTAATAGTCTAAATTCATAAGATATGTTGATTGATTTGTAACTGTCAAATAATTCTGAGAATAAACATTCTCATTAAGACGTTGGATGATTCACAGGTAGGACGCACAGAGTCAGGAGTCAAGGTTGTCAAGTTCTAAGCGTCAAGTGCTGACGGGAGAGGTGGCAGTGGGAAAACCAGACCCAGGTTGAGTGAGTATAAATGAAGGATTTGATGAGCGGATACCTGAGGCAGAGGCCAGGGCTCAAGCCGGAAGGAATGCCATTTGGGAAATTGTTGCCGAAACACTAACCCAGGTGAAGGTGGACAGGGTGGGCTGTGTCCCTGAGTCAGGAGAACGTCCATCGGGGCCTGACACAGATGGCCGCACAAGAGACGGACAGCTTTGGGGCTGGCGCGACCTTGACGTGTCCTTACCAGGCAGTTCCATCGCTCCATCCTGACTCCTTTCCCAGTTGTGATTTTTCTTAGGGTGGTGTTTGCCAGTGATCACCAGACACTAGGTTTTATTATCCATCTTTTTACTTACATTAGTGGGGTGGATTATATCACAGGCCCATAGTTCTTCGTCTCTCGCCTGCTGTGCTATCACTCTCCTGGGGACGGAATGGATTTTCTCAACCCGTTGGCTTTGAGCTTCGCCATGAGACACCTGCTTTGGCTGATGAAATGTTGGGCAGAAGTTACCATGGGCTTTTCTAAACCGGTGCCTTCTGGGCAGGTATCAGCCGATGCTCTGGGAACACCTGCCCTTTGCTGCTAGAGGAATGTGTCTCAGGAAGCTATTTCTTCTTTCTTTCTTTCATCCTGAAGAGAAGACCCAGACCAATCTGGAGCTTGTGATCCCATCGAGCTCGCAAGGCGAGGCAAGCCCAGCTGAGATCAGCCAAATAGCAGGTCACCCACCAACGTGTGCATGTGGAAAAAATGACTTTTTCATAAGCCCCAGCAATCTGGGTGAGGTTTGCTGTGCAGCATGGCTACAGCAGAAGCCTGTCTAATTCACTCACTGATAAAATATAGTTTGTAAAATAGTGAGTACTGAAGAGAGGACACAAGGATTAATTGAAAAATGCTTATAGAAATTGAAAAATTATATGCAGTGTAATTGAAACAATGACCTCACCACTAGTTATTTATATTTTAAATAGCCTGCTAGATCTCTTTAGGATCATGCCCATAATATATGTACAACAGTGTCTAAAACAACCCAGGTCATCTGGACTTTGACCTGCGGTGTCTCTGTTTTCACGGCAGGACGCAACCTTTGGACAAGACTCTATTTTAGGAAGGACAGACACTATCTGTACAGTGTGATTTTCCCAGCTGGATTTTCCCAGTGAGCATTTCCAAGGGCCATAATGTTACCAGCTTGACTGGACCACGCCTCATGTGCAAAGTAATGTACGGAACTTGGAATCCCTCTTGAGTGGAAAGCTGATGGTGACCCCTCTGTCTTATGACACAAAGGCCCTGTATTATTGTGGGCACTACTGTATTCTCTTAAACTGTGTCTGGGGCAAACAAGGAAAGAATTGCAGCAATATTCTCATCTCTATAGGCATGTGTGCTGCAAACAAAAGCTACGTCTGATGCATTTGTTTAGGTTTTTAAATTACGAGCGTATTTATTCATGTGTAGAGATGCTCTTTTTTAGATTTTCCTATTTAATTTTAAATGCTGTGAAGGTAGACCCGGTTGTTTCCCTTAAAGCTATTCACAGGGCACTCTAGAAAAATTTGTGAAAAGTGAGTACTCTGTAGTTGCTGCTAATTGCCTGTGTTCTCCACTTCACTTTGCTACCGAAGACCTGGCCAAATACTTTCTGAATGAATCCCACCTTTGTTCCAGCTAATAATCCCGCTTGGGGAAGAAATGAACATTGCTATTTAAAACAAGTAGCAAATATGCGTCACACGTGGAAGGAAAGCTCTAATTACTACATGAATAAAAAGCTGCGATCCAAATGAAAGGCTGAATTATTTTCTAGTTCTGAAAGTTCAGAAAATCCAGAGTTTCTGAGACATTTTAGCTTCAGATATCATTCGCACATGGGTAACTGATGATTTTACTTTTTAAAAAGTACCAAAACTGACCAAACCTAGAAAGTTTTAGTAACAGTAAAAATAAACGATTTAAATCAACATAGGCATATTTTCAAAGATCGCTTGGAACATAAAGGCTTTTAAAATCTACTCCAGTTTCAACTTTGAAAAGTTGGTTCTGAGGCTTTTCAAAGTTATAAACTAGAGGGTTTACAGGGTAATATCAATTAAAGAGGCTGGGAGGATAATGGTTCTAGTTTCTTTTTACAAAATAAGTTTTATGATGTGTAATAGAATTTCTTGGAAGGAAAGAATGACCTTCAACTCAAGGGTGTCATTTCTTAGATGCTAAGTGTAACTATAGTTTTTCAACTATCAAATTGATTTTTAGCTATCAAATTCAACTATCAAATGGACCATGCATTTGAAAAATCTAAAAAGTATTAATGTATCATTTCCAAAGAGGAACAAACTTCTGTAAATTATGAAGGAACGTTTATTTTCTGTGGTAACTGGGATTATGTTTAAACACCACTTTTATTTTCTGTATCACAGAATTCTATACTACGTACCTATGCAGAGACCTCTCCCAAGGCAATGGGAGCACAGTTGCCAGATTTACAGTTATTGAAACCTTTGTTTTCATTATATCTCCATCTTTAATGAGCGCAATACAATCATATTACAATATTGTAGTAAGATTTTCTTTTGTATTAAATTTAAGCGTCAAATAATGTAATGAAATCCCTACTAGAAGTCACCCAGTAAATAATGATGGTGTCTCTCTTCTGCCAACTCCATTGGAGGTGATGACCCTCCTGAACCATCTCAGTGAACTAAATATTTGGTGGTTCAATCTCTTGGTTCATCGGTGATTAGACCTTTCCGAGGGAAACTTACAGAGAATGAGTGGGAAAAGCACACAAGAGTTTAAAAATCTTCCCACAGAGGATGGAGGAGCCAGGATCCTCATTAAGACGATGGATGGCGTGGTCAGACACGAAGGTCCTCACTGGTACCTCTCACACTGCTTGGCTCCCGTAAGGGACGGATGCTGAGCAAAGGGTCAGTGGGCGGCATGGCAGGTGCCAAGGTCGTGGGGAGATGAAACTGCATCCGTGGCTGTCAGGCCCAGGGGACCTGGGAGAGGATGTGGGGTGTCTAGCTGTGCAAGGCTGAGTCTGCCGTTAGTCAGCTACTGACTCAGCCACAGATGCTTCTTAGATCACCCAGGGGTGGACCCAGGCTACGTGCACCCAAGAAATATCAGGCTGGCCACTGAACAAGATCTTTGCCAAGAGGCAAAGGACCCCAGAGACCCTGCACAGACCTGAGAGTCCATTCCCTGTGTTTCCTCAGGATCCCGAGCACCTGTGCACTCACACAAACACTGTTTAGGGGGGAGCATGGAGGAGAGCTGCAGAGCTGAGCTAACAGACTGATTGCCTCCAGCCCCCATCTTGCGTGGAGGCTGGCGAGAAAGATGAGACCAGCTACGCGGTGGGAGGTTTGTGACCACACCCAGGGGGAAGAGCACGGACCGAATACGTGTGTTTGCTGCCGTTGGTTCCGTGTCATTGTTTGCCAGACGTTTCTTTGCCATGTGTCATATTTGTAACGATCCTGTCATCCTCCATTGACTAACATTTTTCGCCTCACCCTAAAACCGGAAGCCTGGGTCCACAGCCGAAAACTGACAAGAGCAAACTCTCCACAGTTTAAAGAAAATGACCAGTAGGTGCAGTTGGACACCTGCAGAGCCAGCCCCGTGGGCGTGAGAAGCCCTGTCCCTTGGAGACTGTGGGAAATGATGGCTGAGGAGAGGAAGGCGCAGTGTCCGCGGGGGGTCCCGAGTCCCTCCAGCCCCAGTCCCCGGGCTCGGTGACCGCAGTGGGGTTGGTGGGAAGCGTGCGGGGATAAAGCCTGGTCTGCAGAAACGGAAACCAGCGCAGCCTGGGGTCTGCTCTGAAGGCGGATGCTGCTTTGGGCAGCCCTACTGCTCCCTGCCTGATGCCACCTGGTCAGGGCCAGAGGTGTTTGGGGGGAGGAAAGGGGCGCCCACCGGGCTGGCAGGGCCGGGACGCGTGTTTCTCACAGGTCAGGTGGAGACCTCCAGGGGGTGCAGCTGGGCTCTTCTTTCTTTTCCTTTTTTAAATTTGACTTTTATTTTATAGTGAAATATAGTTGATTTACTATATTTTGTTAGTTTCAGGGTACAGCAACGTGACTCAGTTATACATATACATATAACCACTCTGTTTCAGATTCTTTTCCCATATAGGTTATCACAGAGTATTGAGTAGAATTCCCTGTGCTCTACAGCAGGTCCGTGTTGGTTATCTATATAGTAGCGTGTATATGTTAATCCTCAAATCCTAATTTAACGCTTCGCTGCCTTTCCCCTTTGGTAAGCACAAATTCATTCTCTAAGTCTGTGAGTCTGTTTCTGTTTTGTAAATAAGCTCATTTGTATCATTTTTTTAGATTTTTTTTTAGATTCCACCTATATGATCTTTCTCTTTCTCTTTCTGAGTTACTTCATTTAGTATGACAATCTCTAGGTCCATCCATGTTGCTGCAAATGACGTTATTGCCTTCTTTTCTACGGCTAATATTCCATTGTACACACGTACCACATCTTCTTTATCCATTCCTCTGTTGATGTACACTTAGGTTGCTTCCATGACCTGGCTATTGTAAATAGAGCTGCAACGAACATCGGGGTGTGCGTGTCTTTTCAAATTATAGTTTTCTCCAGATATATGCCCAGGAGTGGCCTTGCTGGGGAGTATGGCAGCTCTGTCTTTCTGGTAAGCTCACTGTGTAGGGGACGGTAGTGTCCGTGGGCTTGCTAGACCATTAGGGGCTAGAGCTGGACGGTCCTGGACACTGGACACTGAACCTGAGCCAGGTATCTCATTTCAGGGAACGGTGCACTAGGCGGGGGCTTCCGAGGGCCTCGCACGTGTGCTCAGAGAGGGGCCAGCTCTGGGCCGTCTGCCGGACCGAGGGAGCGGCCGCCAGCCTGTATCAGTTGGATGAGCGACAGTGACCCAGCGCGGGGGTCCCGGTTCAACAAAGTGGCATCTGCCCTGTTCCCCCCCAGTTCACTCTCTGGCTACAGTGACCCAGGGCCTCAGGCTGACAAGAGCGTGGGTGAGGCGTGGGGAGCTGACCATGTCTCTTTCCTCGGGCCATTTCACAAGCAGGGCCAGAGGCGGCAGAAGGGAAAGCGTGGAATTAGGTTTGAGACTGGAATTTTAACTTGGACTGGACCAAATTCCAGTAAGGAAAAATATTCAGAAAGTTGTGAAGTCGGCCTGCGATGACATTCAGGGACGGGACAAGGCATTCACTTGAGGACGGCCGAGGGGGGTGACTGGAAAACCATAAAGCCGTTTCACATTTATAGCCTCAGTAAACTGCTTTTACAATAAAGAGGCAGTTATGAATTCAGATCAAAGTAACAAAGACTATTTTGTAAGGAAAACAGGGAAACTAACATGTATGGAGCACATTTTAACAGGCAGGTGGTTTGCTGAGTCCATACCTGTTATTTATTCTTGCAGTGAGACGCATACAATTCTCTTCCTTTAAACAGTGAAGCTGAAACTGAGAGAAATTAAGTAACTTACCTGGGGACCCAGCTAACGAATGATGGACCTGGAGTTAAGTTTAGGTAAATATGGGGTTAAATCCAGCTGTTCACGGCCACCGATTGAGAGGGACCATGAGACACACTCCATATTAACACTTCCTTCGCGTCTGCTTTCTTTTGCATGTCTAATCCGGGATGAAAGTCGTTTTTTGAGGTATGGTCAACGCTAATTGGGTTTGTCAGATGTATGTGATGATTCTTTGTCAGTTCAATATGAATTCCCGATAAAAAGGTTAGAGTCTCGCCTTTGTTGTGAACTTCCTGTTTGGGTGGTGCACGTTGTTGCCATGGAGATGATGTTCACAGACAGATGTTATCACGACTTTACAAACACTCCCATCCTCGCCTGGAAGTGAAGAGTCCATCAGCGTTTCGTGGCACAGCGCCATCTGGACGGGACTCAAACCTTCCCTCTGGACACAGGTTCAGGTTGAATGACTAGCTTCTTTTCTGTTTGCTTCTGGTTCAGGTTTCTGAAGTCACGTTTCAATTTCCACTTTGAAGAGGTGAACAGTGGGGAAGGAAGAGGCAAGGTGAAGTACTGGGCAGAGAAGATGCCTCTTTTAAAAACATTCGCTGCTGGAGGTTTTGGTAGAACAACTCTGAATGCAAGCGGTGACTGAGTGATTGACTCAGATTTTCCCAGCTAAGAATGCCAGGATCCTAAGATCACAGCTTAATTTTTCTGATACTCATCTGTTCCCTTAGCTTCTCCAAATTAGATAATCTCCCAGTTTCGAGATTTCATGTTTGACTGTATTTGATTGACTCTTACATTCATGTTTCCTAATCTACTTAAAGTTACTAGTTTTATCATTAGAGCGAGAACTGAATTACATCAAATGCCTCTTTTTATCCTGTATTTTAATATCTTCCACTTTGGAGCCAATCAGGGACATTTCCTCTTAACACCTGCAGATATCCAGTCATTTCAGACCTTAAGATTTCATATGCTTTTAATCTTAATATTAAATCTATGTGGAGCTCACTTTTTCCAGTTGCATATCTGTAGCAATTTAAATGGCCTGGGATCCATTCCAACCAGTAGATAGCTGGTCTCATAGCAGTAGGCAAACACATTAGTCCCCCATGAACACGCACACAGAAAGACACTCTGAGTTGAAGAGGAAAAGAAATTCATAAAACAAAAGACCTATACAGACTTCATTAATAATTTAATTAATAAGCTTTAGGATACAACCTTGGACAATTTCCAGCATTGCATATGTCTTACATTTTGATCTCTAATTTCACAATTGCACCCATGGTTGAGTAACTTCAGACTAGCTTCAGGCCAACTGAGTAGGTTCTTTGAAGCAGAAGACCAGTTTAATCTTATCCATCCTTGTTAAGTTTTTGAGACTGAACCTGTTAGGACAAGCATCGGCACTTTAATTTTTGTTTCCCACTCTCTCTTTTTTTTTTTTTTTTTTTTTGCGGTACGCGGGCCTCTCACTGCTGTGGTCTCTCCCATTGTGGAGCACAGGCTCCGGACGTGCAGGCTCAGCGGCCACGGTTCGTGGGCCCAGCCGCTCCGTGGCATGTGGGATCCTCCCGGACTGGGGCACGAACCCACGTCCCCTGCATCGGCAGGTGGACTCTCAACCACTGCGCCACCAGGGAAGCCCTCCCACTCTCTTTTTATAAAGCATAAAAGCAGATGTTTTATAAAAGCCAGTGAACAACAACAGCAGAAACAAAGTCAAAGAATTGCACAAAACCTGCTTTACTGACCAAAGTGACGAGGTTCTGAAATTAACTTGTTGGTCAGAGGACCACCCAAATTGAGGTAACTGCAAACATTTAACGGCCAGATGCTGTACAAATGTCTGAGTTTAGCAAACGAAAGGAGACTTAGGGTTCCCAATGAATACTATATACAGGGATAGTTTATATAAAACTGGAATTTTAGAAAATTTCAGTCTAAGTTTTTTACTGAGTTTTGCTGTATGTACAGAAATAAAAAGGTCCAGAAGGTCCCACTTAGATCATCTTGAATTCCCCTGCTATCAGCTTTAAAGGCGCTGGCGGCACCGTTCCTTCTGCAGGAGGTGCTTGCTTCCTTCTGCAGGAGGTGAGATTCAAGATCACAGGCCATGGCCAGTGTTGGTGAGGACAAACTAAGAGGGAATGGAAAGTATCGGCCATTGGATGCGGGGAGTTAATTTGATGAAAGCTGCTTAAGACTCTTTGTTCTCAATTCACCTCACCAGCTAAGTGACCACGTGAACCCAGAGACGACAGTGTCTTTAGCACCTGTTTACTCTTTTGAGGTAAAGCACAGAAGCGATGGCCTGGATGCACTTGAAAAAATGACGAGTGATATCAGGCTTCTTGGGTAGTCTTAGGAGCCGTCTCTTCCAAGCGCGACGTCCATCCTACTGAGGGGCTATTTGTAGAGCTCCCTGGGTAAAAACTCTGTGAACCGCATTTTTCTTTTTAGCCGAATGAGAATGTCTGAAAGTCCATCTCCCATTTTCTTTCACTGACACTAACTCAGTTTGACAGTCTGCACCCAAGAGAACCATACATCACAATGTGGACGAGAGTTGGCCAGACACTTACATGCTCCTGCAGCCCCGAGCTTGCCATTTTTAACTGTTATTTTGTCTGTAGACTGCTGTTCAAGGTACATTCCATGTAAAGTGACTGCCTTTGTTCCACACAGAGTTCACTTCTGTTTGTTAGACAGACAGCCTAAATTTTTCTTACTTATTACATTGTGAATCACTTTAGGAGCCCCAGAAACTAACTTTGCTGTCTTTCCCCTTCAATATTCATCCATTTGTGAACTTATGACAAACGGGTTGTCCATCACAACCGTGAAAAACAGATGATATATGATAAATAAATATAAATTGTGCATCTAAAGCTGAACGCAGTTTTATCCAGGACGTAGAACGCACAGTTAAGCCTTCAAACTATTATGTCTTAAATCAATCGAAATGGAGGGATCCCGTTTTCCCATGATTTTTCCTGGTACTTTTGAAATTGCTCCAAAATCAGATCTATCACTTGTGTATCATGATGATGTAAAGCCTAGCACTCTGTGTCTATGTTACTTCACTTAATTTGCTGGAGGAAAGTAAACTTAAACACATACTTTACATTCTTATTCTGTCTTTCCGTCCCTGTTGCTTCACGACATTCTATGTGTTTCCGATTTCAGCAACTGTCTCTAACCTGATGAAACCATCTTTGGTCTCTTCATTTTTTAGTGCTTTACCTTTGGATGCACGTTGAGTCGGCTGATTCGCCAAAGCAATGGGGGCTTTGGTATAACGTCAGCTTTTATTCTCAGCCATTGTTTCTAGGTAAAGGGAAAGCGAGGATGGGCCTGGAGGGAAGAGAGTTGTCACAGGGGTCATTTCACCTACGAGAATGTGACACCTTTGAAAGATAGTCAAGAACTTGATGTGCAGAATTGAGACTGGGGCGGGACTCCGTGGACATCCGATGGCTTGGCGTTTCTCTTAGAATCAAAAGTCGAGCTCCCTTCTTTAGCAGGCAAAGCGCACATCGGTGATTTTCCTCTTGGGCTGAACTGCAGAATCTAACCCTGAGCTCCACTTAGAGATTCTGGTTAATGCATCCGAAGGTCATCCTGATGGAGAGCCAGGCCTGACCAAGGGCAGTGATGAGGCCCCCGTCTCCCTTTCAGACACCACCCCGCACCCGTTCTCCCTGTTCACTTAGCTCCCGCCCCCTTGCCTTCTGTTTCCCGGGGGCATCTTTCCTGCTTAGCGTAACCTGCAGTCGCCTGTACCTGGACTACTATTTCTGAGATAATATTAACAAGAGCTGAAATTTACCGAGCACTCACACAGTCCCGGGCTCCCTGAAGTACAAGCATCGTGAAAGGTACCAACTGATTCAATCCTCCTGACAATCTTACGAGGTCCCAGTTCTGCAGCTGAGGAACCAGACGCCCAGGCTGTGATGTGCGTACATGTGTGCAGCCGCGCGGGGACTTGATGTCCTTGAACCTCAGGGTCCTCGTGCTAACCTCCATCAAGCCATCTCCTCTTTCCTTCATGTCATTTAAGCCTTTATCCAAATGTCACCTTTTCTGAGAAGCTTTGCTTGACCATCCTTCCTAAAAGATCTCCCACCTCATTCTACCACTCTACGCGCTAACCCCTTCGCTTGTGATCGTGACATTCATTTATACATTCCCCGCCAAGTCTTTCCTCCACTGCAATGCAAACTCCACAAACCTCACTCTGTTTGTGTGTTCGCCACTGTATCTCTAACACCAGAAAAATGGCACAAAGAAGGTTTTCAACACATATGTTGTGAAAGCAAAGAATGGATTTCTGGCTTAAGAGGTATTCAAGGGAGGAGGGATGTGTTCCAGGCATTTTTCCTCTCTGGCTTTTGTCTGGTACAGTGACGTCATGATTGGAAATTCCAACCGGAGAACAGAGGCTAAGGACCGTTCCATTTCATGTGCTTGGCCTCTACTTGAACCCCCCGGGCACGTGGCTTCCGGGGTGCAGGTGCCGCGTCTCTGGCCGGGCACCATCGTCCCTGAGCCCCCGCTGGCAGAGCGCGCGAGTCACCCTTCTCCTCCAGGAAGCCTGGGTGGTCCCCGTCCCCGCGGGGTGAATCCTGAGGGCAGGGGCGCATCGCTGGGCAGCCGGTCCACTTGCCTTTGAGCATCAGTTTGGGCAGGTGCGACATTTCGGGCTAGTGAGACCTGAGCGAGGGTCTGCAGGGGCCCCTGGCAAAGGGCTTCTGACTCTTAAAATAAACACAAGGGAGGGCTTCCCTGGTGGTGCAGTGGCTGAGAGTCCGCTTGCTGATGCAGGGGACACGGGTTCGTGCCCCGGTTCGGGAAGATCCCACATGCCGCGGAGTGGCTGGGCTCGTGAGCCATAGCCGCTGAGCCTGCGCGTCCGGAGCCTGTGCTCCGCAACGGGAGAGGCCGCAACAGTGAGAGGCCCGCGTACCGCAAAAACAAACAAACAAACAAAACAAAACAAAAACACAAGGGAGTGAGCACCTCTTCTGCCCTTAGACACTGTCCCCTGTGAAGGGAATTTCTGCAGCTGCTGGTTCGTGTCTTGCAAGGATGAAATTAGACGGCCTGACGGTTAAGAGGACAGGCTTTGGAGTCCGATGCTGGCTTCCATCCCCAGCTCTGCCACGTGCTGGTCACCTGATCTCGTGCAAGGTGCCCAATCTCTCTTCCTCATTTTCCTTCTCTGTAAAATGGGTAATGTTGAAAATTTTGAGGATAGATGAGTTAATATGTATCACCAGTCCCCTCATGAGAAAAATATGAATCATAAGAGGTCTACCTCGTAGGACTATTAGGAGGATGACATGAATTAAAATATGTCTAAGGCACTTAAACTGAGGCGGGCACACAGATGGCGTTGACATGTGTAGTGTGAAGCAGAACAAAATAGCAGGAGGGCAGAGCCCAGTCAGACTCCGGGCAGCAGAACGGAAGCCCTGATTACACTGAATTTGGAGCTCCCTGAGGCTCAAAATGCTTTTCTATCAGCTTTTTAAAAATGAGGTCAAAACCTGAGCCGTTAGAATCAGGGTCTTCTGTATCATCCAGTGAAAACCATCTCAACTGACGTGTATCGGCCATGAGTGGACAAGTAGTGGAAATGATGGCATCATACCCGAGATACTGAACCATGCGCTTCTCTCTCCACTTTGGTTTGGACCCTGGTCAAGAAGGAGGGAGAAACTCTCACTCTGCTTCCAAAAGGGTGAATATCAGCATTTTAATTCAACCCTCAGCATTCGAATGCTGTGCAGCTCGATGACCAATGTTGCCGATAACAGCTACAGGGCCCAGTTGTGAATGCAGACACTGTGAGATGTCCTAGAATCATGCAGCGTTTTAAAAATCTTCCTCTCCGGCTAAAGCAAGAGGGAAAGCTTAACATTTTTGCTTTTTTCCCAATCTAGCTCCCCTGGCTAAAATTCTCAAGTCCAGAACATGCACTGCTTAATTATCTGACAATGAATGAACCTCAGTGGAGCAAAAGCAGTTTGATCGATGGGTCCAGCTGTGACCACTGTGTAGCATGAGTTTTCTGATTGTTTTAAAATGTTGGCTCTGCAGCTGTCATCTGGAACTTGAGAATGCACTAGCATTAAAATGCCAAGCGAGAGAGGTGGCATTCTTCAGGGAACGTCAATATACAGTTGGTTACGTATTCTAGTGATGCAGTCATCAGCGTGAATGCTTTTGTTCTTCCTAAACTCCTGTATTAGTGTAATTGAGCAGTTTAGAAGGGGTCCTCTCAGGACACATTTTTGCTCAGTAAAGGACTGTTTGCTGAAGTCCTATTTCTCTCCTGCCTACATGATGATGCTTATGATGGCTAAGATGGTGGAATGTGATTGCTGGTTCCTGCATTCCCACAGTTTGTACAATTTATTAAGGAAACCATACAAAGAAGGTCAGTCTTTCTCACAAGGCTGCCAGAGTGATCAGGAGAGACAAAGGAAGGCCCAGAAACAGGAACACTTCTCTGTGAGTCAGGGAAGCATGGAGACAGTGAAGCAGCAGACTCCGGGTATGTTTCTGAGTCACCTCTGATTGTTTAGAGCCCGCCAATCGGGGTTATTCCTGCCTTCCATTGAAACCACCAGCCCGGTCCTCGTAGAGGTATAGAGGAGGAGAAGATGAAATTTCTATGGAAATTTCAGTGAGAAGGACCTGGGGTTTTCAAATGGCCAAATAAAGAATGACAAGTTTTTCATATAACATCATTTAAAAATGATGCTTACTTATATCCTTTCTTTGCTGTGCTCCAAAGACCTGCATCTTCCCCAAGTCTGTGGGAGTGAAAGCAATCTAAATGTAAGTAGGGTCTTTTGATGTTCAACTCTGAATAAATGAATCATTAATGTGCATTCAAGGTCACCTTTTCCATCCTCAGATGAAAGGAGAGAAAAATTATCATTTAGTTGGAAATATCTGTTTTGACATTACAGGAAGGTGAAGAAATTTCTTTCAAGCTACTTCTCTCTGGAATCCACACACATTAATAACACGGTCCTTTATAGAAGTCTATCTTTTCTTTCTTTTTAATTAGGATTTTTCCGTGTCATCTATTTCTTTTTTAAAAAATTAACTAACTTATTAATTAATTTTTGGCTGCGTTGGGTCTTCGTTGCTGTGCACAGGCTTTCTCTAGTTGTGGTGAGCGGAGGCTACTCTTCATTGCGGTGCGCGGGCTTCTCATTGCGGAGGCTTCTCTTGTTGTGGAGCATGGGCTCTAGGCACATGGGCTTCAGTAGTTGTGGCACGTGGGCTCAGTAGTTGTGGCTCACAGGCTCTAGAACGCAGGCTCAGTAGTTGTGGTGCACGGGCTTAGTTGCTCCGCGGCATGTTGGATCTTCCCGGACCAGGGCTCGAACCCGTGTCCCCTGCATTAGCACACGGATTCTCAACCACTGCACCACCAGGGAAGCCCCTAGAAGTCTATCTTTCTCTTCTTTTTTGTTTAAGGGTGTTTCTGCTCTAAACGCACTCAGGTGTGTTTAGCATAGGAACAGTTTGCGACCTTGGCCACCGTTAGCTCCCAGCAAATGCTTGCAACTGTTTTGGGTAATCTTGAGGAAGAGAAGAACTAGCTGTGGGTGTGTGGAAGCCTTGGCAACATAGTGAGCATTTAGACATTCTTGTTTGGGGACAATTCCACGTAAAGTAGAAACTCCTCTACAGTGGTCAATATTGTATCTACACAAAATATATTGACCTTTGTTTTCTTTGGCTGAACTGAGTTTCCCAGGTGTGCCTTCCTTCTGTTCCAGTGTGTCTCTACCTCTTGCACATTGCATTAACCAGTAATGGTTTCAGTTCTTTTGGTTCAGAGACAATTTTCTTGTTTTTGCTATTTTTCATGTCTGAAGGTCAAAGATTTAAACTTGTTCACATTCTGGTTAGTAGGAAACCTACCCTACTGCAGCATAGCTGAGACTGATCGTATGAGAATCTTGGTCAAAGGGAAGGAGCAATGAAATGTCACAGCTGTAAAGGGTCAGGTGGACACGAAGTTACATTTGACTGGTCGCTCCGAGTTTGGAATCATAGTGATTATTGCAGGAATTATTGTAAGAGTGAATGAAATGGACTTTCCTATTGTTTCCTTTTTATTTCAGGGTGTATAATTGAGAGGATGGTAGAAATTCACAAATCTACATACAAAATAACAAAGCTTAACACTATGGTTAGATAATTTCTATTTTTTATAAACTTTCTTGCTATGTTCACCATTACAATGGTAAGTGGGTTTTTTTGTAACAAACTAAAGAAAAATCACATGGAATATATATATTTTAAACAAAAGAGCACAAATCTACTTCACTCTGAAAGCGATTTGCACTTAATGTCTTGCAATGTTTGTTTTTACATTTTCACATAAAATACTTAATTTTTTTAATCCCTTGCCATTGGAGGAATTTTTCATCATTTATACGACACAGAAAACTCTTCCTAGTCTCTATATATTTAAGTGACCAGTTTGTGCTATATTTATTTGTACCAGTTTATAGCATCTTTTAAAATGTCCTGTTCCCCTTATAAAAAAAACTGATCTACTCTTCCAGTTGGTTGAACACAGAAAAAAGCAAAATCAAAAAAGAGATTGAAAATATAAAAATGTTGAGTTATAAAGGGTAGACTAAGATAGAGGCAACGTTTATTTAATGGGGATTCCAAGAGAAGAAACAAACAAAAATAGAGAAAAGGCAAAATTAGAAGAAATAATGGAAACTTTTTCAGGCTGATATGTAAATAATTCCTTAGATTATAGAAGTAATGGAAGTGCTGATAATTAACTAGGCACCGAGATTTATTATAGAAAAATTGTAGAACAACAAAAATGAAGATAAATATATTAAATTGAGCAGTGATAAATCACAAATTATAAACAAGAAATCACAGTAGTTATTTATTTATTGTTTTTAATTTTTTTTTTTTCCGGTACGCGGGCCTCTCACCGCTGTGGCCTCTCCCGTTGCGGAGCACAGGCTCTGGACGCGCAGGCTCAGTGGCCATGGCTCACGGGCCCAGCCGCTCCGCGGCATGTGGGATCCTCCCGGACCGGGGCACGAACCCGTGTGCCCTGAACCGGCAGGCGGACTCTCAACCACTGCACCACCAGGGAAGCCCACAGGAGTTATTTTTGACAGTAAATTTCACATCAGCAAAAGTTGAGTGAAGAAAAAAATATGACCTTGAAAATACTGAGAGGAAATAACTATCAACCTAAATTATCCTTCAATAGTGAGGGTAAAATAAATATATTTAAAGTGCGCATTAATTTTTGTCACTCATAGATTTTGCTGGAATGAAAGGATGAAGTTTATTAGGAAAGAAACAGGACACAGAAAAAAAACTGTAGCAAAAAATAAAAAGAAGATGCTGGTAAATATATAGTTTCCATATATGGAAAATATAATAACAGTTTAATGATGACAAATAAGAATTTGGGATTATAAATACAAGGAGGAACCATTTACTGGGAAAATTTTACTATAAAAGAGGGATAAAATCTTTCCAATTATTATTATTAATACAGAAAAATTAATTAATGTGCATCTTTATTAAGTCAAATGTGCACATAAAAATTTAAGGGTAATCAGTAGAAGACTAGGTTCTTAAACATAGCTAGAGAGAAGGTGAATGGACTGAAAGATATATTTAATGATATAATTTAGAATGCAGTACAAAGCTTAAGCATATGTAAAAGGAAAGTTTAAGATACAAAGACATTTCAGAAAATCTAATATACCACTAATTGAAATTCCAGAAGAGAAGAACAACAAAAAGAGAAAACTCTGGAAGTTATACTGAGAGTATATTAGAGGTGATCAAAGATTACACTCTGCAGATTCAAGAGGTCAAATAAATTAAAGCATATTCATATTGGGTGAGACTGTATTGTTATTCCCAAATATTTCCTGCTCCTTCCTATGGAGAAACAATATTTTCCATCCAATTAATATTGAGCTTGGCAATGCAACTTGCTTTGGTTAATGGAATGCAGGTAGCAGTGACATGGGTCTCTTCCAAGCTGAAGTGTTAAGAGCTGGTATATGTTTTGTCAGGCTTTCCTTCCCTTCTTGCCATGGTTCCTGCAAGTGCCCTAAATAAAGGCTCCTCTATAAGCCTGGATCCCAGGCAAATGAAGACATGGAAGCAAAGCCATGGTCAGCCCCAATGGACGTGTAGTATAGATGAGACAGAAACCTTTGCTCTTATAATCTACTGATATGTTTTGAAGGTTTTTTTGTGAATGCTGTTTAAACTAGCTGAGCAGTTCTCAATGGGGAGTGACTCTGCCCCCCCAGGGGACATTTGTCAATGTCTGGGTACAGTTTCATGGGCACGACTGTTATGGGGTAGAGACCAAGGATGCTGCTTATCCTTCTACAAGATAAGGGGCGGCTTCCATCCCAAAGAATTATCCAGTCCCAAGTGTCAGCAGGGCCAGGCCGAGATCCCCTGACAGCCTATCCTGCCACTTATAGGTACCCAGGCACACTGCAGCGAAACGGCAGGTCACAGAAGACAGAGTTCTTGCAAGGAACCACAGAGAACTGACCAGTTACAATCCAAGAACTAACAATTGGACTGTCAACCGATTTCTCCATAGAAACCAGAGGACAATGGATACTACTTCAAAATTCTGAAAGAAAATAGCCATAAACATGGAATTGTATAATCAACAAAACTATGTTTTGGACACGAGAGTGAACTAATGACATTTGTATGTGAACCAAAACTAGGACTTTTGCGACAAATAGATGTTAAGTAAAGAGTACATTCCAGCCTCTCGCTACCCTAAAAGTAATCCTCACTGAGAGGTCTTATATGCAAAAAGCAGTGGTGAGCAAGCAAAGTAGTACATCTGAGGGCATATTTCAACAAACATGGAATATATAAAACAATGTCTCATGGAGTTAAAGAATGAAGATAAAGCTAAAATGCATAATAACCATGATGTGAAAATCAGAGTTAAATTTTCCAAGCTCTTCGTATCATTTGAAGCTGAGTATAGTTTAGTGTAGAAATTTAAATTTCTAAGGTTTCTGAGTTAAAATATATGAAACCAGAGTTGGCAGTGTCGACTGAAAATAAACGCACAACATGAGAGTTGTGATTTCAGTTTTTGTTTTTACATCTTTATTGGAGTATAATTGCTTTACAATGGTGTGTTAGTTTCTGCTTTATAACAAAGTGAATCAGTTATACATATGTTCCCATATCTCTTCCCTCTTGCGTCTCCCTCCCACCCTCCCTATCCCACCCCTCTAGGTGGTCACAAAGCACCGAGCTGACCTCCCTGTGCTATGCGGTTGCTTCCCACTAGCTATCTATTTTACGTTTGGTAGTGTGTATATGTCCATGCCACTCTCTCACTCTGTCACAGCCTACCCTTCCCCCTCCCCATATCCTCAAGTCCATTCTCTAGTAGGTGTTTGTCTTTATTCCTGTCTTACCCCTAGGTTCTTCATGACATTTATTTATTTTTTCTTAGATTCCATATATATATGTGTTAGCATACGGTATTTGTTTTTCTCTTTCTGACTTACTTCACTCTGTATGACAGACTCTAGGTCCATCCACCTCACTACAAATAACTCAATTTCGTTTTTTTTATGGCTGAGTAATATTACATTCTATATTTGTGCCACATCTTCTTTATCCATTTATCCGATTATGGACACCTAGGTTGCCTCCATCTCCTGGCTATTGTAAATAGAGCTGCAATGAACATTGTGGTATATGACTCTTTTTGAATTATGGTTTCTCAGGGTATATGCCCAGTAGTGGGATTGCTGGGCCATATGGTAGTTCTATTTGTAGTTTTTTAAGGAACCTCCATACTGTTCTCCATAGTGGCTGCATCAGTTTTATTTGGGGCAGAAGGAGGACTAGAGCTACTTGAGAGCCTGGCAGACAGCCTCTCGGGTAGCTCAAGGAGCAGCTCTGAAGAGGGGAGGGGGGAGGTCGGTATGTACGTGACTCTAGTGAAGGGGGGACGTGCAATCAAGCACACGTTTTGGCAGAAGTTTGCTGCTAGTCTCGAGGAGCAGATGTTACTCTTAATGATTTTAGTGTTTCTCTAGGTATGAGGAGATGCAAGCACTGGGCTCATAAAATCAGCTCCTGCAAATATCTAACTATCTGAAGACCCGTTCCGCCAGTTTTTCCCAGAGCACAGAGGGCCTCATTCCTGCTCTCCAGCCTGAACTTCTTTCAGGGGGTGTTGAAGGTCAGCACCTGCAGTGGCTCATGATTTAATCCTTGTAGAGGTAGATGGCAGGTGCCAATTGGCTGTTGACAAACTCAAAGTACAAGAATGAGAAGGTACAGTAGGTGGAGTCTGGGGAAAATGCACAGAAAAGAGAAAATCCTGCATTAATGGTAAAAATTCTGAAAACTAGTCTGAGCCTTGGTAGGTCACAGCACTAGCTATAGACAACATTCTAAAAATTGTGTGGGAAATTTGAAAATCTGAAGTTGTAGTCTCAGAGGAGTTTTTTTTCTGGAAGAGGAAAAAAATGGATAAGGAAAGGCACAGTGGGAGACGTGAAGGCAAAGAAGAGTGAAAGTGGGAAGCTAAGGATGCTGCAGAAACAAGAGAGAATGCTGAACACACCAAGCCCCTCCCTGAATCCAAAAAGCCCCCCCTTAAAGAAACTGCACTGCCCTAAACTGACAGTGTATGCTTCTAAGGCAGGAATGTTGTCAACTACTCCAAGTTCTCCCACTGTCTGGAAACTCAAGAGGAAAGAAGAAAGAAAGAAAGAGAGAAAGAAAGAAAGAAAGAAAGAAAGAAAGAAAGAAAGAAAGAAAGAAAGAAAGAAAGAAAGAAAGAAAGAAAGAAAGAAAGAAAGAAAGAAAGAAAGAAAGAAAGAAAGAAGAAAGAAGGAAGGAAGGAAGGAAGGAAGGAAGGAAGGAGAAAGAAAGAGAGAGAAAGAAAGAAAGAAAGAAAGAAGAAAAGCAATCTATATCCACACAAAGTTGTTGAAAGAAGAAAACAGAAAATGAGAATCATACACTTGCAGTTGTTGAAAATTCCCTACCCTGCAATTAGCTGAACAAACAAACATCTACATTGTGGAATAAATGTAACTGTAAAAAGAATGAGAACAATCTACAAACTTATATGGAGAGATTTCCAGGATATTTTGTTAAGTAAATAAGTAAAGTGCATAGAATATACACACTATTCTACTTTCGTGTAAGAAACAGGGGTTTTAAGAACATAAACATGTACCTGCTTGCTTTTGTCAAAAGAAGCACAAAAGGACAAACAAAAACCTAAGCCTTTCCTGTGGAGTTGAAAGGAAACAGTGTTTGAAGCATGAAGGAAGAGACACTTCTCTGAATATAACCTTTTGTGTAACTCTGAATTCTAGAAACGTGTTACTGTTTGATATATCCAAAAAATAAAATCAGGTCAACAAGGAAGGGGAAATACTCAAATCTGAACATTAATGGAATTAGACACTGGAAGTATATTAACAACAAAAATAATGTATCTGAAAAATAACAATACCTTTTGAGCACAGTGCTGTGATACTGGACCCTCTGTTTAAAGACAAAAATAACTGCAAAGAAATATCAGATTTCTTTTAATTAATATGTTGTTGGTAATGGTCCAGATGTAATAACTTGAAACTATTTTGTGTATGTTGTAGGACTGACAACATTACTGCATATATTGATATTTTGGGGTACCAGAATTCTCATTGTAAAAGAGAGAATACAAAATGGGAAAAGTAAGAAAGAATACTGTGATATTAGATTATAATTAGAAGTATCAGTATGAAATAATAATTTTAAAAAAACCCCTTTATTTTCTAACCTTGACCTCTAAAGGGTCTTGAAATAATGACAACCCAATGACTGAGCACAACTAATGGCCATGTCTTTTTTTTTCTAAATGACACTCCACACTACAAGTTATCAGAATTCTCTGGGGAAATATCTGATTCCAATCTGTAACAGGGGAAGTACAAAGTGAGTCTACAGCATTTTGCTGTGTCAGAAAATAGATGAGAACTTAAGTGCAAGGGGGACCTCACCATGACTCAGGAGCCAGTGTGACGGGTTTCCACTGGCCAAACCTGGAGAAATCTAATAAAAATGAGTGACAGTAACAGATGATAGAACATCTAAAGGTTCAGTAGCCTATAGGAATCCTCTTGTGATGTTGTGATTTATGATAAGACATTTGTATTTAGTCTTTGTCCCATTTCTGGCACAGAGCTTCTATAACCCTAGGAACTTCCCAAGTGGTGAGATAGAGGTGTGTTTTGTTAAGTTCAAGAGGTGACTTATGGAATATCCCTGGACCACCTAAGGATGGGGGCAGGTTTCCTAGAGAACCAACCCTGTGGTCGGAGGTTGGAACTTTCAGTCCCACCCCCGAGTCCTGGGAAGGGGGGAGGGGCTGGAGGTTGACTCATCACCAGTGGCCAGGGATTCAACCAATCATGACTGTGTAATGAAGTCTCCATAAAAACCCAGAAGGACGGGTTCAGAGAGCTTCAGGGTTGGTGAACACGTCGGGGTATGGAGAGAGAGGTGAGCTCAGAGCATGGAAGCTCTACACCCCTCCCCATGCCCCGCTCCGTTTCTCTCTTCCATCTGGCTGTTCCTGAGTTGTATCCTTTTATAATAAACCAGTGATCTCAATTTTAAAATGTTTCTCACAGCTCTGTGAGCTGCTCTAGCAAATTAATCAGACCCGAGGAGGGGGTTATGGGGACCTCCGATCTACAGCCAATCGGTCAGAAGTGCAGGCGACAACATGAGCTTGTGATTGACGCCTGAAGGGGAGGGGGGCGTCTTGTGGGAGGGGTGTTAGCCTGGGATGGGGTGGAGTCAGGATTGAGCTGAACCATAGGACACCCAGCTGGTGTCAGGGCATCGCTGGCTGGGGACAGAACCCCCCTCATATGAACTGTAATTGGCATCTGGACCTTTTAGAGTCAGAATGCCAACTAAAAAAAGAAGGAACGACAAAGTCAGAAAGTCATTCGTAACCTCTCGTGTCAGCAAAGCTGCATGCTTTTTGGAGGCTCTAGGCGAGCTGTGCTCCCTGCCTGGTTTTGGGTCCCGGAGGCCACCTGCACCCCTCGACTGGGGTCCCTTCTCTACCTTGGAGCCAGCAGCACATCACCTTCAGGTCTGTCTCTGTCGCTGCCTCCTGCTGCCCTCTTATAAGGATGTTTGTGATTACATTGGGTCCATCCAATGACCCAGGGTCCCCATCTCAATATCTTTTTTTTTAAAATTAAAATTAAATCTTTTTTACAAAATCATGTTAGTTTCAGGTGTACAGCAAGGTGATTCCGTTATACCTATAAATGTATATACATATATTCCTTTTCATTATGGTTTATTATTACAGGATAATAAATTCTACACAGCAGGATCTTGTTTGTTTATCTATTTTATATATAGTAGTGTGTATCAGTTAATCCCAAACTCCTAATTTATCCCTCTGCCACTTCCCTGTTAGTAACCATAAATTTGTTTTCTATGCCTGTGAGTCTGTTCCTGTTTCATAGATAAGTTCATTTGTGTCATATTTTCGAATCCACATATAAGTGACACCATATGACATTTGTCTTTGTCTGGCTTACTTCACTTAGTACGATAATCTCTAGGTCCATCCATGTTGCTGCAAATGGCATTATTTCCTTCTTTTTAATGGCTGAATAGTATTGCATTGTGTATGTACCACAGCTTCTTTATCCACTCATCTATCAATGGATAGTTAGATTGTTTCCATGTCTTGGTTATTGTAAATAGTGCTGCAGCGAACATTGGGGTGCGTGTATCTTTTCAAATTATGGTTTTCTCCAGATATATGCCCAGGAGTGGGATTGCTGGACCATATGGCAGCCTCGAAGATCTTTAAATTAACCAGGGCTGCCACATACCTTTTGCTCTGTAAGGGAATGTATTCAGTTTCTGGAAATTACTATGAAGAATCTTGGGGGTGAGGATTATTCTGCCTACTTCAAAAGGTTATATAGAAATTCATTACAATATCTTGCAACTTTTCTGTAGGTCAGAAATGTTTTCAAAATTAAAGTCTTATTTAAAAAGTTTACAATGTAAAGAAATTGATAATGATTTAGGTCTAAAATTCTAGATTATAGTGATTATGACTGCATTGGAATATAGGGAAAAAATAAAAATGGACTCGTGAAAAACTTCCACCAGGAATTCATAAACTTAATTTATAAGGTTAAAAAATTATGTATATGTGTAACTTACACACGTATTATTTTCCATATTTATAAACCTTAGAAATACATGTATGTATATATATATGGATACAATACTTTTGGGGGCAGAGTTTTCACTTATTGAAACAAATACAACATGCACACAAGCTCTCTGCTCACTTTCTCTTTTTTGCAGGCTGGCACTGGAACCGATCTCTCTGACGGCCAGGTGGTCATGTTTAGAAAGATCTTTCATAACGCAGAGCTCCAGCGTCACCTACTAACGTCGTTTTTTTCTAGTACTTTAACATTTTTTATCTACAGTCATTACGGTTCTAACTTTTCCTTCCTTCAGATGATTAGCGGCTTGTCCTAACATGACTTTGCATAACATGACTTTGTCCTAACGGCTTGTCCTTCTCATGAACAGTAAATGCTGCTTTTATTAAATATTAAATAACTCAACAATATTTTGAAATAGTAGTCTCTCATCTGCTTCTCTGAGTTGCTGGTTTGGTGTGGTCAGTGTTTGCTTTTTGTTAGCCAATTAGGTCTTGGGATGACTATACGCTGAATGAAATCATAATGCATTTGCTAACTACGATGAATCATGTCTGCATCAGTCTCTGGTGATATTTAGTACTAGGATTGAAAGACGCTGGATTATTATTATTTTTTTTTGATAGACCTAAAGGGCATTTAAACTTCCATGGGTGTGCTGCAGAAAGGCTCATAAAACTGACTTTCCCAACTTATTGTGCAGGGCCTCTGAGTCACATTTTAAACCCAAGTTGTAATTTGGCAGTAGAAAGTTTCAAGTATTGGGGCCCAGAGTATGTGACTAGCAACTCAAGGCAAGCGTCCTGAAAACTGCCTCTGTCACTGAAAACATGACAATCGCACAGAAAACTGTGTTTACGTACTGAATTTCTGGAGTAATTATTTTGGTTAAAAAAAAATAGGAAGGAAGGGAGGAAGTAAGGAAGGAAGGAAGGGAGAAAAAGGAAAATCATTCACCTAATTCCCTCTATGGTTATCATAGTACATGAGGGACCAAGTACAGTAGGCTCTGGGACCACATAACTCAACATAAATAGTTGTTTCATCAGTCTTTGTGCAAATTATGTTACAATCAAGAAATGTCAAACTTCTGATTAATGCTTTTCAACTCCAAAGAACAGGGGCATTGAAGTATGTTGACAAAAATTAGAATTTTACTGGATTCAATTCTAAGTCTATGAATATTTTCATCCTTGACATTGTGTTCTTTAAATAATGTTTTCAAGGATGAAATAACATAAAACATAAAACTGTAAGTTTTTATGTCAACTCCGTCTTTCATCTCCTTGTCTTCTCACCCACCCTTCCTCTCACATGTCCTGGACAAGACACTGGGTCCAGTGATGCCTTTGTTATTATTACAGCATTTCATGTATGTACCTTGGTCAAAGATAACCTAATGCCTAGGCTTTTTTTAAAATAAACTTATAAACATGTCAAATACGCTAATGTACAAATTTTGAATGAGGTCATCAGTTTTTGAAAATGAAGTAAAGCTTTTTTCCCCAGAATTTATGAAACAAATACATGAGCTAACCACCCCAATATAGGTAAGTAAAATAATTTTGAAAAGGTTATTTCTTCTGATTTATCTTCTAACACTGTAAGAGTCATAATAACTTTGCCGTACACACTGTTAAATGATTTATTAATAAAATCATCTTTTTACCAAACCCAATGACATGGAAAAATTCAGTGTCATTTATTATCTGAAATGTGAATTTTAGCTTGAAAACTGCATGGAAAATGCTACCAAGGTGACATTCAGTCCCCGTTGCCTGGGACCGTTCTGGTTTGCCCCTGTTGTCGTGGCATAATAACACTCTTAAAGTGTCCTGGTTTGTGATAATAAATTATACAGTCACTCTACTCATGACCCGTTCTTTTGATTTTAAATGATAAGAATTTTCCAACGTGACATCTAGATAGATTGCAAAAGCATTTCTTTTCCAGACATTTATAAATATTTGTTGTTTGTAGCTGTACAAGATATAGAAAAGGTAATTGACCTCAGTCATTCGAAAAACCAACAGGAGTGTTATTGTCAGCAAGGCAAAACCTTTAGTTGCAATACTAGCCTTGATTACAGGTTTTCTCTGGAAATTCATTTAACCATCAAAATCATTTAACCATTAAAAGGACAATTTTTTTTTTTAATAATGAAGAAGATAAATTGAGACTTGCCACTGAAAGGACAAGAACACACATGCTAGTGCCTTTGTGTCTGACAAAGGAAAGCTGAGTTTAGTTCCATGCCAATCCTCTAACAAATCCTATGACCTTTTAGGAGCAAATTCTTAAAAGTGCTGGGTTTATTTCCTTATTTCCAAAAGAGTTGATCCAGATCAAGGGTTTTCAACCGTTGGTCTGCTAACCACTCCCGACCAGTATGAAGGGTTCACCAGTCTGTGACATAACACAAAAAAGTAAAATAGATTTTTGTGGAGTTCAGTTTATTCCACATAAGCATTTGTGTTCTACCCTGAGATGACTTACGTGCTTAATATATTTTGATGTGAAAATAGTATGAGGAAGTTAGTAAATTCCTTAATATGTTTGATCCTATTCATTGACACATTTTATTTATCTACATTTTGTGTGCTAACACAAAGGAGTAGTTATGCAAAACAGTTATGATGAGCTGGTAAACACTGTGCTTAAACGGTGCTTCCCCTCCGTTACGATGCGTGGAAACCCAGCCTTCTTTATGCTTTGAGTGAATGTGTTCTCATTGATTCTAATTACATTGGATGGAAACAACGTACAAAGAAAAACATGAGAACATGAGTAGACTTTAAAGGCCTACTTATGCATCAGGATTTGTGAAAACTCAGTGACTCCAAATGGTAACAGAAATGAACCGTTACTGCTCAAGCTTTACCTGACATTAGAGACAAAGCGTTAGAAAGAAGGTAAGTGTGCTTTTCTATTGGGAAGGCGCTTCTTTTGTGAGTGCCCAGGTGCCCTCTTTAAGCTCAGAGCAAAATTTCATAGGATGTGCTTGCTTTTATCCTGCTGATTGTCCTTGTCTGGCCGTTGGAATAGACACAGCACCACTGTGGGAGGTCATCCCACCAGCTTTAAGGAAAGGATGAGAGGGCTAGAAAAAAGACGAGAAGCTTTCATTGCGCTAGAGGAAGCGACTTCAATACTCAGCCTGGCAGAAAAGCCTTTGAAAGCATGAAAAGACATACCATGGGTTCTATTAATAGCAAGTTTAATGTATAAAGATGGGGGAAAATGCCCAGAAGGAGGAAGAATTAGTATATTATGAACATTGTCAGTAAACCCATTTAAAGTCTTCAATCTAATGACTAGTTAGAATCCATTTTGAACAGAGAAATAATATGAAAAAACGGGTGATCTTTCTTTTGTCTGAGAAAAAAGGCTGGCAAAGGAAGCAAACCTTGAAAATACAAAATACGGGACTTGGGAACCCAGAGCAATTTTCCCTACTAAACTATGAATCCGTGAACGTTCACTGAGCACCCACTCTACCCAGCATGCGGGGCAGCTAAGGAGCCCTTGATCCTCGCATCCACCTGGGGAAGTTTTTGTCCAGGGCTCAACTAGGAGCCAGCCGAGCAACGTGGGATCGTGTTATTAGGATGAGGTCCATGTTGTGGGTCCTCAGTGCAGTGAGTCTGTAGATTAACCAGCTCACAGAGAGGGGTTATTCGTTAGAGAAACCTTCACAGGGGAAGTGAAATTTGAGCTGAGTTATGAAGAAAAGCATTTGGATAGAATTTAGGCAGAAGAAAGACATCTAAAGGAGAGGAAAACGTGAAGTGAATTCATGAAGCTGGGTGTGAGAACTGACTATAGGAGCTTGTCAGGAAAGTCGCCCAATTTGAACCACTAATGGTAACCTCTGGATAATCTTTCTTTGTTTGGTAAGCTTAGAAATGTCAAAACAATCTAGAAAATAGAACTGTATAAAATTAAGAGGAAGTGTCCCCGAACTTTCCCACCCATGACTTATTCCCAATTTGTGGCCAGTTTTGAGTTTGTCTTTGAGATGTTTTCAATGCCTTTATGACTCTATTTACTATATATCATATGTTTATACACATATCATTATTTTCTGTTTTTTAACTCTCTTAAAAATCCTTAACATATAATAGTTATATTTTCCCACCTTTTACCTTGTATCTTTTCACAGCTGCTTCATATTCCTTCCTAGAGATGTACCCTAATCAGGCAGCCTTGTCCCATTGATAAACGGGTTGTTGCTGAGATTCTGCCAGTACAGTTTTAGGATGAGTAGAACAATATGCAGCATGTGTGGGCGTGCCACCACGTGTGCATATGCTTAGAAGTGGAATTGATAAATCAGGGCAAACTCTTTTTTCAAATGTCATAGATGTTGCCCCCTATATTATTCCAATTTTTAAACCCATCAACAGTGTTTGGAGAGGAAAGGTGGAAAAGAGTTTCAGACAAGACAAGGGAGTAAAAGCTAGAGTGAGAAGCTGGGAAACTGGCAGGGAATCTTTTGAATCTCTTTAAGTTGATTCAGACCCAGGGAATTTCAGAGCAGCTTTGGGACGCAAGTGTGTCGAAAGCAATGAACTACAATAGCCAAGGTGGCATCTCTGGAAATGTTTTCTCTACTAGTTTGTAAAGTTATCTTTGGCGTGAAAAGTAACTGTTAACCTCAGCTGGGCAGAGAGAGGGTCCCTGGAGCAGGAATTGTGCCCATCACAGTGAACTGGTCTCAGAATAACAATTTTCACAGGAGGACGGGAGCAAGCAGGGCTGTTTCTACATGAATGATCCAGCCTCACCATGGAGACAAAACGGAGCCACTACAGGTTCTGGTCCATTTTACTCACTGTTCTGATCCATCCTCTGGCCTCTTGGTTTACTTTGTTCAGTTTGTAACTGTCCCTCGTGTTTCCATTCGTAAACAAGTTCTCGAAAATCGTCCATGTGCAAAACAAGAGCATCTGAGAAAATCTCCTCATCCTGATTCTAAGGAAATTTTGGTTTGGATAATTTGAGGCTAAATAAAGCAAGCGAGGAACTGCACAGAAGAACAATAAAAGGCTCCCTAGCATAACGGGAGGAAAAGAAAAAAGAAGAGTATTTTAGGTGGGATCTGCTTTTCACTTTGATGAACTTCAAAGAAATGTGGTTTCTATGAGTGACATAAAAGAAGTTGATATAAGACAGGTGGTATAAGAGAAAAGGTCAGACCAAGACTGTGAAGACAGCATCAGTAATATGAAGGACAAAAATGATAAGATCTCTCAGAATTCAGAGGAAGGGACAAAGGGCTGAAAACAACCAGAGGTATATTTTACAACAAGACCATGCAGATGCTAACTACCTACCTACTTAACTGGCTAATTGGTCCTCTGTAAGACAAAGTGAAAACTTTGGAATAAGACAAATATTCAGAGACACAGGAGAGGGAGGGGGACAGGGTGGGGAGGACAAAGTCTGTTTACACAGCTGAAGAGTAAAAGGTACCAGGGAAAATGATTGGGGTGAGGAAATCGTGTTCAAGGAAAAAGACCTAACGCAGCTTTACAAGAGTCTTTTACTGGACGAACAATGAATCTCATATGATTCTTGGTAGAAACAGAAGTTAAAGAGAAAAGAAAAATTGTTACAAGAATAAAATTAGACTATCATCAGATATCATCCAGGGTGTCAGAATAAACACCGGAAGTATGAACTGGCAACACAACAACAACAAAATCCAAACACCTTAAAACAGTTGAATAAAGGACGGAATTTGTCTTTGACTTACTTCAGTTAGCATACTGCCCTCAAGTCCATCCCTGTTCTTGCAGATGGCAGGATTTGTGGAACGGAAAAACAAAAAACCCCAAAACACTGAACTCACGGGAAGAGAGGTTTACGGTTACCAGAGGTGGGAAGTGGGTGAAGGCAATCAAAAGGTCCAGACTTCCAGTTATAAGACAGAGAAATCCTGGGCCTGTAATGTATGCCATGGTGACTGTAACTAGGGTGTAGTGGGTTTAGAAGTTGCTAAGGGGGAAAACCCTAAGAATTCTTATCACAAAAAAGACTTCTTTTTCTCTTGTATTTTGGGGGGCAGAATATTTGAAGTGGCGGGTGTTAACTATGCTTATTGTGGTAACCAGTTTGCAATTTATGTAAATCTAGTCATTGTGCTGTGTACCTTACACTTACCTGGTGCTGTATGTCAATTACATCTCAAAAAAAAACTGAAAGAAGAAACTAAAGGACAGGAATGGGCAATTCATAGGAAAATATATGACAGAGAGAAGTTTAAACCCGTCAGATAAGGACAGTGCTCCAAATACAGTGCCAACTGAGCTAAAAAGTTGATATTTTTAACACCCTGTTAACAATAATTCAGTCTGGGAGTGTCCAGTGTTTCATGCAATGAACAGCTGTTAGGGTCACAGAGTTATTTACTTCTCCTTCTGGGACTGAGCCTTGATGTTCCTTTGCCTCTGCTCAGCCTGTAAACTCAGAGGAACTGGCCCCCCTAGAGGACAGGGCTTGGTTCAGAGATGGGACCGCCTACGTCAGACCAGGTGAGATTCGATGAGAGGACCTCAGCTGACACTCCCAGGGAGACCCACCCCTTTGCTGGATTCAGTGCTGCAGTGGTGTGAGCCTGAGGTTGCTGGGGGTGGCTGTGGGACAGTTACCACAATGGGATGGGGCAAACAACTCAGATGGGGCAAAGCTTAAGTGGTGGGTTCCGGTGGTGGCGTTTTAGCCCAGAATGAAGACACATCTCAAGTCACTTAGAAGTAAAAAAGGTAAACATCTAAAACCTTTGAGTGGCATGAGCCAGTGAGTTCTCCAATGAAGGATCTTAATCAATATGTGTAAGTGCCCTTAACCCCAAATTCTAGGAGTGTATGCCAAAGTCTAAGACTAACAGGTACACGTGTGTGTGCTGTCTACCACACAGACAGTCTTACAATAAATTACAGTTGTGTTTACTAAGAGGTAGCATAACCAGAGAGTGGACAAACCTTGGAATTTTAAAGTGACAATGTAAACGTTATATGACTAATGATACAATTGCAAAGGCAGCCTTTTTATTTCTTATTAAAAATTTTTTTTTTGTTGGAGTATAGCTGATTTACAATGTTGTATTAGTTTCTGGTGTACCATAAAGTGATTCAGTTATACATATATATATTCTTTTTCAGATTCTTTTCTATTATAGTTTATTACAAGATATTGAATATAGTTCCCTGTGCTATACAGTAGGTCCTTGTTGTTTATCTATTTTATATACAGTAATTTGTATCTGCTAATCCCAAACTCCTAATTCATCACTTCCCCCCCACACCCCCTTTTCCACTTTGGTAACCATAAGTTTGTTCTCTATGCCTGTGAGTCTGTTTCTGTTTTGTAAACAAGTTCATTTGTATCATATTTTAGATTCCACATATAAATGACATCATATGATATTTCTCTTTCTCTGTCTGACTTACTTCACTTAGTATGAACATCCCTAAGGCCATCCATGTTGCTGCAAATGGCATCATTTAATTCTTTTTAATGGCTGAGTAATATTCCATTGTATATATGTACCACATCTTCTTCATCCGTTCCTCTGTCCGTGGACACTTAGGTTGCTTCCATGTCTTGGCTATTGTGAATAGTGCAGCTATAAACACTGGGGTGCATGAAAGGCAGCCTTTTTAGATGCTATTAATCTAGGCCTGACTCCATCTGGCCTTGTTCTACGCAAACTGTACCTGGAGTCTGGGTGGTTTTAAGGCTGACCACAGATTTTTCCTCCCTTTGTTTCTGATGGAAATGTTGTCCTCAGAGTTCTCTTTGGGTGGAACTCAATTGAGAACAGGATTTGGGGTTTGGATGAAGACATTGGTCCTTGTTACCTTTTTCTATTCTCAGCAGTAATCTCTGACTAATGGGATTCTGGGAGTTTTTATATTTTTATTTTACTCCCTCAGGTTCTCTCCTTTTTCCAAATCTTATCAAATAAGGACAAGTCAGAGAGGCAGGATAAGCCCAAGGTGATGTCTTTGTAAGGAGGTCCCCAAAGGTGAAAACCTTCAGGGACTCTGTGGAAAGTCACAAGTGTGGGAATCAGAGGTGATGTTATGGGGAATGAGGGTTGGGGCATCACAGGTCTTCCTACTGTATGTATATTCAGGGTGGGAATTGTAACCCCAGAGGCCGGAGTGCTTCAGGGAGAAACAGAGGTGGGGTTTCGGAGGTCTGTGCAGAAGATTTGCAACAGCTGATATTTTCAACTCAAGAGTGGAACATTAATAAATGGGTAATACAGTCGTTCCTAGGAAGGTCCAGAAGAGGTTGGACAGAAAGCAGCTTTAGGAAATGTAGTTCTGGGGCGTCCTCATCTCAGTGTGCCCCACACTGGTGTCTAAAAAGGACAGAACCTCTGAGCTAAACCAGCTTCCACATTTTACAGGTAAACAGAAAGAACGTTGATGAATGTGTCAAGAATTCTTCTGAAAGGGGAAAACCGTTATCCTTGACAGAACGTCAAAATTGGTTTCATAAAGTTGAATTACTTCAGGTCAAGTGCATTTGAGATTCCCTCAGTGGAAAGAATAATAAAACTGCCAAGTGCAAACTATTCTTTATCCTTAGTTTTTGAGTGGATCTGCCACAAAAATAAAAAGAATTGCAACTGTTGAATAGCAGCTTTAAAGTTGATTATTCTAGATGGTTATCAGGATTTGTCTAATACAAAACAAAAAGCTACCCGTTCCGACAGTTTAGTGTGTGTTTCATGCATTCTTACTTTACCAGATTGGCAAAAGAAACACATCATTTATCGTTTTACTTGTTTTTGTCATTTAAAAATTATTACTAAAGATGTATGGTTAAAGGTCTTTGAATAAAGGCAATGGCTTTCCAGCTCTTCTTGCTTTCAGCGAAGTGAACTAAGGCTTGATTAGTTTGGGGAACAGCAGTACCCTGAGAAAGACCCACCAGTGACCACAGCCTAATAACGAACATTTTGTTTTCATTCTTATAATTGTTTTTTCACTTAATTCATTATTATCTAATGACAGAATGCAGCAAAATAAGAATTCCTTGCAGCAAAATAAGAATTCTTTAACGCTCGAACATGTGAACTACTTTTTGTTTGTTTGTTTTGTCAAGGTTATTGTCACTCTCAGACCAACAGATTGAGACCTTAAAAATGAAATTGTATTAAAATTCTATACGTGTAGAGGAATAGATCTTAAAAGGAAAATAGCATTTTTAGGTTCAGCTTAGGCAAAAGAAAAAAAGTTTTGATTTAGTATAATTATAACAGGCAACTTTGAGCATGAATCATAAAAGTCAAAGTTCCCCTGGCAAGTCTCTTCTGCCCTGTTAGTCTAATACACTTGTTTTTTTGTTTTTCCTATGACTTTTAAAAAATCATTTTTTAAACTGACATAAAATTTACATAATGTATCTACCATTTTAAAGCAAATGATTCAGGGGCATTGAGTACACTCATAATGCTATACAACCACTATCTCCATCTAGTTCCAAAGTAGTTTGCTCCCTCCAAAGTGATTCCACATCCATTAAATTACTCCCCTTTCTCTGGTAACCACCAATCTTCAACCTGTGTCTATGGTTTTAGCTAACCATATAGATATTTCGTATAAAAGGAATCACACGATGTTGATATTTTGTGCCTGGCTCTTTTCACTTAGCATATTATTTCCAAGATTCCGCCACGTTGTAGCATGCATTAGTACTTCATTCCTTTTTATGACTAATATTCTGTTGTGTGTATATCCTACAATTTGTTTATCCACTGACTCATCAGTGTGCATTTTGGTCACTTACACCTTAAGGTTATTGTGAATAGTACCACAATGAAGGTGTGAGCACCTGTTTTACATTTTTGGCTTGTACACCTTGCATTTCTGAGATAAACTCCACTTGATCATGGTGTATGATCCTTTCCATGTGCTGTTGGATTCTGTTTGCTCATATTTTGTTGAGGATTTTTTCATCTATGTTAATCAGTGATATTGGCCTGTAGTTTTCTTTCTTTGTGACATCTTTGTCTGGTTTTGGTATCAGGGTGATGGTGGCCTCGTAGAATGAGTTTGGGGGTGTTCCTCCCTCTGCTATATTTTGGAAGAGTTTGAGAAGGATAGGTGTTAGCTCTTCTCTAAATGTTTGATAGAATTCGCCTGTGAAGCCATCTGGTGTTGGGCTTTTGTTTGTTAGAAGACTTTTAATCAGAGTCTCAATTTCAGTGCTTGTGATTGGTCTGTTTATATTTTCTATTTCTTCCTGCTTCAGTCTGGAAAGGTTGTGCTTTTATAAGAATTTGTCCATTTCTTCCAGGTTGTCCATTTTATTGGCATATAGTTGCTTGTAGTAATCTCTCATGATCCTTTGTATTTCTGCAGTGCAATTGCTACTTCTCCTTTTTCATTTCTAATTCTGTTGAGTCTTCACTCTTTTCTTCTTGATGAGTCTGGCTAATGGTTTATCAATCTTGTTTATCTTCTCAAGAACCAGCTTTTAGTTTTATTGATCTTAGCTATTGTTTCCTTCATTTCTCTTTCATTTTTTTCTGATCTGATCTTTATGATTTCTTTCCTTCTGCTAACTTTGGGTTTTTTTTTTCTTTCTCTAATTGCTTTAGGTGTAACATTAGGTTGTTTATTTGAGATGTTTCTTGTTTCTTGAGGTAGGATTATATTGCTATAAACTTCCCACTTAGAACATCTTTTGCTGCATCCCATAAGTTTTGGGTCATCATGGTTTCATTGTCATTTGTTTCTAGGTATTTTTTGATTTCCTCCTTGATTTCTTTAGTGATCTGTTGGTTACTTAGTAGTGTATTGTTTAGCCTCCATGTGTTTGTATTTTTTACAGATTTTTTCCTGTAATTGATATCTAGTGTCATAACGTTGTGGTCGTGAAAGATACTTGACACAATTTCAATTTTCTTAAATTTACCAAGGCTTGATTTGTGACCCAAGATATGATCTATCCTGGAGAATGTTCCATGTGCACTTGAGAAGAAAGTGTATTCTGTTGTTTTTGGATGGAACGTCCTATAAATATCAGTTAAGTCCATCTTATTTAATGTGTCATTTAAAGCTTGTGTTTCCTTATTGATTTTCATTTTGGATGATCTGTCCATTGGTGAAAGTGGAGTGTTAAAGTCCCCTACCATGATTGTGTTACTGTCGATTTCCCCTTTTATGGCTGTTAGCATTTACCTTATGTATTGAGGTGCTCCTATGTTGGGTGCATGCAGATTTACAATTGTTCTATCTTCTTTTTGGATTGATCCCTTGATCATTACTTAATGTCCTTCTTTGTCTCTTGTAATAGTCTTTATTTTAAAGTCTATTTTTTAAAATAGACTAAACACTTTTCATTTTAATGAAATCCAATTTATCCACTTTTTCTTTTGATCCTAATGCTTTTATTGACATAGCTAAGAATTTATTCCAAGTCAGAAAGATTTACTGCTGTATTTTCTTCAAACAGGTGTATGGTTTTTGCTCTTATTTAGGTCAATGATATATTTAGAGTTGATTTTTGTATATTGTGTATGGTAGAGGTGGCCTTAGGCTTTCCAGTTTTCCCAGCATCAGTTTTTAAATGGTCACTATTCTTTCCCCATTTGATGATCATAACACCTTGTCAAAAATCAATTGGCTACCGAAGAGTGGTTTTATTTCTGGATTCTCAATTCTATTCCATTCTGTTTGTGCTGATACTACATTGTTTATTATTGTAGCTTTGTCGTGAGTTTTGAAAAGGAGACGTTACCTGTGAGACCTTCAGATTTGTTCTTTTGTTTCTATATTGTTTTGGCTATTTGATGCTCCTTGCAAATTCTATATGAACTTGAAGACTGAGTTTTCATTTCTGTGAAAAAGACTGGGAATTTTGATCGGGATTGCATTGAATATGTAGATTGCTTTGGGAGTATTGCCATCTGAAAAATTATTAAGTGTTCCTTATATGAACACTGCATATCTTTCTGTTTATTTAGACCTTTTTAAATTTCTTTCAAAAATTTTTTGTAGTTTTGAGTGTATAAATCTAACAGTTCCTTGGTTAAATTGATTCCTAGTCATTTGATTCTTTTGTATGCCATTGTAAATAGACTCATTTTATTAATTTCTTTTTGGATTGTTCATTTCTGGCATATAGAAGCCTAACTGATTTTTGTGAGAAAATTTTCCACCCTGCAAATTTTCTGAATTTGTTTATGAATTTTAGTAGTTTTTGAGTGGATTCTTTGGTTTTTTTCTATATGTAGAATCATGCCATTTTTGAATAAAGATTGTTTTACACCTTTCTAATGTGGGTGACTTTTATTTCTTTTTCTTGACTAATTTCTCTGGCTATAACTTCCAGACAATGCTGAATAGCAGTGGTGTAGGTGGGCATTTTTGCCTTTTTTGTGTCAATTGAAATCATTATGTGGACTTTTTTCTCCTTCATTCTTTTCATGTATTACATTGACTGGTATTCTTATGTTGAACAAGCTTTGCATTACTGATATAAACACCACTTGTTCATGGTGTATAATCCTTTTAATATGCTATTGAATTTGTTTTGCTAGTATTTTTGATGAGGATTTTTTGCATCCATATTCATAAGAGAGATTGATTTCCTTCAAAAAGTAGTTCTTTAATTCTTAAAGGTAAATCCTAAGGAGTGATTGTGAGAATATCGACAACCTTATTAAAGAGTAGTCAAAGGATATGAAAAGACAGCTAACACAAAAGGGAATAGAAATAAATCTTTAATATAATTTCACATTAATCCTCAATTATAATGAGGAATGAAAAGTCAGCCTTTATCAAGATATCATTTTTTAACCATTAAGTTGACATACTCCTCAAATTGAAATATTCTTTATTGATAGAATTGGGGAGAGTGGTTGCAGACATTCTTATATATCATTGGTAGTGATGTGACCTGGTACAACATCTGTAGAGAGAAATTTGTCATTTTCTATCAAAATTGAAATGAATGAAACCTCTGACCCAGCAATGTTACTCCTGTGCATTTATCTGCAAATATAAGAACACAAATTATGTATGTATAATTTTACTCACTATTTGAAATATCAAAGATTTGTAACAAAATAAATGCTCATGAATATGGAATCAATTAAATATATCATATTATATTGAATAATAGAATGTCATGCTACTATGAAAAAATAAGTACAAAACAGCTAAGTATAGAATGGTTTATTAGTAGGCTACTATTTGTGTAAAATGGAAATTTAAGAATTTAAATTGTCTTGAAGTTTCTCGAAAATGTATCACAGGAAGCATAAATGACCTAAAAGCCTTCACCAACCACTTTGCCTTACAGTCTTATTTATCATGGTAGCTTCCTGCAGAAACTCTTAATTCTTCATAGCCCTTTCTTCCGGTCTCTCACATTGCATGTTGCTCTTTGTTTCCCCATCTCAACACTGCCCCCCAAAAGCCACAATGTGTCAAATTTTAATTATGAAGCACAATTTAACTTTTCTTTTCTTCCTTCAGTTCTGGATTTCCTTCATGATCTCCATGAGTGTGAGAGCCTCAGGAGAGCAGGCAAGACAAAAATACCCGTAGGGGGCTTCCCTGGTGTCGCAGTGGTTGAGAGTCCACCTGCCGATGCAGGGGACACAGGTTCGTGCCCCGGTCCGGGAGAATCCCACATGCCGCGGAGTGGCTGGGCCCGTGAGCCATGGCCGCTGAGTCTGCGTGTCCGGAGCCTGTGCTCCGTAACGGGAGAGGCCACAACAGTGAGAGGCCCGCGTACTGCAAAAAAAAAACCCAAAAAACAAAAAAAACCCCTTAGGCCTGGTGGGCTGGTAATGTGCTTAATGGAAGGCTGTGCATTCTTTTGGTTGTCTCTTATGCGTGAAAAGACAAAGGACTCTGTGAAAAACTGATGCAAGAGCTAACCAGATTTTTAAAAAACTATCAAAAAATTGAGTGTATTTATTTCTGTAGACCAACAAAATTGAGCCAGAAAATATAATGGAGAAAGGCCACATTTACTTTAAGTACAAGAGACATCAATCACTTAGCAGTTAAGGTTTGAAACCTTTATAGTTTAACAGAGAAAAGGCCATGTTTGCTTCATCACCATGAAGGACGTGTAGAGGGACAGTCTGAAAACAGGATTCCACTGCCAGGCTTCTCTCCCTGAGGCAAGGGCTAGAAGACACTTTTCTTCCCCCAAAACCTGATGGTTGAATGGGCACATTCTGTGTACCTGGACCTGATCTTTGAATCTGAGCTAGAAGAAACACAATCTCAGTTGGAAAACCTGTCATCTCAAAGATAAAGCTGCCTCCCTGTATTTGAGACTTGAACAAGTAAGCAGTGTTTGGCAGGAAAGAGCGCCCTGGAGGAGGCCCCTCTGTCTTGTCACTAACCTTACAGCAGGTGCCCGCACACTCTGCTCATCTCCAGACCAAGCCACACCTTTCAGATCTTTTCATCACACAGTACTTTGCCTAACCTGTTGGTTCTTTCCGTAGATCAAAGAAGTAGAAATGAAGTAGAAATGAGGAATAAGTAAGTAGCAAACGACCAGATCTCTTCCCTAGCTTCCCCTTCAGTCATCTTGCGAACACACTGTGTGAATAAGATAGCATCTAAAGAAAGATCACGAGGAGTTGATAAGTCTGCACAAAGCGGGGGACGGCAATCACTTTCACCCCCCCATCTCAATGATTCACTGAGATCACTTCCTTTTTCCTTTAAAAACCTTCATGGCCGAGCAGAAGCTTCAGAGAGGGTTTTTGGGGACACTGAGTCCACCGTCTCCCCAGGTTCCTGGGATTCTGATTAAAGGCAACTTTCCTTTCTACCAACTTTTGCAACTATTAATTTTTTTCAAGCCGTTGGACCTGACTTGTTAACAAACACTCTGACCTGAGGGTTGTCTTGTGGGTAGCGTGCAATTCAAATGGAAGCAAAGTTTCTAGGTGGAAACTGCCCAGAGGGTAAACAGAAAGTAGGACCATGCTACTGGCAGCTCTTTTTTTGCAGGTGTGGCTATAGAACATTGTGGATTCAGAGATCTGGGTGGTTTGCCTTGAGCCCTTGCTGAATACATGTCAGGAATGAGCAGAAGCAGAGGTGCCCGCTTGTTCTGCAAGCGACTGTGTGAAGTTTTCATGAGTAGGGTTACTTCCAATCTTAGGTGACAGTTGGTACAGAAATGGGGACAAGTCCATGTCCCCCGCTGTGGCATGGCACCCAACACTAGTCCTGTCACCACGGGGGTGGCAGCTTTGCAGGTCGCCTGTGTAAACTGTTTGAAAGGACTTTGATGTTCTCAGGTGGGGCTCAGCCCAGAGGTGGGAGCTGAAGGTTGTAGAAGGGGATCCTCTCTGGGCACGGGTGCGACTCTCCTGATTAACTAGTAGGCATGGAGAAAGACCCAAGTTCAAAGAGTTGGGTGTTCCAAGTCCTTTTATTTGGGGGTATTACAGATATCAGATTTTACGTATATTCTCTCGCTATGAAATGTGCCTCTGTGGCTTCAAGAACAGGCAAATTTACATGGAGTCATAAGGAGAGCAGACTACATGGAGGATAGAACCCACCAATCTTAAATTGCACTTCTAGTTATAATAAAATCTCTGTTATCCTGAGCTCATCTTATTGATTTAATAAAATGCTCATCAGAGTCACTTCTCACCCCTGCCCCCAATAAGGTTGTAAGATGGAAGAGAAAGTTCTGGTAACCATCTCTCTTCCTGGTTACACTTTCCACAGACAAAGAATGTTAATCATTTCTTGTGTACAGTTCACAAAATCTATATGCAAAACATAAATGTTGTTTGATCTTGTTTTAAGCAAGTGATATAATATTATACTAACTTATCTTGCTTTGTCACTCAATATTGGGGAATCCTTTTCTAGCAGCGTATTTAAATCTAGTTCATTCTCTGATTGTATCTTAAGTTTTTTATATATGTATTATAATTTATTTTTTCAGTTCTTATTGATTTACCTTTGAGTTTTGAATTGAAACAATTTCTTAAAAATTAAGTTGGATCCTAATTTTACAGCAAAAAAATGATGATAGAAATAAAGAGAAAAATACATGTTTAATAATCCAGGGTTCGTGTATTGATCAAATCTAGGGAAGAATAATACATTCCTTATATTGAAGCTATAGATTACTCACAAAGAAAAGATTGACAGATTCAAATTTTATGTAATTCAGTATTTTACAAAAACTTTTAAATGATGTTTAAAAAACCCCCAGCATTTACAGGAATAATTTTTGGATGCATTTAAGAGAATTTTTGGATGCATTTAAAAGAATATAACATTGCATTTGGTCAATGTTATATCAATTTTTTAAGTAAATGAATTAGTCCTAGGTTATTTAAATGACTCAGTGACATTTATAAGACATCCAAGTTCCCAAGAGACAGTGGACAAAGTGCATTTCCCAAAAGGGGGAATATTTATGGTAAACAGATATCATCTTCAGTAGCAATGAAAAATATAAATTAAATTATTGCAGACCAACATCAAGAAGCAAAATGAAGCCAATAAATATGATGAATGTAATACTCAGAAACAATGAAAGCCTCAGTGATATAATACGAAGAAACTGAATACAAAACAGCAATCATTCAGTGACAACAAATCATTAAGTATAGATTCTTACAGGGTCTCAGAGACAAAATACAAAAATAAAAGTAGTCGTTTTATGATGTGTTTATGTGTAATTATTTTAAATCTGGAAATATTGAAATTGTGTGTTATTCTTAATTTTAAAAAATGAGAAGAAACATTTAAGTATGAAATTCTTACGTCTGTCATTTACCTTTAAAGCATCAGCATTCTGTAATAGTTAAGTCTCTGTGCTCTCTCCATGTCGTGAGGCTCTCCATCAGGCACTATTCTATTTGCTGCCAGGAAGCATTTCTAATTCATCCTAGTGGCCTGAACACAGAGTGCCAGTCTGTAAGAGAATCAAAATACACAGGTACTAACGGACAAATTGCCAATTGAAAAAACATGGATCTGCCCATCTTTTGGTCCCTAGATGCTGGGGGGAATATTTAGGGCCAATAAAGTAAAGGTAGAGCTTTTCAGAAGCTGGGTGATTTCCATTTTTGCAAAATCCTTGAATATTAATAGAAAGGTAAGGAAAACCAAAACAGAAGACAACAGGTGTTATACAGTGTACTAGTTTGCTAGGGCTGCGAAAACAAACTACTACAGGCTGTTTAATTTTAAACAATTAAAACTATTTAGTTGTATTAAACAATACAAGTTTATCTTCCTACAGTAGTGGAGGCTAGAAGTCCAGGATCAGGTGTAGTAGACTTGATTTTGCCTGAGGCCTCTCCCCTGGCTGGCAGACGGCCACCTTCTCACTGTTCTCGCGTGGTCTTTTCTCTGTGCACATGCATGCCTGGGGTCTCCTCCTCTTCTTACAAGGACACCAGCTGTACTGGACTAGGGTTCCATGCTCATGACCTCACTTAACCTTAATTACCACTTTAGGTGCTGTATCTCCAAATATAGTTGTATTGGAGTTCAGCCCTCAGTGCATGCTTTTTGTGGGGAACACAGTTCAGACTGTAATGTACAGCGTATTTAAATACGACTTTGAATAAACTATCATATTCAATGGCACATTTTATAGAAAATATAATAAACATTTATTTATTATAACTTTGTTTGAAGGTAACATCACAAGGTAACATCTCAGAATCTTTGTGACCAGAAGTCCTAGGTCAGGTGACCACACTGCTCCCTCTCTCTCCTGTGATCTCCCAGGATGAGTGGTACCTAGATCCTGAAGCTGCCGGTAAAGAGTCCAGGTGGTGCACCCAGGATGTGTATTGGGGTTTGCATCTTTGTATGGAACTTGGGCAGTGGGAAACAGAAGATGGGAGACAGCTGAGCAGCTGAATCCCCCTCTATTTTCTCTTTGGTGAACTGCACTCAGAGAGTAGTACCCTTGGGCCCTCCTGGAAATCCTTCCAGAGAGGTTTCAGGTGGAGTAAAGTTGAGTGAACTCACCTTTGTATCTGAGCAGCAGCCAGTGCAGCAATGCATTGTGTCACTTTGCTTCACTCTTGTTTTTTGTTCACTTTCTTTCACCTTGTGTTTCCTCCTCAGGCTTGCACCCTCCCAAATAAAGTGTCAGCATTTTAATCCCTGCCTCAAGCTCTGCTTCTAACTCAGAAAACGCAGGTTAATACAATCGGTGTGTGAAATGGTTCTAAAAGACAAATGCTCAGGATGAGATTCAGGGCTCGATTCCCCATCTGTCTGAAACCATCCACTGTGGATGGTAAGAAGGATGACGATAACTCTTGGAATGCAGTTGCACCAAGATGACTTAAACTTGCACCTGGTTTAACTGAAAGGAAGTCAAATGGAGGGCAGGTGTAGGAAGATCAATTACGAGAAGAGAGTGATAGGCTTGGGACAGCACATTTCCATCTTAAGACAGTCTCTGAAGCCACAGCCCTTCTGGCAGCTGTAGAGGACCTCTTATTCTGGCAGCTTCTGGCGGACTTTACTGAAAATCTGGCCAGGAATCTGACTGCAAGGGAGACAGGTCTGCAAAGAAGACTAAACTGTGCAGACTTAGCCCATCTCCTGGATCACATCAGGGCCAAGAGGAGGGCCCCATAACCTGGGGTGAACACATTTCGGAAGACAAATCGGAGAGTCTCGAGCCCCTAAATTATCCTGGAGTCCACTTCACCAGGAGCAGCCCCCTCTCGCTACATAAGCCCTGTTCTCCAAGCCGACAGTTGAGGCTGAGCACTTCGCAGCCCACGTCAGGGCAGAGGTTACCCACAAGGAATTGCGGGCATTGCAGGACGCGACTAATATGCGCTATAAGTCCTGGGATCATGTGCGGGAGGGCGGGAGCCTGTGGGCCGGAGGGCTCAGATGGGGGGAAACGGACCCAGAGGGCTGCCCGGGACCACTTGGGTAACGACTCGTTGAGATCCCGCAGGAGCAGAGACTGCTGGGAGGGAGGGGTGGGGTGAGCTGTGTTGTTTGGCGCAGGGGCAGCACTCTGGGGAACTGGAGGAGACCAGGAGAAGGCGGTCTCGGTCAGGTCTAGACTTGGCTTCGTCCCCACCCATTGGCCCAGCGCTTCCCGCGCTGGGGACCGGGGTCCCCTAAGGCCCTGCCGGTCTCCGCCTGGGGCCCTTTCCAAAGGAAGGAGAGGAGAACGCCCTTGTGTGAGAATGGGCTCTGTCAGCCCAGGGGCTGGTCTCAGAGGAGGGGAGGTCTGCGTCCTGAGAGCCGGTGAAGGGGGAGGATGGGGGACGCCCAGCTGCATCCCTGACAGCGTCCGCGTGAGGGTCCCCGGCGCACGGAAGGGTATCTTATCTATTTATGTGCTATGTATGTCTGTATTTATAGACATGACGATTTTAATTTGTAAAGGGAATGGTGCTCCGAGATATAACTTGATGCTTTCATCTCCACCTGCCTACCCTATGTCTTCACCTTCACGTCTAAGAGATGCCTCAACCTCAACCACGTCCAAAGCCACGACTTTCTGCGGCCGCTCTCTTCCTGCAGGGCCCTCCCAGGAATGGACGCCTCTTCCTGTTTCTCAGCCCCAAACAACCGGGTCGTTTCCCGCTCCTTCCTCTTCCACAAGCTCCAGATCTCCGCCCGGGGAGAACTTACAACAGCAAGTGCGGGCGACACATCCTCTTCATTAGCAGGTGGCAGCCCGGCAACTCCTGCGGAAGGTCCAGCAGAGCCACACTCAGACCGGGTCACCCACAGAGCCGTGGGCCCTACTCCCTCCCACCAGCCCAGCTCTGCGGCCGCTGACGGGGCAGAAGGTATGGCCTCAGGCACAGCTGCAGGGTCTCTTGCTGCCTGGAGGGGTGTTTGTATGGACCTCAGCCCAGGCACACCTGGGGAGGGCTGGCCGGCAGGGTCAGGCTGCCCAGGTCAGCCAATCCTCGCCCCTCAGGGGCTCAGAGTTGCAGAAAATGGGCCTTGCTGCACCGGCCAGGTCCAAGGAACAGGTGTAAGGTCCTGAGGGTAAGGATGGATATGGGGCTGCACAGGACATTTTATGTATGTTTTCTTTTGCTACTATAATTCCCACCATGAAACACACACCAGTTAGGGAGAACCAGATGTGGAATGAAACACTCAATACTACTAACTTTTTAAAGCATCCAGTCCCCATTTTGATATCATTTTATAAAACTGTGACAGGGACTGCAGGAATAAATGCTTTAATTTGGTTCTGTAATTTACCCAATGTCCCTACTGAATTCAGAAGTATTCAAAGTTGGAGCAGGGCCATCCATTAAATGATGTGAGTCAGTTTGTAGCTTCAAGAAATGCCAGGTAAGGATTTGCCTGATGACCGAAAGCCTTTCAGGTTTGGATTCTGAGCCATGAAAACAAGACACTTATTTTGTATCTATAAGCCAAAATGTCACTGATGTTTAGAAGCTATTTTATCTTAAATGATTAAAAGTTATAATATATAGTATAAATCCTGAATATTGTTTCTATAAATACTGAAAGCCATTGACGTCAAAGAAGATATCCATTTATCAAATTAACATTTATGACTTTTATAATATTAATTTTCTTCTAATTGAATTATACTTCCTCAATCTGCCGAGATCAATTTCTTTGGATTCCTCTGAAGGATTATCTCTATATCATATTTCATAATTTTCTGCCACCTTTCCTGGAAGTAGGAACAGGTGGCAAGTGGCTCTTCTATAAAAAGGCTAAATTTGGGTAATATGTTTTTGTAATATATTTTTTCATAAATGTCCACAAGCGGGCCGATATATGAAATTTATATCTTCAGATCAAATAAATTAGAGGGTATTCAGTCACTTAAGTGTTTTTTTAAACATTTCCCGTCTTTGAGATATCTGCTAATATGGGAGAAATGATGGAAAATACAGGGTCTCTGCCTTAAATTAGTTCACACAGTGTGGTTGAAAAGATGAGAATTAGTAAAATATATAATTCAATAAGATAATGTTAAGGGCCATAAGGGAGACAAAGATAAATTGTCATGAGAGTTCAAAAAAGGAATCGTTTTGTTTAGCTGAAATGGATCGGGGAGATTGTTGCTTTTGAATATTTTTTATTTCAAAAATATTTCTGTACATTTTGAGCAAATTTACAAATGAGTATCTTAAAAAAGAAGTGGTTCTCCTCTAAATATTATAAGTAATGAATTTAATTTACTAATTCATTGTAATTATTAATTTAGTTAATTATTGGTAGCAATAATTATTATGTCTAATAAACAGAAACTCATAAAAAAAATGATAGGAACCAGATAATTATCTCTGACATATTCGTAAAAGTCCACAGGACAATTTGACTTCCAACAAAATTTTTTAGTTATACATTCATACATCTCTTGCTTACATTCCCAAGCATCATTTCTAATAATTTCCAAGACCAGTAGTGGTCAGACATTAACCAAAGCTGTTCGATTATGTAAATACTTTAATGACAGCCTGTCTCTGCCTGTCATAATCCTTTGATTATATATATTCTTGACCTCTACAATTAAATCCTTAGGCTGTTATATCCTTTTGTCCTCTTCACATGAAAGAATTGTAGCTTTTCTCGACTACAAATATGTCTCCAGCTCAGATCTATAATAAATGGTAACCTATCTTTCTTTTTTCTACCTAACACTTTTGAGATGTAGTTACTAGCTGTTCACCCTCTATGCTATGTTGGTTTTGTGCTACAGATTTTAAAATCTTTCAAAAAAACCTCCAAAGTCTTAAGCCTTAATTTTGGTAGAATTTAAAGCCCTTACTATTCCTCCTGGGAGTTTCCTACCAGTTTTTATTTTTCTATTTTTCACTGATGTGTTTTTCTTACTCTGTATCCAACACAGAATATCCCCAGGATAAATATAAACTTCACACATACTATGAAAATGCTTTGTCTAGCGGCAGGGACTCTGCAAGAACATTTGGAAAAATCTTCTTTTCTTTTCTGCTTTGACTTTCATTTTTCTTTGTGAAATTCCAAAGAATAGCTCATGTGTTCCAATTCAGAAGAGTCTTATGGAAGGTGACAGCTTATGCCAGTATTTATTTCCCCTGCGGAAAAAAAAGGGTGAACAAATAAACCCCACGTGTCTCTTTTCCTTGGTGAGAATACCGTAACTTCTCTGTTGGATCCAGTTTAGTCACAGGTCTGAAAGCAGAATCCAAAAATCTACAGTTTATTCATCTGACTTGTTTAATGAGTATTTTGAGACAATTGCAGATTGCTAAAATACTAACTTAATTCTTTTTTAATGTAAATTTATTTACTTATTTATTTTATATTTGGCTGCATTGGGTCTTCATTGCTACGCGCAGGCTTTCTCTAGTTGTGGCGAGCAGGGGCTACTCTTCGTTGCGGTGCACAGGCTTCTCATTGTGGTGGCTTCTCTTGTTGCAGAGCACGGGCTCTAGGCGTGTGGGCTCAGTAATTGTGGCTCGTGGGCTCTAGAGGGCAGGCTCAGCAGTTGTGGCGCACGGGCTTAGTTGCTCCGTGGCATGTGGAATCTTCCCGGACCAGGGCTCGAACCCGTGTCCCCTGCATTGGCAGGCGGATTCTTAATCACTGCACCACCAGGGAAGCCCTATCTTAATTCTTAAAATGTGAAATTGTGTTGAAATTACGGAAAATTTTCAAGGCATATTCTCAATTTTATAATTTCATAATCAATGTACTGCTATGTAAATGTACAGAAACAAATTGGACCATATTTTAAGATAACAGACCATGATTTAGAACTTGCCTTAGTAGTATTATAGAATAATCACCATTCCCATTAATTAGAGACACAGTAACAGTTATTATTCATGTAAATACTTTTAAAAGTTGTTCAAGTCTCTTTGGGAACAGTATAGATTCTAAAAATGCACTACTCTTTACCATAATGCAAATTAATTCTTCCTGAAAAGGATGATTTTGTTTTTTTTTTTACAAAATGGTATTTAAAAAAATATCTTTATTGGAGTATAATTGCTTTACAATGGTGTGTTAGTTTCTGCTGTATAACAAAGTGAATCAGCTATACATATACATATATCTCCATATCTCCTCCCTCTTGCGTCTCCCTCCCACCCTCCCTATCCCACCCCTCTAGGTGGTCACAAAGCACCGAGCTGATCTCCCTGTGCTATGTGGCTGCTTCCCACTAGCTAGCTATTTTACATTTGGTAGTGTATACGTGTCCATGCTACTCTCTCAATTCATCCCTGCCAGCAGGGGCAGAGAAGGAATGAAGATATAGACGTAGAGAATGGACTTGAGGACATGGGGGGCGGGAGGGAAGGGCTAAATGGTATTAAAATAGTTTATTTTATTTGCATATACATTTTTAAATTTAAGTAGAGTTGATTTATAATATTGTGTTACTTTCAGGTGCACAGCAAAGTGATTCTGCTTTATATATATATATATATATATATATATATATTTCCATTATCGGTTATTATAAGATAATGAATACTGTTCCCTTTGTTATACAGTAAATCCTTCTTGTTTATCTACTATTATGTTTACTAATATGTATCTGTTAATCCCATACACCTCATTTATCCATCCCTCCCCGCCTTTCCCCTTTGGTAACCATAAGTTTGTTTTCCATGTCTGTGAGTGTGTTTCTGTTTTGTAAATAAATTCATTTGTATTATTTTTTAAGATTCCACATATAAATGATATATGATATTTGTCTTTCTCAGTCTGACTTACTTCACTTAGTGTGATAATCTCTAAGTCCATCAATGTTGCTACAAATGGCATTATTTCATTCTTTTTTATGGTTGGGTAATATTCATATATATGTATATGCCACATCTTCTTTAACCATTCATCTGTTGATGGATATGTAGGTTGCTTCCATGTCTTGGGTATTGTAAATAGTGCTGCTATGTACACTGGGGTGCATGCATATTTTCAAATTAGAGTTTTCATCTTCTCCAGTTCTATTTTTAGTATTTTTAAGGACCCTCCATACTGTTCTCCACAGTGGCTGCACCAATTTACATTCTCATCACCAGTGTAGGAGGGTTCCCTTTCCTCCACACCCTCTCCAGCACTTGTTATTTGTAGACTTTTTGATGATGGTCATTCTGAGGTGTGAGGTGATACCTCATTGTAGTTTTGATTTCTGTTTCTCTAATAATTAGTGATGTTGAGCATCTTTTCATGTGCCTGTTGGCTATGTGTATGTCTTCTTTGGAGAAATGTCTATTTAGGTCTTCTGCCTATTTTTTGACTGGGTTGTTTGTTGTATTGATATTGAGCTGCATGAGCTGTTTGTATATTTTGGAAATTAATCCTTTGTTGGTTATATTGTTCGCAAATATTTTCTCCCATTCCATAGGTTGTCTCTTAGTTTTGTTGATGGTTTCCTTTGCTGTGCAAAATCTTTTAAGTTTGGTTAGGTCCCATTTTGTTTATTTTTCCTTTTATTTCTTTTGCCTTGGGAGACTTATCTGGGAAAATATTACTATGATTCATGTCAGAGAATGTTTTGTCTATGTTCTTTTCCAGGAGTTTAATGGTGTCGTGTCTTGTATTTAGGTCTTTAAACCATTTTGAGTTTATTTTGTATATGTTGTGAGGGAGTGTTCTAATTTCATTGATTTACATGAGGCTGTCCAGCTTTCTCAACACCACTTGCTGAAGAGACATTTTCTCCATTGTATATTCTTGCCTACCTCATAGAAGATTAATTGACTGTAGGTGTACAGGTTTTTTTCTGGGCTCTCTATTCTGTTCCACGAGAAAATGTTGAATGCTCGGGGTTAAGCGTGAACTCACTTGCATACACACACAACTTTGTCCATCTTTTACTTCATTGTAATCACTTTACAGCTGTGAAATTCAACTTTCCATCTATTCTGCACTTCCATCTACATAGGTGACCAACAGTTGGAGGAAAACACGTCCATGCCAACTGGCCTTACATTAAATTTATGATCACTAATCTTTTGTGAACCCCTGTTCCACTGCCATGCTGTATTTCTCTTTATGCACTCCTAGCTAATTAGCTAACTCTCTTAATTAGCTATTTTATAGTCTCTCTTCGGGAATCTTCAATGCCTCTTTCCTCATCTTCACTCTCCGTTGATGAATTTAATTTCCATTTCACTGAGAAACAAGATGTAATCAGAGACCGTACACAGGCTCATTCTGTTACATCTTCCCATTTACTGCATCTGGGCGTATTTGCTCTTCCTTCTCTCTTTTGCAGTGAATGTACTGTCTGCACTTCTGACTTAGGACGACACCTCCATCTGTGAATGAAATCCCAACCATTTGCTATTAAGGACACCGTAGCAGCCGTTCTTCCTTTGCTCTGATGCATCATCATTTTTCTTTCTATATTTCATCTTTCTCATCGTATACATAGGCTACTTTTCTCCCTTGTTAAATGAAAACAGAACAAAAGTGTTCACTCATTACATATTCTAACTCCCACCCTATTTCATTCCTTCCATTCACAGCAAAATCTCCCCAGAGTAATGTCCACCTGCTGGCTCCAAGCTCTCTCCACCCGTTTTCTTTGGAATTTTCCTTTTCTTTTTTTTTTTTTAACATCTTTTTGTACAATTGCTTTACAATGGTGTGTTAGTTTCTGCTGTATAACAAAGTGAATCAGCTATATCTTTGGAATTTGCTTTACTCACATTTTCCATCCTTGCTTTTCCATAATAACTGGTCATGTCTAGGTCTTCAATTACTGCTCACTGCTCATACAGTCCTCAGACCTCCTTGTACTGATCAGCATCTCTGGACATAGTGGATTCCCTGTCCTTCTGTTTAGGACCTCACACTGTCCGGGTCACTTCCTACCTCTCCGGTCACGTTGGCTGCTGTCTCCTTATTGACCGGATCTACCAGTGTTGGTTTGCTCACAGGGCTGAGTCCTTGGACTTCTCATTCGATTCAAACTCATTCCCTAAGTGTGGATCCTATGTCCGTGAGTAATGTTCATATGCTAATGACCCCCAAATGTAACTGCCAGTTGAGACTGGTGACTATTTATTAGGCATCCATTCTCAACACATCCCAAACTGAACTCTCCCTAAAGCTGGTTGCGCCTGCGCCTTCTCCAGCTCAGTAAATGTTAACACCATTTTTCTAGTTGCTTGGTACAAAACTGAATCCATCTTTCTGTCTTTCTCTCACTCCCTCTACTCGTTCAGAAGCAAATTAAAATGCATGCAGAATCTGGTTCTGCCATAGTTATTCTACCATCAGCCATCATTCTTCTTCTTGGATATTTACAATAGTTTCTATTTGCCTGTTTTCCTCCATGGCGTTTCTCCCTTTGATCTTTCCTCGATGTAGAAGACAAGATGGTAACAAGTCAGCTTGTGTTACTCCCGCTCAAAACCCTTTGAGAGCTTCTCGTCTCATTGAGAACAAAACTTAAAACCTCACAGATTTCTGAAAACGACCTCTGAGGTCGTCTTCTGTAACTTTCCTTCTTGCTCACTCTGTTCCAGTCACCAGGCTCCTTGCTGACCATCAAAATAAAGAGTGTCACTCTTGACGTGGGCCTTTGCACTTGCTGTTCCACGTGCCTAGAAATTTTTTTTAAATTAATTTATTTTTAATTAATTTATTTTTAATTTATTTATTTTTGGCCGTGTTGGGTCTTTGTTGCGGCGCACAGGCTTCTCATTACGATGGCTTCTCCTGTTGCGGAGCACGGGCTTTAGGCATGTGGGCTTCAGTAGTTGTGGCACGTGGGCTCAGTAGTTGTGGCTCGCGGGCTCTAGAGCGTAGACTCAGTAGTTGTGGCACACGGGCTTAGTTGCGCCGCGGCATGTGGGATCTTCCTGGACCAGGGCTTGAACCTGTGTCCCCTGCATTGGCAGGTGGATTCTTAACCACTGCACCACCAGGGAAGCTCCTAGAGCTTTTTATCTAAATAGACTCCCTGATTATTTCCTTCCATTTTCTACTCAGATGTAGCTCTTTTGGTGAGGCTATCTCTGATATTGTCTCTAAACTTTCCATCCCTCTTCCTTGCTTTATTTCTCCATGGCACTAATTACCATCTAAGATATTACAGTGGACCCTGGAACAACACAGGCTACAATTGCATGGGTCCACTTATATGTTGGTTATTTTTCAATAAATATTACAATGCTACAGTACCATGTGATACATGGTGGTTGAATCCCCAGATGCATGCGTGAGCTGCAGATATGGAGATTTTCCTCTTAATAAGTGCCGGGGTGGGGTAGGGCCCGCACCTCTGTGCTGTTCAAGATCAACTCTCTATATTTTACTTATTGATTTGTTTATTGCTTGTCTCTTTCCACTAGAAAGTGGATTCCAGGGAGCTAGGTATTTTTGTTTGTTTTATTTATTGTTAGAGCAGCACCAGTGGTTAGAATATAGACTATCTGGCATACAAAGTTGCTTAGTAAATAAGTGTAAAGTGAATGAATGGATGGATAGATGGAGGATACACTGTAGTGTTTAAATAACATCACTGTTCCCTTCCATGTCATTCGTTTAATAAGTGCTGATCATCTACTAAGCTAAATATTGGAGTCACAAAAGTTAACATTACACAGTCCCTGCCTTTGAGGAGCTCTCAAATTACTAGTGAAGGATAATATGAAAAGGATGATCATTATGATAGCAAGTGCAGGATTTTGTTAAAGAGGCAAACATTTGATGAAATCAATCAGGTTGAGTCTTGAAAAACAGGTAAGATAAATAGAAGCACGGAAATACGGGAGAGATGGCTGAGGTAGTGGAAGCAGCGTGAACTGGACACTGAGGTGAGAAAGGGCGTGGGCAGCCGCTGAGTCTGTCTGGGAGAGAGAAGTAGGGGGTGACAGTGACCCCATCTAAGGCAGCAGTGCTGTTCTGTGATTTTAAATAAAATCTATGGGATTCATCCCAACCGGGGAACAAGAGTGCCCTAAATCAATTATTGAAGATTCAAGCCCAGAATATCCCAATTTCTTTCTAGTAAGAAAAAAATTTATCGTGATTTAGAAAATCATTAGAAAACTATTTCCAAAAGTACTCTTTCCCAAATTCCTAGAACTGTTTGGGGAAAGAAGTTAACTTTTGTTTTAAAAGGGTTCTATATATCCACAGATATATATACGCCATATTTTTCACATCAAATTCAAAATGTTGGTGCAAAACTAGACAGAATAATAAGCAGATGGATCCTTCATAAACACTTTTAGATAATGATCTCTATACTAGAGATGCTAAATGTTTTCTTCCAGTCTCCAAGCTAGGATTTGTTATTTCCTGTTGCTTATTGAAAATTCATTCTCCAACACCCCTGCCAACCCCAAGTTTTAATCAGAATCTCTGGGGGTGGGGCTAAAAGATTAGCATTTTTAGCAACTTTCCTATTGATTCCAATACAAATAAGGTTTGAGAACCTCGGCTTTCAAGTTGTAGGTTTTGTGTGTGTGTGTGAGAGAGAAAAAGGACAAATATACTAGAATTGAAAGAGATGTGTGCTGCTCTGTATTGACCTCCTTACCTAATGCAGGATTGTCTGCTATGAAACCACTAACAGGCAAGCAGTAAGACCTTGGTTACTGAGACATATTTTAGCTCATGGACTATGTCTCCTGTTTCTATTGGTGTTTAAGACCTGCTTCAACAGACTCTGACATAACAAGTGGTCAATGATAATAATGATGATGATGATGATAATTGTTTCTAATCCCAATCATTTTTGCTTTACTTTGAATTAATTTTCTCTCTTTTAGTTATTTCTGGAACTTAGAGGACTCTGATCCTCCGTTTCATCACCAGAATCAATGTAACTTGACAATGGTCATTGCTTGACAATGATTTTTTCACTTTTAAGTCTAGGAAAGTCCATATTTCTCTTAAAGATCTATTTTTCTACATCCCCTTCAACGTTTTCATATCTCTTTAAATGTGGGTTGAGTGACTTTCCTGGATCTAGACTTCTGTGTGACAAAGATCAGATTAGATCTCTCAGAAGGTGCCGCATTGCCAACCAATGTGTCAATACCCTACTAGAAAGTGGAACATATGACTTTTGGTCACATTTTATTGGTGAGAGCTTAGTTATGTGGTTCCCCCTAACTTCGAACTATTGTGAGCAGCTTTAATTCTATTTCTATGGAGGAGAGAAAAAAAGCACACGTTTGGGTAGACAAACAGCACACAACTCCAATACTCTTTAGTGGGTTGAGGAAAAATCAGTTACCCAAATTGGCTAAGATTATATTTTTATGATGATAAAATTGTATTGCATGCTTTTCTTTTTCCTGTATGGAAATGATCATATGATATTTCTTCCCTAGTCAATAAGAATTCGATTTGACTTTCTAATGTTAATTTTTCCTTTCCTTCCAAGAATTAATTAAAATTCATAATTTGTCTCTTGAATCCATCACTGGATTCAATCTGCTAAAACATTTTTTAAGATTTTTGCATATATGTTCATCAATAAGACTGAGTTTAATTTTCTCTTTTAAATATAATACCTATCCAGTCTTAATATGAATAAAATAATATGGGGTCATCAATAAAGTGATCTGAGGATCTTGGCAGAGGTTTGTCTGTTTCATTGGTTTTTTCAGAAGTCCTCTTTGGCTTGTTGAGTTTCTCTTTATTACCTGTGTCCTTTTGCTTTTGCATTAAGTACTATTCTTATCTTTATAACTTACCTTTTTTTTTTTTTTTTTTTTACAAATCATTGTTGATCTCCTAAGTTCTTTTCTTAACTTTTTGATTTTATGCTCAAACCAATCTTCAGGCCCAATTTTCAAAAATAAGTGTTTAATACATTAAGTACTTTAAAAATATGCTTTATTATTCTTTTCAATCAATTCTAAGTATTTACTCACTTGCATATTATTTCTTTCTTTGTCTCCTGGCTTGTTTAGAAACTTATTTCATAAAAGTTTTAAACACATGTAATTTGTAAATTTATCTTTTTATGTTGGTTTACATTGCGATGAGGAAATACAGTGTGTATGAGCTCAACTGTTCGTAACTTGTTAGAATTTACTCTAAATGTTTATAGAATAAATGTTATAGAATAGCATTTGCATGGTTAATGTTCATTAATTTTTTATGGTTGCTTGAAAATAATGTATTCTTGAAACAATAGAAATATTGAGTTTCAAAGTTTCAATGTCTGCCTTCAACTTTTTAATTGTCAAAATTTTCTTTTCAAACTCCAGTGTGAGAAACTGTTTTCGGAGAAAATTTCTGTCTTCCTTTTGACTGAAAACATTCTAATTTATTCTCAATCTTGAATGATATTCTAAGTAGGTATAAAATTATAGAGCAAATTATCATTTGTTTTCAGCACTTGGAAGATGTTACACTCTTTTGGTTTCTGTTGTTGTTGCTGAGTTGTCCTCTATCACAGAAATGTTTATTTCTTTATAGATCATCCCTCCTTTTCTCTATGATTGCTTTTAGGGGGCATTCCATAGTTTGATGGGTTGTGTCCTTTCATTATAGTCTGAGTAGTGGAAAGTGATTACTATTTAAGACATATGTATTAAATTGTGGAAAAAAAATGTGACCAACAGCACATAAATAAAACATTAAGCTTCCTCTTCCCCAGCACTGATTCCTGGCACCCATGTCTCGGCCTGGGCAGGGGCCCCACCACTCCCTATTATTTTCCTTGTTTCTAGGACATACTATGTGCTAAGTGTCCCCAAAACAGATCCTGTATTTTTAACCTGCTTGGTCTGTGATGGTTAGGTTTGTGTCAACTTGACTGTATACAAGGTGCCCAGATACTTGGTCAACATTATTCTGGGTGTTTCTGTGAGGGTGTCTGGGTAAGATCAACGCTCGAGCCTATATACTGAGTAAAGTAGACCATCTTCCCCAGTGTGGATGGGCCTCATTCTACCCATTTGAAGGTTTCTTTAGAATGAAAAGGTTGACCCTCTATGAGGGAGGAGGACCTCTTCCTCCTGATGGTTGGAGCTGGGACATTGGTCTTTTCGGACTTCGTACCTGAACCAAAACGTAGGCTTTGCTTGGGTCTTGAGCCTGTGGCTTTCAGACTTGAACTTTCTCCATCAGCACCCTTGTCTCAGGCCTTAGGACCCAGACTGGACCCTCACACCCGCTCTCCTGGGGCTCCAGCTTGCCACAGACAACCTTGGGACTTCTCTGCTTCCATATCATGTGAGCTAACTCCTTACGACAAATCTTAAAATAAATAAGTACATAACAGTCCTTTGGAGACTCCAAACTAATACATGGTCTTATTCCATTTGTTCCTGTTATGTTATCTCAATTGTCAAAATCATGCCAATCTTTTAAGGTCTTAGCTAATAACAGATTGGCTATAAAGACTTCCCCTCTGCCTTGATAGGACAATGTTTCACAAAGGAACATTGTGGGAGTCGTGGGCTCTGAGTGTACATTACGAAGAAGGGCAGTTAGAAAGGCTGCATGGAATAGTTTGGCTTTAACTGACAGGTTTTGGTAGGACTGAGGAGGACAGTGTTAGTATTCATTGAGAATCTATATGTACTGATGTTTGCAGTCAGGATTCTTATTGCAAACAGCAGAAACTGATTCTGATTTACCTAGGCCTAAAAAGAATTTATCACGAAGACTCAAAAATGGGCAAGAGGCAAGGTCATTGAAGTGGGCAAACCACCGTCAAGGTCACCCCACACTGGCCTTGGTGCTGACACAGCTTCTGATGAGTGGACGCACCTCCATCAGTGGAAGCTGCCGGGCACCATAGTGCAAAAGCAGACATTGCTTCTACCATAATGGGTTCTAAACCATTACTGGATTTTTTATTTTTCAGGTAGGGTCACCCATCTAGGAAAGTACCATCTGACTGGTTAGGAATATGACAGTTGTCCATGCCTTATTCATATTATTCAGGAAAAGCAAGTATCTGGGGGTTGTTTGGAGGAAAGGGAGGAGACTTGCCCTTCCCAAATCTCAGACCTTAAAAGCAGAAGGAGTTCAGATTCTGGGGAGCAAAAGCATAACCAAACATAAGAAAAAAAAATCATTGTAGTGGCTTTAAAGATAGTTTAAAAATTAATTCCCAGGAAAATATAAAAAGTACATATCATTAGGACTTTGTGCTGTTTGTGCTGGATGCACGGGCGTGGCAGGGTGGGAGCGTGCTCTTGGGAGGCCAGGGCTCCTGGCCTGGAATTAAGCCCAGTGTGGTGATTCTTAGGGTTCCACTGCTATCTGGTACCTGACTGTCACTTAACCAGGGGGGCGGCTGTGACCCCAGAATCAGTAGTAAAAATCTGAAAATACTCAAACTGAATGAAGGTGGCAGGCAGCTTAGCTGGAAAAGGTACAGACATCAGAGTCACTCCTACCTGGATTGTGACACAGAACCTATCGATTAACTGTGATAGTTTGTCAAGTTTTTTTTGTTTGTTTGTTTGTTTTTAACCTATCTGAGCTTGTTTTCCTAGATGTAGAAATGGGAAACAATAGCAACTTCACTGGGTTTTGGTGACCATTAAATGAGATTATCCAAGTTAAAAAAATGTACATATTATTTTATACACTTTACATAAGATAGTCTGAGCATTTAATAAATTACTTTCTAAAATTTATACAGAAATAAATGTAATAATGGATCGAGTAATTGTATGACAACTGTGCTATAAATCTTGGTAACTCAAGGCATCATGGATTCAGAAAGATCTCTTTAGAACCGAGTATAAATTATACATTTTTATAGAGCTCTATTTAGTCAATTAATTTGAAATATCACTGCAAATTATGAAGCATGAAAAAAAATGAGTTCTAAGAGAAGTTTAGGCAATCATTTGACCAATGCCCAAGGTGCTGATCCTTATGACAATCGACAGGCCACGATCAATATATTTCCCATCCCCTGAATAAACCTACCTTTGCACAGGATTGAAGTGTAAGGGCGCAGTGCCAATAAGGGCAAAGACATAATTTTGGAATGTTATGTATTCAGGGTTATAGCTGCTGTCCTTTGGAAACCCTACGTCAGAAAATGGATTAAAGAAGGAGACTATTGGTGGAAGACCTGAGTTAAAAAGAAAATTTCTGAACCTTCATTTATATTCTGAAATAGGGGGAGATAACTCTCCGTACTTATGTTACTTATGTTGGATTCTGTTTGCTACTATTTTGTTGAGGATTTTTGCGTCTATGTTCATCAGTGATATTGGCCTGTAATTTTCTGTTTTTGGTGACATCTTTGTCTGGTTTTGGTATCAAGGTGATGGTGGCCTCATAGATTGAGTTTGGGAGTGTTCCTCCCTCTGCTGTATTTTGGAAGAGTTTGAGAAGGATAGGTGTTAGCTCTAAATGTTTGATGGAATTCACCTGTGAAGGCATCTGGCTCTGGGCTTTTGTTTGTTGGAAGATATTTAATCACAGTTTCAATTTCTGTGCTTATGACTGGTCGGTTTATATTTTCTATTTCTTCCTGGTTCAGTCTCAGAAGGTTGTGCTTTTCTAAGAATTTGTCTATTTCTTCCAGGTTGTCCATTTTATTAGCATATAGTTGCTTGTACTAATCACTCATGATCCTTTGTATTTCTGCAGTGTCAGTTGTTACTTCTCTGTTTTCACTTCTAATTCTATTGATTTGAGTCTTCTCCCTTTTTTTTCTTGATGAGTGTGGTTAATGGTTTATCAACTTTGTTTATCTTCTCAAAGAACCAGCTTTTAGTTGTACTGATCTTTGCTATTATTTCCTTCATTTCTTTTTCATTTGTTTCTGATCTGATCTTTATGATTTCTTTCCTTCTGCTAACTTTGGGTGTTTTTTGTTCTTCTTTCTCTAATTGCTTTAGGTGTAAGTTTAGGTTGTTTATTTGAGATTTTTCTTGTTTCTTGAGGTAGCATTGTGTTGCTATAAACTTCCCACTTAGAACTGCTTTTCCTGCATCCCATAAGTTTTGGGTCATCATGTTCTCATTGTCACTTGTTTCTAGGTTTTTAAAAAATTTCTTCAGTGATCTCTTGGTTGTTTAGTAGCATATTGTTTAGAGTCTAGGTGTTTGTATTTTTAAAGGTTTTTTCTGTGATTGATATCTAGTCCCATAGCATTGTCCTCAGAAAAGATGCTTGACACGATTTCAATTTTCTTAAATTTGCCAAGTCTTGGTTTGTGACCCAAGATGTGATCTATCCTAGAGATTATTCTTTGTGCTCTTGAGAAGAAAGTGTATTCTCTTGGTTTTGGATGGAATGTCTGATAAATATTAATTAAGTCCATCTTGTTTTATGTATCATTTAAAGCTTGTGTTTCCTTATTTATTTTCTGTTTGGATGATCTATCCATTGGTGTAAGTGGGGTGTTCAAGTCCCCTACTATGATTGTGTTACTGTCGATTTCCCTTTTATGGCTGTTAGCATTTGCCTTATGTATTGAGGTGCTCCTATGTTGGGTGCATAGATGTTTACAATTGTTCTATCTTCTTCTTGGATTGATCCCTTGATCTTTATGTAGTGTCCTTCCTTGTCTCTTGTAATGGTCTTCATTTTAAACTGTATCTTTTCTGATATGAGTATTGTTACTCCAGGTTTCTTTTGATTTCTATTCACATGGAATATCTTTTCCCTCCCCTCACTTTCAGTCTGTATGTCTCCCTATGTCTGAAGTGGGTCTCTTGTAGACAGCATATATATGGGTCTTGTTTTTGTATCCATTCAGCCAGTCTGTGTCTTTTGGTTGGAGCATTTAATCCATTTACATTCAAGGTAATTATCAATATGTACATTCCTATTACCATTTTCTTAATTGTTTTGGGTTTGTTTTTGTAGGCCTTTTCTTTCTCTTCTGGTTCCTGCCTAGAGAAAATCCTTTAGCATTTGTTGTAAAGCTCGTTTGGTGGTGCTGTATTCTCTTAGCTTTTGCTCGTCTGTAAAGCTTTTGATTTCTCTGTCGAATCTGAATGAGATCCTCGCTGTGTAGAGTAATCTATTTTGTAGGTTTTTCTCTTTCATCACCTTAAATGTATCTTGCCACTCTCTCTGACCTGTAGACTTTCTGCTGAAAGATCAGCTGTTAACCTTAGGGGATTCCATTGTATGTTACTTGTTGCTTTTCCCTTGATGCTTTTAATATTTTTTCTTTGTGTTTAATTTTTGTTAGTTTGATTAATTTATGTCTCAGTGTGTTTCTCTTTGGGTTTATCCTGTATGGGACTCTCTGCACTTCCTGGACTTGATTGACTATTTCCTTTCCAATGTTGGGGAAGTTTTTGACTATAATCTCTTCAAATATTTTCTCAGACCCTTTCTTTTCTCTTCTTCTTTTGAGACACCTATAATTCGAATTTTGTTGCACTTAATGTTGTCCCCGAGGTCTCTGAGACTCTCCTCCATACTTTTCATTCTTTTTTCTTTATTCTGCTCTGTGGCAGTTACTTCCACCCTTCTATCTTCCAGTTCTCTTATCCTTTCTTCTGCCTCATTTATGCTGGTATTGATTCCTTCTAAAGTATTCTTGATTTCAGTTATTGTGTTGTTCATTACTGTTCGTTTCCTCTTTAATTCTTCTAGGTCTTGTTAAATGTTTCTTGTATTTCCTCTATTTTATTACTGAGATTTTGGATCATCTTTACTATCATTACTCTGAATTCTTTTTCAGGTAGTTTGCCTATTTCTTCTACATTTATTTTGTCTTGTGGGTTTTTTATCTTGCTCCTTTACCTTCAAGATATTCCTCTGTCTTCTCATTCTGTCTAATTTACAGTATTTGAGGTCTCCTTTCCCCAACCTGCAGGGTCGTAGTTCCTCTTGTTTCTGTTCTCTGTCCCCGGTGGTGAGGTTGGTCCAGTGGCTTGTGTAGGCTTCCTGATGGAAGAAACTGGTGACTGCATTCTGGTGGGTGGAGCTGAATCTTTTCCCTCTGATGAGTAGGGCCATGTCAGGTGGTGTGTTTTGGGGTGTCTGTGAGCTTAGTATCACTTGAAGTAGTCTGTGTGCTGATGGGTGTGTTTGTGTTCCTGTCTTGTTTGTTGTTTGGTGTAAGACGTCCAGTGCTGGGAGCTGCTGACAGTTGGGTGGAGCTGGGTCTTGGATTCAGATAGAGGTCTCAGTGAGAGCTCTCAGTGACTAATCTTCCCTGGTGCTTGGAATTCTCTAGTGGTCCAGCGTCCTTGACTCAGTGCTCTCACCCACCTGAGGCCCAACTTCTGGTCGAGGAACCAAGACCCCACAAGTTGCTCATCCTGGCAATAAAGGGAATTAAAATAAAAAGACTAACACACCCCAGACAAATGGGAAAAAGTAAAATCAAACAAACAAAAACAGAAACAAGGAAACACACACACAGACAAAAGAAACAAAAACTGAACCAAATAAATCAAAAAGCAAGAGAACAACCAGACAAATAAAAGAATCTAAGAACAATATCAAACAATTAAAAATAAAGCTGACAAAAACACAAAACCACAAAACAGAACCGAAGCAGAGTGCCAGCTTTGTACTCCAGACTTAGTGATTATCACATAGAGGTTGTGATAAGGCATTTTGTACCTATTGGGTGTGTAGCTTTTTAAAGGCAAGGACAATATTTATGAGTCTCTTTACCATTCACCATCTCTGCCTACTCCCAGCCTAGCTCAGGCTTCAGACTGACTAGATGGTTAGTTACCTATTAAAGACAGGATGAGTGAGTGGGTTTATCAGGCTGCGCAGTGCTGTGGGTGCCTGTCTCACTGGAGGCTGAAGAGCCTGGAGTACATGGCATGTATCAGAGCTGGAAGACAATGCCATTCCCTTTAAAATATATATTTTATTTATTTATTTGGTTGTGCCAGGTTAGTTGCAGCAGGTGGGCTCCTTAGTTGCGGCTCCAGGGCTCCTTAGTTGTGGCATGCAGGCTCCCCAGTTGTGGCATGCATGTGGGAATCTAGTTCCCTGACCAGAAACTGAACCACCCTGCATTGGGAGTGTGGAATCTTATCCACTGTGCCATCAGGGAAGTCCCTGCCATTCCCTTTATCCGAACACAAAACTCTTTCTTTTGACCAGCATAGTTATTGTTACATATTTATATTGAATTGGAATATTTTAGGTAGGATACAGGCTCTAATCTCAGGATTGCAGAGTAATCATTAATCCCTATTTTTATAAGAGAAAACAAAGATTTCATGAGGTCTCAAAGCATGATCTTCACTTTTAAATTAGCCTGAGAAGAGGAGGTACATCCAGATACATTACAACCTGAATTGAGGTATTCCTCAGTCTGCTTACCCCCCCTTTCTGCTGTGCAATTCTTCATCCCTTTGTCTCTCTCTCTCTCTCTGTCTCCTCCCCAGCACCACTTAGGGAACTAAGGCCCTTACACTCTTAGCTCCCCTCACTGTTGAGAGGTAATATATATGAGAATTCAAAATCGTATTAAAATTTGTTTAATGCTCTATGCTTTCCAGAAGTACTCATATTTTAAAGAGGGCAAAGGAAAGAAGAAGAGGAAAAAGGAATGTGCCCCTAATGAGACCCCAATATGTGTCTGACATGAAGAAAAAATACTTCACAAACATTTTATCAAAATCTTGCATCAATCCTATGAGAAAATGGATTCTTTGACATGTTAAGCCCAAAGTCACATAGCTATTAAGTTAGATCTGAAATTGGAACTTAACTTGTCCCAGGGGTAATGTGGGATGTGGTTCCCAGGGTTCAGGTTGGAAACTAGTTTATCCCCAGCCACAGTGACTTAACACTTTGATGTTCCAGTGTAAAGAATCTGGTGCCTACCTGTTTGACTTTCTTATCGTCTTTGATGTGAGGGTACCATCTAAGACATGCACACTACTTTTCTAAACTTGTCCTTGGCCCAATAAAAAAGATACTCTTTTTCCTTGCTGTCATATTTCACTCAATGTAAAGCAGGACTGTGTAGTAGAAAGAATACCAGTTTTGCAATTTAGACAAATACATTTTTCTCTTATCAAGTAAATTGCATGGTATGTGAATTGTACCTTAATAATGCTGTTATAAAGTATTAGGTTAAAAGGAGAACATATGACCTCTTATTCTGCTACTAATTAGCCATGTGTCCTTATACCCTTCTGAGACATAGGTTTTTCATTTATAGAATTAGAAGCTGATGTCTACATATGGTCTTAGAAGGTTGAATGGCATGACTTCCTGCCCTAGTAATGATAGTTTTTTTCCCTTTCTCTGTGGGAATTACTTCTAATTCATATGATTCTATGAAATATTATGTATGTCACAGAGACATAGGAAAAAATACAATCTCTAGAAAATGTCATGGTCTATTTATCCATATCTTCTAAGAAAGAAATGACAAATAGTTGACAAAAATTATATCAATATATGAGAATCATGCCTGATTTTGAGTCTTTTCTTCCAAGATATGTTTCTATATGTGTAATGTATTTTGACTGGTTTTGGACCGATGCAATGTCTTTGAAATATTCTATTGATCATTTAGGTTGAACATCTCCCCATCTTTTAACATCCTAATTATTTATCTTCCATATCTGTAGTGACTGCTGAAAAGGGGAAAAAAGAGGAAATCAGGATTACAGGAGAGATGGGCAAAAAAAAAAAAGGCATGTAAGGAAGCTCCTTTATGATCTTTATTGCCTTCTATTTTGGTTTCTTCTTTCTCAGCATTCTCAGATTTTCCCATGTTGAGAAGTGGTCGAAGAGGAAGTTGCTTATGGCTCCAATAATGTATTATTGTATAAATGATCATGGTGATAACACGACCCTCAGGAAGGAGAGGGGAACCACTCACATAAACTCAGTACCTGTTACTGAGAACAGTGTCACCATCATCACTCTCATTATCATGGTTGGAACAATTTACTGACGACTTTGTGTGTGTTAGGCACTAAAATCAACATCACACAGTTTCTCATTTAATTCTCAAAACACCGTGATCCAAGCATTTTTATCTTAGCCCATTTGCCTTTGAAGAAATAGAGACAGAGCTTGGTTAAGCTACACACCTGAGGTCACACTTGAATCAGAACTTGGAGGCAGGTCGGTCTGAATCTACAATCTGTGTATTAAATCTCTATCCTAAATGGCTTTTAAGTCTCGACAATGCAAACCTGAATTACAGATCCCAATAATACTTGTTTATAGATAGGGATACATATCCAATGGGGTAATCTTCCTAGGACCTCTGAAGGAAGAAATTGAATATATTGTTTAGATATTAAAGACATATCTAAGCAACCTTCAAGTGCTATGACTCTCCCTACACACACGCTAAACCTACACGATGGAGTGGGACATGCACTGAATTCACAGTCAGCTGAGCTGACTGTTGAGCCCTTGAGTGATTAGTTTATCTTATTTTAGCTTCTGTTTCCTCATCTGTGGAATAAAGGGTCGAGGGTCAAGTGGTTGTTATTGGTTCATTCTGGGTCAGAGGCTCCCCCTTTAACTCTGTGTCTTTGTAAGACTCGAACATAATTTATCGTGTAATACACAAATAAATAAGAAAAAGCTTGGTTGAAGCATCATTATGAATCTAACTCCTATATATCTAGAGGTTACTGGTCTTGTCCACCCATTAACAGGTATTAAAACTCAGATTGCTATTGTCATTGGGGTCCGTCAGATTTATGAATCTCATTCCAACATTATTTCAAGGGATTGTTTAAAAACCAAGAAACTACTGGGAATACCTTCTTTAATTTACTTTTCAATGTAAGTTGCAGTGATCTCTTACCCAGGAATTGTTCGCTTCTCTTGTTTGTCTGATGTTCTGAATTCTAGGCTAGGGAAAGAACAATTTTTACAGCAGAATCTTCCCCTTTCTAGAAAAAAGCAGATTCAAGGAAAAGTTGCTGGGAAATAAGTGCATTCTCTGTTACTTACGTATCCTATTGTACATTATCGTCGCAATAAACTTATGTGAACACGTTACCGATTTTGCAAACAGAAGAGGGGAAAGTCAGAGAGGTAAACTAACTTGCTCAAAATCCCCCAGTGAAGAGGTAAAAGAAGCATTCCTAGGTTTTGTTTTGTTCCAAAGTCTCTGCTTTTCCCACTACCCTGAGAACTTGTAGGAAGAATGCAGGGCCCAGCGCACTGCTCGTCTCCACGAGGCCCAAAAGGTCAATGACCACAGCCCTACTTTGCTTCACGCCCTCTCCCCAGGGCCTGGGATGGTGCCCTCACACAATGACGGCAGCCTCTGAATGAGGACTGAGAAATCAGTACCAGCAAGAGATTTAACCTCTCACTCTTTAACTTACCTCTACATTTCACTTTACGGAATAATAGCCACCACACACATAGACTTTCTCTTTGCAAGCTTTTGACACAGGTTGCTGATTCTCCCCCATCTTTTACCCTGGGGCCATTTCTTAAAATGAGACGACGTTTAAAGAATCACTAAGCAAGAAATGTTGCGCGTAAAATCTATGGCAAAAAACGGTAATGCTTCATTGAGGTGCTTTACGTGGCCTGACAAAGAAGCTCACTTCTAAGTCATTGCCCCTTCTTAATTAGTCTCATGCACATTAAAATCGTGCATCAGGGAAGTTACAAAATAATGTAAAATCGTGCATCAGGGAAGTTTCCAAAATAATGGAAAACCCTCAGTTACATGCAAATGGTGAATCTGCCCCTTTCCGGGAACACTAAGGGTGTAAGCATGTCATTCAACAAGGACACACAGGTGCTATGTTGATTGGAATGGAGAAAGCTTGGAAATTACTATGTATAACGGGTCTTGTAAGAAAGCGGTTACCATAGCAACTGTGGCCTCCTAGACTGTGCTGAATGATGGGGTTTATTTCAGCATAATCGCCAGTCTTTTCTTGTGTGTCCTGCCCGGGAGACAATGAACCCGTGTAATTCAGCTACACAAAGAAAATTATCCTGTTTAGAAAGGACTCCTGTCTTTACTACATGCTGATTAAAATCTGAATATCAGTATTCTATGTGAAATTGTCTTTGGCAGTTACCCTTTCAGAGATGTTGGGTTAAAACATTCCATGTAAAAATCTAAATATAGTAACCTCTGTGATCTGAATACAAATAAGAGAGAATAAGTAAATGTGTGTGCTTTTTCTACAGGATCATGAAATTATAAACTCTAGCTTTTCACATAAATTAAATTTTGCTACAGCTGTTAATTGAATTGTCATTATTCAATTTTCTTTTTTTTAATCTCCATTTTTGAGCTTTCCTTCGAGATACTCCGGTTCATAGCATTCATCACAGAATAGTCACGCTTTTCCTCTGATTAGGTTATTAACAGCAAACTAGACCATTTTCAAAGACGTTGAAGTGTGCCTTCATCTCTGTGATTTTCATTTTGAAGGAGAAAGTTTAGGTTTTCATAGAGTGAATGAACTTTAAAAATCTCAGAGTCTAGTCAGCAGGTGCGTATTATTCATAACCTTATAATTATACTGCTGAAAGAGGGTTTTGTCACTTACCCTCAGCAGAACTGCTCAAGAGCACATCTCCCTGGGGTTTATGCTGCCTGACATCTTGCAATACTCTCTGCCCACAGAAGGAGCTTTTCACAGAACACCGAAGCTTTCCTTTTTTCCTGTAATTTAACTAAGAATAAAACCCATCTCAGCTCTGATTTAGGGGCCTGGGGTTTTAATCCTTGCCCTGCCACAGACAACAGCATTAAGTCAGCCAGTGGCTTTATCACCTGTTGGATTCACCTCCTGAAACTGATACCCAAAGGTCTCCTTCCTCTTCCCTAACCAAGATGACATCTGCTATGAAATGAGACTTACCCTCACAAAATGGGCTTTCTGTTAAGTTCAAACTTTCTATTAAATTTAAATATTATGACTTTATACTATAAATGTGTCTCATCATGAATCCCAAGAGAAGACCTTTAGTTCTGAACTATTTAAAGGACCAGAAAGTTGGCTCAGCACCATTTGACTGAGCCATCTTAGTGAGAAATCTAGTGGGTGATTTTTAGACCAATGGGGAGGAATGACAGTAGCACCATCTTGAGGAAAGTGGACTAAACCTTAACACCCCCGATCCTCCAAAAGGGGTGTTTCTCCTCTGCCCCCTAACAGCCTCCTGGAATGAAAGCTCAGGTAGATCCAAAGGGAAGGGGAGAGGATGCTCTAAACGGAGGGGGTGGGATGTGTGGCCCTGTGTCCTGAATGAAGCCCACTCCCATCAAGCCCTGTTCTTTGTCTCCCCATGGAGGGAAAGCAAAAGAGACGTGTAGAGCTCATATTCATCTCAACTTTTGCCTCTTTTTTGTGAGACTTCAGTATCAGACTTTAATTGGCACAGGACTCATCCCCTTGCCCTCATTCAAGCTGCGTCTGCATCTCCTGGCCTTTCTGGAAGCAGCCCAGGGGCTGGCAGGTGGCCCAGGAAGGGCTGCAGACGTGCTTCAGTATTTTGTAAATGTGCAGCTCTATTCACTGTCTGATACCTTTTTTGATGATAAGCTGTCTGTAATTTTCAGTCTGTTCTCAGGATTTTGTTTAACACTTGATTCCACTACAGCAAGGTGGTAATTCTCCATATATGGCAAACCAGGGCTGAATGAAGACACTGTGAGATCTCCCTGAAGTGTTTTACACGGCAGTAAAGTAAGCATAACTCCCTGCAGCTTGGTTGCCCCGTGGTCCCACAACCTGGAGAAGCATCATCGTCTGGAAGCAACATTTCTCAATATCTTTTCTTTCTTTTCCTAACCATCCTTTGGCAATAGAAGACGTAAAATTCAGGAGAATGTATCCACACTAACAAGAAAAGAAATTCTGTAATTCTTTTAATTCCAAAGGCAGGAAGAGAAGCAGAAAAGTCATCTTAGTCATCTTTTTTCCTCCTACGCCTGCTTCTGTTCTGCCTTCCTGACGCCCCAAAGCAGGACTGTGGGTCTTCCTGGACCTTTGTGTCACACTCCACACGCTCAGGAAAGCACCAAGTTCTGTGCACATCACCTCTTTAATTACCCTTAGATCCATCACCAACTCTCTGTTATTTTCAAATGCAAATCAAATTACATTACAGTTTTGCTCTAACTTCTTAAACATTCTATGAATCTTTGTCATTCTCAAGGTGTTCTTTAAATTCTTTACCTTCTAGAAACCATGTACTTTTCCAGTTTGCAAATAATGGAGATTCAACCTAACATATATAATACAGTATAAAATATGTCTAGACATATAAAGCTATGTGTACATAACATATGTATACATATCTAGATGTATGAAGCTATGTGCACAAAACTTATGTATGTATACATTACATGTATACATGCCTACATGTATAAGGTTGTGCGCACACACATGTATGTGTATGTTACATGTGCATATATGTAACATATGCACACACATCTGCACGCACAAAGTTATGTATACACAACACATGTATGTGTTGCATGTATACATGTCTAGATGTATAAAGTTACGTGTACACACACGTGCTACACACATGTATATGCCAATGTATGCATGTCACATATGTCTGCATCTAGAGGCATAAGGTTGTGTGCGCACACATATGTATGTTACACGTATGTGTCACATGTGTGTGCATGTATATGTTACATGTGTCCACGTCTAGATGTATAAAGGCGTGTGTACACATGTATGTATGCGTATGTGATGTGTATACACAGAGTTTTTTTCCTTCAGGATTTTGCACATTCAGAGTGCTCCCCATTTAAAGTCTTTCTTGTCACCCCCAGCATCCTCAGTGAGCCTGCTCAGGTAAAACGCTACATAACGCTTTTTACTATGCAGTGTAGTCAAGTGTCACCTTTCCTGTCTCTCTGTGCAGACTGGGAATTCAATGAAGCAGGGCTGGGCCTAGGTGCTATCTCCACCTCAACACAGACGGGGGTCACTGCAGGCAGGTTGAGGCTTTACCAGAGTCACACAGGATCTTACAGAGCTCAGTCTTTGCAGAGGAGGTGCTCACCAATCTTTGCTGTCAACTGTGTTGATGTAACCTGACTTGTGTCACCTATATAGTACACCCAGCAACATGTTTAACTTGAATCTCATATTAAGTAAACAATCAGAAGGGTCCAAATTGTGAGAAATCCTGCAAAATTGTGGCCCTCTGCTCTTCAAAAATATCAGTGTCATGAAAAACAAAAAAGTTTGGACATGATTCTAGATTAAAGGAGGTTAAAGAGACATGGTAACTAAATGAAATCAATGGGTAAATTTTTTTTTTTTTTGCGTTATGCGGGTCTCTCACTGTTGTGGCCTCTCTCGTTGCGGAGCACAGGCTCCAGACGCACAGGCTCAGCAGCCATGGCTCACAGGCACAGCCACTCCACGGCATGTGGGATCTTCCCAGACCGGGGCACAAACCCGTGTCTCCTACATCAGCAGGCGGACTCTCAACCACTGCACCACCAGGGAAGCCCCAGTGGGTAAATTTTGATTGCATTCTTGATTGAAAGGAAAAGCAGCCATAAAGGTCATTATTTGGGCAATTATAGAAATGTGAATAGGGAAATTAGTATATTAGATAATATTGTCAGATTTATGCTAAATTTCCTGATTTTGATAATAATGTTGTATTTAGTTAAGGAAAATATCCTGCCCTGGAGGCAAAGTTAAATCTGTCATTATGTCTTCAAATGAATCAAAATCTTCAGTTTATGGCTGTATGGACACACACACACACACACACACACACACACACACACACATAAACACAGAGGGAGAAAGAGAGAGAGGGAGAGAGAATGTAACAAATGGTAAAAAGTATTGAATTTTGGTATATAGTATGGATATTCATTGTATGATCTTGCAATTTTCCATGATTGGAAATTATTTAAGATAAAAACTTGAGTGGAAAAGTAAATACATGCAACAAAAGGAAATAAATGAAATCATGTTTTGAGGTATTATTAGTATGTATGCTTTGAAGATATTGGGAAGAGTATCCCAGGCAGTAAAACCAACCAGTGCAAAGGGTCTGTGGTAGAAGCATGCCTCCTCTTAGGGAAGCTAGTGATCCCTAAGAGGATAAGAGGGGATGGGGTCTGGTGGGGTGTGGTGTGGAGGGAAGCTGGACCACCCACACAGGGCCTCAGAGACCACTGTGAGTAACCCAGCTTGGAATGCTTGTCTGAGTTCTCAGCCTATAGATGAAATTGACTACCATGACTTCTCATTATTTTAATGCTCCTCCCTTAGAGAGGGAGTGATATTAGTATGCAAAACTGTGGATATTAAACAGTGGGTAAAGAACAAGAGTCATTCATGATACAATAAAATAAGTTCAATTTTTATATTGACAAATAGTTTTCTGAATAACAAACAAGGAGGCAAAAGACCTGTACTCAGAAAACTATAAGATGATAATGAAAGAAATAAAAGTTGACACAAACAGATGGAGAGATATGTCATGTCCTTGGATTGGAAGAATCAATATTGTGAAAATAACTATACTACCCAAAGCAATGTACAGATTCAATGCAATCCTTATCAAATTACCAATGGCATTTTTCACAGAATTAGAACAAAACATTTTACAATTTGTATGGAAACACAAAAGACCCTGAGTAGCCAAAGCAATCTTGAGAAAGAAAAACGGAACTGGAGGAATCAGGCTCCCTGACTTCAGACTATACTACAAAGCTACAGTAATCAAGGCAGTATGGTACTGGCACAAAACCAGAAATATAGATCAATGGAACAGGATAGAAAGCCCAAAGATAAACCCAGGCACCTATGGTCACCTAATCTATGACAGAGACAAGAACATACAATGGAGAAAAGACAGCCTCTTCAATAAGTCGTGCTGGGAAAACTGGACAGCTACATGTAAAAGAATAAAATTAGAACACCTCCTAACACCATACAAAAGAATAAATTCAAAATGGATTAAAGATCTAAATGTAAGGCCAGACACTATAAAACTCTTAGAGGAAAACAGAGGCAGAATACTCTCTGACATAAATCGCAGCAAGATCTTTTTCGATCCACCTCCTAGAGTAATGAAAATAAAAACATAAATAAACAAATGGGACCTAATTAAACTTTAGAGCTTTTGCACAGCAAGGGAAACCATAAACAAGATGAAAAGACAACACTCAGCATGGGAGAAAATATTTGCAAAGTAAGCAACCAACAGGGGATTCATCTCAAAAGTATACAAACAACACATACAGCTCAGTATCAAAAAAACAAGCAACCCAATCAAAAAATGAGCAGAAGATCTAAGTAGACATTTCTCCAAGGAAGATATACAGATGGCCAAAAAGCATGTGAAAAGATGCTCAACATCACTCACTATTAGAGAAATGCAAATCAAAACTGCAATGAGGTACCACCTCACACAGGTCAGAATGACCATCATCATAAAGTCTACAAATGACAAATGCTGGAGAGGGTGTGGAGAAAAGGGAACCCTCCTACATTGTTGGTGGGAATGTAAATTGGTGCAGCCACTGTGGAGAACAGTATGGAGGTTCCTTAAAAAACTAAATATAAAACTACCATATGATCCAGCAATCCACACTCCTGGGCATATATCTGGAGAAAACCATAATTCAAAAAGATACATTCACCCCAGTATTCATAGCAGAACTATTCACAATATCAAAGACATGGAAACAACCTAAATGTCCATAGACAGAGAAATGGATAAAGAAGATGTGGAACATACATACAATGGAATGTTACTCAGCCATAAGAAAGAATGAAATAATGTCATTTGCAGCAACATGGATGGACCTAGAGATTGTCATACTGAATGAAGTAAGTCAGACACAGAAAGACAAATATCATATGATATCGCTTATATGAGGAATCTAAAAAAAAGGATACAAATGAACTTATCTACAAAACAGAAATAGAGTCACAGATGGAGAAAACAAACTTATGGTTACCTGGGTGTAAGGAGGGGAGGGATAAACTGGGAGATTGGGCTTGACATATATACACTACTATGTATAAGATAGATAATCAACAAGAACCTACTGTATAGAACAATACTCAATACTCTGTAAGGACCTATCAGGGAAAAGAATCTAAAAAACAGTGGATATATGTATCTGTATAACTGGTTCACTTTGCTGTACACCTGAAACTATCACAACATTGTAAATCAACTATACTACAATAAAAATTAAAAACAATGTTTTTCTGTGTAAATTAAATTATAATATTATTCTAAATTTTTTTCTGTTTATTCCCCACAAGTTATTTTCTGTAAAAGACTAAGTGAGATCCTCTTATAGCTGTGATGTGCTTAGGTATATCAGTGTTCAAAGAATCACACGTGAATTCTGTGTATATAAAACTATAAAAGTGATTAATGTTTTCAGGACTTTGAAGACAAAATTTTACTGTAATAATTATTACAATGATGAAACTATCCCTTTACTTCGTATCTACACATGCTTCACTTAAATTTGGGACTAACGTCTATGTGTACTATTTGTGTGGAGAGGAAGATAGCAATCTGGGATTATTCTTTTAAAATGTGTTAGATTTTCTAAAAATAAATTTGTTAGATTTTCTGTATATATTTTATTCACCATCATTTATTTCATCTATTTGTGCAGCTCCCTTTTTTCATGGTTAGATATTATTTCACAGTCTATTTATTGATTTTTTTATTGTTGTTTATTTATTAATTCCAGTTTTTTTCTGTTCTCATTTTCTAATCTTATGATTTGTTATAGTTCTATTTGTAGTATTATTAATCCCTTCTCTTCTTTTTTTTTTCTTCTCTTCTTTTTCCTTTAATTTATTTTGTATACCTTTTTGAGTCAGTTTAAATAATTTGTGTTCAATATTGTTTTCATTGACATATATATGTATGAACTATGAACTTTTCAATAAACACGCTCTTTTAGTTATATTTGATAGGTTTTGATATTTTCATTGTTATTACATTCTGAAATTTGGTTCATATTTCCTCCTTGATCCAAGATTTAAGAAAGAGTTTTAAAGTTTCATGTTAGAAGAGGCATTTTATTTCATGATTTCTGTCAATAGTTCTTTTGTTTTACTGAATTTTGATCAGGAAATATTTTCGGTGTTATTTTTGACTTCTTTTAAAATTTATTTAGATTTTCTTTTTGAGTGAATATATGGTTAATTTTCATAAGGTTCTTGTGTACAGCATAGATTTAGATTTTATTTTGTTAACAGATTGAAAGCTCTTTTTTGTCTTAATAGGAGAGTAAAGCTTCTTACATTTAAAATGAATCATACTGGTCTTTTGTGTTATTTTATGTTTTCTCTTTATGGTTACTGAAAAAATTTTGCTTCGTGGGCTATTTCTTTCCTCTGTTTTTACGTGTGTGTGTGTGTTTTCTTTTGTTTTGAAAAGTTTTTATTCTGTTTTGAAAGGTTTTGATTTTTAAAATTCTTATTCTTAATAATTATATCTTTCTCTTAGATGTCAAGTTTTTAAAGATAATCTCTTCCTTACTATGAACTATGCCAAAATGGCATATTTCCTTTTCATTCTTTTTCTCTCTTCCTCAATGACCACACTATTTTGATAAAGTATACTGTGTTTCTTAGTCTTTGACTATGTGTTCTATTGTATTGCTATGTTTTCTTTGGGGCTTAAATTACATTTATGCTGGACTTCCTTTGCCTATCTTTTATATACATCATTTTCTTTCTAAATAGTCTACATTTTTCACACTTCATTTCATTATTTTCATTTCTCAATTAGATGTCCCTTACTGTGTTTTTCATAAAGTCTATTTTCCTTTGTGTTCTTACAATATCAACTTTATTTCTGTTACTTTTTTCCTTCAATTTTTTTTTCTTCCTGAACTAACAGCTCACATTCATTTCCTTCTGTTATCTTGACACCACTTTTTGGAGTTCTTGTCTTTCTGATCAGTGGTTTTCTTCAATAAATGTTATTAATCTATTAAGATGCTTTACTCATGGCAAAATATTTGGACATAATTTTTTAACTGCTCCATGGTAATATTTTATTTCAGTAAATTTTTATCCATTGTTTATTTTTCTGTTCTTTTCCAGGTTTTTTTTTTTCCATTTTGGTATATATTTTGGATGTTGTGTCAGATCATGTTTTAAAATTCACCACTGAATGAATCTCATTTCCTAGAATCAGACACCAGTAAATGATTCCTGTGCAGAGTGAGGGCCCAGTGCAGCCAGGCAGGCTTCACAGTGGACAGCTGTCCAGATGACCTGCTGGAGTCTGACGGCTCCACACAGAAGGGGCTCTCTTGGTGATTCTTCCTGTGGCCCTGTCTCTTTTGCCTGAATAAAAGATGTGTCCAGAGTTATCTGCCAATCCTGCTGACGCAATAGTTCCTTCTCTCATTGTTGCCAAGAATAGATATGACATTGCTCTGTAGGACAAGCTTCTCACTTTTAAGAAATGAACTTCTTTGCTGGGACATGCTGAGATCTTCTGGCTTGAGCCATGGGCCACATTTTTCCTTTACTTCCTCCCGGGTCACTTCTGTTCCATCTTACATGCTTTTGAAAACCTTCCCACATATTCTTCAATCTGAAAATTGGATCTTTCTCCTAGCTTTGCTGACCATTTGTTTTGTAGCTTTTAAAAAATTCTTCCTCTGGGAAGAGTGATGGAATAATAGTGACATATTTTACCTGAAGTCTTCTTATGTTGACTAAACAGAGAACTTATGGTTAGACTCACTTTAAAAATTGGATTTTGATTTATTTAAAATCATCCTCACATTTTCTTGGAGAAATATATCTTAAAATTTGTTTATATCTATCTTTTCTCTATCCTGGAATTCTGTTTGGGGAAGCAGAAAGTGACTTGTTTTGGTCAAAGCTTCCTATGCACTTACAGCTCCTACCACTTATAAGTGCCGATACAAACTTAGCACTGCAAGGTGAGCAGTTATGAGAATATTAAATGACTTGCCCTGAGCCATAAAATCATGATGATCTGACTTTAGCAGCTGTCAACATTGTCAATACAAGATTTGAACATTCGTTATGACAATCTGAGTCGTGCACTCCTGGGAACGTGCACTTTAATAGCTTGAAAATCAGTCCAGAATTCAGCTGAAGAACCAAATTCCATTATCTTATGTTCATGCTTAGAAAGGCAAGTTTCAAGAGATTATGTACAATATTGAAAAGAATATGTACCTTTTAAAAAGCACGTAAGGACTTCCCTGGTGGTCCAGTAGTTAAGAATCTGTCTTGAAATGAAGGGGACTCTGGTTTGATCCCTGGTGTGTTTCTGCCATATAACAAAGTGGATCAGCTATACGTATACATATATGCTCATATCCCCTCCCTCTTGTGTCTCCCTCCCACCCTCCCTATCCCACTGCTTTAGGTGGACACAAAGCACTGAGCTGATCTTCCTGTGCTATGCAGCTGCTTCCCACTAGCTATATTTTACATTTGGTGGTGTATATAAGCCCATGTTACTCTCTCACTTCATCCCAGCTTACCCTTCACCCTCCCAGTGTCCTCAAGTCCACTCTCTACATGTGCATCTTATTCCCTTCCTGCCCCTAGGTTCTTCACGACCTTTTTTTTTTTTTTTTAGCTTCCATATATATGTGTTAGCATATGGTATTTGTTTTGCTCTTTCTGACTTGCTTCACTCTGTATGACAGACTCTAGGTCCATCCACCTTGCTACAAATAACTCAATTTCATTTCTTTTTATGGCTGAGTAATATTGCATTGTATATATGTGCCACAACTTCTTTATCCATTCATCTGAGGATGGACACTTAGGTTGCTTCCCTGTCCTTGCTATTGTAAATAGTGCTGCAATGAACATTGTGGACATGACTCTTTTTGAATTATGGTTTTCTCAGGGTATATGCCCAGGAGTGGGATTGCTGGGTCATATGATAGTTCTATTTTTTGTTTTTTAAGCAACCTCCATACTGTTCTCCATAGTGGCTGTATCAATTAATATTCCCACTAACACCGCAAGAGGGTTCCCTTTTCTCCACACCCTCTCCAGCATTTATTGTTTCTAGATTTTTTGATGATGGCCATTCTGATCAGTGTGAGGTGATACCTCATTGTACTTTTGATTTGCATTTCTCTAATGATTAGTGATGCTCTGAGCATCCTTTCATATGTTTGTTGGCAATCTGTATATCTTCTTTGGAGAAATGTCTAGTTAGGTCTCTGCCCATTTTTGGATTGGATTGTTTGTTTTTTTGATATTGAATTGCATGAGCTGCTTGTGTATTTAGGAGATTAATCCTTTGTCAGTTGCTCCATTTGCAAATATATTCTCCCATTCTGAGGGTTGTTCTTTTATCTTGTTTATGGTTTCCTTTGCTGTGCAAAAGCTTTTAAGTTTTATTAGGTCCCATTTGTTTATTTTTGTTTATATTTTCATTTCTCTAGGAGATGAGTCAAAAAGGATCTTGCTGTGATTTATGTCATAGAGTGTTCTTCCTATGTTTTCCACTAAGAGTTTTATAGTGTCTGGCCTTACATTTAGGTCTTTAAGCCATTTTGAGTTTATTTTTGTGTATGGTGTTAGGGAGTGTTCTAATTTCATTCTTTTACTTGTAGCTGTCCAGTTTTTCCAGCACCACTTATTGAAGAGGCTGTCTTTTCTCCATTGTATATTTTTGCCTCCTTTATCAAATATAAGGTGATTTTTTTTCATCTTTATTGGGGTATAATTGCTTTACAATGGTGTGTTAGTTTCTGCTTTACAACAAAGTGTATCAGTTATACATATACATATGTTCCCATATCTCTTCCCTCTTACGTCTCCCTCCCTCCCACCCTCCCTATCCCACCCCTCCAGGTGGTCACAAATCACCGAGCCGATATCCCTGTGCCATGCGGCTGCTTCCCACTAGCTATCTACCTTACGTTTGTTAGTGTGTATATGTCCATGACTCTCTCTCGCCCCGTCACTGCTCACCCTTCCCCCTCCCCATAACCTCAAGTCCGTTCTCTAGGAGGTCTGCGTCTTTATTCCTGCCTTACCCCTAGGTTCTTCATGACATTTTTTTTTCTTAAATTCCATATATATGTGTTAGCATACGGTATTTGTCTTTTTCTTTCTGACTTACTTCACTGTGTATGACAGACTCTAGGTCTATCTACCTCATTACAAATAGCTCAATTTCGTTTCTTTTTATGGCTGAGTAATATTCCATTGTATATATGTGCCACATCTTCTTTATCCATTCATCCGATGATGGGCACTTAGGTTGTTTCCATCTCCGGGCTATTGTAAATAGAGCTGCAATGAACATTTTGGTACATGACTCTTTTTGAATTTCGGTTTTCTCAGGGTATATGCCCAGTAGTGGGATTGCTGGGTCATATGGTAGTTCTATTTGTAGTTTTTTAAGGAACCTCCATACTGTTCTCCATAGTGGCTGAACCAATTCACATTCCCACCAGCAGTGCAAGAGGGTTCCCTTTTCTCCACACCCTCTCCAGCATTTATTGTTTCTAGATTTTTTGATGATGGCCATTCTGACTGGTGTGAGATGATATCTCATTGTAGTTTTGATTTGCATTTCTCTAATGATTAATGATGTTGAGCATTCTTTCATGTGTTTGTTGGCAGTCTGTATATCTTCTTTGGAGAAATGTCTATTTAGGTCTTCTGCCCATTTTTGGATTGGGTTGTTTGTTTTTTTGTTATTGAGCTGCACGAGCTGCTTGTAAATTCTGGAGATTAATCCTTTGTCAGTTGCTTCATTTGCAAATATTTTCTCCCATTCTGAGGGTTGTCTTTTGGTCTTGTTTATGGTTTCCTTTGCTGTGCAAAAGATTTGAAGTTTCATTAGGTCCCATTTGTTTATTTTTGTTTTTATTTCCATTACTCTAGGAGGTGGGTCAGAAAGGATCTTGCTGTGATTTATGTCATAGAGTGTTCTGCCTATGTTTTCCTCTAAGAGTTTGATAGTTTCTGGCCTTACATTTAGGTCTTTAATCCATTTTGAGCTTATTTTTGTGTATGGTGTTAGGGAGTGATCTAATCTCATACTTTTACATGTATCTGTCCAGTTTTCCCAGCACCACTTATTGAAGATGCTGTCCTTTCTCCACTGTACATTCCTGCCACCTTTATCAAAGATAAGGTGACCATATGTGCGTGGGTTTATCTCTGGGCTTTCTATCCTGTTCCATTGATCTATATTTCTGTTTTGGTGCCAGTACCATACAGTCTTGATTACTGTAGCTTTGTAGTATAGTCTGAAGTCAGGGAGCCTGATTCCTCCAGCTCTGTTTCTTTCTCAAGATTGCTTTGGCTATTCAGGGTCTATTGTGTTTCCACACAAATTGTGAAATTTTTTGTTCTAGTTCTGTGAAAAATGCCATTGGTAGTTTGATAGGGATTGCACTGAATCTGTAGATTGCTTTGGGCAGTAGAGCCGTTTTCACAATGTTGATTCTTTGAGTCCAAGGACATGGTATATCTCTCCATCTGTTTGTATCATCTTTAATTTCTTTCATCAGTGTCTTATAGTGTTCTGCGTACAGGTCTTTTGTCTCCTTAGGTAGGTTTATTCCTAGGTATTTTATTCTTTGTGTTGTAATGCTAAATTGGAATGTTTCTTTAATTTCTTTTTCAGATTTTTCATCATCAGTGTATAGGAATGCCAGAGATTTCTGTGCATTAATTTTGTATCCTGCTACTTTACCAAATTCATTGGTTAACTCTAGTAGATTTCTGGTAGCTTCTTTAAGATTCTCTATGTATAGTATCACATCATCTGCAAACAGAGACAGTTTTACTTCTTCTTTTCTGATTTGGATTCCTTTTATTTCTTTTGCTTTGATTTTTGTGCCTAAAACTTCCAACACTATGTTGAATAATAGTGGTGATAGTGGGCAACCTTGTCTCGTTCCTGATCTTAGTGGAAATGGTTTCAGTTTTTGACCATTGAGAATGATGTTGGCTCTGCGTTTGTCATATATGACCTTTATTATGTTGAGGTAAGTTCTGTCTATGCCTATGTTCTGGAGAGTTTTTATCATAAATGAGTGTTGAATTTTGTCGAAAGCTTTTTCTGCATCTATTGAGATGATCATATGGTTTTTATCCTTCAATTTGTTAATATGGTTTATCACATTGATTGATTTGCATATATTGAAAAATCCTTGCAATTCTGGGATAAACCCCACTTGATCATGGTGTATGATCCTTTTAATGTGCTGCTGGATTCTGTTTGCTTGTATTTTGTTGAGGATTTTGGCATTTATTTCATCAGTGATATTGGCCTATAGTTTTCTTTCTTTGTGACATCTTTGTCTGGTTTTGGTATCAGGGTGATAGTGGCCTCATAGAATGAGTTTGGGAGTATTCCTCCTTCTGCTGTATTTTTGAAGAGTTTGAGAAGAATAGGTGTTGGCTCTTCGGTAATGTTTGATACAATTTGCCTGTGAATCCATCTGGTCGTGGGCTTTCATTTGTTGGAAGATTTTTAATCACAGTTTCAACTTCAGCACTTGTGATTGGTTTGTTTATATTTTCTCTTCCTTCCTAGTTCAGTCTAGGAAGGTTGTGCTTTTCTAAGAATGTGTCCATTTCTTCCAGGTTGTCTATTTTATTGGCATATAGTTGCTTGTAGTAATCTCTTATGATCCTTTGTATTTCTGCAGTGTCAGTTGTTACTTTTCCTTTTTCATTTCTAATCCTGTTGATTTGACTCTTCTCCCTTTTGTCCTGATGAGTCTGGCTAATGGTTTATCAATTTTGTTTATCTTCTCAAAGAACCAGCTTTTAGTTTTATTGATCTTTGCTATTGTTTTCTTCATTTATTTTTCATTTATTTCTGACCTGATCTTTATGATTTCTTTCCTTCTGCTAACTTTGGGGGTTTTTTGCTCTTCTTTCTCTAATTGCTTTAGGTGTAATTTTAGGTTGTTTATTTGAGATTTTTTTTGTTTCTTGCGGTAGGATTGTATTGCTGTAAACTTCCCTCTTAGAACGCTTTTGCTGTATACCATAAGTTTTGGGCCATTGTGTTTTCTTTGTCAATTGTGTCAGGGTATTTTGTGATTTCCTCTTTGATTTCTTCAGTGATCTCTTGGTTATTTAGTAGTGTATTGTTTAACTTTCATGTGTTTGTATTTCTTACAGTTTTTTTCCCTGTAATTTATATCTAGTCTCATAGCATTTTGATCAGATAAGATACCTGAGACAACTTCAATTTTCTTAAAGTTACTGAGACTTGATTTGTGACCCAAGATATGATCTATCCTGTAGAATGTTCCATGAGCACTTGAGAAGAAAGTGTATTCTGTTGTTTTTGGATGGAATGGAATGTCCTATAAATATCAATTAATTCCAGGTTGTTTAATGTGTCATTTAAAGCTTGTGTTTCCTTATTTATTTTCATTTTGGATGATCCGTCCATTGGTGAAAGTGGAGTGTTAAAGTCCCCTACTACTATTGTGTTACTGTCAATTTCCCCTTTTATGGCTGTTAGTATTTGCCTCATGTATTGAGGTGCTCCTATCTTGTGTGCATAAATATTTACAATTGTTTTATCTTCTTCTTGGATTGATCCCTTGATCATTATGTAGTGTCCTTCTTTTTCTCTTGCAATAGTCTTTATTTTAAAGTCTATTTTGTGTGATATGAGAATTGCTACTCCAGCGTTCTTTTGATTTCCATTTGCATGGAATATCTTTTTCCATCCCCTCACTTTCCATCTGTATGTTTCCCTAGGTCTGAAGTGGGTCTCTTGTAGACAGCATATATAAGTATCTTGCTTTTGTATCCATCAGCCAGTCTATGTCTTTTGTTTGGAGCATTTAATCCATTTACATTTAAGGTAATTATCAATATGTACATTCCTATTACCGTTTTCTTAATTGTTTGGGGTTTGTTATTGTAGGTCTTTTCCTTCTCTTGTGTTTCCTGCCTAGAGAAGTTCCTTTAGCATTTGTTGTAAAGCTGGTTTTGTTGTGCTGAATTCTCTTAGATTTTGTTTGTCTGTAAAGGTTTTAATTTCTCTGTCAAATCTGAATGAGATCCTTGCTGGGTAGAGTAATCTTTGTTGTAAGTTTTTCCCTTTCATCACTTTAAATATGTTCTGCCACTCCCTTCTGGCTTACAGAGTTTCTGCTGAAAGATCAGCTGTTGACCTTATGGGGATTCCCTTGTAGGTTATTTGTTGTTCTTCCCTTTCTGCTTTTAATAATTTTTTTTTTTTTTTTTTTTTTTTTTTTGCGGTACGCGGGCCTCTCACTGTTGTGGCCTTTCCCGTTGCAGAGCATGGGCTCTGGATGTGCAGTCTCAGCGTCCATGTCCTAAGGGCCCAGCCGCTCCGCGGCATGTGGGATCTTCCCGGACCGGGACATGAACCCGTGTCCCCTGCATCGGCAGGCGGACTCTCTTCCACTGCGCCACCAGGGAAGCCCTGTATTGAATTTTTGATAGTTTGATTAATATGTGTCTTGGCATGTTTTTCCTTGGATTTATACTGTATGGGATTCTCTGCACTTCCTGGACTTGATTGACTATTTCCTTTCCCATTCTGGGGAAGTTTTCAACTATAATCTCTTCAAAGATTTTCAGTTCTTTTTTTCTTTCCTTTTCTTCTTCTGGGACCCCTATCATTTGAATGTTGGTGTGTTTAATGTTTTCCCAGAGGTCTCTGAGAGTGTCCTCAATTCTTTTCATTCTTTTTTCTGCTCTTTGGTAGTTATTTCTACTATTTTATCTTCCAAGTCACTTATCTGTTCTTCTACCTCAGTTATTCTGCTATTGATTCCTTGTAGAGAATTTTAAATTTCATTTATTGTGTTGTTCATCATTGTTTGTTTGCTCTTTAGTTCTTCTAGGTCCTTGTTAAATGTTTCCTGTATTTTCTCCATTCTATTTGCAAGATTTTGTATCATCTTTACTATCATTACTCTGAATTCTTTTTCAGGTAGACTGCCTATCACCTATTGATTTGTTTGGTCTGGTGGGTTTTTCCTTTGCTCTTTCATCTGCTCTGTATATCTCTGTCTTCTCATTTTGCTTAACTTACTGTGTTTGGGGTGTTCTTTTTGCAGGCTGCAGGTTCATAGTTCCCGTTGTTTTTGGTGTCTGCCCCCAATGAGTAGCTTCAGTGGGTTGTGTAGGCTCCCTGGTGGAGGGGACTGGTGCCTGTGTTCTGGGATGAGGATTGATCTTGTCTTTCTGGTGGGCAGGACTGCGTCCGGTGGTGTGTTTTGGGGTGTCTCTGAACTTAGTGTGATTTTAGGCAGCCTCTCTGCTAATGGGTAGAGTTGTGTTTCTGTCTTTCTAGTTGTTTGGCATGGGGTGTCCAGCACTGGAAGTTGCTGGTCGTTGAATGGAGCTGGGTCTTAGCCTTGAGATGGAGATCTCTGGGAGTGCTCTCACTGATTGATATTACATGGGGCCAGGAGGTCTTTGGTGGTCCAATGTCCTGAGCTCTGGTCTACCATCTCAGAGGCTTATGCCTGAAACCCAGCCGGAGCACCAAGACCCTGTCAGCCACACAGCTGGGTTCAATCATGTACATGGTCCAAATGGTCTCAACAACACCTTGCTCTCTGAAGGCTGCATCCTTGATAGTGGCTCTGACTGTAGAAAGGGTGGGCAGAATGTACATTCCAAGGTGGGGTTGGGGGGGCAGGGGAGAGTGACCTCTTTTATCGCTTTTTTAACAGAAGAATAAGAAGTGAGGAAAAGCCAGAGTGAGTCTCTCTTAGAGTTGCCTGTACTCCCCCTAGGGGATTCCTGTATTCTCTACGTCCACCCTTTTCGTATCCCGTCCTTACTCTGCAGTAAAAATAAGATAGCATCTTGAGGCTGCACGTGTGAAAAACTTGGAAGTCACCATTTCATCCCAATAACAAGTGAAAAGCTGAACAGACTAGAAAATCAGCAGCTCTTTGAAGGTCCCTAAGAGAGGTGAGTATGAAGAGCAAGCTCTGCCTGTAAGATTGGAGACAGGTGAGCCACAGCTTCCCAGACAGAAAGCAGCTCAGGAGCCAGTGCTGGGGTAGGAAACCTCACCTGTAATTGGTGAACTGCTGGAGGCTCAGTGTGGACAAGCCTGAGAAATAACAACTCCAGGGGACCCAGTTGCGGCAGCGGAGCCCTCGTCCTGTGGGATTTACCTCCAGGAGCTTGACATGATTCTCATAGTAAATACTGGAGAAAAATGCCCCCTGATTCTGGCAGGGGGAGGGGAAAGGAACCACCCAGAAATACACTGGATCTCTCTGTTCTTAACAAAGCTGACCCTCAGGAGAAGCTAGTTAGCCAGAGCCCACACTGCTGGGGTGTTATGAGAGCCCAGCTGACGGGGGAGAAGAGAAAGGTATGGCTCTAGTCCACTCCGGCCTTCCTGTCTCACCTAAGAAGGCAGAACAAACCTGAGACACACTGAGAAGTTCACAGTCTGGGTCGCAGACTCGCCAGAACACTGAGACCCAATCCCAGGACTTCAAGATGCACCCCCTCCTCCAAACCTCACCACCACGTTACCAGAGGCCTGTCTACTTTGTTTTACCAGCTTACTTTACCAGGCACATCATGTCCAGCAATCAAAAATTACAAGACATACGCAAAGGCAAACCTGCAGCTGGAAGGTACAGAGCATGTATCACAACCAGACTTAGCAATGTTGCTGGAGTTTAAAACACTATGACCAATATGCTGAGGGAGAGACTGAACAGAGTAGACAGCACAGGCAGAGATGTGAATCCTAAACAAAATTGAAAAAGGGATGCTAGAGATCAAAACCCCGGGATGGACATGAAGAACGCCTTTGATGGCTCCACAGGAGACTGGACACGGGTGAAACCTCTGAGCCTGGTTATCTCAACAAAAACCTCCAACACTGAAAGCAAAGAGAAAAAATACTGAAAGAAACAGAAGAGTACATCCAAGGACTTTGGGACAACTCCAAATGGTGTAAATGCACATAACGGGAAGACCAGAAGGAGAAGAAAGACAGGAAGGGACAGAGAAAGCTTTGAAGTAAAAGAGACTGAAAATATCCCCCAATTAAAATCAGACACCAAAACGCAAATGCAGGAAGCTTAGAGAAAAACAGGAAGGTTAAATGGAAAAAACAAACAAAAACCTACATGTAGGCTTACCGTTTTTGAACCACAGGAAATCAAAATAAAGAAAAACTCCTGAAAGAAGCCAGCGGAAAAATGAGGAACTATGATACAAATGACATCTGGTTTCTCTTCAGAAACCAGCAAGGAAGAGGAGATTGGGATTGAGAAAGTGCTTTGAGGGAAAAACTCACCAACTTAGGATTCTGGCCCCTGCAAAATTATCTTCTAAGTGGAGAAGAAATCAAGACGTTTTCAGACACACAAAAAACGGAAGGAATTTATTGTCAGTAGACCTGCCTTGTAAAACATGTTAAAACACATTTTTTTCAGAGGAAAGGTAAAGGATACAGGTCAGAAACTCACATCTACATAAAGAAAATCAAAGAAGTAACAAGTAAAGGGAAAACAAAAACTTTTTTTTTCTTATTCCTAATTGCTCATTTTGAATTCAAGAAATCTATTTCTTGACTTTGGTTAAATGAATAATTATTGTTTCATAGAGAACTATGATCCTGTTGTGTTTTAAAACCTTTTTGATATTTTTAACAAACTTCCCAAATATCAAAATTTAACTAAACCTCCTTTAGCTTCCAGCTGACTCTGAGACATGTCAGAGAGGAATGTTAAACTAATTAAGTGTATTTGGTATGTTAAATTACTTCAGAACATTGCCAAGTGATTGGAGATAAACCCTAGGTTATAGTGTATGGATAAATGTTATTAATATAGATATTCCAAAATTTATATGAAATTCTAAACATCTGATATGTCCTAATATAATGTTATCAGTCATAATTCCAGTTATTCTAAAATGTTATATGTCACAGACATATCCAAGTTTGCTGCTAATTGCATTGTACTCAAATCTTTAACATTTGATGTGTCTTAATATAATGTTATCAGTCATAATTCCAGTTATTCTAAAATGTTCTATGTCACAGAAATATCCACCTTTCCTGCTAATTGCATTGTACTTAAATCTTTAACCATGCTATTTTAAGTTTTGTGCTTTATAGAAAATCATTATTTTACACTGATGCTTTTACAAAATGAAGATTTTCGAGAAGACTCATAAAAAGAAGTTTTGAAACAAATATAATTTTCTGATAGCTTTAGATAATACCACTGAACTGGGTAACAAATAACAAAGCTCTAATGGAAAACCTGATTACTTCATCCAGATCTATAGGAATGAATTGCATGGGACTGAATGAACTGGTGAACATGGTTTATAAACTTATGACTTTGGGAAATATGCTAGATTTAATCTTTGTCTTCCAGGAAAACCTTTTCTCTTATGCTATGACCTACAACAAATTGATGAAGTATACATTTGTAAACAGAGACGAAGCGTGTATATTTTCTCTCTACCTGATCCCGCCAGAATTTGTCTTCTTCAGCTGGCTCCCCGGCAGACTTGTGGTTTATTGCCACCAGATTACAACTAGCTATACTAAAAAAAAAAATTAATAAAATAAATAAAAAGGCTGAATAAGTTTGGATTGCTCATTGTATCTAAATTAAGCAAACAATCATTAATCAGCTATTAACCTGAGCAAACACTGGGCTCGATTCTAAGGGTACAAAAAAGCACAAGGCGTGGTGTTTTAACCTTAGCAACTTGCAATCTAGTTTGGGAGGTGGAATATACACATCACGCATCATCCGCCATAGTGAGCAGCTGGCAAAGGAGTGGTACAGATAACGAGCTTGGAACAAGATGTCATTCTGAGCAAAAAATTTATTTGTTCAAAAAACTTAATTCACACAAGAAGTAAGTATCTCTTGAGCTCTATCAACAGTGAGCAGATGCCCCAGGCTCTAGGAATTCCAGAGTTAAATAACACAATGTTCTGGAGCAAGAAGTATCCGAGAAGTAAACAATTCCGGAGCACAGGGCCAAACGCTGTGACTAAGGCACTCGTAGCGTCCTGCAGGGGCTCAAAGGAGAAGCTCCAGCTCTGCCCCGAGAAGTTAGGGATTGTTTTGAAGTGGAGGAGGAGATATTCTTGTAAATCAAGAAGAGAGAGTAACACTGTGTCAGGCAAAACGGGTCGTAAAACGATAGATGCTCAGCAAGGGAAGATTCTTCTGTGCTTGTGCGTGTTTAGAGTGGGTGGAACAGGGAGGGTGTTTTAAAATGAAGGTTTTATTTTTCTTGATTTATGGTGAAGCTGGGACATGAGGAGGTGACTGTCCCTGAAAAAACTGTCACCCTCGGTTCCCAAGTAAGGGGCACTCCAGCCCCACGGGGAAGAAGAGGGAAGGGGTGGAGACTGTGGGCAAGGACCATGGTTCTTGAGGGAAGGGATGGACAGGACTTGGGCAGGCTCCGCGGGCTTAGGCTGCGCCACTTTGAACAGTTTGGGGCAGGCTCTGGGGCCCCGTGGCTGTTCCTCGTTGCCCGGCTCTGGGGTCACCAGTGTAGGGAGAGTGCCCAGGAGGGCGGGGGCTTGGTCAAGGTAGTGGTTTGGAGGTTGCACTCGGGGTGCTTGGTTTGAGTAAGAAAGTGAGCTTCCAGGCACGGCTTTGCTGCCTCTAGGAATTAGCTAACCCTGGGAGGGGCAGTCCTTCTGGAATAAGCAAAGCCCCAAGATATCAGAGCGTCAGGAAATAAAGAAAACAAAAAACATAGTTAATAGGTAACGTGAGTAACAAAGCAAGGACCAGACTGCAAGGGTCGTCTCTGCCCCTGAAGGGACCCCCAGTGGAGGTGCCCGGAGCAGCCTCAGATGGAGAGTCTTTGGGTAGCAACGTGCTGAGTTTGGCCGTGGAGCCCGGAAGAGCTACCAGGCTCCCCCAGAACCTCCCTCAATTTCCTTATTGTCCCTGATGATGTCTGTTTCCTGGACCCTTTGACCCCTGTCTGCCTGGTACCACAAGTGCCATTGACTAAGCACAGGGCGGGCGGGCTTTCCCCACGTGGTCTGCCTGACCCTCAGTCCCCTTAGATAGACATCTGCATACTGAAGATCAAACATCATCACATTTCCTATGTGCTTCCAGCTCCATATAGAAAGTATGGAACTTGTATTTTTTTTTCTTCTTTTATGCAAAAATACCACATAAGTAGTTGTTGAATTTCAGGGAAGGGACTTGGAGATCTGTTTATTTTGGAGCTAACAAATAATAAAAGAGCCCTTTCAGGAATTTTTGCTTAAAGGCAAATTTCCTTTTCAGGTTTTATAAAACATATAAATTTAGCATCAAGCAGAAAGACGAAGTGTGTACATTTCCATCAAGAAGGCTCTTGGGCTCCTTGCGAGATTTTGGAGATCGATCCATGCTTCCTTAACAGCTTCCTTCAACCCGGGCCTTTAGCCACCTGGCAGGTATGTTTGTCAGCTGTCTTCTGCGTCTACAAAGCCTGAGACACAGGGATTTCTTCCTTGGAGCTGCATTAATTTTTAATCTGTAAAAATAGCTAGTACTTACTGGCTACTTTACATTGTTTCTAAAGAAACCAAGAATTGTAAGTTTGCCCATTGCTTCTAACACCTAAAATTATGGTTTTTATTCCCAATTTCCAAAGAGTGTCATCATTATAAGGAGATCTCTAAAAATCTTTATGGAAAGGGCTTCTAAATTTTTAAAAAAGTATATACGTAGGGGCTTCCCTGGTGGCGCAGTGGTTGAGAGTCCGCCTGCCGATGCAGAGGACACAGGTTCGTGCCCTGGTCCGGGAAGATCCCACATGCTGCAGAGCGGCTGGGCCCGTGATCCATGGCCACTGGGCCTGCACGTCCAGAGCCTGTGTTCCGCAATGGGAGAGGCCACGACAGTGAAAGGCCCGCATACCGCAAAAAAAAAAAAAAGTACATATGTAGTCCCACTGAACGCACCATATGTTTAAGTGAATTTTATATCCAAGGAAAATGCTTGTATTTTAATATAGTGTAAGAATTGGATTTCAGTCCCAAAGAAATGTGTTCTGTTAATTATTACAGCACATCTGCTGTGTTTAAGTATTTCCTCTTCCCCTATTTTGAGAATATTCATTAAAAATGTTTTTATTTTTTTCCCTATACATTCCTTATCCATCCACGCTCAGATAGAGCATCTGCAGCTATCAGGGGAAGGTGTTAAGGATGGACCATGAGAATAAGGGCATTTTTAATAGGATTTAACAGCTGGACAGTGGGCATATTTATAAGGATGTGCTTTTCTAATGAGCTTTCCCCATCAGCACCCAGCTGCTTTCCTCACTGCAGTTGGCGAAGAAGCGAGAGCCCCAGCCGCACTCAGATTCTTCTCCTCATCTTCCTTCCTTTCTTCTGCTCTAAGCCTCTCAGATGGCGGCCAGATGCCACACTCCGTGAGGAGCAAACTGTAGTAAGTGGTCCTCGGCTAGTTCACCCAAGGGCTGTGACCGTCTGACTGTCCCAGGGGACAGTAACCCCAGGACGTGGGCCTGCGGCATTTGTATCTCCTTGTTCAACTCACCTGAGACTCCAAAATAAAGTAAATCCTAAATACTAGCACATAAAAGAGACACAAAAATAGTAAAAAAATTATTAGATTAATAAATAGTAATTTGTAGTAAATGCATGAGTTCCTAGGGAAAAGCAATTACCAACATTGATTCAAGAGAGGCAGCATTGGGGGTGAGGGAAGGGAGAATTGGGAGCTTGGGATTAGCAGATGCAAACTATTATATGTAGAATGGATAAACAACAAGGTCTTACTGTGTAGCACAGGGAACTATATCCAAGCTCCTGTGTAGCACAGGGAACTATATCCAAGCTCCTGTGATAAACCATAATGGAAAAGAATATGAAGTGTAATATATGTGTAACTGAATCACTTTGCTCTACAACAGAAATTAACACAACGTTGTAAATCAACTATTCTTCCATTTAAAAAAAAAGAGAGGTGGCATTATTTGTAGGTAAGACCAACTATCTCAAAAATATAGGAGAATCTACTAAAAAACTAATCAAATTAATAAGAGGGCTCAGTAATACACACTCAACATAAATAATAAATAACTTCCCCGTATATCTGTACTGATCACTCAGAAATACACAGTGTGGGAACAATTGGTTATTAGTCTAGAAAATTAGCCTGCAATACCATTCATGAACACACACACAAATTCAAAGAAGACTAAACAGTTAAACAAACTACCTGAAATTATAGAAGAATCAGAAGAAAATATAGAAAACATATTTTTTAATTGCAATGGGGATGCTTCTTAGCATATCTGTCACCAGGAGGAGAGTACCAGTGAGAGACAATGACAGTTATTCTAACCTTTGCTTGGGACAGATTTCAATTTCTCCACATTTCTTTCGCTGCAGCTTCCAGCCTGATCCTTGATAGGTGAATCAAAAAGAAAAACTAAAAAAAAAAAAAAAAAGCCAGCCTTGAGACTAAATTTCAGGAAGTGAGTGAATATGGGATTTTATCTGCTAGCTTTCACCACTTCTCTAACATTCAAGCAGCAACACTGCCGACAGTAAGACAGACATGGTACGTTCCAGGAAAAGTTCCACTTGGGTATTTTCTTGGCTAGCTACTATTAGACATTTATTTACCAATGGAGACCAAATATATTTTTAAATTTCTAGTTTGCCTTTGGAGGAACTTTGAATAACATTCCGTCAACACAGATTTGGCCAAATGATATTCCAGTCTAAAAATGGTCATTAAGTTTACAATATAATGCCTATTATTTTTGACCAAAAGTGGAAACACAAGGTGAGCTTCCAAAATCCATTGTATAATTTTGGAGTTCTTTTATTTCTTTTTCCATGAGGGATTGTTGGTCATGAATCATCACAAATATTGCCTTCTTCTTAAAACGGAACCTCTTGTAGTATAATAAAATCATTTTGCCTCAAGGTGGAGCTGTTATATTTTCAGAAGAGAAAAGCACTTTTGCCTGATTCTGGAATTTTGTCATAATTCAGAGGAAAAGTTTCTGCTATTTTAAATAGGAGTTGATAGAAGTTTCTTTTCCGCCTCTTCTCTCTTACTCTAGAAAACAGTGGTTATGTTAAAGGCACAGTGGCACAGTGACCCCAGCTTTCACTGTCTGTCACTCCAGTGTCCACTCAAGCTGCCCCGGCTTTTCCGGGATGTCCGGCCTGGTGCAGCTGGCTGAGTAGAGTACAAATGCACATGAAGTAGTCGAAGCCACAACTTGCTTTATACAGACCTTCTGTGCTTATGTTGTAAACATAGTTTTGTGTGTGTGTCCTCTGTTGGCCAAACAGGATTATTTTAGACAATTCTGGCAGACTTCCAAATTCATGTAATCCTAGATGTATTAAACTCTGACACCACTTTTTTTGGGGGGGGGATGAAATAGAACCAGTCTTATCAGTAATTATCAGCAGCAGAAGCTGAGGTAAAAAAATGTCAGCAGAGTGAAATTAAGCATGATAAAGCTAATTTCATTGGATTAAGTCAAAATCGAAACCAACTTTCATCGGATTAAGTCAAAATCGAAACCAACTGAGAATAAAGAAAGTTTGTGAGTTTTCACATTCTTATTGTATCAATTTGGCAATACTGAATATAAGATGTAATTTCCACTCAAAAAGTGTAAACACCACACAATATGTTTCTTTGCCATGGTCTTTTGTGGCTATTCTTAGCTGATGGAAACTCTTAATGAACAACTATCAGATGCTTTTATTTCAGAGAATATTCTCTTTCGTAATGAGGACTGAATAGGTTTCTCACCCATCCCCCCACCCCTTTTTTTTTGATAGTGAAAAATGTCTTAACTGAAAGGATTTTGCAAAGTCTAACATGCTACATGTTGAATCATTATTACACTGCAGGGTAGTATTATGTATTCTGAAACACAGGTGGGAGAAGCCATAAAGATCATAATTCGTATGTCTAACATATTGTCGTAACTTGCCAAACTATGGAAGAAGTTGAATATCTGCTTATAATAAAGTGACATTTATTGAAGACTGCATATTATTAAAAACAAGAATTCTTAAGTGCTCTGTGATATCATGAAACACAATGTATACATAATGTTTGGTTTTTGAAAACCAGCTAGATACCAGATCATGGCTTCCCAATGCCCTGATCCCAAGCTTCTCAGTGCACCTTGGGTGGACCACAGTTTAGGTGGGGCGGGAAAAGGATGGAGCCGAGTGGACGGAAGGGGAACAGAGCTTATCATTTGCTCTCACCTGTCTGACGCTGGTCCTTTCCCAGAAGATCCAAATAAAATGAGTCCAGATTTACACCTTACCCTTATACTCATTATATTTTTATTCTATGTTGGTTACTAAATGAATGTTTTAAAAACCAAATTGGATTTCCATTCGTGTCTCCCTAATGAGACAATTCTAGTTTGAGGTATGTTGGATTACCTTCACAAGAGCAAAATTATCTAAATCAAACTATAGAAATTCAAGCTTGAATTATTGCACTGCTACTTCAGGGTGCTGGATCACCCATAATTACATCTGTGGTGCTTCCATTTTAAGACTCACTGTTAAACTAGAAACCCCCAAATTCCTTGCCAAAATCTAAAGAATCCTTTAGTTTCAAGGAAAATAAGAAGTCTACTCTCAGGTTCCCCAGAACTCGAAATCACACACTGATTCAATGAGCTTACAGCTTAAAAGAACGTCCTGGTTCTAAGCCTTCTATAAAGTAGAATAGATGCTTTTCGAATAAACTCTGATAGAGCTTAGATAACTTTCCTATTCCAAGACAAATTTTTCTAAGTTTGTTCCTTTATATTCTTTGCTGTATTCCAAGAACAGCATTGTCCAGTGGAGCATTTTTAAATAATGGAAATATTTCTGTGCTGTTTTGAAATTAAGCCACTAGTGGTATGTGGTTATTGGTCTCTTGAATGTGTGTAGTGTGAGAAACTAATTTTTAATTTAATTGTAATTTTTAACTTAAACATTCACATGTGACAAGTTCCTATCATACCGATCAATGCAGTTGTAGAATCTATCCTGGAGCCCTTCAAGGCTCACTCTCCCCAGATCTGCCCTCATCCCGCCCACAACCAGCACTCTTTAAAACATTTCTCTTTTGGGATATTACACTTTAGATTTAGTTGTTTTCAGGAAAGCCCACATTTTCAGGAACATAACCTGAACATTACTCAAATAAATATTTGAAAATGACAGTTTAAGAAAAGAGAGTTAGCTAGCACTCTTTTTGCTATCTAGCAAATTTCTTGTTGATCCTCGATTTAAAAGCTGATTTATTTCATACATAAAAGATGAGTCCTAATTTTTTGTCCTTCCTTCCAGATCTAAGGACTCATCCAAATCCCCAATCAATCAATAGGTTTACATTTTAAGTGACTTCTGATTGAATTACTATCCTTTTAAGCAACTACAGGTACCCATGAAATAGCCTTTTAACCCATAAGTAAACTAAACACATGTTCTTCTTGAAATTCCCAAAAGCAATAGCTCTGGGGTATCGTTCCTTGGGAGTCCTAATTCAGGCATGGACTATTTCATGGTCAGCCAGGTGATATCAGATGTGAGTATGTTCCAGAAAAGTAGTGATTATGGCTCATAGAAGCAGACACTCTGGAAATATTCTTTCTTGTTAAAATTATATGTTTTTGTATCTTATTGTTCAGCCATATTGATTCATATATAAACTTTTGTAAAACTAATGCTGAAAGTTTCTAAGAAACTTGAAGAAAAACCATGCTGGTTGATTATTGCTGAAAAAAGTAAAGACTGATTTAGAGTTGTACCTGCTAACATCTGAAGCACTGTTCCTAATTCGCCAGTAAGCTAATTGATCTAAGCCATCTGACTTTCCAATTTATTTTTAAATATTCTAACTGATGTAACTTTGGTTCATAAACCTGTATAAGTTTCACATGTACAATATTATATTGCTACTTCTGTGTACAGTACAGCATGCTCACCACCAAGAATTGAGTTTCCTTCCGTCACCACAGAGTTGACCCCCTTTGCTCATTTTGCCCTCCCCCAACCCTCCCCCCTCCATCTCTGTATCTAAGTGTTTGGTTTTGCTTGGTTTGTTCATTTATTTTGTTTGTTTTCTGTATTCCACATATTAGTGTAATCATGTGGTATTTGTCTTTCTCTGTCTGACTTATTTCCCTTAGCATAACACTCTCCAGGTCCCTCCATATGGTTGCAAATGGCAAGATTTCATCTTTTTTATGGCTGAGCAGTATTCCATTGTGTATACTTGTATATACATTGATGGACACTTAGGTTGTTTCTGTATTTTGGCTATTGTAAATAATGCTGCATGAACATAGGGGTGCATATATCTTTTTGAATTAGTGTTTTCATATTCTTTGGGTAAATACCCAGAAGTCGAATAACTGGATCAGATGGGAATTCTATTAATTTCTTGAGGAACCTCCATACTGTTCTCCATAGTGGCTGAACCAATTTACATTCCCACCAACAGTGCAGGAGGCTTCCCTTTTCTCCACATCCTCGCCAACACTTATTATTTTTGGCCTTTTTGATGACAGCCATTCTAACAGGCATGAGATGATATCTCATTGCACTTTTTTTTTTTTTTGCTGTACGTGGGCCTCTCACCGCTGTGGCCTCCCCCGTTGCGGAGCACAGGCTCCGGACATGCAGGCTCAGCGGCCATGGCTCACAGGCCTAGCCGCTCTGCGGCACGTGGGATCCTCCCGGACCGGGGCATGAACCCGTGTTCCCTGCATCGGCAGGTGGACTCTCAACCACTGCGTCACCAGAGAAGCCCTCATTGCACTTTTGACTTGCATTTCCCTGATGATTAGTGACAGTGAACATCTTTTCATGTGCCTGTTGGCCATCTGTGTGTCTTCTTCTGAAAAGTCTTTGACTTCTCTGCCCATTTTTTAATTGGATTGCCTTTTTTGTTGTTGAATTGTATGAGTTCTTTGTATATTTTTGATATTAACCCCTATCAAATATAAAGATATTCTTCAATTTGTGTGTATTATTCTTGGATCCTTATGTATATTGAGAACAACTGATACGCTCTCAGAAGTCATGGAAGGTTAAATTTTCAATCAGGAAGGAGCCTTGCAAGGCACTCCGTGATCACAATTAGCATTTATGACACCTATGTCACTGCTAAGCCCTGCTTTTAAGGTTTTGCATGCACGGCTCAACAAATCCCCCCTCTTTTTTAACACCTGAATAAATGAAGATCCAAAGAGGCTAAATGGGTGAGGTTGCACAGTGGCTGATGACAGCGTTGGGGACCATAGTCAGGATGGCTCGACTCCCGGTCTTGGACTATTTTTCATCTAAATAATCCTGCCCTAGATCAGCACCTTCTAATGCACAGCAAGAAACGAGCAGAACGCTTGTCCACTGAATGCAGGGGGATTAACAAAAGGCACTTGGCCTCTCTCTTAAGACCCTCAGCCCTCAGGCGCCACAGGTTTCTACCTCAGGCTCTTTCCTCTTTCTTTTTTGAAGCTTCAGTCCTGTAGAGGAGGATAATGCAGCCAGTATTCCTCTTGCTGAGTTTTTATGAGCTTCTGTGCTGAAGACAGCATGCCAGAAGCTATTTTGGGATGTATGGTTCAAAGTAATGAGAAAACCAACACAAGCAGTTGGGTGAAGGGAATGCACATCAAAGCGAGCGGCAGGGAGCCCCCAAGGGCAGTGGGGCCAGGCTCCCGGGGGAGGGCTTCCAGGGGGCTGCTGCCCTTCTCTCCCTGGAGGACCCGTGCTGCTCGGCAGAGGAGGGAGTTCCCTCTCCTGAGCAACAATTTGCACTGAGTGAGTAGGAAGCAGTCATTACTAAGCCCTGCTTTTACATTCTTGCTCTGGGGATGAGCAGGAAGGAAACTGTATAAGTACTGCAGAAAATAATTAGACAGTCAGGAGCTGCGGGACCATCACCATCTCAAGTATTTCCACGTTGTCCCGAGAAAAGGTGAAAATTCATAGAAGTGCTGTGCACATTGAGTTTCCTTTGTTAGAATTTGAATATTCTTTTAAAAATAGAATTCATTCATTTGAAGTTTCCACATTAAACAAAAAACGATACCAATGAGCTTATATATAGAACAGAAATAGACCCACAGACATAGAAAACAAACTTATAGTTACCAAAGGGGAAGGGTGGGGAGGGATAAATTAGGAGTTTGGGATTAACATGTACACACTATTGTATATAAAATAGATAATCAACAAGGACCTACTGTAGAGCACAGGGAACTCTATTCAGTATTTTGTAATAACCTATATGGGAAAAGAATCTGAAAAAGAATATATACATATATGTATGTATAACTGAATCACAGGGCTGTACACCCAAAACTAACACAACATTGTTAATCTACTATACTTCAATTAAAAAAATTAGATTAAAAAGCATCTTGTATGGAACTACCGAGAATGAGATGGCTAAAATTCCATAATCACAATTCCACTCCCCAGAAGCAATGACTATAAAGAGTTGGTTCACATCCTTCACAAACCAAGAGCACACACACACACACACACACACACACACACACAGGTGTGTGTGTGTGCATTTTAATATTTTTAAAAACGTTCTTTAAAATCCTCATTAAAAAAAACCTTATAGATCTAAGAAGTCATAATCCTCCAAAATGAAGAGAAAGATGAAGAGAAGTAACTCACTGTATGACAAATACAAGCTCTTAAACTCCCATGTCAGTTTTAACCAAGTTTCACAGCTTATGGTATTAATGTCTGTCTTTGGGTACATATGTCAATTTAGGGCGTGCCGTTTGACACATCACTTGTAAAGAAACACTTCTAAATTTTCTTTAAACATCATAGCTGGCAGAAGTGGAACTTAGAATGGTGACATTTCTGTCCTTACAGAGCTCAACTGAATAAAACATGGGTTTTTAGCAAAGGAGAAAAATGGGCCTGGGGTGCAAAAGTAGATGTAATCGAGAGCTTTCTACAAGGTGGTTACAATGCATAGGAAATAGAGCATTTATTGCCAAAGTAAAGTTTCAAACACCTGAATACAGAATGGTCACGTGTACCTCAGAAAGAGTATTGGCTACCTATTGATCAAGGTGACAACACACTATTTTAATAAACATAGAAGCTTTTACTATTGTAAGGAAACTTACAGCTAGTTCAGAAAAAAGAAGCCTTTATTACTTTTTGTTTTTGTTTGTTTGTTTGTAAAAATAAGGACATTCCAAAATCATTGCAAATCACCTAAAATTATTTTGATATGGTATGGAATTTCTGTTGTCTGAGCTTATTTCAAGGAAGATAAAGAATGGTATTTTTAAGAGAAAACTAAACACTTCAAAATCAATTTATTTTAACAGAGAGAAAGCCAAATGTTCTGGTTTGGTATTGATATAATATCTGGTAGTAAGATACTCACAAACCCCTTTTAAAAATCTTAATAAGCCCATCAAGTAAGAGAACTTTGCCAAAATTTTAACACATTTCATTGCTTCTTTTCAGACACAGTAACTATAACTATTATAAGCTAAGAAAAATGAAATAAACTTTCTGAAAACCTTCTTCAGGTTCAAGTTTTATTCAAGTTTTATCTTTGCCATCATTTTTTCCATTCTGAAATAACCAAGTCCTTTACTTTCAAACAAACTTCTCTCATTTTTTCACTTGATAAACAGAAGTATATCTATGACTTTCATAAAGTTATATGTTTCACCACTATTATCTCTAGGACAGTCTAAATCACTACTAACCAAATTAACTACATTCTAATTCACAGACAACGCTGGGAGGTGGGTGACTGAGCACGCCTGATATGCAGTGCACTTTTGCAGAGACCCACAAAGCTCACAGCCACTCACATCACCTCTGCAAGTTCTTCAAGAAGCAAACACACTTATTAATATGATCAGAACCTCATCCACTCTGTAATGAGGCTTTGGTATCCTCTCCTATTGAAAAATTATCCATAGGACTTCCCTGGTGGCACGGTGGTTAAGAATCCGCCTGCCAAGGCAGGGGACATGGGTTCAAGCCCTGGTCTGGGAGGATCCCACATGCCGCGGAGCAACTAAGCCCATGCGCCACAACTACTGAGCCTGCACTCTAGAGTCCATGAGCCACAACTACTAAGTCCATGTGCCACAACTACTGAAGCCTGTGCGCCCCAGAGCCTGAGCATTGCAACTACTGAACCCGTGCGCCACGACTACTGAAGCCCGTGAGCCCTAGGGCCTGCGTGCCGCAACTACTGAGTCCGCGCACCACAGCTACTGAAGCTCACGCACCTTAGAGCCCGTGCTCCGCAACAAGAGAAGCCACAGCAACTAGAAGCCCGTGCACCACAATGAAGAGTATCCCCCGCTCGCCGCAACAGGCGAGAAAGCCCACGGGCAGCAGCGAAGACCCAGTGCAGCCAAAATTAAATAAATAAATAAATAGGTAATTTAAGAAACCAACATAAATAACATTTTAAAAAATTAAAAAAATAAAAATTATCCACATATCTAAAAATTATCCATTAGTTAATTCAATAGAGTTAACTAAAGATTTCAATGGAGTTAACTAAAGATTTCAATGAAGTTAACTAATTATCCATTAGTTAATTCAATGGAGTTAACAGTGTGTCTATTAAGCAGACACACTGCAGAATATACTTATTATTAATATGAAGACATTGGCAGGATAATGATTAAATTTGATGGAGCGCTAGTCTTCCATTTTCACAATCCTAAACAGTCTGTAGAAGTAATATTCTGTGCAGCACATCAGTATAAAAAATGTAAGAAGACCAGATTAATTAGCTTCTTAATAAAATAACAAACCTGAATCCTATTAAAAATTAAAATGTATGCCTGTTTTGTACAACATACTGATAAAATCGGGAAATTATACTTACCTTTCAAAGGAAAATTATTAAGCCAGTCTTGGTTGTTCAAAGATTTACATCAAGTTAGTGAACTTGAATTTTTACATAAAAATGTTCCTAGCTAGTGGTTTCGTGAGGATTGTTTTCTTAAAAACCTAGCATATTTAAAGTATTAAAAATTTGGTTTCATTATTGTTCTGAAAATGTTAGATGTATATACAATCACTTAATTTTCTCTAAAAAGCAATTAAACCAGAGCTTCCTTAATTTGAGTGTTTTTCTAATCTAGTGTAATAATATCCCCTAGAGGTAGGAAAATGTTTTGAATTCACACAATGAGAGGAAAAGACTTTTTTCAATTTCAGACATGTAGACAACTTTCAGTTTTAATTCTACAACCTCAGCTACAGGTCAAGAATAAAAAAAGAAACACAAATCTCAAGGGTCTGTTCTATTTTCTGTTGTTCAGAAAATCGTTTCTGAATTGGTCTGAGCTCTTATATGGTAAAATGCAAAAAGCAAGGGTCACAAATCAGATTTTCTGTTGCCTCTCACTTGATGGAATAGTTTCCCATCATCCTGGTGGAGATTCTGAATCGCTGATGCACGAAGCAACTCACTCAGGTCTGCACTGGATGTTCCCCAGATTGTGCCAGGAGGGCTGGCCGAGTGGTCCCAGGTCCTTGCCTCTGGCCTTGGATGAGTTAGATATTGCACAGACTAATGGACTTGACCAAAAACTAGAAACAAAAGCCAAAAAAAAAAAATGAGGTCGGGGGGGACCTGGGAAGCAGAGTTATCAGAGGTAAAGCTCTGGTGGCACCTGGGATTTGGAGAGCCAAGGAATTATGCTCCTGGACCCCAAGAGCTGGGAATGGCAGTTTTCAGGCAAAGCTGTTTGATTCTCTCTGGCTGATGAGTCCACTCTGCGGCATCTTGTGAAGAACCTCTAAAGCTGTCCAAGTATAATTTTCAAACACTTAAAAACATGACTCATACAAACGTTGAATAAACACATGTCAATGATTTTATTCAACTTGTTAATCAATGAGAACACCAACAAATGGTTTAAAGAAGGAGTAAAAATCATGTTGAAGAACTGGCTGTTTCTAGGCATTTTGAAAGAAGAAATGCTAGACTAAAATCTCTAGCTTGATACAGAAACAGGTTAATATAAGACAATAAAAGTGTAGCCTTTGGGTTACTTTTTCTGCTGGACAGAAATCTACATGTTAACATATCTAGTATCTAGCCAGATAATAAATAGCAAAGTCAAACATAAATTCTCCTAAAAATAATCTTTGGGGGCTTCCCTGGTGGTGCAGTGGTTGAGAGTCCGCCTGCCGATGCAGGGAACATGGGTTCGTGCCCCCGTCTGGGAAGATCCCACATGCCGCGGAGCGGCTAGGTCTGTGAGCCACGGCCACTGAGCCTGCGCATCCGGAGCCTGTGCTCCACAATGGGAGAGGCCACAACAGTGAGAGGCCCGCGTACCGCAAAAAAAAAAAAAAATCTTTGTGTGATATTCTTCATCAACGCTACAGTTTGACACGCTTTTGATTTTCAAGTTTTGCATATTTCTTTGAGGTATTAAAAAAAAAAGTTTATGTATTGTAAGACAATATTGGTCAATTCATGGTTTAAAATAAAAATAACGTGTGCTTGAAAAGTTAAATAAAATGTATTTTAGAGTTGCACTAAAAAAACTGCTTATAATATAGGCATCAAGTAACGTTTTTCAGCCTTTCTTTTTGCTGTTTTTTAACCTTTTTTGAATTGAAGTATAGTTAATTTACAATGTTGTGTTAGTTTCGGGTGTACAGCAAAGTAATTCAGTTATACATACATATGTATATCTATTCTTTTTCAGATCCTTTTCCATTATAGGTTATTACAAGATATTGAATATAGTTCCCTATTATACAGTAGGTCCTTGCTGTTTATCTGTGTTATGTATAGTAGTATCTGTTCATCCCAAACTCCTAATTTCTAGGCCCCAAGTAATTTCATGGAGGAGAATAATACAAAGATCTCCTGGTTAGCGGTAACTCAAGCTTATGCATAGTGTATTGACTTCGAGTGAGACGGGCTGCTTGCTGATTCTCACTTTCAAGAGGAAATTTGTACCATTCTTATTTTGATCGCATGTTGAGACTTAAGGACTGTATCTCTTATTCTTAACTAAAAATAGAATATAATTTTCTATTAAACAGAAAAGGTAAATTATAAGTTTTTATTGTGGCTTTTTTATGTGTCTATAAAACCTATGTGCCTCACAGAATTAAAATATTATGGTTTTCCAGGCTTCCCTGGTGGCGTAGTGGTTGAGAATCTGCCTGCCAATGCAGGGGACACGGGTTCGAGCTGTGGTCTGGGAGGATCCCACATGCCACGGAGCAACTAGGCCCGTGCGCCACAACTACTGAGCTTGCGCGTCTGGAACCTGTGCTCCGCAATGGGAGAGGCCGCGATAGTGAGAGGCCCGTGCACCGCGATGAAGAGTGGCCCCCGCTTGCCACAACTAGAGAAAGCCCTCACACAGAAACGAAGACCCAACACAGCAAAAATAAATTAATTAATTAATAAACTCCTACCCCCAACATTTTCTTAAAAAAAAAAAAAATATATATATATATATGGTTTTTCAAAAGACATTTACATGCGGTAGATAACTTACTTTGATGGAATAAACAATATTTTCACACCTTATGTACCACTGTTTTAAATTATATAAATAATATTGTGATTGGCATAATATAAATTCATGAGATATTATAGTGATATTGATAATTTTTTGCAATTATGTATGCATATGTTCAACAGAGTCTGTATTGTAACAAGATACCCAGATCTTATCTTGATTTACATGCCCACTAAATTCTGAAAAACCCTGCCGTAGGACACAGAATAAGTAGGACCCAGCTTCTAATACTGTCTTTGCCACTTGGTAGCTTTGTCATCATACACAGTTTACGTAACCTACGACAGGCTGTTTTTCATCAGAAACTGGAATAGTAATTCTTATGGCTTAGAATTTCTGTGAGCACTACGTAATTCTGTACCTATAAAGTTCCTGGCAAATCCAACAGTGTATCCATGTTAGCCAACAGAATAATATTATTTAGAAAAAATGAGACTAGAGTTTAATTTTCCATAGAAACATGTTAGAATTAAGACAAGTAACTATAGCATTCAGGGTCGTAATCCCTATGAAGTAAAACTCAGTTAATTGAATGGGCAAATATTTACATTTCATTAGGACAAAGTTCCAACTTCTCAAGCAATTGTATGTAGACAGTGATTCTCCAAGAGTAGTTTCAGATTCCACAGCAACATCAGAAGCAGCAGTATTGGGGAATTTGTTAGACATGCAAATTATCCAGCCCCAGCCCTTACCTACCAATCAGATGCTCTAGGGCTGAGGCCCAGCAGTCTGTGTTTAACAGTTCCTCTAAGTGATTTGATACAAGCCTGAAGTTCAAGAGCTGCTGATCTAGACCAACCTCCAGGATACCTGACCCAGGTACTTGCATAAGATTATCTAGTGAATACTTCCAAAGCTGCAAGCCAGACCATGAATACCAGGCACCGAAACTTGGCTTAATGTCCTTTGTTGCCATCAGTTTCCTGGGCCTGAGGGAGGATCATTTAGCTCTAATATCTAGACTACCTGATTCTAAGAGCTTGGGGTTTTCAGTGTGAAAATCTCAGTTATGAGTTTCCTATGAGAGGAGAGTTTTTCTAATGACTTGCACCCTCAGAAAATCTGCAACCAGCCTTTTTCCTGGAGGGTTTTGGATGCTGTGGCCCTGTAGCTGGCTCTGAGCACACAGGGGTTGCGTCTTATTAAAAGAAGGCATAGAAGGGTTTTGTAGCTGTAGAATATTCCCTTTAGTAACTTTTCTGCTCTTGTTTTGTTTACAGCGATTTCATTCCTCAGCTTCACAGCTCAGGGTGTTGCCAGGAGACCTTAGCAGCAAAGGCAGTAGAGGAAATGAAGAGATAAATTTTAAAACAAGAGTGAATTCGAACCTAATTTTTTGTTTTCTTTTTGACTAAAATGAATTTGCAGGTGTTAGTTTTTAAAATTAGATATTTGAAAAATCCTACATCTGTTAGAAAGAATTTAATGATCACTTAGTTACCCAGGCATCTAATGAATTCATTCCCTTTGTGGCACCCATAAGGGGACAGTATTCACAAATCGGCTTTCTTCACCGGGAGGGATGTCAGTCATCCACACAGAGAAGAATCTTCCTCTGGAAATTTCTATACTGGGTTTGATAGCTTAAAGGGAGACTCACCCACCAACTAGTACAATAGTTGGTCCTCACCCACCAACTAGCACAATAAAGGCACACATATCTTACCTTTCACCTTTGACTACAACATTACGAGGTTTAGTTGTATGCAGAAAAAAATTCATTTCTCCAAAAGCTTTTCTGGTTGTCACATCTACAACAAGCACAAGGTTCCATAGCTTTAGACGTTGCCTTCAAAAAGTAGACGAAAGATCATCATTTCAAACATCTCTGGAACTCACTGGGTGATTTTGATCTTGGCTAGTTGTCTGTTTTCTCCATTTGCCCTACAGCTCATTAGTCAGTATTTTTTCTGTCTCTTGAACTCTCGGTTTCCTGACTTCTGGTATTGACCTGATCCCATATGTATGTCGTACTTACATGCTCATATTCACACACATTTTTTGGAACCCTGTAATCACCTGAGATAATATTATCAGTATGTTGCAACCCACAATCCCATGATTCTCTGTATCCATTACATTTTCCAGTAGATACAAAAAGTAGTATTAGCTTAGATATTAATAAGGAGTCTTAAAAGCAGAAAAAAAACCCACAGTGCACTCTAATAAATATGATAGAAATTTACAAAAAGTGCTATGGAAAATACAGTGGAAGAGGATGTAGCACATCCTAAGCAAACAAGGAAACCATCCCAGAGGAAGTGATGTTTGAGCTGAGATTTTTAGTAATGTATAAAGTGATTAAAAGTGACTGTTATAACCCTTCACACCCACTTATACTTATAGGTGAAACTCTACATAGTCCAAGCCTGTGACAGCCTCGAAGTACAAAAGCATCCTGTGAGATCTGCTTCCCAATCTCAGTCACATAGAGAATATTAGGGACAAAGAAACTCAGCATTTAGATGGCTTTGTGGGACTCACCTGTCCGACATTTTAATTGGTAGATTTATCTAGAGTCTGATAGTTTTGGTTGGGTAAGGGTAAAAATAACCACGAGTGTATTAGTTACCTAGAATTTGGGAGAGGTTAGCTGGGTGGTCTGATTTAGCATCTCTTGTGAGGTTGCAGGTAAGATGTTGGCTAGGGCGCCAATCACTTATGGGAGAGGTGGTCTGATTTAGCATCTCTTGTGAGGTTGCAGGTAAGATGTTGGCTAGGGCGCCAATCACTTATGGTTTGATGGGGAATGGATCCACTTCTAAGATGGTTAATTCACATGACTGGTGGCAGGAGCCCTCATTTCTGCTGGTTATTGACAGGAGGCTTCAACTCCTCTTCATATGTTGGCAGGAGACCTCAGTTCTTCATTTCATTAACTTCCCCATTGGGCTTTTTGAGTGTCCTTATAATATGGCAACCGACTTCCTCCAGAGCAAGTGATTTGTCTGAGAAGAGGGAGACAGCCATGATGGGAAGATGCCAAAACCACACCAGAAAATGTATAGACAATTTGGATTGGAGGCTTGGCAGAGAGAATTATGAATGGGAAACTAAACAAGTTAAGAAACTACTGCTTCCCACTACTCTTGGGGAACATACCCAAATCTTTACATTGCTTTCAAGCTTCACCAGGTCCAAGAGTTGGCTCCCTCTTAAGCCTCATCTCCTCGGATGATCCTGTGTTTCTCTCGTCCTCTCCCTCTCACTCTCCCAGACACATTGGCTGATTTCCTTGAAGATCCTTAAATAAAGCACATTCCTGCCTTTTCACATTATGTACCCTCATTTGGAACACTTTTCCCCACACTTCTACCAAATTATTCTCTATTGAATTATCATACTAAACTTAAACCTCAGGGCTTCAGACCAAAACCTCTTGGTTTCAGTTAGTTGCTAAGCCATTTTCTCATACAAAATTGGTATTTATTATTATTAGCAGTAGTATTAGTAGCAGTAGTGTTTCAGGGTCGTTTTTAAGTTTGCAATTATACATCTAGTAGTGTCTTTGTTTAATCTTTAAACTAAAGTTTAAGCCATATAAGAAAAAATAAAAACCATACTGACCTATTCCAAGGGCCAAGCACAGTGTTTGGTAACTTACACACATTTAGTCATTTCTTTGTGTGTGTGTGTATGTGTGTGTGTGAGATTTTCTTTTTATTTTTTTAAACATTTTTATTGGAGTATAATTGCTTTACAATGGTGTGTTAGTTTCTGCTGTATAACAAAGTGAATCAGATATACGTATACATATATCTCCATACCTCGTCCCTCTTGTGTTTCCCTCCCACCCTCCCTAGCTCACCATTCTAGGTGGTCACAAAGCACCGAGCTGATCTCCCTGCGCTATGTGGCTGCTTCCCACTAGCTATCTATTTTATATTTCATAGTGTATATATGTCAGTGCTACTCTCTCACACCGTCCCTGCTTCTCCTTTCCCTTCCCCACGTCCTCAAGTCCATTCTCTATGTCTGTGTCTTTATTCATGTCCTGTAACTAGGTTTTTCATAACCTTTTTCTTTTTTTTAGATTCCATATATATGTGTTAGCATACGGCATTTGTTTTTCTCTTTCTGACTCACTTCACTATGTATGACAGACAGTAGGTCCATCTACCTCACTACAAATAACTCAATTTCGTTTCTTCTTAGGGCTAATATTCCATTGTATATACGTGCCATATCATCTTTATCCTTTTGTCTGTCCATGGACACTTAGGTTGCTTCCATGTCCTGGCTATTTTAAATAGAGCTGCAATAAACATTGTGATACATGCTTGTTTTTGAATTATGGTTTACTCTGGGTATATGTCCAATAGTGGGATTGCTGGGTCATATGGTAGTTCCATTTTTAATTTTTTAAGGAACATCCATACTGTTCTCCATAGTGGCTGTATCAATTTACATTCGCACCAACAGTACAAGATGGTTCCCTTTTCTCCACATCCTCTCCAGCATTTATTGTTTGTAGACTTTTTGATGATGGCCATTCTGACTGGTCTGAGGTGATACCTCATTGTAGTTTTGATTTGCATTTCTCTAATGATTAGTGATGTTGAGCATCCTTTCAGGTGTTTGTTGGCCATCTGTATATTTTCTTTGCAGAAATGTCTATTTAGGTCTTCTGCCCAGTTTTGTATTGGGTTGTTTGTTTTTCTGATATTGAGCTGCATGAGCTGCTTGTAAATTTTGGAGATTAATCCTTTGTCAGTTGCTTCATTTGCAAATATATTCTCCCATTCTGAGGGTTGTCTTTTCATCTTGTTCATGTTTTCCTTTGCTATGCAAAAGATTTTAAGTTTCATTAGGTTCCATTTGTTTATTTTTGTTTTTATTTCCATTTCTCTAGGAGGTGGGTCAAAAAGGATCTTGCTGTGATTTACATTATAGAGTGTTCTGTCTATGTTTGTGTATGGTGTTAGGGAGTGTTCTAATTTCATTCCCTTACATGTAGCTGTCCAATTGTCCCAGCACCACTTATTGAAGAGGTTGCCTTTTCTTCATTGTATATTCTTACCTCCTTTATCTAAAATAAGGTGACCATATGTGCATGGGTTTATCTCTGGGCTTTCTATCCTGTTCCATTGATCTATATTTCTGTTTTGTGCCAGTACTATACTGTCTTGATTACTGTAGCTTTGTAGTATAGTCTGAAGTCCGGGAACCTGATTCCTCTGGCTCCATTTTTCTTTATCAAGATTGCTTTGGCTATTTGGGGTCTTTTGAGTTTCCATACAAATTGTGAAATTTTTTGTTCTAGTTCTGTGGAAAAATGCCATTGGTAGTTTGATAGGGATTGCACTGAATCTGTAGATTGCTTTGGGCAGTAGAGTCATTTTCACAATGTTGATTCTTTCAGTCCAAGAATGTGGTATATCTCTCCATCTGTTTGTATCATCTTTAATTTCTTTTATCAGTGTCTTATAGTTTTCTGCATATAAGTCTTTTTTCTCCTTAGGTAGGTTTATTACTAGGTATTTTATTCTTTTTGTTGCAATGGTAAAAGGGAGTGTTTCCTTAATTTCTCTTTCAGATTTTTCATGATTACTGTATAGGAATGCCAGAGATTTCTGTGCATTAATTTTGTATCCTGCTACTTTACCACATTCATTGATTAGCTGTACTAGTTTTCTGGTAGAGTCTTTAGGATTCTGTGTGTTTAGCATCATGTCAGCTGCAAACAGTGACAGCTTTACTTCTTCTTTTCCAATGTGAATTCCTTTTATTTCTTTTTTTTCTCTGATTGCTGTGGTTAAAACTTCCAAAACTGTGTTGAATAATAGCGGTGAGAGTGGACAACCTTGTCTTGTTCCTGATCTTAGTGGAAATTGTTTCAGTTTTTCACCATTAAGAAGGATGTTGACTGTGGGTTTGTCATATATGGCCTTTATTATGTTGAGGTAAGTTCCCTCTATGCCTACTTTCTGAAGGGTTTTTACCATAAATGGGTGTTGAATTTTGTCAAAAGCTTTTTCTGCATCTACTGAGATTATTGTATGGTTTTCCTCCTTCAGTTTGTTAATATGGTGTATCACATTGATTGATTTGCATATATTGAGGAATCCTTGCATTCCTGTGATAAACTCCACTTTATAGTGGTGTATCATCTTTTTTATGTGCTATTGGATTCTCTTTGCTACTATTGTGTTGAGGATTTTTGTATCTTTTTCATCAGTTATATTGACCTATGGTCTTCTTTCTTTGTGACATCTTTGTCTGGTTTTGCTTTTAGGGTGATGGTGGCCTCATAGAATGAGTTTAGGAGTGATCCCCCTCTGCTATATTTTGGAAGAGTTTGAGGAGGATTGGTGTTAGCTCTTCTCTAAATGTCTGATAGAATTCGCCTGTGAAGCCATCTGTTCCTGGGCTTTTGTTTGCTGGAAGATTTTTAATCACAGTCTCAATTTCAGTGCTTGTGATTGGTTTGTTTATATTTTCTATTTCTTCCTGGTTCAGTCTCAGAAGGTTGTGCTTTTCTAAGAATTTGTCCATTTGTTCCAGGTTGTCTATTTTATTGGCATGTAGTTGCTTGTAGTAATCTCTCATCATCCTGTGTATTTCTTCAGTGTCAGTTGTTACTTCTCCGTTTTCATTTCTAATTCTATCGATTTGAGTCCTCTCCCTTTTTTTCTTGATGAGTCTGGCTAATGGGTTAACTGTTTTGTTTATCTTCTCAAAGAACCAGGTTTTAGTTTTATTGATCTTTGCTACTGTTTCCTTCATTTCTTTTTCATTTATTTCTGATCTGATCTTTATGATTTCTTTCCTTCTGCTAAATTTGGATTTTTTTTAATTCTTCTTTCTCTAATTGCTTTAGGTGTAACATTAGGTTGTTTATTTGAGATGTTTCTTGTTTTTTGAAGTAGGATTGTATTGCTATAAACTTCCCTCTTAGAACTGCTTTTGCTGTATACCATAGGTGTTGGTAGTCGTGTTTTCATTGTCATTTGCTTCTAGGTATTTTTTTTATTTCTTCTTTGATTTCTTCAGTGATCTTTTGATTATTAAGTAGTGTATTGTTTAACCTCCATATGTTTGTGTTTTTTACAGATTTTTTCCTGTAACTGATATCTAATCTCATAGCGTTGTGGTCAGAAAAGATACTTGATACAATTTCAATTTTCTTAAATTTACCAAGACTTGATTTGTGACCCAAGATATGATCTATCATGAGCACTTGAGAAAAATGTGTATTCTGTCATTTTTGGATGGAATGTCCTATAAATATCAGTTAAGTCCAGGTTGTTTAATGTGTCAGTTAAAAATTGTGTTTCCTTATTTATTTACAATTCAGATGATCTGTCCATTCGAAAAAGTGGTGTGTTAAAATCCCCTACTATTATTGTGTTACTGTTGATTTCCCCTATTACGGCTGTTAGCATTTGTCTTATGTATTGAGGTGCTCCTATGTTGCATGCATAAATATTTACAATTGTTCTATCTTCTTCTTGGATTGTCCTTTGATCATAATGTAGTGTCCTTCCTTGTATCTTGCAATAGTCTTTATTTTAAAGTCTATTTTGTCTGATATGAGAATTGCTACTCCAGCTTTCTTTTGATTTTCATTTGCATGGAATATGTTTTTCCATCCCCTCACTTTCATTCTGTATATGTCCCTAGGTCTGAAGTGGGTCTCTTGTAGACAGCATATATATGGCTCTTTTTGTATCCACCAGCCAGTCTATGTCTTTGGTTGGAGCATTTAATCCATTTACATTTAATATAATTTTCAATATGTATTTTCCTATTACCATTTTCTTAATTGTTTTGGGTTTGTTATTGTAGGTTTTTCCTTCTTTTGTGTTTCCTGCCTACAGAAGTTCCTTTAGCATTTGTGGTAAAGCTGGTTTGCTGGTGCTGAATTCTCTTAGCTTTTGCTTGTCTGTAAAGTTTGTAATTTCTCTTTCGAATCTAAATGAGATCCTTGCTGGTTGGAGTAATCTTGGTTGTAGGTTTTTCCTTTTCATCACTTTAAATATGTCCCACCACTCACTTCTGGCTTGCAGAGTTTCTGATGAAATCTCAGCTGTTAGCCTTATGGGGATTCCCTTGTATGTTATTTGTTGTTTTTCCCTTGCTGCTTTTAATATTGTTTGTTTGTATTTAATTTTTGATAGTTTGATTAATATGGGTCTTGGCATGTTTCTCCTTGGATTTATCCCAGATGAGACTCTCTGTGCTTCCTGGACTTGATTGACTATTTCCTTTCCCATGTTAGGGATGTTTTTAAATAATCTCTTCAAATATTTTCTCAGACTCTTTATTTTTCTTCTGAGACCCCTATAATTTGAATGTTGGTGTGGTTAATGTTGTCGCAGAGGTCTCTGACACTGTCCTGAATTCTTTTCATTCTTTTTTCTTTATTCTGCTCTTCAGTAGTTATTTCCACTATTTTATCTTCCAGGTCACTTTTCCATTCTTCTGCCTCAGTTATTCTGCTATGGATTCCTTCTAGAGAATTTTTAATTTCATTTATTGTGTTGTCATCAATGTTTGTTTGCTCTTTACTTCTTCTAGGTCCTTGTTAAACATTTCTTGTATTTTCTCCATTATATTTCCAAGACTTTGGATCATGTTTACTATCATTACTCTGAATTCATTTTCAGGTAGACTGCCTATTTCCTGTTCATTTGTTTGGTCTGGTGGGTTTTTACCTTGCTCCTTCATCTGCTGTGTGTTTCTCTGTCTTCTCATTTTTCTTAACTTGCTGTGTTTGTGGTCTCCTTCTTGTGGGATGCAGGTTCATAGTTTGCGTTGTTTTTTGTGCCTGCCCCCTGTGGCTAAGGTTGGTTCAGTGGGTTGTGTAGGCTTCTTGGTGGAGGGGACTAGTACCTGTGTCCTGGTGGATGAGGATGGATCATATCTTTCTGGTGGGCAGGACTGAATCCAGTGGTGTGTTTTGGGGTGTCTGTGACCTTATTATAATTTTAGGCAGCCTCTCTACTACTGGGTGGGGTTGTGTTCCTGTCTTGCTAGTTGTTTGGTGTAGGGTGTCTAGCACTGTAGCTTGCTGGTCATTACAATCCACATACAATTGATATTCCACAGTATTTGTCTTTCTCTGACTTATTTCACTAAGCGTAATATTCTCTACGTCCATCCATGTGGACATGCATAAAATAATGAAAGTGGCATTATTTTATTTTTTTTATGGCTGAGCAATATTTTGTTATACATACATACATATCACATCTTCTTTATACATTCATCTGCTGATGGACACTTGGGTTGCTTCCTCATCTTGGCAATTGTAAATAAATGCTGCTATTAACTTTGTGGTGCATGTATATTTTTTAATTAGTGTTTTCATTTCTTCTGGATATATAGCCAGGCGTGGGATTGCTGGGTCGTATGGTAGTTCTGTTTTTAGTTTTCTGAGGAACCTCCATACTGTTCTCCATAGTGGCTGTACCAATTTACATTCCCACCAACAGTGTAGGAGGGTTCCCTTTTCTCCACATCCTCTCCAGCATTTATTGTTTGTAGACTTTTTGATGATGGTCATTCTGACCAGTGTGCGATGATATCTCATTGGTTTGATTTGCATTTCTCTACTAATTAGTCATGTTGAGCATCTTTTCATGTGCCTGCTGGCCATCTGTATGTCTTCTTTGGAAAAATGTATGTTCAGGTCTTCTGCCCATTTTTTGATTGGGCGTTTTATTTATTATTTATTTATGTGCTGTTGAGTCGTATGCACTGTTTATATATTTTGAATATTAACCCCTTGTCAGTCACATCATTTCCAAATATTTTCTCCCATTCCATAGGTTGTGTTTTTCTTTTGCCAATGGTTTTCTTTGGTGTGCAAAACCTTTCGTCTGATTAGGTTCCAGTTGTTTATTTTTGCTTTTATTTCTTTTGCCTTAGTTGCTATGATTTATGTCAGAGTGTTCTGCCTTAGTCATTTCTTATTTAAAGGATGAATGAAATATTCCATGAGATCGTTGATAAGGATATGGATTAGTAGGATGTGTGGATTAGTATGAATCAATGTGATGCTGTGAAGCCAGGAAGTGGGCGGCACATGCAGGACAGATGCTAAATGAAGACAAAGGCCTGAGGGACTGGGAATCATCAACTGAGACATTCTGACTTGTTTTTAACTGGATAATAGGAGGCGATTATAGCAGGAGACAACACTGTAAAGTGAAGGCGTTAACTGTGAGAATTTTATCAGCCAGCCCCAGCCAGGAGCACAGTGTGGACTGTGCCGGTTCCAATGACTTGCCTCTTAGCTCCAGCCCTACCCCTCGGCACCTGCTCTCTGGTAATGGCAGGCTGACTTTGAGCATAGCCCTGACATCAGGCTTTGCCAATAGAGTGCACTGGGGTGATGTTACACACCTTCCCAACTGGGGCTGCCTGGCTGTGAATTCCCTCCCCCTTCCTGGCTCCTGCTGCGGGGATGGAGGGCATCCCTAGGCCTCTGTCCAGCCACATCCCCAAGGGTATATCCCTTGTGGTGACCTCACTGCCCCAGCTCAAACTCAGTGGCATCCTCCCGAGGCATCTTCCTCTGTCCCCGGCGCCATGGGACCCTGTCTGTGCCTTCGCCCACCCGCCTGGCTCACCTTTGTCCAGGAGGTTTATTTCCTGCTACTTTTGGTGACCACAGACCACCTCTGGTCTGGGCTACCCAACAGACGCTTCTGCTCTCTCGTGGGCTGTAACCACACCTCCACCGACGTCTGAACCCAGCCTCGGGGAGGGTCCTCTGCAAGTCTGTCTTTCTTTCCTTCGCTCCACGGCTCGGGGGCTCCCGTTAGAGGTTCTTCCATTCTTCCACATCTTTATAGGGACTCTCCTCTCACAGCTTCATCATTAATTCTTTTTTTTGTTGTTGTTGTTGTACGCGGGCCTCTCACTGTTGTGGCCTCTGCCATTGCGGAGCGCAGGCTCCGGACGTGCAGGCTCAGCGACCATGGCTCACGGGCCCAGCCGCTCCGCGGCATGTGGGATCTTCCCGGACCGGGGCCCGAACCCGCGTCCCCTGCATCGGCAGGCGGACTCCCAACCACTGCGCCACCAGGGAAGTCCCATCATTAATTCTTTAATGTTAACCTTCTGCCTCCTAATCAGATGGAGGGTGATACATACACTTGCTCATCGCAGGAAGTTGCTACTTCGCACGTCTGGAGGGACAAAGAAGGGACGATGCTACTAGAACCAAGATTACCCTTTGGAAGCAAGAACTATGTGGGTGTCTCTGGCACGGTCTAGAGCTGCGGAAAAGGGACATTGCTGTCAGAATGCTTGCATGCTTTTTGCTTTTCTTCATCCGACAGTTTCCTGGAGGTGCTCCCGTTGGCGGAAATCAGCTGGACCAGCGAGTGGTCCTGGGAGTCTGCAGGATGCATCCTCCAGACCTGGCTTCTCAGAAACACACTGTGGATCAGGAGAATGGCTGAAGAGAGGCGTCCAGGGCAAGAAGGGCTGAAGGGAGGTGTCCAGGGCAAGAAGACCAGTGACCTGCAGAGACTGACCTTGGTCTAAGCATCAGTCTGGTGGTAAGTGCTTCACAATCAGCTTTCCAGGAAAAAGGAAAGCCTGGCTTTGCAGCTTTTGTCCATTTCCCTGGTTTCACTAGTCTCAAGTGACTCATTTCAAGAAACAAACACCTCATCCCTGACCATGGGGTTGGGAAGGCTTATGTTAGCACACCACTGTATGGCATTAATAGTTCTGCTATGCAAATACGACAGAGGAAAATAACCTCAAGGGCAAAGACAAGACTAAAATAATAAAGTAATTCAGAAGTGATGGTTTGACATGCTTAATAATTCTGTTTCTAATATACTTGATTTAACTGTAATTTTATATAATTTAGTTCTTAACAACATCTGTGTTCTACAGTGGACTTGTGGGAGCTGGTGGGAGCCACCGCGGGACTCCGCTGGGCTTTCAGGTACTCAATAGGATGAGGGGCGGATACTTAGATATACAAATGTGACACCCAGGAAAGGAGTCCAAAGTGGTGATAGAGATTGGGGAGTTATCCCTGCATAAGTGGTACTGGAATTGACAGTCTGAGGAGAGGTCTGAGGATTGAATCTTCACTATTTAAAGAACAGGACTTCCTAAGGGAGACCAGCAAGGAAAGTTCAGAGACATAAGAAAAGATCATTCAGCCTTCAAAATGATATTGGTTTCCTACCAAGTTTATGGCATGAGTTTTAAGAAATGTAATCTACAAAAAATAGTACTCATCCAAAAATACACAAAGAAAACAGGAGGATTCATTTACTATACCAGAGTTCTGTAAGTCTGTAAAAGGATTTATCATAGAGTTTATTTCAGCAAAGGCATTCCTAATGCCTTTAAACTGTGGTATATCATTATTATTTTATTAACTGTATATATTAATATATCTAATATAGTTAATATCTATGACATTAAATATATATATTGACATGTATGTGTTTTTAGATGGCATCGTTTTTTAAAGTACTTCTTTAACATAAAAGGTATAGCGTGTACATACATACTGTATGTGTTTTCCAAGTATAGGTATTGGTCTATCGAACAAACTGATTATAATTATCACCATATAATTTGTTTAGTAACAAAATTTTCTTATTTTCAGAAACTAGTACTAGATATTATAATGGATGCTAGACATTTCAAAGCAAGAAGTCAATCTATAATTTAAAATAATATCTATTATATTGATATCATATTAAATATTTATAAGCTTTTATTAAAAATATATAACCATATATATGGCTAATGAGAACATACTCCTGGATTCTAGGAAAGCAAATAACCTAAGGAGAAAGGCGGAAGAAAATTTGCTTGTGGGCATTTACATTTACCTATTCCTTCTAGAATATCATGCTCAGCACTGTTAAGCAGACTTCATCTGAGCAGGAGGTGAGAGATAAAGGTTGGAGCGTGTAATCTCCCTTTTGATTTCTGCAAGCAGGAGGGGAAAGCTGGGTGGTGCATTTCCCGCCCCCGACTGTGACTGTGTTCCCTCAGTCAGGAGAGATGGGCCTGGAGAGGGCACATCCTACCCGTTAGTGGTGGAGACTCCCTCAGGAATTATTTACACCTGTACCAGCATCACCAGCGCGGCCCTTTATAAAGGGGGGTGGCGCTCAGGGTCGGGGGGTCGCAGCTGAACCTCGCAGCTCGCCTACCCAACTGACCTGACATTTTACAAGGGACTCTGCCTTGTACACGTACCTAAGAATCCTGAGAACCAGGCTCCAGACCATTTATTGCAGGCCTATCTGTGAAGAAGTAATTTGGATATGACTGAAGGAAAATATACGTACATCTAAGAGTAGAAAAGTAAAACAGTAGTATATAAAACTGCACAGTCAATGTAACCTAGATTTTCTAAAAACATGCGCTACTCAGATGTATATATAAATACACTCACATGCATATCATGTTATTGCATATATAGAGAAGATCCCAGACAAAATTCCTCAAAATGGCAATCGTTAGAAATAGTAGACAGTTTTATTTTCTTCTTTTTGTTATTTTACTTTCTCAATTGTCTACAAACAACAAGTTACTTTTTTCTTTCAAAAATTTAATAAATCCATGCTACTTGAAGGAAATAAGGAAGAAGAAGCCGGATTCATGAGAGCACATTTGAAGGCAGAAGTCTTTAATTACGTTGTGCCGCTAGTTCCTACTTGGTCAAGGTCATATCATGGTGTGACATCTGTAACTCACTTGCACGTGCTGTCAGATGCACACAATGAACAGCTGTAATGCAGCTGCTGAAATGGACTAGAGCTGAATGACTCAAGCCACAAGCCAGACTGAGAGTAGACAGCCCGAATTAGAGCATCCGCCGGTCCATGGGTTCCGGCATTTTCCTTTCCTCCAGGAACCAGCTTACACAGATTGATGAAAAGCCATTGGTAAGAAAGGCTGATGACGTTTCCCTCCTGAAATGTCATCTCTTTCCCTGGAGCTAAGGAGCTGCAGGATGTTGACACCTTGCAGTTTATATGCTAACGAGAGGCTTCCAAACAGTATCCGGAGCTCTGCCCTCCCATCACGTAAGGAAGACAGGCATTTGTTGACAAATGAAAATGGTCGATCTCATTGTGCACACAGAGAAGAAATAAAATACAAATATAGACACGTGCAAAACAGCATGAATTCCTTATCATTTTCTTTTACTATTATCTAGAATGGGTTAGCAATTACTCAGATTACTGGGTAGGCAGTTATTAATTTTTTAAAATCTAAATTATAAGAGCAAGATAAACATTATTTTAGAAGTCTTCTTTTGATTTATCATAAAATCAGTAGTGTTGGCAAATGAACCTTACTATGAAACAGAAACAGACTCACAGACATAGAGAACAGACTTCTTGTTGCCAAGGGATGGAGTGGGAGTTTGCGTTTAGCTGATGCAAACTAGTATATACAGGATGGATAAACAACAAGGTCCTACTGTACAGCACAGGGAACTACATTCAATATCATAAACCATAATGGAAAAGAATATATATATTCTAGATATATAGATTCTATATACATATGTTATATATATATATTCTATCTGTTGCTTTGCTGTACAGCAGTCATTAACATAACATTGTAAATCAGCTACACTTCAATAAAATAAATAAATAAATAAAAATCAGTAGTGTTGGCATTTTGCCCATTAATTTGAATGCTAAATGAATGGCCCATTAGCTAAATGTGAGAAGCTAAAGCCTTTTTATCTCAGTTAATCAGAAAAGACATGAGGCTGCGTATTTATTTTTATTGAATAGGAAGATTAGTTTTTAGCAGCTATTCAGTGAGATATCTTGCTCAGAGAATTGCATTGTTTTTCTATACAGCTATGCCTGGCCAAAATTGCTTTCATTCTACTCCCTGTCTTCAGTGACGTTAAACAGTCCCGAGATTACTCACAGAAAATGACCAGAGTGAGATAATGTACCACTTTTCAAATGAAGTGCAGTTCTATAAACTGGAAAGAAAGTTGAGGAAGGCTGCAACCGTGTTTACCTGAGCCTGGGAAATCCAACAGTAGTGCTTTTATCAGTTGTACAGAATTTAACACCAGCCCTTGATCCAGCAGCTTTTAAAATGAGTTTGGATTATACGCATTCAGCTGCAATGTGCTCAGAACAGGACATATTCTTGGCGGAGGAATGCTCTTGCCTGGTGACAGTTGGCCTCAAGTCCTGGAAGCGTGGTATTACCGAGACGGCTCCTGTTTTACCACCAGGATTCTTGGGAGTTTGATCTGCTTCTTCTGTGAACCATAATCTCAAGCTCAAGTACAGGATCATTCACACTGACGTGGTTTATGTGTATATGAGGAGGTGAAAAGACCTCACAATCTGGGCAGGTGGGACAGACGGAGCACAGCAAACGTCCAAACAGCCTCTGGAGAGTAAGTAGAGAAGCTGTAGTGTCTGGGTAGAAAGAAAGAGTTTAAACAGTGCCAACCTGAGAAAAACTCTGAAATAGGGAGAATTTGTCTTTAGCCGATTCTTGGCATTGTTTCCTATGCTGTTACTTTGTTTTTTCGGTACGTGGGCCTTTCACTGTTGTGGCCTCTCCCATTGTGGAGCACAGGCTCCGGACGCTCAGGCTCAGCGGCCATGGCTCACGGGCCCAGCCGCTCCGCGGCATGTGGGATCTTCCCGGACCGGGGCACGAACCCATGTCCCCTGCATCAGCAGGCGGACTCTCAACCGCTGCACCACCAGGGAAGCTAACCATGCACTTCTTTTTTAATTTATTTATTTAATTTAAATTAAAGAGAGCTAAGACCACTAAGACCGCTGATGATTATAGCAAAGTTACTTCCAAAGTTTGAAATTTATTGAACCAATATTGGGTCCATGGTGGGAGACTTTGGAAATCTTGCTTTTCTACCTGCCTTTAGGAAATTGTACATTAAAAACAGAATTAATAATTCTGTTCCTCTGGAAAAGTCAAGTGCAGAATAAAAGCCAGTTTTGACATTTATAGACACTTCAAAATCAAACAATAGAGGATTTGTCATTGCTTCAGAACCCTAAGTGATGATTATTTTCTAGTTAACAGTATAAATATTTTACCCTCTTTTGCATCTCTAACTTTCACTTATGTTAAAAGTTTTCTTCACAGGGAACTATATTCAGCATCCTGTGAATAACCATAATGCAAAAGAATATGAAAAAGAATATGTATGTGTATAACTGAATCATTTTGCTGTAAAGCAGAAATTAACACAACATTGCAATTTAACTATACTTCAGTAAAGTAAATGAAAAAAATAAATTTTTGAAGTCATCTAGAAAAAAACCGTTTTCTTTATGATATTATAGAATTAAGTCAAGGAATGTCGTTATTAACGGGCTACCCCTTGTATGTATTATGTTTCCCTTTAACCACTGTGAGAGAAGTAAGTATACGTGTGGAACAACCCTGCATTGTTCTCAACTTCTCATAATTATAGACATTCCAAGGTGGTGTGTTCCAGTACTAAAATGTGTTCTAGGTAAGATTCTTTTGACCTTTGATTTAAAGAAAAATGTGCTATTTCAGGTGACAATGGGCAAGATTGCAGTGCAATTCTACACGATATATGCAGCTCTCTCCTTACAGCTGTATGTGACAGGGTCAGTTACTTGGGCACTAATTCTCCCATTTCTCAGTATTATCATCCTTTCTCCACTCCCAACTGATGGACTACAAAAGCCCCCTCACCTCAGGGGAAATCAAGGACAAGCCCCTTTCTGACTTTTCTTCTTGAATTTCCCTGCTTCTGCGGAGGATTATCCTGGGATAAGAGCCAGTGGATTTACCTTGACAGAGGGCAGCAGAGGTCAGGAAGGAGGCCTCAAGGTCAGAGACACTGCTGTACCTGGACACTCATGAAACTGACCCTTTGGGGCTTTCAGCCACAGGGAAGGCTTGCAAAGTCCTGAGCCTAATTTCAAAATCATATATATTTTTTTTTTTTGCCGTACGCGGGCCTCTCACTGTTGTGGCCTCTCCCCTTGCAGAGCACAGGCTCCGGACGCACAGGCCCAGTGGCCATGGCTCACGGGCCCAGCTGCTCCGCGGCATGTGGGATCTTCCCGGACCGGGGCACGAACCCGTGTCCCCTGCATCGGCAGGCAGACTCCCAACCACTGCGCCACCAGGGAAGCCCTGTATTTTTTTTCCCTAAACTTTTTCTTGCCGTATAACCTTCAGATGGCAGAATACACAAACCCTAAGTGAATTCCTCCTAATACATGTATCCTTGTAATCAACACCCTGATCAATATAAAGAAATTATATTTATATTTCCCTTTGATCAAAGAGAGCTTTCCAAACTGTATATGCTCAGGTTCCCGTAACACTTGGACTCTTACCTGTTACAGGTGTTAAACGTACAAAGAGACAGGACCCGAAATGAAGGCAAGGGTGTCAGGAGATAGCTCTCTGCTCTCTGCTTTTATTTTATTTTATTTTTCTCCAGCCTTCATGTGCCCAGGCGGAAGCAGGGTTCCCACCATCCAACAAGATTATTGGATACAAACAGGATTTATGAGGACAGTCAAGTCTTTATTTTATTTTATTTTGTTTATATTGGAGCATAGTTGATTTACAATGTTGTGTTAGTTTCAGGTGTATAGCACAGTGAATCAGTTATACATATACATGTATCTATTCTTTTTCAATTCTTTTCCCATTTAGGTTATTACAGAATATTGAATAGAGTTCCCTGGGCTATACAGCAGATCCTTGTTGATTATCCATTTTAAATATAACAGTGTGTACCTGTCAATCCCAAACTCCCAATCTATCCTTCCCCCCACTCCCAGTAACCATACGTTCATTTTCTAAGTCTATGAGTCTGTCTTGGTTTTGTAAATAAGTTCATTTGTATCAATTTTTTTTTAGATTTCACATATAAGTGATATTATATGATATTTGTCTTTCTCTGTCTGACTTACTTCACTTAATATTCAGTATTATAATCTCTAGGTCCATCCATGTCACTGCAAATGGCATTATTTCATTCTTTTTAATGGCTGAGTACTGTTCCATTGTATACGTGTACCACATCTCCTTTATCCATTCACTGCTCAATGTCAGATAGCCCTGAATGGTCCTAACCAGAGATAATCATCTGGAAGAGAAGACCAAAGGGGATGCCCTGACATTCAATTGTTGTATAAAATATCAGAATACTGATAAAATTTAGGAAATGGAAGTGAACTCCACTATAGAATAATATTCAATTTACTGCCAACCCAGTAAGATGGAGGCTTCAAGCTAACTCCTGGGTTCTGGTTCCATGATAGAAAATAAAGGAATTACCTTTTATTTTTCTTTTGCAACCTGAAGTTGTGGAGGTCGGTGTGTATTTGTTAGGTTAGGTTGTGATGAAGCACTTCACCCACAGCCAAGTCCTAAATCCCACAGACTTAACGCAACAGAAACGCATTTCTGAGGGGTTCTAGGAGGGTCTCAGTCTGGCAGACAGACAGCTGCTTGCTACGTCCGTCTGTGGTCATTGCAGCAGAGGAAGGAAATGTGGCCCAAAGTGCAGAGGCACTTAAAGCTGGTGTCCAGAAGTGACACAGGTCAGACCGTCTCCCTCACGTTCAAATGAAAAAAGTGCAGGCTTACCACATGTTTGGGCGATCAGCACCAAGGACAACACAAAGTTCAACCCAGCTACACAAACGACAGCTTTTCCATTTCCCTCAAGGAACTGTCTGAATGCTAATGCAGAAGGCAGCATATTACCTTTCTTTGCAATTTCAAATATCCTCAGTGAACACGCTAACCTCTTCTGTGTGCCATTTCAGGGTCCTTCTGTTTTTCCTGCCTGCCAGCAGAGAAGGTAATAACTGGTTTTCAATTTCCCAGAGATTACTTTCCACCACTACATTTGATCAGGTTTTAGAATGGCGTGTATGCCAAGGTGACCTGAGCATATATTTTACTTCTTTTATTGCTTTTTGCAAATATAGAGGCTCTATTCCTTTACATGCTGATTTTAAGGAAGTTCTTTATAAGAGTTTGGGTGATTTATGCTTTATTTTGTATTCCGTTTTTATTAGAAACAGGCCAGTGGCTTCTAGTATTTGAATTGGAATTTGGTTCACTGACAGTAGAATAGCAACCATTTATCATACACTTTCAATCCATTCTTGTTCTCTTCATTATTTGAATGTGGATTGGGTCCATAAAAATGAAAAGTAGCTTTCACACTCCAGAAAAGACATTCTATTTAATGGTTGGGAGTCACTAGAGTGTAGTACTGAAGTACATACATTTGGAAGCTGGACGCCTGGGTTTGAATCCCAGCTTTGACACTGTGTGACTTTGGGAAAGTTTCCTAAATTCTCCATAATTTAATTTCCTCATCTGGGGAAGATAATAGTAACCACCACCGTAAATTGCAGGGTCCGTGAATGGACTTTAAATGCATGAATACTTGTAAAGTGTTCAGAATGTTTGTTATATAGTAAGCGCTATATGAGCTTTTGCTATTATTGTTATTGTTAACATTGCTATTATTATTTTAATCAGGGTAAACCCTACATGACGTTTTGACAATCAAATGGTTTCATTGCATTATATAAATTATATTCTGGCAATGGCAGAAATGATTCCAAAAAATAATGTGACTGGAAATAATGTCACTTATTGTCAACGGCTATCTGCTGGAAAAACAGACAGAAAAGGTTAAGTAATTTGTATATAGTTACATAGCTCATAAATGATATTGTATATGTACCAAGTCCAGTGCAGAAACAGAGCTCTCAATGCACCTCACACTGTTACTGACAGGTGAGGTCCAAAACATGTGGCTGATAGAAAGAAAGGTTTATGGGGAAAAAGTAGCCAGCTGGGTTAAGGCTGCAATGGCCGCTGAAAATGTGGATATTTTATTCTTCTCTGTATGGAAGAGTACTACCTTATTCCAGGGCTATCTATCTGATGATAACATATCTAAAACAACTTCTTCATTTTGAAAGGAAGTAAATTCACTGTTCCGTTACATAGAAATACATTTCCGAACCAAAGAAATTGGTGTGAAAGTGTTTTCTTGATCAAAATATTTTACACTATCTTGCTTTCAGTTTCGCTTGTTTTTCTAATTGACATGTTTCTCTTTAATACCAACGAACTGAAACCTCCTTTTCCCATTGTATTGTCAGTGATGGCTATTCTAAAAATTAATCCTTCTGTTGTAGAGCTGATTTTTGCCCACAAATTCAGGTATCTTGAGAAACAGAATCTTGATCCTTGAATATTCTCCAAAATGTGTGACATTATGGTATAGTTCTTTTAGATGAGACCACATCCCCATGAAACAGTTAAGGATGATAGCTATTATCTTGTGACCTCTTGTAGTAATGGAGGATAAAGTGGCCGACATGGAGAGATTTGAAATTTACTGACCGTGATAGATTCCCTTGCTAAGAAGCCCCTAAGAATCCTCTCTCCTAATCTGGACTGATCATGAATGGATTTGAAAACACATGGTCGTGTTTTAACTCACTCACTAACAAGAGTTTATGACATGTATCAAAGAGAAGACTATTTGGATATCTTGGAAAATAATCAGAGAAAAGCCATAGTCCCTGCCTTTAGGGACATCACACTGGAAGAGAGGAAAAGGCAATTAAAATAATGATTATAATAGTGTATGAACATTTGTATGGTAACATATGGAAGATGGTGTGGGAGAAGGTGAGGAAGTCTTCCTATCTATGCTGAATTTTGAAACAGAAATAAGAATTATATACTTGAAGAAGTTTAGAAGAATATTCTTCCAGGAGGAGAGAAGAAACAGCAGGTGCAAAGACTTAGAGGCAAAAAAACTCATGACAGGTCACGGAGCTGAAAACAGTTTATGGCGGCCAGAGCGTGACATGGGAAGCAGGGGAAGATGAGGGTCAAGCCAGAGGAACAGGTAGGGGGTGGTCAGCTCCAGCCTGATAACCAAATCTGGCCTGAAGCCGAGATCTGTGAAGAAACTCCACAGAAGCACAGCCACGCCTGTTTATTTACGTGTGTCCTGTGGCTTTCTGCACAGCGACAGCAGAGTTGAGTTAGCTCCATCAGAGACCTTATCATCTTCAGAGCCTAAAATATTCACAGTGTGGCTTCCCTTCTGCTAAGTTTTAGGCTGAATGTTGTAGAACCATAGATGCCTTTCTAAACATTTTGATTTTTACCATGAAGACAATAAGAAAAGCTCTCACATAACTTTAAACCCAGGGGTTAGGCTGCCTTGTGCAGAATGCAGGGAGAGACTGGCAAGTACAGAAGCAGGGACACTGGCTATGAAGCTGTTGGACATGAAATGCCCTGTAGGCCTAGACTTGAGGTCAAGGGCATCAGAGAATGAAAAGGAAGAGGTGGATTTGAGTGACTGTAAACTGATAATATCATCATGACATCACTGATTGGACACGTGGAATAAGAGGAGTGCTGATGAGGAACAGATGTTGGACTGGCATCCAGAATGTATCTGAACTCATTCGTTAAGATGGGGGCTCAGGATGGGTGGATCAGAGGAAGAGCCGTGATGATGAATGCTGTCTGAAACCTGTCGAGTTGGAGGTGATTATGGAAAAATAATTGGCCAAATCGAGAAGGCATTTTCCTACCTGGGTCTAGAACTAGAGAGGAAGGTCTAGACTCGAAATAAAGATCGAGATATTAGCAGTTTGGTAGTTGAAGGTCACTGAGGAAGAGTTTGCAAGAAGATGGGTCAGGACTTAGATGACACAGTAGATGGAGTTTCAGACGTAGAAGTGATAACAGGACAGTGTGTTGTTTTGGAATTGAAGGTGGGAGCCCATGAACAAGGAAGGGGAGGAAAGAACAGAAAACAGTCCAGGACTCAGGCTGGAGGTGAGCTCAGTCACATGGGCTGGGAGGCGCCCATCAGACCATCAACCAGTAACTCACTGCCAATAAGGAGCTGCTGGTGGTAGAAACCGAATGGGACTTAGGAGTAAAAGTGATGAAAGGAAGGAGAAGCAATAAGTAACATAATTTTGTAAACAAAGTTGGCCACAGAGAGGAGAGGAGAAAAAAGCAGAGTAATAGCTCAGGGAAAGAAAAAAAAAGACATTTTCAAAGTTTTGTTTAGGGATCTAGAAATAGACACAGAAAACAAACCTATGGTCAACAAAGGAGAAAGGGGGAGGGATAAATTAGGAGAATGGGATTCACATACACACTACTATATATAAAATAGATAAACATCAAGGACCTACTGTGTAGCACAGGGAATTACACTCAATATTTTGTAATAACCTATAAGGGAAAAGCATCTTAAAATGAATAGATATGTACACATCTATGTATGTATAACCGAATCACTGTGCTGTACGCCTGAAACTAACACAACATTGTAAACCAACTATACTTCAATAAAAAAAGAAGAAAAAAATTAATGGTATTTTATAATAAAAAAGATTTATTTCCTAAAAAGAGGGGGGAATCTAACATTTTTTATATGATGAATGAAAATAGTGAGTAGGTACGGTTATAAGGGAAATTACATAAGCTTGAGAGTTAATGAACCTTGGCTTGAATCTTTGCTCTGTCCATTGCTTGCTGTGTAGACTTTACATTTTGCTAAAACATTCTGAGCTTCAGTTTTCTATTATGTAAATGCAGGCAATAATTTCTACCTTGCAGGCTGATATTTTGAGTTGAGTAAAATTATGCTGGTAAATTACCTAGCAGAATGCCTGACACATAATGGGGAGTTCAGTAAATTATTTTGCTATTTTTGTTAATAACTGTAATAATTATTTTTATATACTCATTAGTTAATTCTAATGTAGGTTACTTTTTATTGAACCAAACTCTCAGAAGACTTCAGGTATGAAGAGGTCAGGAACTCACAAAAAGCACAGAACTGTAAGGACACGAAGAGATTTTACTTATTGTGACCTTGAACCATTGGGGTACAGGGTGACTGCCTTGGTGAAGGGAAAGCAGGGTGAATACTTCTGAATGAAGTTTTCTGAAAAAGAGTGTGGCATCATCTAAAGCAAGCTTACTTCTCTTAATTTTAGTTTTCATAAAAAATGTATTTCATGAAAATGTTATTGGGATAAAAAAGATGTTCTGGATTATCATAATGGAAGCACTCTTTATCTTTGGTCTAGAATATATTAATCAACTTCTCGTGAGTAGCAGTGTGCTTTAGAAAAATCCTTCTCAAAATCTCACAAATTTGTGAAGAAGCTCTCAGTGAGACACCGTGAGCTTCTTGATCCTTACAAGGAAAGGAGAAAATCCATTATATGCATTTCCTGATCTATTTACAAATCATTCTTGGACCACAGAAATAGCACAGCCATGAATTCATCATTTTAAGGAAATTCCCTACTTTGTTTCCTTTGCTTGAATGTTACATATGTTTGTTCCACAGCGTGGAGCTTATAAATTCTTATGATTCCTTATTTGGAATTATCCTTCTGAGTCAAAACCAGACCATAAATTCTGTAATGATACAGACTAAACATGAGCAACATGCTTCCACCACTCTGACCAGAAGAAAAATGTTCTCTCTTGGTGTGGTCACCTCGGAGAAGATAAATATCCTAACACAGAACCAGGCAGAAACCTGAAGCTTTTCTTCGTCTTTATTCTTAAACTTTGGATTGAATTCAATGTCAAGTTGATAAATAAGGGTGTTTTATCTTTTATTATAGTCATTTTATCTCTATTGTAAAATCATTTTCATTTGTAGGACTCTGTTATGATAAGGGGGACTTTTTCTTCTGTCTTCCCATCTACTCCATAAAGAAAACAAATATTCAAGGAGCATGTCATAAAAAGTGCTTGTGTGTGGTCTGGGGCCTGCTTAACGTAGAATCAAAGGGCTCTGTGGGACTTTAAGAGACCGTTCAGTTCATTCCACAACCTCCAGACAAGACTTCACCTGAACTCCCACAGACAGACGAGTTTACAGTGTCTGGGTCCGGCGTTGGAATAGCTACCCTGACCAGCTGCCAGGGAGTTTATTCTCAGGGTTAAGTCTCACTAAGATACATCTCTGAACGATGAAATCCACAGTCTCATGCTGGGCCTCAAATGGAGGGCGTCTGGATATTTAAAGCTTGCTCTGAATAATTTTTAATAATAAAATAAAATTAATAATTTTTAACACTCCCATCTTTGAAATATTAATCATACTGAATCCAACTGAAATGTTGGATAATCGCTTTAAATGCTTTAAATGCAGAACCCTCAAGAATGAAAAGGTGTATAAGAGTAGAGTGACCACCTAGAGGGGTGGGATAGCGAGGGTGGGAAGGAGATGCAAGAGGGAGGGGATATGGGGATATATGTATATGTATAGCTGATTCACTTTGTTATACAGCAGAAACTGACACACCATTGTAAAGCAATTATACTCCAATAAAGATGTTAAAAAAAAAAAAAGAGTAGGGAAGGAAAGTCCCAGTTTCTGTGTGTGTTTGTGTGTCTGTGTGTGTGTGTGTGTGTGTGTGTGTGCACACCCATGCTCCCTTGGGAGTGAGGAAGTGGGCGTGTGAGAAAAGACCAAAAGCAGAGTACCTAAGTGTAGGAATAATAGTCTAAAGGTATTTTTTTGTAAAATCATGATTTATAAAACTTTATGTTGAAGGGAAGAGATATTCACATTTCAGAGGCAGGATAGCTACTCTTTGCAAGCTGATAAGATAGACGTTGATAAATAGATCACAAGGAAACACAGCCATCCTTAAAAGTATGTATTTGGGGTTCACTTCCAGTGATTAGCAGGTAGAAAACTTGTTTTGCAGTTTCACTATTAAAACGTAGAGGTGTCCTCCTTAGCAGAACACAAGTGCCCTGTAGCCTACTTGTTTATGAAGTTGTGCTAAGAACCTGGCCAGGTAAGCAACGGTGACCAAGGGGCCTCACCAGCCCCTTTGAAGTCTTACTGACTGAGATGCATTACCAGCCAAACTTCAAAGACCTCTGCCTTGGCATTTTGTGATCCAATCACCCTATTCACTGCAATTTATAGGCTGAGGAAGTTAAATCCAGAGTGATTTAGGTGCTCCCAATTTTGTTTTGCAAATGAAATTAAAAGTTCAAAGTACCCAGCTGCCTGTAAAGTGAGTTGGCAAAGTTGGGAGAAAGCTGTGGTAATTTGCTTTGAAGTTTGTTTTGTTTGCCAGTGCATCTTAGAGACTTGAATTTAATGCGTAAGTTGCTTAGTATTCTAATTTATTTATTTATTTTTAGGGCAATACAGTCTGGGTCAAAAACAGAGTTTATATTGGACTACATTCTTTACAAAGAGCTGGATGGGATTATATTAACTTAACCCCCTAAATATAGTCACACACATACCCGCCTCACACACACACACATACCCATAACTTGATATATTTGAATCCTAGAAGTGAGTTGAATTTCTCAATTTTGACCACCCTGTGTGTAAGGTTTTTTTTTTTTATATTTAAGAGACTGAGATTTATTTTTTGATTTGAATTTTACTTTATTTATTTATTTTTATACAGCAGGTTCTTATTAGTGTGTAAGCTCGTGAGATTCACTGTCATCCTAACCATCCATCACTCAGGGTTGGCTACCCATCCTAAAAAGATTTAGGGAAGGAACGTCAGAAGTTGCATTTTCACGACGTTAGAAGGAACAAGAATTATAAAATCAGATTCCAGGAAATAAATAAACCAGCACAGTAAGTACAATCTAATGGGCCCCATTTGATCAAAAATGATAGTAGAAAGAGTTTCGTTTTTGTAGTAGAATTAGACTCTTAAATCGGAAAGCGATCTCAGAGTTGGAGCTTATGACATTTTTCAAAGAGAAAGATCACATAAATATTGGAAGTGTCTGATTAAAAGTGGGTCTACAAATGATGCTGATGTTTTATTTTCTGGAGGGGTGGTGGAAAAAAACCAACACTAACCTGGCTTTGCTTTTAACATAAACACTTTATAAGGCACGTGAAATGTGAGACAGACCCTAGAGGCATTGTATTAAAGCACATTAAGCAATTCTTTGTTTCACCGGGGAATGTGTGTCTTTTCCTTCGGTCCATCTGTCTGCCAGGGAAGGAGGGCTTATGCTTTTCTATTGCTGCCTCTGCTTTTTTTTTTTTTTTTTTTAACAACCCGGAGTATAATTTCTTTACCATGTTGTGTAAGTTTCTGCAGTATAACAAAGTGAATCAGTTATACGTATATATATATATATATCCCCTCCCTCTTGTGTCTCCCTCCCACCCTCCCTATCCCACCCATCTAGGTGCTCACAGAGCACCGAGCTGATCTCCCTGTGCTATGCGGCTGCTTCCCACTAGCTATCTGTTTTACATTTAGTAGTGTACATATGTCAGTGCCACTCTCTCAGTTCTTCACAGCTTACACTTCCCCTGCCCCATGTCCTCAAGTCCATTCTCTATGTCTGTATCTTTGTCCCCGTCCTGCCCCTAGGTGCATCAGTATCATTTTTTCCCCCTAGATTCCATATACATGTGTTAGCATACAGTATTTGTTTTTCTCTTTCTGACTTACTTCACTCTGTATGGCAGACTCTAGGTCCATCCAACTCACTACAAATAGCTCAATTTCCTTCCTTTTTATGGCTGAGTAATATTCCATTGTATATATGTGCCATATCTTCTTTATCCATTCATCTGTAGATGGACACTTAGGTTGCTTCCATGTCGTGGCTATTGTAAATAGAGCTGCAATGAACATTGTGGTACATGACTCTTTTTGAATTATGGTTTTCTCAGGGTATATGCCCAGTAGTGGGATTGCTGGGTCATATGGTAGTTCTATTTTTAGTTTTAAGGGACCTCCATAATGTTCTCCATGGTGGCTGTATCAGTTTACATTCCCATCAACAGTGCAAGTGGGTTCCGTTTTCTCCACACCCTTTCCAGCATTTATTGTTTGTAGATTTTTTGATGATGACCATTCCGCCTGGTGTGAGGTGATACCTCATTGTAGTTTTGATTTGCATTTCTCTAATGATTAGTGATGTTGAGCATCCTTTCAGATGTTTGTTGGCAATCTGTATATCTTCTTTGGGAAAATGTGTATTTAGAGCTTCTGCCCATTTTTGTATTGGGTTGTTTGTTATTTTGATATTGAGCTTCATGAGCTGCTTGTATATTTTGGAGATGAATCCTTTGTCAGTTGCTTCATTTGAAAATATTTTCTCCCATTCTGAGGGTTGTCTTTTCATCTTGTTTATGGTTTCCTTTGCTGTGTAAAAGCTTTTACGTTTCATTAGGTCCCATTTGTTTATTTTTATTTCCATTTCTCTAGGAGGTGGGTCATAAAGGATCTTGCTGTGATTTATGTTATACAGTTTTCTGCCTATGTTTTCCTCTAAGAGTTTTATAGTGTTTGGCCTTACATTTAGGTCTTTAATCTATTTGGAGTTCATTTTTGTGTGTGGTGTTAGGGAGTGTTCTAATTTCTTTCTTTTACTTGTAGCTCTCCAGTTTTGCCAGCACCACTTATTGAGGATGGTGTCTTCTCTCCATTGTATATTCTTGCCTCCTTTATGAAAAATAAGGTGACCATATGTGCATGGGCTCATCTCTGGGCTTTCTATCCTGTTCCATTGATCTATATTTCTGTTTTTGTACTAGTACTATACTCTCTTGATGACTGTAGCTTTGTGATATAGTCTGCTTCCTTAGTTAGCCAGCATTTTGAAAAAGCAAAGAGGCAAAAACATAAACCCAAGCAGTAACAACAAAAGTCCATGCTCCAAAACAGGCTGCCTCAGATCATTAGCTGTCTTTATTTTCCCCAAACACGAAATGGTTGCTAACTAGCATGGAAGTGATTAGAGATGACTGTTTGTTGGTGGAAAGAGTGGTGTTTAAGGGGGGGTAGATTGGCTGGAAATATCCTGTGAGCCCGCCTGGCAATGGATAGGTAAGTGTGAGGATACAGTGAGCTAGGAAGCACAGACCACTCAAAATGACACTCAGGTTTTAGGACACCTTTATCCTGCTTCTACCACCTAGCTCTCCTTGAGAAAAAAAAAGAAAAGTTAAATTCTGCCATTAGCCTATTTTTAGAGCAGTCTTGGTAAAACTTTTGTGCTATCATAGCAGCTGAAAGTGCAGAGAGCTGAGCTTCCCTGAGCTTGCATAAGAGGTTGGATGACTGTTTTATTGCCACTTAATGATAAATATTTATGTCTGATAGACTTTGATCTGAAACTTCTTTCATTATAACATGAAGTTGGAATGGGCAAAAAACAAAAACAAAACCCGCCCAAGTAACTGAAAGTTCACAATATTTTTATAAAACAACAGAATAATTCTGATAAAAACAAATTGACACAGGTGATAACAATATCCCATGTAGTCTGCAACATGGTCCCAGGATCCGATCCCTGGACTGGCTTCTATAGGATCATTATGCCTCTTTGAAGGGGGTCCTCTGTATTTATCGTGGATCACGTCCTGGGAAATCGCTCGTAAATCCGTAGTAGCCTGGATTTAGTAATGATGACGCCCACCAGGTGGTAAGAGCCTGTCACTGACTTCTCAAGTCCCCTCCTCTCCTGAAGCAGCCTGTGGGTCAGTGTCCTTTGGTAGAAGTTTCAGGATTAGAGCTTCTGGGAGAGTTATTTGCTGGGGCAATTGCTGTGTTAAGGCAGGGCCTTGACACGCATAAAACTTCTCCTTAAAACTCTGCAACTCAGGCTTCCGTGGTGGCGCAGTGGTTGAGAGTCCGCCTGCCGATGCAGGGAACGCGGGTTCGGGCCCCGGTCCGGGAAGATCCCACATGCCGCGGAGCGGCTGGGCCTGTGAGCCATGGCCGCTGAGCCTGCGCGTCCGGAGCCTGTGCTCCGCAACGGGAAAGGCCACAACAGTGAGAGGCCCACGTGCCGCAAAAACAAAACAAAACAAAACAAAACAAACTCTGCAACTCGGCAGAAGATGGCTGTGTCAGAGTAATCTCTTTCTTCCCTTCGGGGCTGTCGTATGACCTGGCGTTTAGGTTCAGCGGAAGCAAATGTACCTCCTGTCGGCAAGAGAAGCAGCGGAGCAAAGAGTCGCCTCCGTCACAGGAGTCCTTTCTCCTCACCCCCTTTTGACTTCCTTCCTTCCCTCCCTCTGAGCTTTGGAATCGGTATGATTTCCCAGCTCCGTAAGGGGTACAGGCCACCGCATGCTGCCGGCAAGGGGATTTAGAGCTGATGCCTGACACACCCGAATCCCGCAGAATTCACCCCCGCTCCAGACTGCAGGGCCCTTGCTGCCACAGACCATAGGCTCAGCCCTAGAGGATGAAACCTGTGCGCCTCATTTCAGAGGGAAATTTTTCAAGTCTTTTTAGGGGGAAAAAGGGGAGAAAAGAAGTGTGACTGAATTTCACTAGGGTTCTCACTGTTAAGTGACAGCATCCTAAACAATATTGTCACTCACTATTCTTTTACTTGCGTTCAAATATCCACAACACCCAGGTCACATCTATTGACTCATTAATGAGAATGATCATAGGCCTTCAAGGACTGTCAGGTCATCCCTCCAAACTGTAAAACTTTGTTTTTAAAGTCTTCTTTAAATTGGTCAGAACACTTGGATAGTGTTTTATTCTTCAGTCTTATATGAATAAAGAATTATTGTATCAGCATATAAAGGACCAGAGAATTTCCTTGAGAGGGAAAAGTATACCAGGCAAAATAGACTTTTTATTGTACTGTTTGGATAACAATTGATGATCAGTGAGTTATTCCCCAAACTATAGACCCATGGCTTTGCACTTGGAAAACTGGGCACCCATTTTAAATCATAGATAAATTTCATTGCAGGGTTTTGTCAATGCGGCATGAAACACGTAACCCGATTAGTAGCACTGAGATACCAGAGCCTAGCGCTCACAGAAGAGGTCCTCTCAGTATAACTAATTAACGCACATACAAAGTGGATTACTTTTGCGACCAACTTGCTGGTGACACCTGGGTCTGCAGGTGTACGTCACACTGATTAGGAAGGCCCTTTTTCTCCCCTCTTCGTACTACACATTATCAGTTGTCACTTGTTGATGGACTCCTGATAAACTCAGTTTTACTCAGAGTGAATGATGCCCTTGGATCCTTCTAATCCAGCTTTTATCAGAACGTGTTTGTCTTAACAGTAGGAAGCTGTGGGGTGCTGTGATTTAGGACATATATGTTGCCCTGTTATATACTGGGGGAAAATTTTTGTTTCTACCCAGAAGAATAATAACCAACCAAATGGAACAAAAATTTCCCCTCGGGCTTCCCTGGTGGCGCAGTGGTTGAGAGTCCGCTTGCCGATGCAGGGGATGCAGGTTTGTGCCCCGGTCCGGGAAGATCCCACATGCCGTGGAGCGGCTGGGCCCGTGAGCCATGGCCGCTGAGCCTGCACGTCCGGAGCCTGTGCTCCACAATGGGAGAGGCCACAACAGTGAGAGGCCCGCGTACCGCAAAAAAAAAAAACAACTAAAAATAGAACTGCCCTACGACCCAGCAATCCCACCCCTGGGCATATACCCTGAGAAAACCATAATTCAAAAAGAGTCATGTACCACAGAGTTCATTGCAGCTCTATTTACAATAGCCAGGACATGGAAGCAACCTAAGTGTCCATCGACAGATGAATGGATAAAGAAGATGTGGCACATATATACAATGGAATATTACTCAGCCATAAAAAGGAACGAAACTGAGTTATTGGTAGTGTAGTCAGTTCTCACTGAACTGATACTGTCACATCATGATGGATATGGTTCTTTTTGCTACTTAGTGCCCTTTATATGAGTCTGTTTAAGATAGATTATGTTGCTTAACAAACACACCGAAATCTTGGGGTTAAAAAATGATAAGCATTTATTTCTGGGACTTATACCTTAGAAACAGTCCCTATGTGGAACATGCTGAGTTTGCAAGACAGAGAAAAGAGAGATGGTAGAACCATGCAATGCCTCTTAAAGCTTCTTTTCAGAAGTGGTGTGAAAAATTTCGTTTACATTTCATTGTCAAAAACAAGTCACAGAACAAAGCTTGGTGTCCATGGGGTGGGGAACCATTTGTTTGGTCTTATCTCTTTTGTGTACTGTTTTAAACCTTGGTTCTTAAAACATTTTTGACAATACTGTGAACTATGCAATATCTGTTCAGTAAAATGCTGCTCTGCAAGAGTTAATTTCTGTTGGTTTCAACTTGATTGACGAATACCTCTAATAGACAGGGACTAAGCCCCAACTCAGGTGCTCTGACTATGCAAACAGGAGCAGAGAACGGACCTATAATGAGGAGGAGAGTACAAGCTGGTAGAATCACTGCCAGAAAAATGTTTCCCTATCCTTCAGCATAGCATAGTGGTTAAGAACTGGACTTTGCAGCCATAATGATTTTGTTAGGATCTCAACTTTTGTGTTTATTATCCCTATGACCTTTGGCAAACTATTGAACCGAGTCCCAGTTTCCATGACTGCAGAAATGGAACAATGTAGCCACTTCCAAGGGCTGTTGTAAGGATTAAAAGGATTAATATGTGGACATAGAATAGTGTGTGAACTATAATAAATGCTTAATTTAAAAAAATCTTCTAACAAACAAAAGCCCAGGACCAGATGGCTTCATAGGCGAATTCTATCAAATATTTAGTGAAGAGGTAAAACTCATTCTTTGCAAACTCTTCCAAAAACTTGCAGGGGAAGGAACACTCCCAAGCTCATTCTATGAAGCCACCATCACCCTGATACCAAAAACAGACAAAGGTGTCACAAAATAAGAAAACTACAGGCCAATATCACTGCTGAACATAGATGCAAAAATCCTCAACAAAACACTAGCAAACAGAATCCACCAGCATATTAAAAGGATCATACACCCTGATCAAGTGTTTATCCCAGGAACGCAAGGATTTTTCAACATATGCAAATCAATCAGTGTGATACACCATATTAACAAGTTAAAGAATAAAAACCATATGATCATCTCAATAGATGCAGAAAAAGTTTTTGACAAAATTCAACACCTATTTATAATAAAAACTCTCCAGAAAGTGGCCATAGAGGGAACCTACCTCAACATAAAAAAGGCCATATATGACAAACCCACAGCAAACATTATTCTCAATGGTGAAAAACTGAAAACATTTCCTCTAAGATCAGGAACAAGACAAGGATGTCCACTCTCACCACTATTATTCAACATAGTTTTGGAAGTTCTAGCCATGGCAATCAGAGAAGAAAAAGAAATAAAATGAATACAAGTTGGAGAAGAAGATGTAAAACTGTCACTGGTTGCACATGACATGATACTATACATAGAGAATCCTAAAGATGCTACCAGAAAACTCCTAGAACTAATTGATGAATTTGGTAAAGTTTCAGGGTACAAAATTAATGCACAGAAACTTCTTGCATTCTATACTCTAGCAATGAAAGATCAGAAGGAGAAATTAAAGAAATAATCCCATTTACCACTGCAACAGAAAGAATAAAATACCTAGGAAAAAAACCTACCTAAGGAGGTAAAAGACCTATACTCAGAAAACTATAAGACACTGATGAAAGAAATCAAAAATGACACAAACAGACGGAGAGATTTACCATGCTCCTGGATTGGAAGAATCAATATTGTGAAAATGACTATACTACCCAAAGCAATCTACAGATTCAATGCAATCCCTATCAAACTACCAATGGCATTTTTTACAGAATTAGGAAATTTTTTTTCACAATTTGTATGGAAACACGAAAGACCCCACACAGTCAAAGCAATCTTGACATAAATCACAGCAACATCTTTTTTGACCCACCTGCTAGAGTAATGAAAATAAAAACAAAAATAAACAAATGGGATCTAATTAAACTTAAAAGTTTTTGCACAGCAAAGAAAACCAGCAAGGAGACAAAAAGACAACCCCCAGAAGGGGAGGAAATATTTGCAAATGAAGCAACTGACAGAGGATTTCTCTAACATTTACAAGCAACTCATGCAGCTCAATATCAAAAAACAAACAACCCAATCCAAAAATGGGCAGAAGACCTAAATAGACATTTCTCCAAAGAACACATACAGATGGCCAAGAGGCAAGTGAAATGATGATCAACATCACTCGTTAGTGAAATGCAAATCAAAACTTCAATGAGGTATCACCTCACACTGGTCAGAATGGCCATCATCAAAAAATCTACAAGCAATAAGTGCTGGAGAGGGTGTGGAGAAAAGGGAATCCTCTTGCACTGTTGGTGGGAATGTAAATTGATACAACCACTATGGAGAACAGTATGGAGGTCCTAAAAAAACTAAAAATAGAACTACCATACAACCCAGCAATCCCACTACTGGGCATATACCCTGAGAAAACCATAATTCAAAAAGAGTCATGTACCACAGTGTTCATTGCAGCTCTATTTACAATAGCCAGGTCATGGAAGCAAGCTAAGTGTCTATCGACAGATGAATGGATAAAGAAGATGTGGCACATATATACAATGGAATATTACTCAGCCATAAAAAGGAACGAAATTGGGTCATTTGTAGAGATGTGGATGGACCTAGAGTCTGTCATACAGAGTGAAGTAAGTCAGAAAGAGAAAAGCAAATATCTTATATTAACGTGTATACATGGAATCTAGAAAAATTGTACAGATGAACCTATTTGCAGAGCAGGAGTAGAAAGACAGAGATAGAGAATGGACGTGTGGACACAGGGGGTGGGGGACATTTTCCCCAAACTTCACTCTAATTCCCTTTTCCATTGACTGATAAATATATTTCTCCGTTAAACACATTTGTAACAGAAAATGCCAACTCAGGGTGAATGGCAGGCAGAATTGGTTGTTCCACTTCTCATATACGTAGACTTTTTCTCTGACCACCGTCCAGTGGCTGGAGGGGACACATGGTCTAAGTCTGGTGAGTCAACTGTGTGTGAGAATAATTTCTGGAAGGTTTTAAAGAGGGATGCACTTATGAACTATATTGACTGAATTTCAAGGGTTAAATCCACTTTTCATTCCTGGGTTAAACCATACTTGATGGTGAGATATTAACATCTTTCTCTGCTGCTGGATTTGATTCTCTAGAAATTTAAAGTGTTTTTGCCTTTGTGTTCATGAGAGGTAATGGTCTGTAGTTTTCTTGTGATATCCTCACCAGTATTGGTATCAGAGTATGCTCCTCTTATAAAACACACTGGAAATTGTTTGCTCCAAATCCTTGTTTTCCAGAATGAAGATCAGTTTTATTTCTTTTCTACGTTCAATAGAATTCACTTTTAAAACAATTCGTGACTGGAATTTTGTTTATGAGAAGGTTTTCCACAAGGAATTCAATTTTTTCATATGTATACCACCATTTGGATGTTCTATTTCATCTTCTGTCAGCTTGAATAAATTGTGGTTTTTAAAGAAAGCTGTTTATTTCATCTAGATTGTTGGATTTATTAGTGTAAAACTATACATATTACATATTTGAGATGTCATGTTTAAATTTTATTATATGAATGTTAAAATTAGATTGAGGTACACAGATGTACATGTGAATATACTTTAAACATTTGACAAAAATATGATTGACAAAGAGTTAATATTTTTCTTATCTTAATACAAGTTCTTAAAACTTCATACAGAAAATGTTGGAAAAATGGGCCTAGCACATAAACAGAAAAATCACAGAAAGAAATAAAAATAGCCAACATATATAAAAAATAAAATATTTTTGTATGCAATACAGTAAAAATGTAAACAATAATGGACTATCAATTTTTCTTTTAAATTGCCAAATGTAAAATAGATAGCTGGGGGAAGCAGTCGCAAAACACAGGGAGATCAGCTCAGTGCTTTGTGACCAGCTAGAGAGGTGGAATAGGGAGGGTGGGAGGGAGGGAGACGCAAGAGGGAAAAGATATGGGGATATATGTATATGTATAACTGACTCATTTTGTTATAAAGCAGAAACTAACACACCATTGTAAAGCAATTATACTCCAATAAAAATGTTAAAAATAAAATAAATTGCCTTCATTTTAATAATAACACTCAGTGAGGACGCAGTGACATACACACTTATTTACTGTTTGGTTTGGTAGCCTTTAGGAAGAATTTGGCTCTATGATTTGAAAACCTTAAAACAGTCATGCCTTTGACCTTGTAATTCTATTTTAAGGAATCAATACGGAAATATAATTAGGGACTTGAACAAAAAATCATGTTGAAGGTTGTCCATCATAATAATGCTTATAGTAGCAAATATTTGAAAGCAATCAAAATGAGAACAGAATTATATAATATTTTAATGTTGGTAGGATATTGTATTAGGATACCAATAATAAGGCTTTGGGAAAATATTTAATGGCATACTTTAAATATAATTTCAAATAAAAATAAGCAGAATTAAAGCTGAATTGAGGGTATGACCTTAGTAGTTTCAATGATTAATATTTTGATAACAAAACATACTTTTTTTGTAAATCTAAAGTCTTCATATATTTTGTAATCTATGGCATTAAATACTCATACCAATCAAGATTTAGCTATTTAGGTTGACTGTTTTAAAATCAGTTGACTCATTGGAGAGATTCTTTTGGAACTGAGTACATAGATGGGGAACTTACTGAATTTGTAATGGCAGAAAGGTGTTTCTGATTCTTTTGGTTTTATATACTAGAGCTTGCAATATTGAAGTGATTCTAATGATCTCACTTCTACATGGAATCTAAAAACAGAACGAGACAACAAAAATATCTAAGCTGATAGATACAGAGGATAGATTATAGATGGGTGGGAGGGGTATGCAAAATGGGTGAAGATGGTCAAAAGTATAAACTTCCAGTTATAAAATAAATAAGTCCTGGGGATGTAACGTACAGCGTGGCAACTGCAGTTAATAGTACTGACTTGCATATTTAAAAGTTGCTAAGACAGTAGCTCTTAGTTCTCAACACGAGAAGAAAATGTTATAACTATGTATGGTGATGTATATTAACTAGACTTATTGTGGTGATCATTTCACAATATTTACAAGCATCAAGTGGCATTGTACACTTGAAATTAATATAAGGCTCTATGTCAGTTATACCTCAATTTAGAAATAAATAAATAATGATTCTACCACATTCACCTTGGAATTACATGGGGCTGCAGGAAGCTATGAAGCTGCATATAATGTGTAGAATTTTATTGGGAGAGAAGTGTGTTCGAATCAACAACAGAGTTAAATGACTGCATTATTTGTTGAGACTTGAGACTGTTTCTTGCCCATGATGGGCTAGCGGTCTGTCTGCATGATGGCTGGACTACATTAAGTTGTTCACTTTGAAGCACTGTTCTTTTTTATTGAAGTGTAGTTGGTTAACAATGTTGTGTTAGTTTCTGCTGTACAGCAAAGTGATTCAGTTATATATATAAATGTATATATATACTTTTTTCATATTCTTTTCCATATGGTTTATTACAGGATATTGAGTAGAGTTCCCTGTGCTATATAGGAGGTCCTTGTTGTTCACCTATTTTATATATAGTAGTGTGTATTTGTTAATCCCAAACTCCTAATTTAACCCTCCCTCATCTCCTTTCCCCTTTGGTACTGTAAGTTTGTTCTCTATGTTTGTGAGTCTGTTTCTGTTTTGTAAATAAAGTCATTTGGGTTGTATTTTAGATTCTACATATAAGTGATATCATATGGTATTTGTCTTTCTCTGTCTGACTTACCTCATTTAGTATTAGAATCTCTACGTCCATCCATGTTGTGAAAATGGCATTATTTCTTTTTTATGGCTGAGTAATATTCCATCATCTGTATGTACCACATCTTCTTTATTCATTCATCTGTCGATTGACATTTAGGTTATGAAGCACTATTCTTAATGCACAGCCAAGAAGACAGACGTACTCAAGCAGATAAAGTTTTTAAAAAATTATTGTCTATGAATGTATTAACGGATTTAAGAGCATTCACAAACAAGAAGTAATTCTCAAACTGTATTTGAAAAGTGTTGGATGATTCCCTAAAAACACTTGTATGTATATCTGTGCACACACACATGTTCTTACACACACACACATCAGGCTACGTTTTTCTTTCAATATCTTCTGTGAACATCTCTAAGCATGTTTTTTCCTTAACATAGTGAGATTTGGGCATTTAAAGAGGAAGCTCCAGGCTTATAAGAAATAGCTGAGCATTTCATTTCATGTAAGGATGTAATTAAGATACGAGTATCTGGTAATTCTCTTAAGATTAACTTATTGGTATTTTATTTAAAGAACACACAGCTATCATAGTCAGGAGAAGTACATATATTCAAAATATTCTCTGGCTGGTCACTTGAGGAACATTAATGCTGAAAATTGCAAATTAATTCACTGGTCTATTTTGAGAGAATAAAAAAATCAAGAATAAATATTACTTTCTTTTTATTTCTCAAAATAAAGTTTGCTTATATTTTCTTTCATCAAGTTAAAAGCCCATATATATATATGGCCAATGATAACATGTGGTTAAAATATGAATTATGAGCTCAGATATGAAGCAATAACTGCATGAGATTACTTGGTATATAATCTCTCATCCAAAGATACAAATATGTGAAGGGAAAAAAATGTGTTCTAAAAACAGAAAACTTTAATGCAGGTGCCTGCCATTGGCAAAGTCATATAATAAAGTAGTTGGCATTGATCTATGTTTACGTAAACCCTGTGGTATTTTGCAGGCTTATTAGCAGAGTGTACTTTGTAAAGTTGCAGGTTTAAATGCATTTCTAAGGGTGAGTACTGCTCACAATGAAGAAATGTGTCCCCTTGCTTTTTCAGCAGTTTTTATAAATGGCTCCCTGTGGGTTTGAAAAAGAAGGCAGCTCTCAGATAAAGCTGACCTTGAGACACTCAGAGGTCCTCCACCACCTGTATAATACCAACGTGAACTGCACTGAAACCTTCAGGATTTGGGTCTTCCTCATTATAAACTAATGGAACAGCCAGAACTGAGCACAGACTGTGGTTGTTAACTACCCCTCCACTGAGAATATGTCATTTCAACCCTAATAGGAATGACAAATAGTAGCACAAAAAGCCCTGTAGAATCCAGGCTTCAGTTAAGGGATTTCACTGCCAGACCCAGGACACCACAAAACCCTCCTCTCTGTCTTATTCACTTCAGCCATGACACTTTTTTGTTAGTTATTTTAACACCCACAATTTACCTTTGCTTGTCTTTTGCAATACTTAACATGCAAGCCAAATATTTAGCAAGAGATTGTTTTTATTCCTTTAATAGAATGCTTCCATTTTCTCAATCTGTTTAGGTTATAGCTGTTTTTTAAATTCCCACTACATGTTTCAGGAAAATCATAATCAAAGTAATTTTCATAATCATTGATGATTACCTACACCATCAAAAACAAGCACTTTGAATTTTTAGAGGGCATGAAAGGAAAATGTGAACAAATATATGAACTTAGTAGCTAATAATGCAGTAGTTTATGCAAAGCTACTATTAGAATCATTGTCATACTGGTGGTGGTTGTCTTTATTGAAATAAAGGGCAAAAGATGGTCCATCTATTCATTGCTGCCTTTCTTTTTGTTTTCTTACATTCTTTGAATTTTAAACCACATGCATTTACCATTTGATTACTGAATACTAGTTAACTAGACGCCACGATGGTGCCTGAGCATTTATTCCCTAATTCCCCACTGCCACCCCCCTACCAGGTGGGCCATTGGTTTTTCAAGACACCAGATCTGTGGCTGGAAGACTCAAGACCATTCCAGTAGCATTGTCCCCATGGCCAAGTAGTCCCTGCTGAACTTCCTTCCCACTGAGGCCAGGCACCAAGCCTCTGCTTCCTCACCTCCCATCCTAGGGCAGAGGCTCAGGCCAGCACTGAGTTGTCAGGAGCGGGACAAGCCTGAGAGTGCAGCTGGCTGGATGGGTAGACTTTTGTGGAGTGAGAACAAGGAGAACGAAGCATGAGTCACAACTGAGAGGGATGTGGGCTGTCTCTCTGGGAATGGCTGAGCTTAGGAAAGGAAACCAGGACCGTTAAAAAGTCAGGGTCGGAGGCTTCCCTAGTGGCACAGTGGTTAAGAATCCGCCTGCCATGCAGGGGACACGGGTTTGAGTCCTGGTCCGGGAGGATCCCACATGCCGTGGAGCAACTAAGCCCGTGCGCCACAACTACTGAGCCCGCATGCCACAACTACTGAGCCCGCGCGCCTAGAGCCTGTGCTCCGCAACAAGAGAAGCCACCACAATGAGAAGCCCGCACACCACAACAAAGAGTAGCCCTGGCTCGCCGCAACTAGAGAAAGCCTGTGTGCAGCAACGAATAAATAAATACATAAATAAATAAAGTAATTCAGGGCCAAGCAGGTAAAAAGTCAGGACTGAGCAGAGATCCCTGTGCTGTTATGTAACAACCTAAATGGGAAAAGAATTTGAAAAAGAATAGATACATGTATATGTATAACTGAATCAGTTTGCTGTACACCTGATACTAACACAACATTGTTAATCAACTATACTCCAATATAAAATAAAAAGTTGAAGAGAAAAAATACCCATGACTCCTAAAAAAAAAAGTCAGGGCCAAAGGTATGGCTGGTGAGCGAAAGCAAGATCCAAAGCAAAACACTGAGAGGGACAGAGAAGGAGATTGAAGACTGGATGCCCCGGAGGAGCCCCAGAGCAGAGGCTTGCAGGCTGAAGGAGCTCTTTTCTGGAGCCTGCCCTGGTGCCTGGGAGCCTTGAGGACCCAGAGTCCTGTTGGAGAGCGGTCCCTCCAGGCCGCCATGCAGGGGTTAAGCCCAATCAGTCTCTGTGATCAAAGTCTCACCTATCATTCTGTTCAATATTTAAAATCCCCCAGCACGCTGGTCTAGTAACAGGGCTTCAGAAGCCAATTTCCTCTTTCAGTTTCTCTGCTCGGAGACTCGCTTGTGATGGTGGCATACCGTCTTGCCCCCAGCTGTGAATGTCCAAGTCTAACTCTCTTCCATGTGCCCAGACCTCACCCATAGGTTTTTGTTTGTTTGCGATTATGAATTTTGTTCCTGTGATATATGAAAGGACACAGGGCCAGTCTTGCTTCCGTCACTCCTCCTCCAAGACCCTGCAGTCCTGTGACTACCTTCCCAGGGTGTGGAGTGGGTATCTGCTTAACACTCCGACTCCACATACAACCCCACCACATCCACCATCTCATGTCTTTCTCACTGTTGCGATGCCCCAGGCATTCTTCCTATTGACGACTTATGCCATGCTTTCCTTTTTTGTAGCCATCTGAATTTCCGTCACCTGCATAACCTTTGGGCCATATTCCCTTATGCCTGCATATCTGCTCCTGGCTCTTTGGGGCCTAAAACAGAAAGACATTCTCCAGTAAATTCAAGCAAATGAGGATTTATCATAGGACTACACCTGCACAAGCAGCTGGAACTATTGGCTCATAAAGAATCAAAGTATATCCATAAGGACACAGTTATCAATCCAGTCTATGTGAGCCGCATAATCTTTCTTTGTTCTTCATGTCACCTATCTCTCTCCACACCTTCACCTGCACGCTTGTATTATTTACTCCCTCAAAATTTGCGTCATATTTCATTTTGGCTTCCTATGGTTCTTCTCTCTCCTCCTCATAACTGTTTTGTTTCAAATCTCTCTTCATGTTGACAAAATTCTGGGTAAGTTTCTCAGTTCAAATACCTGGCTGCTAGATAAGACTGTTCAGCTACATTTCCTGTTGGGTCACAGATCCTAAGTTACAGGTAAGAGGTCCTTGTTCAATCTATCAATTGGTTATGCATGGATCAGATGCTTAACTTTGGACCAACTGGTTGTACAAAGGGAAAGACAGGGTCACAGAAGACAGTATCGCTGCAGATCCATTGCCTCAACAGGGCATATGGGCAGGGTGGGGACTGCGACATCTCAAGGATACTGTTTTCCTGGTGGTATTTCTTTCTGTTTCTCTGAACGCCAAGAACTTACAGATGGCCCATTTTCAAACCCTACAACCTCATCTGGTGGCAAGGAAACTGACATAATTCATTCTTTTTAGCAATTGGTTTGATCCAGATTATAAAGAAATGCTATGTAGAGAGATCCAGAAAGATTTGTTCTTAGCAATTACTATGTAGATAAAAATGGTTTAAGCCAAGCCATGTCTTTGAAAATAATTATTCAAACACCAAGAAAATCTAGATTTATTTGTACATAATCCATATAGAGTGAACAGCGGCAGGAAGACTGGCTCCTGCAATTTTTATCTGCTAAAGACTGTAGATTTGTGTGCTACATAATTAATCATCTTTTAGAAGCCTTTAGATGATTAAGGAGAAATACCTCAGAAGCCAAATTTTCTTCCATTTTACAGATGGAGGCTTATGAGACAATCTTTAATGTCCTCATTAAATATGCCAAATATTGTAGTTTGAGCGTCAGAAGGGTTCTGTATAAAATAGAGCTGAGAATAAGCAGAGCGCCATGATTTGGCCAGAAACTTTCACATCTTTTAGCTCTTTATTAAATTTTGAAGAGCAGATAAAATCCTCAAAATTGAGATGAAAACTGCTGTAAGAATAAAGTAATTATTTAAAACATTTAAAAATAGATCAGTTAAAGTAACTATTGTTATAATTTGCACACGCTTTGCACTATTCCCAGGGAATCTATTGTCAATGCTTTTTCACACTACTTGTATTTTAAAAAGAAGGTTTTGATGCTGATTCACCCCAAGTGAATAAATAATTTCTCTAGATCCTAAGGGAGCCTCCAAGAAAAAAAAATAAGATTCCCAGGAAATTCCTTTCTATGTAGGGTGGTGACTCAAAGCAAAGGAAGGCACTATTTAAAATGTTGTTGACTAGCCTTTGTCATTAACCAATGGCCTCATTGAGAAATGCTATAAAAATCGTATCAGATTCAACATTCCCATCATGTCACCATGCTGCCTAGGACATTGTCTGCTATGGTACTACGTGTCCTCCTGGCCAAGCTTAGAAAAAGACTCCCAGATTCTGAATAACTGCCTGACCTACCTCTGTCTCTCTCTTATGACTAGGCTACAGAGCCAGAGTTGAGGTCCTCCTGTAGAAACTTGCTGGAGACTCCGGTGTGTGTCTGTGTGCGTTCACCACACTGGCATTGGTGTGTGTACCTGCATCCTCTTCATCTTGACTCACTTGCTATTTACTGTGAGGTTTGCCAGCCAATGCAAACACCTTATGGAACAACGTGGTAAATAATGAAATAGAATGATGCTCTGCAGTGTGGCGAGAACACAGCTAGCGGCCTGTTCCCGTTAACACTGATGACCAAATCTAGGGGACAGATCGGCGATTGTGGCCCACGGGACCAGGCCCTGGCTGTGTAAACACGGTCTCAATGACACCATGGTTATTAAAACAGTCAAAAATCTGTTTTACTTTCTTAAGATTCTAGAAAGGCCATCAAAGAAGCTCACATCCCAAGTTAGACCTGCCATGTCTGTGTGACTTGCCAAGAACAGCTTCGGGACCCTACAGCCTAAATGCTGCTCACAGGGGGATTCAGCTTGACTTTCTGGAAGAACATAGCTGACCAAAAACAGCATGGACCTTCACATCTATTTTTACTTTTTACAATAATTCTTTAAATTCGTGTGAAATTCCTTGTACAACTGGCTTTGAAAACACTCTGAAAAGAGGTTCCATCTAATTAATTCAGAATAATTGACAGAAATGTATTGGAATCTGAAAGAACTAAAAACTATGGACTATATCATGGAAATATAATTATATTATTGCCAAGCGTTTACGGGACCAGAACCCACAAGTCAAATATAGGTTCTATAATATTCTGCTTTACAGAGAAGTTTAAAAACATTTTTTCAGGTTTATGAACAGTCATGGTGAAAATACTTAATGTATTAAAATATCTTATTTTTAGGTGTATGATACAATGTCCCTTTGTTTTTATGGTTTATTTATTTTTATTCCTCTGTCGACAAGCTCTTTAAACCTAACCACAGCCCCGTCTGAATTGCTCCAAAGCTCAAAATTCTTGGAGGTTAAAAATATAATCAACTATATTGTATCATGGAGACTTTTTATGGTCTATTGATTTGAAATATACTGAAAAATGAGTATTTGAATCTCTATCTTTCTAAAAGTTTGCCATGGCATGTGATGTATTATGTTAAATGAGGCTGCGTGGAATTCACTCGTTAGTATTCTACTGTCATATTCAAAACTAGAAATGTTGGCAGCATTCCTAGAAATAAGGCTTCAGGAGAGCAGGTGCATTCATAAGAGGTAGACCAGTGTTTATAGGAAGGTGCACGTACAGGGGTAACTCTTGTTAAAAACGCGTCTGCGTGTTTTTTATGTCACTCTCGCTCAACTGGCTGGGAAACCACACAAAGACTTTTTGTCTCATGCACAGGATCAGACTCAAAATATTTATCAAGTTTTTCCAAAACCATACACATAACTCACTGAACGTCTAGACAGGAATAATTAGTATTTAAAGTAAAGGACAACTTATGATGAATTGTGAACCCTGGTTGATTAAATGCATGTAGATGTTTTGATATTTAAGTTCCATGAAAAACATCAGTTTCCTGAGCTGGTCTCACCCCTAAGATTCTATTTTCACTCAGTCTCACTGAATTGTCTCTCATTTCTGCCAGGCTGAGATCCCACATCTGTCAAGTTACTTTGCTTGCTGTCATCCCCACATGACTTGCTTGCCTCTTCTGTACCATCATATTTCACTGGCTTTAACTGGGATTCTCCTCTGCAGCTCACCCTGCAGGGGTGTTGCCCCTCACTCTGTTCATCTCTGCGTTACATAGATACCTACCGCTTCCAGCCATCGGAAGGCTGCTCAGTACATTCTCTGTGTATGTTTCACAGGTTTGTATTGATAAGTGTCCCTAAATTTAAAAATCAAATTTCTGTGCAAATCCAGAGTGTAATTCATGTAAACTATCATTTTAATTTTATGTACGATCGTTATATTCAAATATTTAATTTCCCCCTATTTATCGGCCCCATAAGTTAAAATGAACGTGAGAAGTATTATGCAAAAAATGTTTCTAGATGAAGGAAGTTCAGGAAGCCTGGGTTAAACCATATTAAAAAAGTTTCCTTTACTGCAGAACATTTCAGAGTTTTCATGACCTGCAATACAGATCTCCTTTAAGTGGGGCTATAGAACACAGTATTTTCTAAAGCTATGTAACCATGAAAATTATATTTAAAACCTGTTTTGCATTGTATCCTTGGGCCACCTTGGAAAATGTTATGGTAGGTAGTTAATGTTGAGACTAGACTCTGTGATAATACAGGAGATAAGATTTAATATTTGTTACAGTTTTGCAGATTGGTTATTTTTCAAGAAATGCCATTTTAGAGAATAATCTAGTGAACTACTCATGATCATCTGAGGAGAATTTGTCCCAGAATTATTAAAGAACTTGACAATTTCACACAACTAGTGATAAAGTTAGTTCTCAAACCCTGAACATTAAATTTCAGTCCTGGGTCAGTTCTAAATGTTTGCAACCATTCAGCCTTCATGAACGTGAAATCAGCCCTGAGAAAATTGCTATAAAGCCCATGATTCTGAATGATTAAAAATATTAAATCACCATAGATATGGTGGTTCAAAGTGGTTGCAGATCTATAGTCAATAAGTTTCACTGACATTCTCTGGATCCTAAAAGACAACATTTTAATAAAAATAAAGGCCGTTTTGACTTTCAAACTAGTGGAAAAGAATACAATTCTAAGAGGAAAGAACTAAGATTTAAAGGAAGAATAAGGATAGCATATATGATTTTATGTGGTGAAGCTATTTTTCCAAGACCTCTGAAATTGTATATCTCCATATTTCTTTCCTTGGTAGTTTTGATAACTTAGCAAAACTGAAGTAAATAGTATCCATTTCTATCAATATCAATTTCTAAATTTTGAGTCAATGATATATAATATTTTTGAAATAATTAAAAAATATGGATTCTTGAACAATATGTTAATATCCCTACTGCATAAACTAAAATACAGAAAAATTTGGTTGAAAGTAACTTACTACATCAAAAAGAAACAAAAACATAGCATATATATTGCGTTTATATAAAGCAAAATGTCTTGCTTTTGTGTGTGTGTGTGTGTGTGTGTGTGTGTGTATTGAGAGTACTACTACTTTTGGGTCCAAACAACTACTTTGGGCCCAAAATTATAAAACTTAAACAATATTCTGAATTATTAAAAGACAGAAAAATGTCACTCCTATTTATTGAAGATATATTAGTTGTTCACATTATAGTTTTTCAAGAGTTGAGAATTAAATATTCAGTGTCCCGAGAATTCTGGTAACTCCTTCGTCATATATCAAACTTAATAATGTGCAATGCTAGCTTGCTTCCCCTATAGGGCAGCCTGAAAATAAAACATCTAATACAGCCTATCAACTAAAGATAACTTAACCATTTCATCAAAAGAAATTACCAGAAATAAAAGACCTCTTTCACATGATAATATTTTATCCACCTCTCAGAAACTTCTTATTAGCAAGGTTCAGAGGTCAGTTAGACAATAGCTGAGGGTCAGTTTCTGCTCCTGGTGAATCTTAAGTATGTCTTTGATCACAGTTCTGCCGGGGATTTGGTCCCATGAGGTAGCCACCTCTTTTATTTAAAAAAAATTTTTTTTTTAACATCGTTATTGGAATATAATTGCTTTAAAATGGTGTGTTAGTTTCTGCTGTATAAAAAGTGAATCAGCTATATGTATACATATATATCCATATCCCCTCCCTCTTGCATCTCCTTCCCACCCTCCCTATCCCACCCCTCTAGGTGGTCACAAAGCACCGAGCTGATCTCCCTGTGCTGTGCGGCTGCCTCCCACTAGCCATCTATTTTATATTTGGTAGTGTGTATATGCCCATACCATTCTCTCACTTCATCCCAGCTTACCGTTCCCCCACCCCATGTCCTCAAGTCCACTCTATACATCGGCATCTTTATTCCTGTCCTGCCACTAGGTTCTTCAGAACATTTTTATTTTAGCTTCCATATATATGTGTTAACATATGGTATTTGTTTTCCTCTTTCTGACTTACTTCACTCTGTATGACAGACTCTAGGTCCATCCACCTCACAACAAATAACTCAATTTTGTTTCTTTTTATGGCTGAGTAATGTTCCATTGTATATATGTGCCACATCTTCTTTATCCATTCATCTATCAATGGACAATTAGGTTGCTTCCATGTCCTGGCTATTGTAAATAGAGCTGCAATGAACATTTTGGTACCTGACTCTTTTTGAATTATGGTTTTCTCAGGGTATATGCCCAGTAGTGCGATTTCTGGGTCGTAGGGTAGTTCTATTTTTAGTTTTCTAAGGAACCTCCATACTGTTCTCCATAGTAGCTGTATCACATTACATTCCCACCAACAGTGCAAGGGGGTTCCCTTTTCTCCACACCCTCTCCAGCATTTATTGTTTGTAGACTTTTTAATGATGGCCATTCTGACTGGTCTGAGGTGATACCTTACTGTAGTTTTGATTTGCATTTCTCTAATGATTAGTGATGTAAAGCATCCTTTCAGGTGTTTGTTGGAAATCTGCATATCTTCTTTAGAGAAATGTCTATTTAGGTCCTCTGCCCATTTTTGGATTGGGTTGTTTGGTTTTTTGACTTTGAGCTGCATGAGCAGCTTTTAATTTTTGTAAATTAATCCTTTGTCAGTTGCTTCATTTGCAAATATTTTCTCCCATTCTGAGGGTTGTCTTTTCGTCTTGTTTATGTTTTCCATTGCTGTGCAAAAGCTTTTAAGTTTCATTAGGTCCCATTTGTTTATCGTTGTTTTTATTTCCATTTCTCTAGGAGGTGGGTCAAAAAGGATCTTGCTGTGATTTATGTCATAGAGTGTTCTGCCTATGTTTTCCTCTAAGAGTTTTATAGTGTCTGGCATGACATTTAGGTCTTTAATCCATTTGGAGTTTATTTTTGTGTATGGAGTTAGGGAGTGTTCTAATTTCATTCTTTTACATGTAGCTGCCCAGTTTTCCCAGCACCAATTATTGAAAAGGCTGTCTTTTCTCAATAATATATTCTTGCCTCCCTTATCAAAGAGAAGTTGACCATATGTGTGTGGCTTTATCTCTGGGCTTTCTATCCTGTTCCACTGATCTATATTTCTGTTTTTGTTCCAGTACCATACTGTCTTGATGACTGTAGCTTTGTAGTATAGTCTGAAGTATGGCAGCCTGATTCCTCCAGCTCCATTTTTCTTTCTCAAGATTGCTTTGGGTTTTTGGGGTCTTTTGTGTTTCTATACAAATTGTGAAATTTTTTATTGTAGTTCTGTGAAAAATGCCATTGGTAGTTTGATAGGGATTGCATTGAGTCTGTAGATTGCTTTTGGTGGTATAGTCATTTTCACAATGTTGATGCTTCCAATCCAAGAACATCGTATATGTCTCCATCTGTTTGTACTGGCTTTAATTTCTTCCATCAGTGTCTTATAGTTTTCTGCATACAGGTTTTTTGTCTCCTTAGGAAAGTTTATTCCTAGGTATTTTATTCTTTTTGTTGCAATGGTGAATGGGAGTGTTTCCTTAATTTCTCTTTCAGATTTTTCATTGTTAGTGTATAGGAATGCAAGAGAGTTCTGTGCATCAATTTTGTATCCTGCTACTTTACCAAATTCATTGATTAGCTCTACTAGTTTTCTGGTAGCAGCTTTAAGATTCTCTATGTACAGTATCATGTCATCTGCAAACAGTGACAGTTTTACTTCTTCTTTTTTGATGTGGATTCACTTTATTTCTTTTTCTTCTCTGATTGCTGTGGCTAAAATTTCCAAAACTATGTTAAATAAAAGAAGTGAGAGTAGGCAGGCTTGTCTTGTTCATGATCTTAGAGGAAATGGTTTCAGTTTTTCACCGTTGAGAACAATGTTGGCTGTTGGTTTGTCATATATGGCCTTTATTATGTTGAGGTAGCTTCCCTCTATGCCCACTTTCATAAATTTTTGCTGAAGTTTGTCAAAAGTTTTTCTTCATCTATTGAGATTATCATATGTTTTTTTATCCTTCAGTTTGTTAATATGGTGTATCACATTGATTGATTTGTGTATATTGAGGAATCCTTGCATCCCTGGGATAAACTTCACTTGATCATGGTGTATGATCCTTTTAATGTGCTGTTGGATTCTGTTTGCTAGTGTTTTGTTGAGGGTTTTTGGATGTATGTTTATCAGTGATATTGGTCTGTAGTTTTTTTTTGTGTGTGTGTGACATCTTTGTCCACTTATGGTATCAGGGTGATGGTGGCCTCGTGAAATGAGTGTGGGAGTGTTCCTCCCTCTGCTATATTTTGGAAGAGTTTGAGAAGGATAGGTGTTAGCTTCTTCTAAATATTTGATAGAATTTGCCTGTGAAGCCAACTGGTCTTGGGCTTTTGTGTGTTGGAGGATTTTCAACAACAGTTTCAATTTCATTGCTTGTGATTGTTGCGTTCATATTTTCTATTTCTTCCTGGTTCAGTCTTGGAAGGTTGTACTTTTCTAATAATTTGTCCATTTCTTCCAGGTTGTCCATTTTATTGCTGTATAGGTTCTTGTAGTAGTCTCTCATGGTCCTTTCTATTTCTGCAGTGTCAGTTGTTACTTCTCCGTTTTCATTTGTAATTCTGTTGACTTGAGTCTTCTCCCCCCCCCCTTTTTTTTTGATGGGTCTGGCTGATGGTATATCAACTTTGTTTATCTACACAAAGAACCAGCTTTTAGTTTTGTTGATCTTTGCCATTGTTTCCTTCGTTTCTTTTTCATTTATTTCTGGTCTGATCTTTATGATTTCTTCCCTTCTGCTAACTTTGGGGTTTTTCTTTTGTTTTTCTTTCTCTAATTGCTTTAGATGTAATGTTAGGTTGTTTATTTGATATTTTTCTTGTTTCTTGACGCAGGATTTATTGCTATAAATGTGCCTCTTTGAGGTGCTTTTGCTGCATCTCATAGACTTTGGGTTGTCCTGATTTCATTGTCATTTTTTCTAGGAATTTTTTGATTTCCTCATTGATTTCTTCAGTGATCTCTTGGTTATTAAGTAGTGTATTGTATGGCCTCCATGAGTTTGTATTTTTTACAGATTTTTTACCTGTAATTGATATCTAACATCATAGTGTTGTGGTCAGAAAAGAGACTTGATACGATTTCAATTTTCTTAAATTTACCAAGGCTTGATTTGTGGCCCAAGATATGATCTATCCTGGAGAATGTTCCATGGACACCTGAGAAGAAACTGTATTCTGTTGTTTGGGATGGAATGTCCTATAAATACCAATTAAGTCCAGGTTGTTTAACATGTCATTTAAAGCTTGTGTTTCCTTATTTATTTTCATTTTGGATGATCTGTCCATTGGTGAAAGTGAGGTGTTAAAGTCCCCTACTATGATTGTGTTACTGTTGATTTCCCCTTTTATGGCTGTTAGCATTTGCCTTATGTATTGAGGTGCTCCTTTGTTGGGTGCATAAATATTTACAATTGTTCTATCTTCTTCTTGGATTGATCCCTTGATCATTACTTAGTGTCCTTCTTTGTCTCTTGTAATAGTCTTTATTTTAAAGTCTATTTTGTCTGATATGAACATTGCTATTTCAGCTTTCTTTTGACTTCCATTTTAATGGAATATTTTTTGCATCCCCTCACTTTCAGTCTGTATGTGTTTCTAAGTCTGAAGTGGGCCTCTTGTAGACAGCATTTATATGGGTCTTGTTTTTGTATCAATTCAGCCAGTCTGTGTTTTGGTTGGGGCATTTAATCCATTGAATTTTAAGGTAGTTATCGATATGTATGTTCCTATTAACTTTTTCTTAATTGTTTTGGGTTTGTTATTATTGGTCTTTTCCTTCTCTTGTGTTTCCTGCCTAGAGAAATTCCTTTAGCATTTGACATAAAGCTGGTTTGGTGGTGCTGAGTTCTCTTACCTTTTGCTTGTCTGTAAAGGTTTTAATTCCTCCATCGAATCTTAATGAGATCCTTGCTGCGTAGAGTAATGTTGGTTGTAGGTTTTTCCCTTTCATCATTTTAAATATGTCCTGCCACTCCCTTCTCGCTTGCAGTTTCTGCTGAAAGATCAGCTGTTAATCTTATGGGGTTTCCCTTGTATATTATTTTTTGCTTTTCCCTTGCTGCTTTTAATATTTTTTTCTTTGTATTGAATTTTTGATAGTTTGATTAATATGTGTCTTGGCATGTTTCTCCTTGGATTTTTCCCATATGGGACTCTCTGTGGACTTGATTGACTATTTCCTTTCCCATGTTAGGGATGTTTTCAAATAATCTCTTCAAATATTTTCTCAGACACTTTCTTTTTCTCTTCTTCTTCTGGGACCCCTATAATTTGAATGTTGGAGCATTTAATGTTGTCTCTCAGGTCTCTGAGACTGTCCTCAATTCTTTTCATTCTTTTTACTTTATTCTGCTCTGTGGGAGTTTTTCCTACTATTTTATCTTTGAGGTCACTTATCTGTTCTTCTGCCTCAGTTATTCTGGTTTTGATTCCTTCTAGAGTAGTTTTAATTTCATTTATTGTGTTGTTCATCATTTTTTTTTTTGGCTGTTTAGTTCTTCTAGGCCCTGTTAAACATTTCCTGTATTTTCTCCATTCTATTTCCAAGATTTTGGATCATCTTTCCTATCATTACTCTGAATTCTTTTTCAGGTGGACTATTTCCTCTTCATTTGTTGGGTCTGGTGGGTTTTTACCTTGCTCCTTCTTCTGCTGCATATTTCTCTGTTTTCTCATTTTGTTTAACTTACTGTGTTTTCTATCTCCTTTTCACAGGCTGCAGGTTTGTGTTTCCTGTTATTTTTGGTGTCTGGCCCCAGTGGATGAGGTTGGTTCAGTGGCTTGTGAAGGCTTCCTGGTGGAGGGTACTGGTGCCTGTGTTCTCGGGGTGGGGCTGTATCTTGTCCTTCTGGTGGGCAGGGCCAAGTCTGGTGGTGTGTTTGGGCTGTCTGTGAACTTAGTATGACTTTAGACAGCCTCTGTGCTAATGGGTGGGGTTGTGTTCCTGTCTTGCTAGTTTTTTGGCATGGGGCATAGAGCACTGGAGCTTGCTGGCTGTTGGGTGGAGCTGGGTATTAGTGTTGAGATGAAGATCTCTGTGAGAGCTCTCACTGATTGATATTATGTGGGGCTGGGAGTTTTCTGGTCATCCAATGTCCTGGACTTGGCTCTACCACTTCAGAGGCTCAGGCCCAACACCGGCCAGAGTACCAAGACCCTGCCAGCCACATGGCTCAGAAGAAAAGGAAGAAAGAAAAAACAAAAATAAAAGCAAAAATTGAACAGAGAGAACCCTAGGGTAAATGATAAAAGCAAACCTATACATACAAAATCACACAAAAAAGCATACACACACACTCACAAAAAAGAGGAAAAGGTGAAAAAAAAATATATAGATTAAAAACAAAGGAAGAGAGCAACCCCACCAATAAACAAATCAACCAATGATAATAAGCACTAAATACTAAACTAAGATAAACATAAAACCAGAAACAAATTAGATGCAGAAAGCAAACCCCAAGTCTACAGTTGCTCTCAAAGTCCACCACTTCAATCTTGGGAACATTCGTTGTCTATTCAGGTATTCCACAGATGGAGGGTACATCAAGTTGGTTTTGGGTATTTAATCCACTGCTCCTGAGGTTTCTGGGAGGGATTTCCCTTTCTCTTCTTTGTTTGCACAGCTCCTGGGGTTCAGCTTTGGTTTTGGCCCTGCCTCTACATGTAGGTTGCCCTCAGGACTCTGTTCCCCGCCCAGAAAGGAGGGAGTTAAAGCAGAGGCTGATTAGGGCTCTCTTGCTCGCTCAGGCCAGGGAGAGGGAGGAGTTCGGTAGTTATAATTGGAATGTGAGGTGAGCCTGCCGTGGCAGAGGTCAGTGTGACGTTGCAACAGCCTGAAGCACGCCGTGCGTTCTCCCAGGGAAGTTGTCCCTGGATCCCGGAACCCTGGCAGTGGTGGGCTGCACAGGCTCCCAGGAGGGGAGATGTGGATAGTGACCTGTGCTCGCACACAGGCCCCTTGGTGGCGGCAGCAGCAGCCTTAGCGTCTCATGCCCATGTCTGGGGTCCATGCTGTTAACCGTGGCTCACACGCATCTCTGGAACTCATTTAGGTGGTGCTCTGAATCCCCTCCCCTTGCACACCCTGAAACAATGGTCTCTTGCCTCTTAGGCAGGTCCAAACTTTCTCCCGGACTCCCTCCCGGCTAGCTGTGGTGCACCAGCCCCCTTCAGGCTATGTTCACACAGCCAACCCAAGTCCTCTCCCTGGGGTCTGACCTCTGAAGCCCAAGCCTCAGCTCCCAGCCCCCACCCACCCCAGTGGGTGAGCAGAGAAGTGACTTGGGCTGCTGAGTGCTGTTTGGCACTGATCTTCTGTGAGGGAATGTCTCCACTTTGCCCTCTGCACCCCTGTTGCTGTGCTCTCCTCCGTGGCTCCGAAGCTTCCCCCCCGTATCCCCCATCTTTGCCAGTGAAGGGGCTTCCTAGTGTGTGGAAACCTTTCCTCCTTCACAGCTCCCTCCAGAGGTGCATGTCCCGTCCCTATTCTTTTGTCTCTCTTTTTTCTTTTGCCCTACCCAGGTACGTGGGGATTTTCTTGCCTTTTGGGAGGTCGGAGGTCTTCTGCCAGCATTCAGTAGGTGTTCTGTGGGAGTTGTTCCACATGTAGATGTATTTTTGGTGTATTTGTGGGGAGAAGGTGATCTCCATGTCTCACTCCTCTGCCACCTTGAAGGTCTCTGTTAGATTTTTAATTGCAGTTTTAATTTCATTATTTGTGATTGGTCTGTTTATATTTTCTATTTCTTCCTGGTTCAGTCATGGGAGACTGTACCTTTTTAAGAATTTGTCCATTTCTTCCAGGTTGTTCATTTTATTGGCATAGAGTTGCTTGGAGTAGTCTCCTATGATTCCTTGTATTTCTGTGGTGTCAGTTTTAATTTCTCCTTTTTCATTTCAAATTTTATTGATTTGAATCTTCTCCCTTTTGCTCTTAATGAGTCTGGCTAAAGGTTTATCAATTTTATCTTCTCAAAGAACCAGCTTCTCATTGATTCTTGCTATTGTTTTCTTCATTTCTATTTCATTTATTTATGCTCTGATTTTTATGATTTCTTTCCTTCTACTAACTTTGGGGTTTTTTGTATTTCCTTTTCTAGTTCTTTTTGGTGTAAGTTTATATTGTTTATTTGAGATTTTTCTTGCTTCTTGAGGTAGGATTGTATTGCTATAAACTTCCCTCTCAGAAGTCTTAGAGTTTCTGCTGAAAAATCAGCTGATAACTTTATGGGGTTTCCCTTGTATGTTATTTTTTGCTTTTCCCTTGCTGCATTTAATATTTTTTTCTTTGATTTTAATTTTTGTTAGTTTGATTAATATGTGTCTTGGCATGTTTCTCTTTGGGTTTATTCTGTATGGGACTCTCTGTTCTTCCTGGACTTGGGTGGTTATTACCTTTCCCATGTTAGGGAAGTTTTTGACTATAATCTCTTCAAATATTTTCTCAGCCACTTTCTCTTTCTCTTCTTCTTCTGGGACCCCTAAAATTTGAATGTGGTGTGTTTAGTGTTGTCCCAGAGGTCTCTGAGACTGTCCTCATTTCTTTCCATTCCTTTTTCTTTACTCTGCTCTGCTGTAGTTATTTCCACAATTCTGTCTTCCAGCTCACTTATTTGTCCTTCTGTCTCAGTTTTTCTGCTATCGATTCCTTCTAGAGTATTTTAAATTTCATTTATTGTGTTGTTCATCATTGTTTGTTTGGTCTTTAGCTCTTCTAGGTCCTTGTTAAACATTTCCTTTATTATTAACATTTAAATATCTAATGTTTTATAGGTGCCAGTTTGCCTAATTGTTTCATAATAATTGTGTCATTTATATGCACAGTGTATAAGAGGTAAAAGTATAGTTTTTCTTTTTCTTTTTGGTTTTTTTAGTAATACATACAAATATTTTAAGTAACCAGAGCTCTAACAGCAAAATTTGTAGGAGGGATATACAATCCTAGAGAAGGGTAAATGGCCCCAAGGTTTTAACCTGAGTCTACATGTACAAATTCCAGGATAAGAGGGTGAGTTAGTATTCTTCAATTTAGACAGAATAGTAAAATAACAAGAATTTGATGATTACAAATAGTTGGCAGACTTTGAGAGATATGGCAGAAAGAAATCTGATGTAGTAGAGTCCCTTGTCACTAAAAGTTCATGGGAATACAAGGAAAAATAAACCCAGTAAATAAATAAGTAAATACTGGAGCCAAGACTGGAACAAAGACATGTCTGGTCACCAAAAATGCATTGTCAGCCATTGGAGGATGCCAAAGCCATTTCCTTCCTAAAAGGTGATAGAACCAGATACCCTCTTGGAAGTAACGTAAGAGGCTTGCATTCAAGGCCAGGACCCTCTGGGTGTTCACAATCCTCGTGGATTAGAAAAATTCCATTTTGTGGCCAGTTAGTTGGAGATCTTGTCATCTGTGTGAGGCTTGGGTGGGAAGAAAAGTCACCCCTGAGTAAAAGGATCCTTGACTTGCACTAAGCATGAATACAGGCAGGGCTGGCTACAGACCTGTTGAACTCAGAACAGAATGAATGTGCAGTGCTGCCTGTTTAAAAAGGAAGAACAAAAGCAACATCAAAGTTACTAAAATATCAAACTTTTATCTTTCTTTCATATTATCTCTCTGACTTGTCCTGGGGTATTTTGTTCAATATTTAATATCTTACTAGGTAAAAAATTTTAATTACTAGCAGGAATTTTACATTTCATATTTAGAGTGTGCTCTAACATTTTCAATGCAAATATGCATGCTTATTCAGTGCAAAGAATCACAGATCCCACAATCCATGTTGTCTAACTCACATGTGCATGTGTATTTCATTCCACCAAAATAGTGGAAACACCACACAAAACTCAACTGTGTTTATTTCACTTCTAGGTACACACACATTCTGCCCACATGACTATCTAAGCATATGCACAATGAAATAAGCACTGGAAGGAAAAGGAACTATGGGATTCCCTATATTTCCCTTTCCTTCTATGATTTTCAGTGTAGGTGGTTAGGTTAAATTAAAACAGTAAGAAAGGATTTGATAGGGCTCCTTGGTCATTTGTGGTTCTTAGAATTCCGTTGTGTCTCTTCTATTTGATGTGAACTCTGGTTTGGACACATGGATGGCCTCTTTGTGCTGTCATCACTTGTACTTGATCAGGTGTAGATGGACAAGGCTTCCCTTGGCTTGAGTTTTGTAGAAGTCCTGTGTCCGGTGGGTGCACAGAAATTCTGTGCTCAGGAGGCCTTGTGAACACCATCTGAGAACAGGGCACCAAGGACAGCTGGGTGCCTAGACTGTGTGTATCTTCTCTGCACCATTGTCCCATTAGACTTCACTTCAATACAACTTCAAAGGTAAAATGATTGAGTTTCAAGAAGGTGACTGCTGAATATTAAACTAAACCTGGAGCCCTTCAAGCAAAGGGCGGGCCCTGGGAGGCTGAGCACATCTCATAACTATTCATTCATTACAAATGGTGGTGCCAACCCACATGCATAAAGAAAGGTAACCATGGGCGCCGAGATTAAGGCAAAGCACCCAGGTACATGGGGACCATTCACAGGTTCCCACATGCATAAAGAAAGGTAACCACGGGTGCCGAGATTAAGGCAAAGCACTCAGGTACATGGGGACCATTCACAGGTTCCCACATGCATAAAGAAAGGTAACCACGGGCTCCGAGACTAAGGCAAAGCACTCAGGTACATGGGGACCATTTACAGGTTTCTAGTCATAGCATTTTTTGTTTTACAGACATGGAACAGAAAATCATAAAGTAGAAAATTTAAAGCCCAAAGCATCCAGTGTGGTGGGCAGGACCCTCGATCCTTTGCAGATTTAACAAGAACAAATAATAGGGAGTAGGGAGAAAGCAGAGCCCTGCACATGCCCCCTGCGCACAACACCACCTAAGGGGTGGGCACACCACATAAGCCAGCCCTCCGGCTGACCCCTGGACACACCCCTGCCCTCACCCCATGTAAGGAAGCAGCTCGCCCCGCCTCGGGGAGTGAGCAAAGGAACCTGTTGTTTGCTCTCGCTCCCCACTCCTGCAGCAGGGACGCCAATAAAGCCTGGCCTGACTTTCTTAACGGGCCTCTGATCAATTTCTATTTGTTGGAGAAGGCCAAGAACCCTGGTCAGTACCAAAATCTCTAAACATAGAGAGTTTTCATGGGCTGGTTGCAGAATCTCTAAACATAGAGAGTTTTCATGGGCTGGTCTGAAAGTGGTGCTTGGGCTGGCCTGGAGGACAGCAAACACCCGTGTCCTGACTCGCCCATGGAGCCATGTGGCAAGGAGCTGTCGGCAGCCTCCAGGAGCTGGCGGGCAAACAAGGGCTTCAGTCAGACAACCACAAGGAAGCAACTCTGCCAACAGCCGGTGAGCTTGCGGGAGGATTCCGGGCCCTGGATGGAAACCGCAGCCCTGGCTGACACCTTGCTGTCTGCCTGGAGACTCTACCTAGGATGTGGCTGGACTTCTGACCTACAGAAACTGAGAAGTGATAAATGTCTGTTGGTATAAGCCACTACGTTTGTAGCAATTTGTTATGCAGCCATGGAAAGCTGCTGTATCCAGGAATAACATTTTGGCTTATATCCTGATAGCTTTATCTTTTATAGCTTTTTCCTTATGTACACATGTATATATGTTTTTCATAAAATGGAATTATCCTTTTCATTTAATCTTTTTTATATTTATTGTGATGATGAACATTTTTCACCCCATTAACCAGTTTTACCACACTGTTAAAAAATAAAAATAAACAGATCTCATACCCAGGAAGCCAAGTCCAGGTACAGAGTCAAAATGTGTACTACCTGCAGGGTATCAGAAATAAAACCAATAAATGACCAAAAAATAGTGCAGAATTATTGAAACCACTGGAGGAAGCAAACTTGAAACTTCGATAGTATTAGTGGAAAATAATCAAGTTCATTTATTTTTAGTAGACCTAAGCATTTTGTTTAAATAGCAATGTATCAAGTAAGATCCAAACAACAGTCTGAACATGGCATAATGTTTTTCTTTTTTTCTTTTTTTTTTTTTGCGGTACGCGGGCCTTTCACTGTTGTGACCTCTCCCGTTGCGGAGCACAGGCTCCGGATGCGCAGGCTCGGCCGCCATGGCTCACGGGCCCAGCCGCTCCACGGCACGTGGGATCTTCCCGGACCGGGGCACGAACCCGCGTCCCCCGTATCAGCAGGACTCTCAAAGACTGTGCCACCAGGGGAGCCCTGTTTTTCTATTTTTAAAAGAATTTAAGATATTGAAGTTTAACATAACATAACACAAAAGTGCATAATTTGTAACGACATCCCAGGGAGCACAGCTGGGCGAGCAGCTCCTCCAGGTCCATCGACAAATTCTTACATCTTCTGTCCAAAAGGTAACCACTGTCATGATTTCTAGGCTATAAAATTTGCTGTTTTTCAAGTTTGAATTCAATGCAATCGTGTGTTCTGTATCTGGCTTCCTTTGTACATTTTGTTTGAAACTCATAAAAGTTGTTGCATGTAGCTATAATTGAGTTATTTTTATTTCTGTAGAGTGAACCATTTACAATGCAATTTATTTCCTGTTCTATAATCGATGCATATTTCCACTAGAGGCAATATGAAAATGCTGCTATAAACATTTAGGTATATGTCTTTGGATGCACATATATACACACTTCTGTTTCCCAGGAATGGAATTGCTGGGTCTTAGACTATATGTGTATTAAACTTTCTAGTTACTGCCCAAGAGTTTCAGAGTGTAGATAACAGTTTATACTCTAATCAGCAAAGTCTGAGGGATCCAGTTACTCCAACAATACTTTGTATTTTTTTTTGTTCTATTTTGGGGGTATCATTTTCACTTGCATTTATGATACTACTTATGATTTTAATCAACTTGTCGTGGGTCTATCATAGATAAGTGTGTGACCTGCCTTTTTTATTGGATTGTCTTTTTCTTATTATTCATACTAGTTCTTCATAAATTCTGCATTTAAGCCCTATGATAATTATGTGTGTTTGCCAAGATATTCTCCATCTTGGTTTACTAGGGCTGCTGTGACAAAACACCACAGATTTTTGTGTCTTAAAATCAGACATTTATTGTGTCACAGCTCTGGAGGCTGGAAGTCCAAGATCAAGGTGTTGGCAGGGCTGGTTTCCTCTGAGGTCTCTCTCCTTGGCTTGCAGACGGCCGCCTTCTTGCTGTGCCCTCACATGGTCTTTCCTTTACGTGTGGGCATCCCTGGTACCTCTCTGTCCAAATTCCCTCTTCTCATAAAGACATAAGTCAGACTGGGCTACAGCCCTGACTAACAGCCTCATTTAACCCTAATCCTCTTTTGAAAGGTCCTGTCCCCAAGTATGGCCACATTCTGAAGTAGTGTTAGGGCGTTAGGGCTTCAACATTTGCATTCTGAAGGGGATACAATGAAGCCCGTAACCTTCTCCTTTTCTGTAAGATATCAAACATTTGAAATTTGTTGAAATTTACTCCGGTTTTCAGTTTTGCTCAATTCAGGAAAATGTTTCATATAAATTTGAAAAGACTATGTATTCTGCAACAGTTGAGTTCAAATTATTATATATGTAAATTAGGTTATGTCTGTTAATTGCATTTTCAGTTTCAGAAAGATTCTGATTTTTGTCTACTTTTTCAATCATTACTGAAAGATTCTTTTTTAATCTCCTACTCTGGTTTTGGGTTTGGCCATTTTTCCTTTAGCTTTATCGATTTATGATTTTATATTTTGAGGCTATGCTTTTAGATGCATACAAATGTAGAATTATCATATCTTTTGGGGGACTTGAATCTTTTGTCATTATGAAATATTACAATTTTTACTTTACATTTTGAGATAATTTCAAAATTACAGAAAAGTTGTGAGAGCCATACAAATAATTCGCACATTCCTGCTGCTCAGTGAACAATTCAAGTTTTGCCTTTGGTCCACTGATGCCGTTTATAGGAGAGGACTCAACGAAGGGGCCACTCACTGTCTGCACTTGTCACACCACCCTGGTCCTCCTCCATCTGGGACAGTTCTCCCTTCCTTCCTTCCTTAACAATCTTGGATCCTGTAGCTAGAGGTTACACTCCAAGAAAAGCCCTTAGAGTTTAATAAAAATATTTATTATATCTGTATATTGTTGAGTCTGCACACAGTGGGAGCAGGTCCTTTTTATGCCTCAGAATAAGGCATAGTCATAAACTTCTGAAAGGAAAGCACGTGTTATGTTTTACAGCTGAGAGGAATGTGACTTCCTGAACAGTGGAGGTGAGTGAGTCTGTATCCAGTTATATTAAACTTACATTCTTCAGGCTGCACCTCCTTCGGAATGTCAACACAGAGCAGGGATGACAATACACTAGGACTACACAGAAAGTTGTAGTTTACAAAGCACTTTCATAATACAAACACAATCCTGTAAATTAGTATATTATCTCCACTTTATTTTGTGGAAACTGAGTTAAGGTGCCTTTTACAGAAGCATGAATTTATTACTTCATTGAAGAGCTGGGCTCAATGAGCGAATGCAGGACTCCTTCTCCATCTCATCTCTGAAAAGAAGAGTCCACCTCTTCACCTTCAATTTTAAGAACAAACTCCATTTCAGTAAATATGACTCACTTTTAGGTTCTATATAGAACCAATCAATATAGTTCAAAATTGCAAGCTTGCATCTAATTAAAGCTCTTCTTTCAATATCCCCCGTCACCTTCCACCAATTCAGGCCCTAAATGTCCGAATAGGGTTCAGACATTGTTGTCAGTAGTTTAAGTCTTCTTCCTTCTATTAGAGGAAACAAGCATACGCTTTACTTATATAATAATGCCTTTTTCATTCTTTTCTTTGTGACTAAGATGTAATGGCTGTTGATGACAGTTTTGTGACGTGGGTTCAAATCCCCCGCTCTTTGGCGGGGGTATAAGTGAGTTTATAAGAGTGGGGCCCCCTGCACACCTCCAGACATAAACAATAGTCTCCCCTGCTGCCCCGGCAGCCCTCCTGATATGACTGAACGTAACTCCCACTTGTATTTTATGGAGACCCCTCATTCTTAAAGGCCTTTCTCTTGGACAAGATACCTTCAATGGTTGTGTTCATTTTCAATTACTGCATACAAAGTGCCACAAACGTAGCAGCTTAATACAACATACCCTTATTATCTTACAGCTTCTGTGGGTGAGGGGTTCAGGCACTGCTTAGTTGGGTCCTCTCCTTGGGGTTTCACAAGTCTGCAGGCAGAGTCAGATAGGTGCATTCTTACCTAGAGGGTCCAGTGGAGAAGGATGTATGTCCAAGCTTACTCAGGTTGCCGGAAGGAGTAGCACAGATGCCTCAGCTTCTCACAGGCTGTCAGAGAGAAGCTCCCTTCTGCTCTTGAAGGCATCCTCAGCTCCTAGAAGACCTTGCAGGTCTCTGTCCACACGGACTTCCTAACATGGCCACTTATTTCCTGTAGCCAGCAAGGAGAGTCTGCAGCAACGCAGAGTCTTGTACAATGTAACACAACTGCTGGAATGACACCTCAGCATCTTTGCCATGTTTCATTGGCTACATAAGTCACAGGTTCTGCCACACTCAAGGGGAAGGGATTACACAAAGGTTGAAACCAGAAAGAAACTTAGAGTTTGCCCATCATAATGGCTTAAAACATTTGTCATCTTTCTGTCAAGTCCATGGGAAACTCATGGATGCTTTTGTATTTTTCTAATAAATGTATGTCAGAGGTTTTATTTAACTTGATAATTAACAGGTGAACTTTTAAGCTATTACGACCAATTCAAAGAAAAACACATACACATAGGCAATCGGGAATGCTGAAGATGATTTATAAAAAGAAGAAAGACTGGTCCATATTCACAGGACAATAATCACCTGCATTCCATCAGACTTAATTCATTTGCATTTTTATGGGCAAGAATTGTTTGCATTGCTATACATTTTCTTAAACTTACAAGAGATATAAAATAGCTCCAATACAATGAAGGGTGTGGTCTCTATAGAATAAAGTAACCCAGAAGTGTGCACTAGACAAGACACACAGTTATCTTTTCTTTTTGTCTAGTTCAAAGTCTTCCACATTTTTTTCTTGAATCAGCAAAGATATCCTCAGGACTATTCATCGTCATAGGAGTGAGAAAACTATAATCAACCCAGAACACAAACAGGAGAGGATTGGTTAAATAAATATATTATTTATTATAGATAAAAATATCAAGTAGCTATAAAGGTGATATCAAAGAACAACATCTAATGATATGGAAAGATTTTTAAGACATCTGTAGTGGACGGAATATGCATTCAGCATCTGTTTACTGTGCACTGCTCTAGATCAATCAGATTACACGGGCATATCATTCATGAGGCTTGTTAGCTAATGATAATGCTACAATATGAATAGCAGTTATCTCCAGAGGTAGAATTAGGCATTTTGATTTGTTAGATTTTGCTGACTTTTATTTTTCAAATGACTACTTTACGATGAAAAGGTTTTCCTTGGAGACAAGGAAGCGTACGAATTATGTAGGAAAAAAAAAAATCACTGAGGACGTATTCTGTGCCGGCTCCACAGAAGGATAAATCGCACAGAGTGTTTCTGCTCGAGGAAGTAGACGTCAGTGCAGGAGACGCAGCGTCAACTCCTAATTAGGGTAAACCATAAAACATATGAGGAAAAGCACATACCGACAGCCTCTGACGAACGGTGGTGGGGTCAGGGGTGCAGCGTGGACTTGAGGGAGGAACTCAGAAAGAGGGGCTGCCAAAGCAGGACTGGGAACCATAAATTAGAGTCAGCGATGGAGAGAAAAGGAGCGGGGGGCAGAGAAGAGAGTCTACACGGCACTCCACAGTCTAGGTGGAGGCAGACTGGCTCATTTGTTTGTTTTTCTATGTAAGATACAAAGGTCTAGTTTTTACACATGAAAAGGATGAGAGCAGAATAGGCAACCCCAGATGTGCCCTTTGCCATGTGGACCATTTGGAGCAGAAGGCAATCAAGACCCAGCAGACGCAAGAAAACCTTTTACCTTTCCCTAAACTGCCCAGAAGAACTTAGATGGGGGCCTGGCCCAAAATGAGAACTGTTAACAGAGGTAACTTTTCATGGACTTACCTGCATGGTAGGGCAGATACCTGATTACCGTCTGCTTTTTTCATCTCCCTGCAAATTGCCCTCCTGCCCTTTGAAGCCCTACCACATCTCTCAGCTCAGGATAGCACAGAAGCCTCAATTGCCTCAATTACATTTGGGTCTCATATTTTTATGGGACTCCCATACTTACAAAATTAAATTCATTTTTCTCCTGTTAATCTGTCTTACATCAATTTAATTATTAGACCAGCCAAAAAACCTGGAAAGGTAGAAGAAAAATTTTTCTGCCCCTACAATATACATATGACTACTTAAAAATACCAAATAAACTCGCAGTTTGGGATTAACATATACACACTACTATATATAAAATAGATAAACAACAAGGTCCTACAGTATAGCACAGGGAACTGTATTCAATATCTTGAAATAACCTATAATGGAAAAGAATCTGGAAAAGAACATATATGTATATATGTATAACTGAATCACTTTGCGGGACACCTGAAACTAACACAACATTGTAAACTGCCTATACTTCAGCTAAAAAAATAGTTAAAAATTAAAAAATATTTCAAGACCCAATTTAAAAACACTTGGCTTGGATCAATATCAAAAAAACACACAACCTAACCCAAAAATGGGCAGAAGACCTAAATAGAAATTTCTCCAAAGAAGATATACAGATTGCCAACAAACACATGAAAGGATGCTCAACATCACTAATTATTAGAGAAATGCAAATCAAAACTACAATGAGGTATCACCTCACACCAGCCAGAATGGCCTTCATCAAAAAATCTACAAAAAATAAGTGCTGGCGAGGGTGTGGAGAAAAGGGAACCCTCTTGCACTGTTGGTGGGAATGTAAATTGATACAGCCACTATGGAGAACACTATGGAGGTTCCTTAAAAAACTAAAAATAGAAATACCATCTGACCCAGCAATCCTGCTACTGGGCATATACCCTGAGAAAACCATAATTCAAAAAGAGTCATGTACCACAATGTTCACTGCAGCCCTATTTATAATAGCCAGGACATGGAAGCAACCTAAGCGTCCCTTGACAGATGAATGGATAAAGAAGATGTGGCACATATATACAATGGAGTATTACTCAGCCATAAAAAGGAACGAAACTGAGTTATTTGTAGTGAGGTGCATGGACCTAGAGTCTGTCATACAGAGTGATGTAAGTCAGAAAGAGAAAAACAAATACTGTATGCTAACACATATATATGGAATCTAAAAAAAAATAATGATTCTGAAGAGCCTAGGGGCAGTACAGGAATAAAGATGCAGATGTAGAGAATGGACTTGAGGACACAGGGAGGGGGAAGGGTAAGCTGGGACGAAGTGAGAGAGTGGCAAGGACATATATACACTACCAAATGTGAAATAGATATCTAGAGGGAAGCAGCTGCATAGCACAGGGAGATCAGCTCGGTGCTTTGTGACCACCTAGAGGGGTGGGATAGGGAGGGTGGGAGGGAGACGCAAGAGGGAGGAGATACGCGGACATATGTATATGCAGCGCTGATTGCTTTGTTATAAAGCAGAAACTCACACACCATTGTAAAGCAATTATACTCCAATAAAGATGTTAAAAACAAAACAAAACAAAAAACACTTGGTTTTTGTGCTTCCATAGCACCTTGGAAATGCTTCTGTCCTTGTGCTAGTTTGAGTAAATAAAATTTTATGTCTACCTGCCTGTCTTTTCTGACAAATCTTAAACTAGTTGAGGGCAGAATCCAGGTCTGCTTTTTTCCAAGACCATATGTAGTGCTATACACATAGTAGGAGGTTCTTAAATACCTATTAACTGGAATAAAAACAATAAAAGAGGGCAAGATATTACAGTATGGTTTCTCTGTAAACCCATGGATTCTTGACCTACCATACTGGGCTGTTGCAGCTCCCCTGATGGCCGTGTTCATCCCTGTCATCTTGGTGACTCATTCATCCTAGACCTTAGGACCTGCTGGATGGGGTGTTAGTATCTGTGATACTGTGATTGATGATAAGTAATACAAGTTTGGTCTTCTTTCCTATTCCTGGCGGAGAGCTTCTAAAACCTTTGGAGTTTCCTATGTGATAAGAGCCATAAAGATGTTTGCCATGTTACTGAGGAGATTTCTGGAAAGCAGCCAGGTAGCCTAAGTTTGGAGGCTGTTTGCAGGGAACCCAATCCTGTAATTGGAGGTTGGAACTTCTCATCCCCTGACTCCTGGGATGGGGAAGGGGCTGGAGGTTGAACCATCATCAATGGCCAATGATTTGATCAATCGTGACTATGTAATGAAGCCTCTGTGAAAACCCCAAAGGACGGGGTTCAGAGAGCTTCAGTGTTGGTGAACACGTGGAGATTTGGGGAGAGTGGTGAGCTCAGGGCATGGAAACCCCTGCCCCGTGCGTCTCTTCCATCTGGCTGTTGTTGCGCTACGTCCTTTTACGAGAAACTGATCATCTAGTAAGTAAAATGATTCTCTGAGTTCCGTGAGCCGTTCTAGCAAATTAATTGCACTAGATGAGGGGTGATTGGGACCTCTGACCTACAGCCCGTGGGTCATACACACAGATGGCCATCTGGACTTGCTGTTGGCACCTGAAGGTGGGCAGTGCTGCCTTGTGGGACTGAGCAACCTGTGGGATCTGATGCCATCTCCAGGTAGACAGTGTCGGAACTGAGTTGACTTGTAGGACCACCAGCTGGTGTTGGAGAATCATTGTGGGGGGACCACCCATCCCCCTCACGTCACTGGAATTGGGCTGCAGAACCTTCTAGTATTCATATCTAGGTATCTAAGGGACTTAGGTGTGGCTTATAAGAAATTTCATGCCTGCATATAATTCAAGATTCCCTTCGCACACCCCCACTGCCACTCTCCACCAGCACACCACCCCGTCTCTGCTGTGGGGACACAGCGGGAGTGGGCGCCCTCTTTCCTGTGGCTTCGACTCATCCCTGAGTGATGGGCTATTAGAGCCACACCACGGTGTCAGGAGGTGTGCAGGAAGCATGGGGAGAGAATAGCGAAACAGCCACCATTTCCAGCCTCAGACTCCATATGCTCTCCTCTGTTCTGCTTTCCATTTGCTCTCTGAATGGGCTAGTTGGGACCGTGCAGGTGGCAGCACTCTATGTGGTAGGCAGCCCCTGGGGAGGCTGCCTTCTGGCATTTAGCCCCTTGTGGTACCCCTTCTGCTTGAGTGAGGGCTGATCTTTCCAATTTCTAGGGACTAGCACGTGGCAGAAGTGATGGGCTGCCTCCCCTGAGACCAGGCTCCAAAAGGACGATGACTTCTATCTTGTCCCCTCTCCCTCTCATGCTCCCTCCATCTGAGACAAGTCCCCTGCCATGTTTTAGCCGCTTTCTGGAAAGTTCTGCATGACAGGAAGCTGATGTCTCCAGCTGGCCATCTGGAGGTTTCCCTTCACCCTGGAAGTGAGCTCAGAAGCAATTTTTCCTCCCGCGGACCTTTGAGTTGAATGTGGCTCTGGTTGGCACCTTAAATGGAGCCAGTGAGAAACCCTGAGCCAGAGTCAGCCAGGTACACTGCGCTGAGTTTCCTGACCTGCGGAAACAGAACTATTAGCTGCGTATTGTTTTAAGCCACTTTGGTCATTTATTATGCAGCAGTAATCAAATGCGCCATGCTATATGAGTAGTAAACCCTACGGTCCCCCAAATTGCAGTGTCTTAACCAAATAACTCTTTCTTTTCTATGTACAGTATAATCTGATGCTGACAGGTGGCCCTAGTCCACCTTGACTCCAGACTATGGGCTCCCAGAGCAGCTGAGGCACTGGAGAGGCCCCGATGGAGGAGAAGCTCCTGGCAGGGGTGCTAGGTGGCTGGGTGGGTGGCATGTTTAATTACTCAGCTTGTAGAACGTTTCTGTCGTTTCTCTTTGTGTGTGTGTGTGTGTGTGTGTGTATCTTTTTTTGTCGTTTCTCTTTATGGGCAAAAACCCAGACCCATGCCTCTGCTTACCTGCAAGTGAAGCTGAGAAAAATAGGGACACGCATGGATGGTGGTGAGGGCCACCCATCTCTGCCCTGGGGGCGGAAGAGCTTCTGGGGGCTGGCAGTGGGCTCTGGGGATGCTTTGCTGCTTTCTGTACACTTCACAGATAACTTGTGCTTATTTTCAGCTTCGGGGTTTACTTGAAATTCTGATACCACAGGAAATTCCTCATTTCATACAAATAAGAAATGCAAGGATTGTGCATTGACCCCCGGTCTTCTACCCACAGACAACTTAGCTTGATATCAGTCATTTGGGAGCTCTTCCTAGTTTGGGGGCACATGTGGATGAAAACACTTTTCTTCCCTCGCAAGCCCTACCTCTCCGTGCTCACCTCACTCTGTCCTCCACCCACCAAACTTCACTCACTTTCTCACATTCCTCACAGCCTTGTTTCTCCACATTTCCCCAGCTTCCTCTGTTTTATGTGATTCCTTTCCTCCTTGCCTAATTTAACATCGTCAAATTTCAGCAATACTTCTACTAAACAGGTAAGCTCTCGCTGTTACTCCCCACCCCCTGGCAGCAGGTTTTTCTTTCATTCAAACTAATAGACCCATTTATTTTCTCTCATGCTTTCTAGTGATGGTTGCAGTCACTTGCATTTCTGTAAACCCTTTGTTAGTGTTTCTCTACCCTTTCAGACTCCTAGAGCTGTGAGGTTAGGGACCATGTTTGTGCTGTTCCTGAGAACATTGTCGGTGCTTGAGGTGCATAGTAAGTGCTTGATGCATGTGTTTATCGACTGGGTACATGGATGTGAATGAATGATGTCAGACGAGTCTCACTTAACCCTGTTTGTCAACTGGGCAGATTTCTGAGGTTCCTCAAGGATCCAGCAACCTCTGCTGTATCGCAGGGGTTGTGAGAGAATGTTGACACCTCGGGAAACAAGGGGGTTTTCTTTGGAGAGAGCCCCATGCTCGCAGATGGAGTGCTTTCCCTCCCTGATGAGTGAAGGTCAGAGGATGCTTCCTCCCACCAGGACAGGGCTGAGGACAGAGGAAACCCTGGGGTGAGGTTCTCTGCGGGTCACTAAGCAGATCAGGGACCTACACTGAGAATTCTGAGGGGGTGGATTTCCCTTTCTTTTCTCCCAAGAGCAAACTTTGTCTTATTACATTTTGGAATGAAGAAAGGGAAAAACAACCATTAATGTTTTAAAATCGGACCCATTTACTTTCTTCTGCTTCACTCGCCCTCTCCCCCCCTCCCCGCCCCATGGAGTTCCTTTGAGTGTGTGTAGGTCTGTGTCTCTTTAAATTTTTTCCAAATTTAGTATTAAATTGAAAAGAAAGTAGGAAAGGGTTAAAATCAATATGAAAACAAGAGCAAAATCAAGAAAGCGCAGAATAGATGCTTTCATTTCATCTTATTGTTTTCTCCTCTCTCTCCTCCCTTCCTATCCCTCACCCTATATCCCCACCACACTTACTTATTTCCGTATCATCTTTCAGGGAACACATGGTGAGGAAGTAGGGAAGGGCTGGCACTGGGATTATGACCAGGAAGGAGGAAGGCCGGCACTTGACATACATACACTCATCGGATTCTCACTGAACACCTATATCTAGAGGAGATATTATTACCCCCTTCCTCATTTTCTAGGTGAAGAACCAGGGTTTAGGGAAGTTAAGCATTTTGTCATGTTAGAAAGTGGGTCTGGGGCAGAGCAGGAATTTGAATTCAGGTTTGTCTGATGCCAAACCCCACTTCATTCCCAGCTCACTTATTTGCAGAGAAAGAAGCATGAGTGGGCGGAATAAAAATCAACAGTAGGTGAACCTCTCCCCAGCTGATGGTGTGGAACAAGAGCAGACATATAAGTGAAGCGTTCGAACCTCATTTAAATTGCAGTGAGTTCTCTAATTTCAAAAAACGTTGAAGGATTTCACTAGGGACATACATCTGTTTAGTGTGTAGGAAAAGAATACAGAGAAGTAAAAGAAGGTCAACTGACAGTGCACGGTCACCGCGCAGAGCAAGGGATGCCCGGGGAATTGTGCTCTGCCGGCGCATCGATGGCCATCTGTGCTTCAGAGTTTCCAAATGAATTTCTGTATTTACTCACTCTCACAGCAAACCTCTCAGAGCGCTCCTTGGTCATTTGAAAGCCCACGTTGACTCAAGCTTTGCTGGAGTTGCTTGTGATTCCATAGTAACCAAGAGCCTCTCCTAGCTGTTTTCTTGGCTTTATTCGTCTGTTTGCCCTTCGTTTTAGAAATCTGCCACAGCGTTGGCTTTGTATAATCTCAGTTCTTTCCTTCTGCCCAGAGGCCAAAAGGGAGAAAGGGTGTGGTGAACTAGGGACTTATCAGCCAAATTAAATGAGAAAATGGAGGCAATTATCTAAAAAATACATGTGAATACCTGTTGTCACTCAGAATGAAAGGTAACCGACTTCAGGTTTCTGTTTCATTTGGACTCAGAAGCCTTGACGAGATGGCAATCTTTTTCCTTCTCATGCATAAATCATGCAGCTACACATTTGCAAGGGTGAAGGTGTCACTGAGGTACTTGTTTAAAAATAAATATTGCTTTTCACAGAAAGGCTGGATTCATTCTCCAGGGAGCTGTAGTCATGGTAATGACACTTCAGAAATAAAATCAACACTACTTTCTTTGATGAAGCTACTTACTGCCTGGGTTACATAAATACACACATTTCGCCTGTTTGAGTATTTAAACCATTAAATTAATGTTCCTGGGCACCATTGTCCACAGCTCTTAAACTTCTTCTCTTCAACAGTATAGGTGCATCCTTCTCACTTGATCGCCAAGCCTACTCATATCTTTAGTAGATCAACTATTAAATCTAAGACTCATCTGTTTTCTCTGACAAAAACGTCATAATCCATGGCAGGAATGTAGAATTTCTTCCCTTCATATTTGCAGGTTGGTGGTGATGGTTTCCTCAACATATTATTTGCATGGTGAGATGCTCACTTTAGATTTTGGGTTCATGCAAGACTATTTCTCAGTGTTTTAATGTCTGTTTTCCTGTCTGTATAAGTTTATTGTAGAAAGTTTAGAGAATATTCTAAAAATGGAAGAGAATACAAACACCCCTAATTCACAGTTTACAGTGACTATAGTTATTATGTGACATATTCACTTAATATGTCACATAATAACTGTAGTCACTGTAAGTATATGCACCTGTCTGTCCTATTTTTCACATTTCACACATCTTGAGTATTTCCCTTGTCAGTGATATTCTGTAAAAAAAAATTTATAATAACTGAATACTATTTCACATCCTAGATGTTATTTAATGCATTTAGTCATTCACTTTATACTTAGATATTTGAGTTTTACATATGTAATAATACAAATTATTATTTCTATTTGCACAACATTTTAAAATGTTTTTAAAGAAAGTTGAAAATAATTTGTTAGTTTGGAAATTTGCTTAAGTCTTGACCTTCTTCCAGAAAACACAGTGGAAAATACCAGCAATGTGTTTTCTCCACTCACTTCTGGAACTTTATCTCATCAATCTTATCATTAATAAAAGATAACTAAGTTTTTACTTAATGAAGAAATCTGCAAGTGCCTGGGGCATCAAATAAATCTTTATTTAAAGATGTTATAAATGTAAATAAGATGATGTTTGGACCTTTTATGGGTCATAGATTTCCCACGCTCCCACAGCATAACTCATGACACTAATACCTTTTGATTTCTTTATTTAATTGTCTTCTCCATCTAAGATTTGATTAATAACACTTCTTGGGAATTGAGACAGAAAGCAGTTTCATTCACTCTTATAGGTTCTTCTGATTTGTGATTTGGGGTTCAAGGAAGGAAACCCTCTGCATTTTCTGAAAGCCATGGCTTGGCCGGGCCTCTCCCAAAATATAAAAGCAAGTGGTGAGCTTCCCCCATTCTCCCCCTCTGCCCCCCACCACTTGACTCTGGGAGCCCTAAGGAGCAGGGATAGCTGCTCTGGAAAGCAGGAGGAGAATCGATTGTCTACAAATGGGCTGTCTGCCTACAGAGGTCCTCTGTTTGTTTTCAACACCCGTGGTTTTGAACCACAGTGACAAATAGGAAAGAATTCCTGGTAAAATAATCTTCACTATCAATATCTTTAAGGCTCAAAGACCCCCAACTTCTATGGCTTGGAATATACTAATGACTCGTCAATCACCTGGAGTGTGTGCTGATCCCTACTTATAACATTATTATTGATATTTTTGAAGCTTTGTCAATATCCGTAAGTGCCAAAGAAGAAGGAGGAGAAAAAGAAGAAGAGGAAGAGGACGAAGGTGGAGGAGGACACTAACAAGGACAAGAAGAAGGAAAATTCCTTCTCTCTCCCTCCACTCGTATGTTTGTTACCCAGCCTGGGTATAGAAGACAGAAAAAGCGGAAATGATGCATAATGATGGCACCAAAGCTGGAGGATGAAAGCCTCATGTTCACACACGCAACTGCCACTGAGGGGTTTGCACAGGGGTCATCTGCACCTCTGGAGATTATTCGGTGCTTGATTGGCACTGCCTGTTCTTTGATGAGCCTGGGGATAGGCTGCTTTGGGTGGACAAGATCCCAGGGGAAGTCACAGAGTAGGTGATTCGGAGAGAGGAGAGGTCAGAGGAGAGGGGACAGACAGGCAGGAGAGTCGGGTCCAGCGGGATCTCAAGCTGAACTGGAGAGGATGCGAGAAGAAGCCCAGGGCCAGGGGCACAGCGGTGTGTCGGTAAGTATTGGACGGACAACTGCACGACAGATTTGCTTGAGAGTTTGTATTCAACTCTTCTCTTTGGCTTCTGCCCTGTTCACCATTAGAGCTCAATGGAACATAATCGATGAGGAAAACTGTGAACAAATCACCCCTTAATCCCCTGCTGGCTTTGCGGATGATCTGTTTCCTGCCACGTGTTGGGCAAAATTCACAGTAAGGAGTTTAGCATAGCATCTGTTAACTTGCCAGCCAGTTACCATGTTTTTATTCTCTTAATTGTCATCTTTTTTTTCTTTCTAATGAAGATTAACAAGACATTACTAATGTATAGAATGGCTTTATCCATGCTTTTAAATGTTAATTTGCGTTGACTAAAATAAGTCTGGGGTCATCATTTTTACTTTGATTACTTTCTTCCTTAATAGTTATTTGTTTCTAGTTTTCTGAACATGAAAATTTCATTTTCTGAACACTTCATATTTGAAATATGTCTTGAGAGTCTTAGCCTCATTGAAGTGTTTGGAGCTATCTCATATCCTTACGGGTTTTATTTTCTGGTGACTATCTCAGAAGCATATATTACAGGGGAAGAACACAGATAATTTATACATTCAGAACATTTTCTCAGCATATACCAAATGTATTATACTGTCACCTGGCAGTCTGACTGGCTGAAGTCTAAGATTGCACAAAATACAAATATTGTATTATCTTCTATGAGCCCTTGTAAAATCATACTTGGCTCCTATTTTATTTCAGTTCTGTTTATTATTTATTTATTAAACTTTTTATCTTATTTATCGTATTTATTGTCATTATTACTGGCTAATGCAGGAGCTGCCATAAGGATATGTAGACATTTTATCCCAAACACACGCCAATGCAAGAAGATAATTACGGTTTTAAAGTGATGTGTAATTGTTAAAATCTAAAAAATCTTAAACAACAAATTTAAAATACACTCACTCACTCCAGTCACTGTTATGTGTGTATGATGAAGAGGCAGGGTGAGGATCTTTCTCTGTTCAACAGGCAGGTAGATAATTCCTTGGCCCTTTCCTTCCTACTGGTACTTCAGGTGGTCATGGATTTTCTTGTAATGGATGAGGGACACAAGGCTGTATGAACAGCACTGACTATGGTGTTTTAAAAGCTGCGTATGGGATCAAATAAGCTAATGAAAATACATTTTCCTAGTGCCGGTAAGTCCATGAATAATGTTGAACATAAAAGTTTTTAAATTTTTGAACCAGCAGTCAGCCTCTTGAGGCTAACTAGCTAACCACCAGTGGCCTGTGCAACAAAGAGCTGAAAATAAAAACTCAAGGTTGGAAGGATTTATGAACTCACATAATCTAACCCTTTCTTTGTATGGTAGAAGTTACTGAGTAAGAGAAACTCAAGCCACTTTCTGAAGATGCCCTGGCTGGTTCATCCTAGAGTTGGTTGAATTTTGTAACCATACACACTTTCCCTGAAAAAAATCATATGTAAATAAAATATAAAAATTTATATTTTAAAGCTGATTTCTACTTGCAATATCAAGCCTATGATTGAACATCTGTTTTTTTGAGGGTCTTTTGCCATTTTCTTGGATTTCCATGAATTTCTACTTCATTTGTACCCTAACCCATCTTTGCCTCTTGAATATTAATGAGAACTAATATTTCCCTTCGTCATTTATGGTATGTCTGGGACTCTATGAACGCAGGCAAAAAATAGCTCTGTATATCACAATGAATTTGATAAACTTGATATTCCTAACTAGTGAATATACTCGGCATAAATCATTTCTGCTACATATATCTTATATGTGCCCAAACAGCTTTTGCTGGAAATGTTATGTAAATGGAATCATACATTCCATGAGCTATCATTTTTCTTATACGTGAAGGACTTGCTTTACCATTTCCTGTTGTGTAAGTTTGCCTGTGATTAGTTCTCTCAGCATTTTGTTAGTCTGATAATGTCTTTATTTGCCTTTGTTTTTGAGAGATATTTTTGTTGCATATGGAATTATATGTTGACAGTAATAATAGGCTAAATAATGTCCTCTCAAAGATATCCATGTCCTAGTCCCCAAAACCTGTGGACACCTTGCCTTACATGGTAAAAGGAAATTTGTGGGTGTGATTAAGTTAAGGATTTGGAGATGGGGAGATTTATCCTGGATTCTCTGGGTGGGCCTAACGTAATCACAAGTGGCCTGATGAAAGAGAGAAGACGTAAGGGCAGAAACAAGTATCAGAGAGCAGGAAGATGCTATGCTACAGACTTTGAAGCTGGAAGGAGGGACCATGAGTTCCAGGAATGCAGGTGGCCTAGAGGTAGGAGAAGGTAAGGGGATGAATCCTCTCCTAGATCTTCCAGAAGGGAAACGACTCTGCAACATCTTGATTTTAACCCAGTGAAACTGAGTTCAGAGTTTTTATCTCCAGAAATGTAAGATAAAAGGATCCTATTGTTTTAAGTCACTAAATTCATGGAAATCTGTTATCATAGCAATGGAAATTACTGGATTGTTATATTTCTTTTAATAGTTTAAACAAGTTGTTCACTATGTTCTCACTTGCATTGAGAAATCTGCAGTCACCCTTATCTTTGTTCCCGTCCATGTAATGTGTCTTTTTTTCCTTGGTAGATTTTAAGCTGTGATATCCATCATAATTTTTGAGCAAATAGACTAGGATATGCCTTGGTTTTTCCTCATGTATCTTGTGCTTAAAATTTGTTGAGGTTTTTTTTTTTTTTTGCAGTACGCGGGCCTCTCACTGCTGTGGCCTCTCCCGCTGCGGAGCACAGGCTCCGGACGCGCAGGCTCAGCGGCCATGGCTCATGGGCCCAGCCGCTCCGCGGCATGCGGGATCCTCCCGGACCGGGGCACGAACCCGCGTCGCCTGCATCGGCAGGCGGACTCTCAACCACTGCGCCACCAGGGAAGCCCTGTTGAGCTTCTTAGATCTACAGGCGTTTAGTTTTAAACTTTTGGCCCTTATCCTTCAATATTTTTTCTTGTCTCCAGCCCCCTTTTCCTCATTTTCTTCAGTTGATTTAATCTAATGTAATTCAGATCATTTGATTTGTCCAACAGGTCACTGATGTTCTTCTTGTTTGCTGGATTCTTCCCTCACTCTGTGTTTCATTGTGGAAAGTTTCAACTCCATGTCTTTGTGAACACTGAGCTTTGCTCCTACAACATCAAATTTGCCATTAATTCCATCTTAGCTTTTTATTGTTTTAAATTTTTTCTCAATAAACATTTTACTTTAAAACAGTCTTAGGTTTACAAAAAAAGCATGATGATTGTACAGAGAGTTTCCATATACTCCCATACCCATTTTATTATACTTCCTCTCAGACCCCATTGCAATTTGCAGGAACCCACATACTAGCATGTATCTCAGTATCTTATAACATCTATACACTTATTTCCTTCAGTAGATAGAGTTCCATGAGAAGTTCTAGGGAAACTGAAAATAAAAAGTGAAATGAAATGAAAAATGAAAAAATTATGGACTGTGCTGAACCCACTAACAAGAGCCTCAAAATTAAGTTTACTGCTTGCTAAACAGCACTAAGATTCAGTGGCTTAATATTTTGGTCCTCTGACAGAGGTGTTTAATAAAAACAAACTAGTTTTTATCACAGTAAAGACTTTCCAATGGCATTTGAAATCCTTGGCTAAGGTTAATTATGAAGTATTGCATTCTCATCTTTCAAGCATATGCATGTGTAGAAAACACCATGTTTTAGGTCTAAAGTGATTTGGAAGTACATTGAAGAATTTTGTTTTATAGGTGACCTCTACTGCCAAGTGAACTAATCCATAGTGAGACTGATAATTAGAAGTATTTGGATGAGTTTGATTACTTAAAACCTGTAGTTATAACTCATGGTCTTAAATGCTTGGAGAGTTTAGATGATAAAATTGTTTTTATAACATGTCAATGTGGTTTAAACATTTGAAAGAAAACAGTTCTTCCCACTGCTAATTCTTCCTTTTTTTGTTTTTTGTTTTTTTAAATTTTTTGACTGTGCCGCCTGGCATGCAGGATCTTATTGCCCTGACCAGGGATCGAACTCGCGCCCCCTGCAGTGGAAGCGCAGAGTCTTAACCACTGGACCACCAGGGAATTCTCTCAGAGATAATTATTCATGACAAAAAGTATTTCTGGACATCTCACCCATATTTAAGGTTGGTTTTTCTGTAATAATAAGTTCGAGGTGCTCATATTGCCATGAAAAAAAAATTGGACTTTAAAATTTCTATTCTCAGAGGCATACTATATATATATATATATATATATACGCATATATATATATATATACACACACACACACATATATATATATGTATAATAGATAAACAACAAGGATTTATTGCATAGCACAGGGAACTATATTCTATATCTTGTAATAAACTGTAATGGAAAAGAATTGGAAAAAATTTTCACTTCTCTATGTAATGTATAATTCCATTTATATAAAGTCCAAGAACTGCCAAAATAACCTAAGGTGACAGAAATTAGGATGTTGTTGCCTAGGTGGAAACTGTAGGTTAATTAGAAAGTGGTGGGCTTCCCTGGTGGCGCAGTGGTTGAGAGTCCGCCTGCCGATGCAGGGGACACGGGTTCGTGCCCCGGTCCGGGAAGATCCCACATGCTGTGGAGCGGCTGGGCCCGTGAGCCATGGCCGCTGAGCCTGCGCGTCCAGAACCTGTGCTCCGCAACGGGAGAGGCCACAACGGTGAGAGGCCCGTGTAACGCAAATAAAGCAGAAACATTCGGGACTGATGAAATGATTTAGTAGCCCTAAAGCAACCAAGGACTTAAATCATTTTATTGTATTTACTTCTTCTTTTTCAATACTTCTTGTTCCGGGTTGATGTTGGCCTTAGAGCAGAGTGCTGATTATAGGAATTTTACGGATAGGCTGCTCTTGGCTAAACCTTTCAAATCCACTCATCTTTCTTCATTTTGAGAACATTTTCCACATAAACCTGTGGACATTTGTACCTAATAAATACAGTACAAATACTAATTTAGTGCTGTTATTACAAATATAAAAATAAAAATAGATATCTCCATGCATGTCTTGATCATTAACAATATTCCATTTAAAAATCTCTTTCCGTGACGCTTCCTTTCAGTGGTTATCATTTGGAGTAAAACGATGGCGCATGAGTTGGCTCATTTCAGATGAAAACTATTTGAACTGGCTCCCTATACTCTAAGAGTGTGCTTTTGAAGATTGAAATATGAAACTAGATGCCTTAAAGCTGCATGTTTACTGTTGCAAATTCATGTAATTAAATCAATAAATTTAAAGCAAAGTTAAAGAAGGCGATAATGAGTTTGCTCATGGTAATAAAAGCTAATCCTGTCGGAGAAGGAATAAGCAGAAATTGAAATGATTCAACTGCTCTAATTATGGCAATAGCAAGAAATGAAATTTCCCAGGCAGAATGCTGGATGACCCAATTCTTCCCCCCTTTTCCACTTTTGAAGTCGCTTCAGCAAATGAGTTGCCCTCTTCAGCGTTCCATGTTTATTTTACAAACTCATGATTAAGACTTAAAATGCAAGTGAAGAGACCTCATAACAAACAAATGATTTAAAACATCAATGTCTGGCTACCCAACAGTGCGCTTCACGTTGAATTAAATAATCTATTGTCATGTCACTGAGGAGAATATGAATTATACATATGAAATTTCCAATATGTAGGATTCTGGCATTTGAGTTCTAAATTAAATTCAGCGTAATTGCGCCAGGGAGCTTCTCTTTGCTCTGGCCAGGAGCTGATCCAACCTAGTATAATCACAGGACACTGTGCCGTACTTAAAACTACAAAATGCTTTATATCAAAGAAGAAATATTCATTAGTAGAAGAAATGTTAAGTGATCACTTGGTTTCTTTTTAAAAGGTGCTGTTGTCACTGCTGAGCAACTTAGAACTTGGTCCTGCAAATAATCCGAAATGGATCACAAACCAAATGGGAGGAAACAGGTGTAAGACAGAAGGAAGGTGAAGAATTTTCAGATCATAGGCTCCTGGAAGCATAAAGATCAGTTTTTTCAAAGTCATGTAGTCCAACAACCATACACAGAAGTAGCTGTGTCTCTAGTGCTTGAAGGGCTGGTTTGCCTTTTATTACAAACTGGCCAGATTTACGCTCCCTGAGGGCAGGACCAAGTCTCTTCAGGTCTATCAGTCTAGAAGCTTATTTTTCTGGAGTGAGAGTTAAGTTGTCTTTGTCTAAAACTGGTATAGAAGGAAAATGGATGGATGTTCCTCACTTAATGAGTAAGTTTTTTAAATGGCATAAGATAAATAGATTTTAATTATAATACGACTGAGCATAACAGAAAATTAAAATTTTAGCCAGGGATAATTTTCTCTTGTCTATACTTCTCAGCTTGTTTGTTAGCTTGTTTACATTTTCTTGAGTGTTTTGCAAGAAAGTTTTTTAGGTAGAATGAGGCTTGATATTTCTCTTTGGAGGCCAAAGAAATGTGGAATTTGTTCTGCAGCATGTCTGGGAGCAATGAACTCCAAGAGAATAGCTTAGAACGTGAGTGATTAACTCCTCTTTCTTCCTGGGAGCCCTCATTTATTCTGCCTTGTGTCACAGCACCAGCATTGACCTTAGCACAGTGTGAGGATAAATAATTGTGCTCATGGAATTCCATCCAGTCATTGCCAGGAAACCATTACTGGAGTGTCCAGACGTGTTCCAAAACCCAATACAAGCTTTTCAGATACATATATAGCAAGTACATGTATATTTTTCTTCTAGACTCACGATATTCAACTTGAAGGCAAGGAATAGGGGATATTAAAAAGTTGGCCTTTGTATCTTTTTTGCTCTAGTAGAAGATATATGGTCTAGAGATTGATTTAACATCCTTCTACCAATTGCTCAATCAGACAGTCAGTGTGAAATGGAAAGCATCCTAGTTCCATTTAGCTTTGTGATTATTAAATTAAAAAAAACTTACCATAGAAAAGCTTTAAAACACAAAGAAGTATAAAAGAGATAATAAAAGTTGTCATAATCAATCAACTTAGAAATGACTACTATTTACATTGTCGACCTCTTATACATACACACAATTACATCAATATGTGTATGGAAACAACCCTTGATATTTAAGGAACATACATGAGTATTAGTGATCATTAGTAAAAAGTAATTATTATGATAATTCTATAATATAATTTAATAATATTAGATCCTTTGGACTCCATGGCTGTGTCATGCTTTATGAAAACATTGTCCTATTTTTGGACAGTTACAGTTTATATTATATATTGTTAACATTTTTCTACATAAATCTGTCTACATCTCAGAATATTACTCTAAATTCATAGAAGCAAGAATATCTGGTCAAGACACAGAAGCATTTTAAAATGTTACAACACATAATATAAAATTTCCCTGTAGATACAAAATGCATGCACTTTTATCCTAGAAAACACTGCACATTACCCATTGAAAAAAAGTCTTTGATATTTGATAAGTAAATATAGTACACATTCCTTAAACTTGTGTTTTGACCTATTGTTTTTCCTTTTTTTCTATTTCAGTTATTAGTCACATTTTTTTGTTTGTTTGTTTTTTCTCTCTCAATTTTCTATTTGGGAAATTATTATGTAAAAGTTCATAGATTTTTAAGGATTGCCTTTGTGTACAAAGCTCTTTTTTCCCCCAATTTTATTATTTACCTTTAAATGCAAAAATCAGAAATTTCTAAGTCTTCTGTATCCAAATACTCTTTACATATTTTTAAGAAAACACACACACACACACACACACACACACACACACACAAGCAAATGCACACACATGCATTGAAAAAGTCAATGGAGAAAGTTTGTAAGTGGCTTTAAACTCTTGCTCCTGAGAGCACCTCTAGTTAGATTATTACCGGGCAATTTTATTTCACTACATCATTATGCATGTTTTATTTCTCTTTAAATTGTTTCTAAGATAAACTAGATTATCAAATCACCATTTTAAAACATCAGAGATCTTACTGAATTAGCTTCACTAATTATTTAATAGAGAGTACAGGTAATCACACAGCACAGGAGAAGCAGGAAAACCCCAGTGCTGGTTCCTGGCGCCTTCTTTATGCTCCATTATGACAATCTCTGGAACAGATGAACATGTAAGGGCTGTAAGCAACATGCTTGTTAAAAACAGTTGCTTCAATTTTGAAATATTTCTATTTGATACTCAGAGTTATGTAGCTTATGTGACATTTTCCTGGGAGCTATACCTATGCACCCATAGATTCAAGCTTTGTTTACTGTATGCGCACCAAAACAGGCCAGGCACACGCCACGAAAGCAGTCCTCAGAGCAGGACTCTTTGTCAGGATACACCATTAGTGTTTATGCCAGAAGGTCTGTTACTTGAAAGTTTCCAAGGAATTTTGACCATACCATCTTCCTTTTTCCTTTCTAGCCATGTGAGTGAGTGGTTTCTCCCCAGGTTGATCCTTGAGATGACTGCAATCCTATATAATACCTTGATGACAGCTTTTTGAGAGACCCTGGCTCAGAGGAGGCCAGCCAATCTGTGACCAGATTCTGATCTACAGAAACTACAAGATAATAAGTGATAGGTAATGATTTTGTGGAGCTTGTTAGAGAAAGCCTAAATTACCTCAAACAGACAGTAGAAATCCGGACTTTGAGGATATGGCCAATGAGAGCTCAAAAAGAAATGAATAAGATGTTATTGGAAAGAATCTTTTATACAGAGCAGCAGAAAGTTTAGCAACTCTGTCACCTGCAGCAACCTGCAATGTAGAAAATGTGTCTAATGGACCATATATATAGCTAAGGAGATTTCCAAGCAACATGTTTAATGCTGCCTGATTTCTCCCTCCCTCCTTCTTTCCTTCCTTCCTTCCTTCCTTCCTTCCTTCTTTCTTTCCTTCTTCCTTCCTTCCTTTCTTTCCTTCCTTCTTTCTTTCCTTCTTCCTTCCTTCCTTCTTTCTTTCTTTCCTCTTTCTTCCTTCCTTCCTTCTTCTTTCCTTCTTTCTTCCTTCCTTCTTTCTTTCTTTCCTTGCTCTTTCTTTCTTTCCTTCCTCTTTCTTTTTCTTTCTTTCTTTCTTTCTTTCTTTCTTTCTTTCTTTCTTTCTTTCTTTCTTTCTTTCTTTCTTTCTTTCTTTCTTTCTTTCTTCCTTTCTTCCTGTCTCTCTCTCTCTCTCTCTCTCTCTCTCTCCCCTTCCTTCCTTTCTTGCTTGCTTTCTTGTCTATTGTAAAATGTAAAAGGATAGCAGGAGATTGAGAGAAGGAGCCAGAACTTGATAGTTTTGAAAATTCTTAGCCTCTCCAACTGATAAATGATGCTAAACTCAAGAAATGTCTTCAAGAAAGATCAGTTCCATGGCATTTCTAAAGAGGCATGGTCTACAGATGAATCTGAGTGTTACTACCACATCTTTTGTCAACCTTCAGAAAGAGCAATGGCAGTGCCTCACAGGGATAGTCAGTCACACAAAAGGTTTTTTTAAGTGAAGCCTAAGGGTTTATGTCTGAGAGATTTATGGGCCTGATCTTGTCTAATGCAAGGACTCCAGTGCTGATCACAGGAGGTCCATAAAGGGGCAGAGCAGAGTGAAAAGAGCTTGTTTCAGCTCCCTCTGTCCCCACAGATCTACTGGCAATAAACAGTATGAGGAAACTACTCAGCAGAAAACAGGTGTTACCTTTCATGAAAAAAAAAAAACACACAAAAAAACTGACTCAGAGGGCAGAATCTAGAGCCCAGAGGAAGATGCAGAGAGCCCATTAGAGTTATTCCCTGGCATTGGGGCCCTAACGAGGAAAGTTCCAACAACTGCCAGGCTGGATTTCAGAAACGCTATGGACCAGTAATTCATGCTTGGTGTCCATTTTCCCCTAGTCCTGTCCTGCCATGGTATTCTGTGTACGTGGAAAGGGGTGGGGAGCAGATACCTTGTCTCTTTAGTTTCACAAGCCTACACAGCAAGAGGAGCTGTATGAAACAAACTACACATTAGGAACTACACCTAAGGGGTTTCATTCACATCTACTATATTATTTGATCCTCAGTAAAATGTTGTTAACAAGCCTATAAGGACAAATTTTATTTTTTCCCACCATAGCAGAAAACAACAGATTTCTATGTTTATCCACTATCATTAGAAGCTTTAATATAGAAGTTTGTGATTAGGCTTATTAGTTTGATATCATACTTGGGTAAAATAAAAATGTCTATATCCAAAAATTAGTTATGTTTTTCATAAAATAGAAAACTAAGTAACACCAAATAATTGAATGGATGGAAAGAGGGCGTAGAAATAATCTGTAGAATTATTAACTTTTATTCATATGTTATCATGTTTTGAAGGTATATTAACACCAATACTGTCAGAAAGTGTTTAACAGTATCTATTTAAGCGGAACACATGCATAACATAACTACACCCTGGCAACGTCATTCTCAGGTATGTTGCTAGCAAAGAAGCCTGAATATATTTCCCAAAACACATGTACGTGAATGCACACAGGGGCACTATTCATAATATCACCAAACTGGAATAAAATGTCCACCAGTGGTCGAATGAATAAATATATTCCAGTGTATTTATACAATGGAATAGTCGAGAACATGAGAATTCACAAATTACAACTATACACAGCAGCATATGGAGTAAAAGAAACCAGACACAAAAACTATGTTTCCATATGATTCTTTTTACCTGGAACTTAAACACAGCCAAGAGAAATATACTGATCTCTGATGTCAGGATAATCCTGCGGAACTAGGGGTTAGTGATTGTGTGGTGTAAGAAGGGAACCTTTGAGGCTTTTCCTCCGTGAGTACTGAGTACTGTGAATACTGAGTACTGTGAGAACTGGGTTTGTTCACCTTATGAAATGATAAACTTATATGTATGCTCCCCTTGCCAGCTGCAAACTTACATTTTTTTGTGCACTTTTATAAATGTAAGTTACAGTTCAGTAAGTTTATGTAAGAAAAAAATTAAGTTATTTTAATGATAATACATTATAAGTAATAATCCAGAAAAAAGAGGTAAGAATTTCTTTGGAAAATATTTTATTAAAACTTCACATTTAATGTAAGCGAGGAGAAAGAAGAGGTTTTGTTTTAAATTATTTCTGGGAACAACTATCTCATGGGTAAAGTAAAACAATATATAATCCATAAATTACAGTGCTAAGATTTCCATAGAATTAGCAAATCGACTACATTGTCTTAAGAAGCTGCAGCATTTCACGTGTGAAACAAGATGCTCATCGATTGTGTTATTCATGCATTTTCATTTTGCAATTCCTTAAAAAGAAGGGATTTATTGCCTCATAGATTTGGGTAGGAATGACCCTTGGATTAGCTCCCATAGTCAAGAGGAATGCTCAAAGAATCGAAATGTCTCTTTTCTCCTTCTTTCCCCATCTCTCATCCTTCTTAGGTGTGTTTGGCTTCTTTTTGCAGGTGGCTTCCTGTGTGTAGTGGAGAGAAAGCTCCTCACACTCAGATTCTCATCCTTAGTCTTTAACAAGAGATAATATGGCTCTCAGTGCCTCACTTTCTTCATCTATAAAATGGGGATAAGAGCATGTAGCTCATGAGGTTGGTGTGAAATTGGATGGACTTTGCAAGTGTCCTAAAGAGCACCTGGCACACAGCGACCTGCTGTGACCACCCAGCCTAGACCTCCCCCTTCAAGCTGGACTCAAACTTGAGATCTTATCCCATGCCTCATAAGCAGGAACATTTCCTAAACTGACCTCCTGGTATTCCCTCCAAACCCACTTTTCCATCTGTGTACTCAATTCTTCTAGTTGCTCAGGCCAATATCACCCTTGATGACTTTCTCTCATAACCTAACTCAAATTTCCTGTAAACACAGTCAGTTCCACCAGTGCTGTCTGCTAGAACTTTCTATACTGATGAAAATACAGATCTATATCTGTATTGTCCAACATGGAACCATAGGCTCCTGGGGCTAACTGAATTTGTAGTTTATTTCATTTTTAGTAACTAAAATTTAAATTTAAATGACAGCACGTGGCCATATCGGATGGTGCAAATATATCTTCAAAGTCTATCTAGAATCTCACCGCTTCTGATGAATTCCGTGACTGCAATCCTAGTCCAAGACATCCTGACCTCTTGTCTTATTATGTGATCAGCCTCCTTGGTGTCTCCACTTCTGCAGCCAGAACAACGTTGCTGGAATCCCTGTCACATCAGAGCAGCACCTCCCTGGATGTCTTCCAGATACATCTCTTCCTACTCAGAGCAAATGTCCAATACAGCCCCTACCATGAACTTTTCTCCTTGGTACCTTTCCGATTTTTCTTCACTGCTCTGCCTCTCATTCACTTGGTTTCAGGATTCTGACCTTTGCCTCAATGGGACATTCCCAACAACGATCTTTCCTCTTGGATTTTATTCTTCCTGGAACGCTCTTCCTCTAGATTTCTGCCAGGTTTGCTCTTTTACTTGTTTCATTTGTTTCCTTCACATTCTAGCTAAGGCCCTTCTGTGTACAGTTTCTAAATTTTCAGTCCTCCTGCAGCACTTCCTATCATCTTCCACTAATGTATTCATTCGTCTTAGCCTGTAACACTAAGATTCTAGGTATTCTGCTTACTCATTGTATTTACTGTCTGTCTCCTTCACTGAAATGAAAGCTCTATGAGGGAAGTGGTCCCCCTGTGCTTTGTTCACTGCTGTACCCTGAACACCTGGGACTATGCCAGTCCATAATAGGTTTCCCATGCACCTTTATACCCATTGAACAGATATGCTATAAATTCTGCAAGACTCACTTATATAGACTCTCTTCAGTCTTGTGAACATTTGCTTACTATCAACATACACATATGACTTCCATTAACTAGAGTTTTTAGGCAAAATACTTGAATTCTAACTAAAAGATATATAGATATACCTAGCCTGACAAAGTTCATGATAACATTACTTTAAAGACGAACCTTCTGCTTGGTCCTTAAAGTTTCTCAGACAGATTCCTTTGCAGATTCCTCTTACAGTAAAATCAGTTTACTTATTTTTAGACATCACTTGTGTGTAGAACACCAAGATGAATAAATGTTACTTTTTCCTTAATACTCTGTGTTTTACACTATAGTGAAACACTTTTTCAAATTTAGTGAAATACTGCTACATTAGCTCTCCTTTGAAAAATCTTATCATGAAGTTTCTCTTTAACACAGATATTAATTCTTATATTTTCAGTTAAAAATTCTATTAAATATTAGTTAACATTCCTTCAGAGTAAATTATGATTGATATGAAAAACTTAAGCTCCAATGACTGCATTATTCTCTTAATTCATTAAAACTATTTGTAAATAGAAAAATATATTGTAATATATTATAAAGTACTATTACTAGGGTTCAATAAAAGTAATTTTTGTCAATATTGGCATCCACTGCAGTCAGCACTTGCTTGATTATAAATAAATTGATACTGAAAATCCTGAAATGGTTGTAAGATAACTTAATGGAACTGATAAAATCCACAGTTCTCAAACTGTGACCTGAGGTATCCTGGAGTGCCATAGGGAACTCAAAGAGGCACCATGGAATATTTTAAATTTCCAAAAGAAACATAGAAGCACTCAACATTTATTGGACAACATCTGAACAACTAGGTGAAGGTAAGTCACAGTCTCAATGTTGTATCATTCTTCTCACTGATGTTATGTCTTTATGAACCTGGATTTTCTGTTGTTTTTTTTTTCTGTAATAAACACCAAATACTATTAGACAATCAGAGTGAAACAGGAAATGAGGGTGGCAATGACTGATCAGATTTCAAGGATTGAGAAGTTGTGTTGTACCCAACTGGGCACACAACCCATTAGTAAGTGATTGTGGTTATTTAAGTAAAAGACAAAAGTATTATTTTAAAAATTTATGTGTAGTGCTTTTACACGTGACTACTGAGTTGTTGGGATATTAAAACGTATTAAGTTGTGTAAACCTAGCTACTTAATAAATGAAACTCTTAGGGAGTTTCCTTTGGCCTAGGGGCATTGTGAAACTATTACTGATAACAGAAAATTTGAGAACAAGAGGAGTCAGGTTGTTTTCTATTTTTACTTTTGTCATTTCTTGAAATTCAGGTTTATTCATATTTTTCCAGTTTTATTGAAATATAATGCACATACATCACTGTGTAAGTTTAAGGTATCCAGCATAATGGTTTGACTTACATATTTTGTGAATTGATTACTGCTGCAAAAAGCTTAGTTAGCATCCATCATCTCATATAAATGCAATAAGAAAAAGAAAAAGAAAAAAAAGAAATTTCCTTGTGATGAGAATTCTTAGCTCTCTCTCTTAACAACATTCCTATATTCCATACATCAGTGTTAGCTATAGTGTCACCGAGTTGTACATGACCTCCCTAGGACTTATCCTTTAATTGAGAGTTTATTGAGAGTTTGACCACCTTCCTCTAGTTTTAATTTTTATAATTCTCATAAACATTTATAGGAAATGGTACGATGAATCTCTTAATGCTATAAAAATGATTTATGAAAGTGAATTTGTGGTCCTGGTCCTAACCACTTTCAGTTTGTTTATCACCAATAGAACTTCAAAACACAATTCAATTTGGATTTGTAACAAAAGATGATCAAACATAGAGAGGTTTCAGTTTCAGAAAAACTTCAAAACATAGTTTTGAAATGCTTTGCATTTGACAAAACCCAACTGAATTCTGCCAAGGCACTCTTTTCCCTAATTTTTTAAGCTCTTGTGTATTTGTAGAGAAATTTAATCCTTATGTTACTGATTAATTTACACTTAACTCATCAAAATGTTTGGTAAATGCTACAGCAGTTGATATCCAAAGAGCTTTATGAGAAGTTACATCTGGAAATTCTAAAGTTTTATAAATCATTCCTGAACTTCTTTTCTTTAAACCAGAAAGTCACATTTCTCCAAAGCATGTAGAACTAGAACCTCAAATTTGACTTTATTTTGGTAGGGTTCAGGAACTGAGTGGGAGAAAACTAGTGAAACATTTTTGAGTGTTCCTCTTGTAAGCTATTTCAATGTACTGGACTTGGGTTGTCCCTAATAGAATATTATTTCAATAATTGAAAACCTGAGTAATAGTCAAATTTTTACATGTGTTGTCTTTTAGTGGAAATAGTCCAACTCTAAGAATAATATATTGCATTTTATTCATTTTACAAGCTCTCTTAGTGGATGTAAATTTAACATAATAAGCCATAGTGGCTAATTTGTTATCTTATGTTTCACAGGCAAAAATTTCAAAACAAACATAATAGCCCCTGTCATAGTATTTTAAGTGATATAAACGTTGTCTATGCCCTCAAGAATGTGTCCTGCAGAAAACAACAGTTAACATGTTAAAAACCAAAAAACTTAAAAAAAATGCATTAGATCATGTCTGCAAAAGACAAATGTTTGTTATCACCCTGTTTTATTTGGCCTAACTTTTTAATGTCCTCAACATAAGGCATTAATGAAATAAAATTAAGCTCTAAGCAAATACTAAACATGAGTAATCATTTCTATTTGGCAATCAGCTTGCTAAAACAATGTGTATTTCCCTTAGATACAAAAAGAAATAAAATTAAACTCTTAGCAAATACAAAACATGAGTAATCATTTCTATCTGGCAATCAACTCGCTAAAACACAATGTGTATTTCCCTTAGATACACAAAGACAATGTCATATCTTCAGGACATGTATTAGGTTAAACCATACAGAGTTGCCACTTTTAGGTTAAAAACTGGTCAAATATTGGCAATTTCACATGGCAGAACCCATATCTGTCCATATACTTATCTATATGGAAAGTATTATTTCTAGATGTATTGCTTTATCAGGAAGATCTAGTTTACATATTTTTAAAGAGCTATTTTTATTATTATCATATTTATTTTTCTAATCCAAATTAAAAAAAGTTAATCTGGAAATGGACTTCATACCTTTTTAGTTCTTCAAGCTTATCAGCCAGGTTAGCCAGGCTGGGGAGTCATAACCCCTACATCTCAGTGGATTAAAAGGTAACCAATTTAGTTTTTACTGGGATCTATCTGTCTGCTCTGCACCTGTTGTCTTCACTCTGGGACCCGAGGTGATGGGATGCTTATGGTCACAGAGGCAGAGGGAAAGGGACAGCGTGAATGAAGGACAAACGGGCTCAGCAAACTTCCGTTGGAAAGTCCAACAGTCCACTCGTGCTCACGTATCATCGGCCAAAGCAAATCACATGGCAGACACTGTCAATGGAAGAGGAAAAATGCAATCCAACCAGGTGCCCCAGAGTGAGAGCAGAACATTGGTAAACAGTCCTCATGACTACAAGACTGACACAAAATTGAGGTCTCACATCAGGTAAGACCCACCGCAGAATGCAGACCTCCTTCAGTAATGCCTGTTTATTCCAAGTGCAACAGGAGAAGGATCTGTAACTATTAATGACAAGTTAATGCTGGGGTTATAAAAATTCATTATGCATAAAACGTAGAAAAGACAGCAGAAACGGTGTAGGATGAGGAGAGGATATTTAACCACCATGGACTTTCTTGGCTTCGCTTGGGTTCCACCTACTGCAGTGGGGCTGGAGCACGTAAAGCAGTGGGTAGGATCTGAACCAGCGTGAGGTGATGCTTCATAGAGTCCGACACACCGCTGCCCTCATGCCCCGTGTCTCCCTAAACAGTCAGTGGCAGATGCTGGTTCAATCATGACTGAAGGGGAACAAAATAAGCCCATTATTTGATTTGTGGATTCTGGGCGGGTGTTGTGTGATTACACAGGCACACTCTCAGACACAGTGTCCTTTCCCTTATTTTCTTCTTGTCTTTTATTTGTAGCTAGAGGACTTCAGCCACCTGCACAGCCAGGTCCAGGAATGACAGACACCACCACAAAGTTTATCATTCTGTTTCAGAAGGAAGCAAATTGCATACACAAGATGGTCAAACTATCCACATGCTAGGAAGAGTACGTTCCTTAGACAATTTTGTACGGGAGACAAAAAAATTCAAGAAAAAATATTGAATAATAAAAAGAAAAGGTAATTTGCACACATTGGACTGTACATTTAGTGGCTGAACATTAAATTTCTTAAAGTTAACCAGTTAACTAACTTGAATAATTTTTTCAGTAACTATTAATGACACGATTAAGAATCTTAGAAGCATCAATATTGTGATACTCCAGCTTTTTAAAGAAATTATTTTCAAATTAATTTTAATGTCTTCATCCAGAATGTTAGGTCAGACACAGCGCTAGTGTCACAAACTGCTCCCAGTGTACTTGTAAAAGGACAAAAGGGCTAAACTGATGTTAAACGGAAGGCACTATAGGTCATTTTCTCCAGGGTAGAGCTTTTTGTTTGATTTAAAAGACATCTGATATTGTTAAAGGCTGGAAAGATGACTCATGAGAAAGGAATGTGAACCTCTTGCTTTGAGATCACTTTGCTGCCCTGACAGATTACAAGATAGGTCAGCAAGTAATGGGGTTAGGGTTAGGGTTAGGTTTAGGTTTAGGCTTAGGGTTAGCACAGCTCTAGTGAAACTATTTATGAACGGACTAGTTAGTTTCATTAATTCTGATCTGACCATGTTCATTATTTTTTTAAATGTAACTACTCCACATTCGAGGAAGAGAAAACATCATGACAACATCACACAACATTGAGTAATTCAAATACGAAGCATTACTTTAAAATACGATAGTAAATATATTTTTAATGTAAATATGTCAAATGCATAATATAAACTAGCCAATGTGATTTTCCATAGAGGCATTCTTTTTTTAATTAACCATTATTGATTATTGGCTGGAGTTTTGACGGTTTTCCCTTATAGCTTATAGTTCAACTTTTTGCAGAAGTTTTGATCGTTTTTAAGCAACCTGCTATTTTCCATGCTTGAGTCTCCGTCTACTGTGTAGCCCCAGAAATATTTTTACTTCCCCGTTTCCTTTCAGTTGTTTTCTTGGCATCTACTTCGGTGTCATCCTGTTCTCCAGATGGTAGGTCCTTGCCTGTGAGCCACGGCTCAGATATTCCAATATGAACTTTTCTAGATCCTTCCTATAATATGCGCCCTCACCCGCAGAGTTTTATTGAGCTCGCTCTAGGCTTTGTGGCTTCCATGGCACGACTGTCTGGGCTAGGATTTCACTTCAAAGGCCTAAATCAATCCCTTTCTCATCTGCTGCTTCCAAGATTCAAATTCCACACTCCCACTGAGCAAAAGATCAAATCAATGATTCACCTTTTTTTTTTTACATTGATATTCCCTTCGGTATGTTTTTACTGCGTCTGACGTGCCAACTTTTCTACAACTACCTGTCGATGTAATCCCATCTACTACTCAGAAACCACTTCCAAGTTATGTCCTTCACAGTTGTAATGTGAGCTTTCTATGCATTGCTAAACTAAACTAAAAGTTGAATTTACTAAGTTATTTGAAAAGAAATGATCAATCTAATTCTTAAAGTTCTTTTCTATAAGGTTTTTTTTTTTTAAAAATCAGGTAGACTTCATATTTCTGTGGATTCATGGTTTATTTCTTACATAAGTATATTTTAACATTAAGAAAAATGGTTAAATTTATTATTAGGAAGGATGAAAAAGTTAGATTTCACGCCCTTGGGTTGGTTTCTGCTTTTCAACATGGAGTTCTCTGCTTTAAGGAAGGGTTTTTGGCATGATTTAATATTATCTATTAATCCCTTATGTTCAGTGGCTTAATAGGGGTCTTAAGGAGCCCTATCCACAAAACATCGTGAGCCATTTTTCTTGCATCTGTGCCTGGGAATACCTAGGGTACTTTTCTTAACAGACTCCAACCTCCAAACCTCTGACCACACCATGGGCAGTGAATCTTCACAACAGAGATAAGTCTACTATTTTCATGAGCTTCAGCTGAAAGCAACATGTAGCTTATAATAGGACAAACTCTTTGCTAGTCTCATCTTAGGAATGAATTTTATTGGAGCTGAGGTAAGCATTGTGTTCCTCAAAGAAATTTTATTTAAAGGGTTAAACTGAGTCAAAGGAATAAATACTTATAAAATGTTAAGGTTCAGACTTTCTAATGGATGCAAATATTATTGTTTTGTCGCAGTCCTACAGGATAGCTATTCTTTGGTTTAATTCAATATCCTAAATAAGTGTATGCTGAGTTTAAACAATAAATCACAAAAGCTATTTGTCAGCACTATTTTCCGATTGCATTTGAAATTCCTGCATCTTTATGCTAAACCTCATTCCAATACACAGGCATGACAACAAGACTGATGTAATTATCTAAACAGGAACAAAGAAGGTTCTGTCCATAGTTGCAAATGATGTTGACCCAAAACCACTCCCTTGGCACTGAGTGCTGAGTCCTCTGCAGATAAAAGGTTGAATGCACCAAAAGCATTGTTTGGGGAGTAATCCCAGGGAACTAGAGCAGCACTGCAGATGCTCAGACATTGAGGAAGGAAAGATAATTGATAGTCCCAAAGTGCTCAGGCAATTCATGACTAAAGGCAAATAAAATAGTTTGAGGATCTTTTATATTTCTTTCCCTTTGAAGGGGAAAATGTTCTATTCATTTATCAATAGGAGGAATTATAGTAAAAATCAAAAATGGAAGGGGAGGGGTTGCAGCAATCCATATGAGAAGATTAACAGTTTTTACAATAATTCAGAGTCTAATTAACTATCTGAATGAATAACCAACTTTACACGGTTGAAATTTACTTTGATTTGATTTTCTGATTAATAGTAAAGTTATGAACAAGAAGTAGAAAATAAGATGATGCTGTTTAAATGCTGAGTGAGAAGACTTGGACTTGTATAGTTACCTGAGTACTCCCACAACTTCTCATATACTGATGGAACTTTAACAAATTCATGATCATTTTAGAGTAGTTTCTTTAAATGAGTAGGAGATAATACACTGCTTGAATTTTTTTTTTTTGTCAGAGAGATGCCGTGGGATGAAATCAAATAATGTATGGGAGATTTCTGTGCTAATAATAAAGTAATAGAAGTTCTGCTGTCATCAAAGGAGCCTCCTATTTTGTTGATATCTTGAAATTGTGAATATCTCTGCATCCCTGTTCTTACTTGCTATTGGTTTAACTTCAAACGGCTTAATTTAAATATCCTTGGGTTAGCCTTACATATATTTCAAGTATTCTTTTTCTCATGTAATGATATAATTAGCATTTAAAGTAGTTCTTAGAAGGCAGGTTTATCATGACACATTAATTCCAATATTTACATATTTTTAATATATAGACTTTATATTAGAAATCTCCTTACATTTTAGATTTTTTCAAGTAACAAATTTCTAACATTTTAGAATATACTTGTGTGTTCCTAGACACAACAGTCTTCTATAATTTTGTGTTATGATCAAGGCACCCATGAAAAAACTAACAACACTGTAAATCAACTATACTCCAACAAAAATTTTAAAAAATTAAATTAAAAAAAAAGTACACATTGATGGCATTTACAGAACTAATACACACAACATTGAGAATTGTATTTCCATCCAAAAGTGTAGATTCAGTGATGTGGACTGAACCGTGTACCACCTAAATTTGTGTGTTGAAAATAACCGGATGTGACAGTATTTGGAGACAGGACCCATAGGGAGGAATTAAGGATAAATGAGGTCAAAAGGGTGGGGCCCCAATCTGATAGGGTTAGTGTCATTGTAACAAGAGGTGCCAGAGAGCTCCCTAGAATCCCTTCATTCTCTCTCTGTCCTTCACATGAAGACACAGCAAGAAGGAGGCCCCCTGCAAGCCAAGGACAGAGTCCTCCCTAGGGACCACTTTGGCCAGCACCCTGATCCTAGACTTCCCAGCCCCCAGACCTGTGAGACATGAAAGTCTGTTGTTTGCTTAAGTGAATAGTCCCTGATATTTCATTATGGTAGCCTGAACAGATTAAGTCATTAGGACTGACGCACTTAACAGGATGTTAAGGACAAAGGAATTTGTAAGAATCAGAAATCTAGATTTTTTTCTTTTTACTTTCTTTACTGCACAGAAATAAATTCTATTAACTCTTATTCTCACTGAAAGGGTATACACTACCCTCAGAATTTTCTTCAACAATTCTAAAGGTAATTGGATGAATATCTTTTGATAATTTCAAATTTTAAGGCAAATGATAACCTTATCATGGGATGTCTTCCTTAATTTGCAGCCTTTAAACCTTATTTTAGTTATTTACATTCAGGAAAAAACAAATGCCAATAAATTCTAAATCCAGACCATCTGAGAATGATTTACCAACTTGCTCTTTTTGTTAGGCAATTTTATTAATTGTGAGAACAAATCAATCTACTCTACCTGACGTTGGCCATGGTTCCAGCTGGCAAATGTTCAACAGGAACTTTCATGAGGGCATAGGTAGAATAAGTACCAGAAACCAAATGTGCAAGCATTTCTTTTCCAATTATAGGTATATTCTGTGTATCAAGCACTTTTAGCTGTATGTTTGCCAAAGACATAGAAAGAACAACATTGCTGACAAACGTCACCGGGTTCGGAGTCCATTCATGAGCTTCCCTTAAAGACTGACTTTTTTCAAACTGATCAGCTGTATCTCTTCTGATGATTTAAACACTGAAACTTCCTGAGACCTTAAAATCAAAACCAGGAGGTAGAGTATAAATCACTGAAATGCAAGTTCTCTTCAACTGCATATTTATGGTTAAAAAAAAGACCGTTAGAGAACGCGAGAGCTTTTTCCATTTTCTGCATTAGAGAACGCGAGAGCTTTTTCCATTTTCCTTTTACAAATTCTATTTCTTCCTTTGGCTTGTGTCCAGTTAGGCAATGACATGTATGAATTATCCCGTGTGGACAAAGAATTCTTGTAGGCAGAAAAGAGAGATAAAAATGAAGATGATGTCATAGACTAGAACTGTGTTTTAGAAAAAGAGAAAGGGGGGGAGTTCATTTCCTTTCACCATAATTGGACCTAAGTATTCCACCTCGATACATGTGGTCCAAGACAGCATGAGTCTCACTTATCGATGAAGTTTGTGTACCTGGCACTGAGGTAAGTATTAACATGCATTATTTTCTTATTCTTCACAAATTGTAACGGTTGATAGTAGTTTACACAATTTTATAAATTTATTTATTTTTGGCTGTGTTGGGTCTTCGTTGCTGCGTGTGGGCTTTCTCTAGTTGTGGCGAGCGGGGGCTACTCTTCGTTGTGGTTCACGGGCTTCTCATTGCAGTGGCTTCTCTTGTTGCGGAGCACGGGCTCTAGTGCGTGGGCTTCAGTAGTTGTGGCTCGCGGGCTCAGTAGTTGTGGCGCACGGGCTTAGTTGTTCCACAGCATATGGGATCTTCCTGGACCAGGGCTCAAACCCATGTCCCCTGCAGTGGCAGGTGGATTCTTAACCACTGCGCCACAGGGAAGTCCCTACACAATTTTAAAGAAAGGAAAGTAAGGTTTAGAATTACTTAAATCATGTTTTCTCAGTACCATGTCTTGTTCGTGGTGGTGCCAGAGTTACCTGTCAAGTCTGTCTGGTTGACATGCCCCTGTGAACTCGCTTCTTTTACGTGGTCTCTGTATGGAAACTGGCCTCTTCACTGATATCGGCTGATATCGGGAAGTGTTCTGCATCCAGATAGGCAGGTCTCTGAGAATGTGGCAAAATACACACACAGAAAAATGCACCTTAAGTAAAATTCACAGAAAGCCAGCAAACGTACCTTCTCACGCTGATTTTCATTTCAGTGATTTCTAGTATTCTCTTCTCGAGTTACTTGCTGTGTGATTAGACAACTTAGATACGGGGGCAGACCTTCCAACTTAGGCAGGTCGGATCTGGGGGACCTGACGACGCAGGTCTAGGTAATAAGATGCACTGAGTTGGCTGAGCAGAAGTTTCAAGCAAGCTGTCAGGCGTGTCTGAGATGAAATAATTGGTTCCCCAGCAGATGGCAGCAAAAGCAGAACACAGGCAGGGAGGGTGGCCGAATCTGCCCAATTGGACAGGATCAAAATCAGAACTGCTCCTTGGCAGGGAGCAGATCCAAAGGCAAGAGGACATGAGGTTGAGGATGCCCATCTCCAGGTAACTTGACAGTTATGAGGAGAGAAGAGAACAAGAGCATCACAAACCGTGTTGACCCGACCTGGGTAGCAGAAAAAGATCAGACCGAAGGACACCCTGTTACAAAAACTCCGCATTTAGGGGCAGAGAGGCCGTGCATGTGGCTGGAAACGAGACCAAAGAATAAAAGGTAAGAGCCGAGCAAAATAGATCTCACCATAGTCTCACCATAGACAGACCAGGCTGTCACTGGACAGCCCAGGAGGGCCTGTCGGAGGGGCCAGTTGGTAAGAAAAGAGATGACACAATCTATCCTTCTGGGTTCAAATGTTTTAAATGAAAAGAAAATATTGCTTTCTGACTCCATAGTGATGGGGCTGAATTGTGTCTACTATTCAGAGATGACCTTTTCTATGACAAGATTCTCCTCAGAGCACTGGGAGATGAAGTATTAACCTACATTGTATTCTTCTATAAGAGTGAAAATTACCTATGTGTTGAGGAAGTTCTTAGCAAGATAAAACTCTATCTCCATGTGTTTTGCTGCTTGGGGTGTGGGTTAGAAGGGATTAAAGACAAGGAAGAAACAGAGAAGTTGAACATTCCTTTCTCCATTGATTTAATATATTTTTTTATATTTCTGTTTTAAAGATTCTGCTAATCACTTCAGAAAGTAACATATGATTGAGAAATTAAACAGTCCTGATCCAGTGGTAGGAAGGTGTATATATAAAGCTATAAAGCGTATCATAATGTAAAACGATCAGCTTTACATTGATGATGTGTAAATTTACAATCATGCTGCCAGTGATATTGATGGAAACCAGGCCCCTGAATTCCACATTTTCCTCAGGATTACTGTTGTGGTTTTCTTTTTTTTTGGAGGGGCTCCAAATTTTCACATAACATCCTCTGATCAGATATTACATTTCACATGTAGTAACCTTGATGTTTGCAAACAGTTTCTGAATATTTAACTATAAATATATGAGCAAACCTAAAAGCAATAACTCATTTTGAAAAATTAAGGACAAACACATTTATTCTCTTCCATCAAATTCAGTCTTTAATTTCTTTGTGACTATGAGCTCTATTGAAATAATAGATAATCTAGAACATTGAATTGTACAATTTAATAGTTATAAAATTTTCTCTTTCATTTATATGTACATAATCTTGTTGACTTGACTGATTTCAAGTCTAAATAAATACAACAAAGGTTCTCATACACTGCAACAGGAATCCACACAGTTTTTCTGTAAATGGACAAATAGTAAGTATTTCACCTTTGTGACATATGGCTTCTGTCACAATGACTTAACTATGGCATCCTAGCAGGAAAGCAGCCACAGATAATATGTAAAAGAATGGGTGAACCGTGTTCCAATAAATCTTTGTTTACAAAATTAAGTAGCAGGCTGGATGGATTTGGTCCACAGGCTGTAGTTTCTGACCTCTGCATTAGAATTGCTCTTTCTTACTGCTTTGACCTTAAATCATCCCCCAACTTTCAAAAGGTTCTATATATAACTTGTATTATTATGTGGAATAGTTGTACATATGTGTACTCCTGCCAGGGTTGTGTATGTGTCTGTGGCCCTCTGATTCACCCTTTTCTCCCAGTTTTACAGACAGCAATGTTGGGCCTAACAGCATAGTTACAAGAAGGAAAAAACTATCTAGCATAGCTTTTCCCTCCTTCTCAATTTTCTGTATAAAACAGTCTCATAGAAAACCAACACTGTCTATGGAATCCTGGGATGTTAAATGGGACGGGGCCCTAGTGATCATTTAGTGTAAGTTTCTATCATGCAGATGAGGATATAAAGATAAAGAAGTGAAGTGATTACCTAGATCTATGTAGATATGGAACACTAAACAAATGCAACTCCACAGTTGAAGTCCAGCCTTCTGAGCCTTTGATATAGTGCTCTCCTCACAAAGTCCAATAACATCCTAAATGTCTATCATAATCACCTGATGAACAGCAGTACAAGAGAAGGAAATACAACAGGAGCAGACTGAAATCCTGGTTGTAATCAAGATTCATAGAATGCTGGTTTCACTCCTCTTCCAGGCTCTGAAACTGACTCCCAATAAACTTGAATTCCCACAGCTCTGTCAATATCACTAGTTATAAGGCATTAAATATTTAATAAAGTGTAAGGGGTATATTTTTTCCATTTTAGCAATGGAGGCTGCACACTTCCATCTTTAAAAAGTACACCTCTGACAGCAAACTCTGCAGAGGGTGAAACGAATTCATTTCTGTAAATCTCTATAAGCACTTCAGAGTTAACAACCCAGCTCTGATCTGCATGCTGGAGAAATGCATTGGTTGTGAAAAATGGGGCCATTTATTTTAGGAAAGTGAAGGTCAGTCTAGTTTTGATATAGTGTATGTGTGTGTGTGTGTGTGTGTGTGTGTGTGTTCCCCTGTGAGCTGGTGGAGATGAGCAGAGTGTGTCTGGAATGTGATCTCCAGGAGGGTACCAGAAGCTGGATGTGAGGTTGCTAGGCAATTTTCCCTATTGTTTTAAACAAACTGCATAGGGCTGGCAGCAGCTGTCAGAGTTCCTGGCTCTTAAGAATAACAGAGCTGAAAAACACAAAGAACAAAGGTCTTCCACAATAAAGGGCCATAAATAACGGGAACTTTCTGTGCCAGTGAATGCAGGCACTTGGAGTTAAAGCAATTAATAAAGTTAACAAACACAAGGGGTCACTTGAATTCTATTTGTTGTCAAATACGTCTTCCCCCCAGACACTTTAATTTAAATAGTAAGACAATCTGAAAAGAGGGTGGTCGGCTGTGATTTTAATCAATTATCCCTTTAAAATCTCCATCTTCTTGCTTGTTTATTTTGACTTTATTCATGGAGAATTTCACCTCAAGGGCAACAGTATAAACTTTCTCTAAATGTGTTTTAAAAACCTTAAGTAGAAACAAATTCTACAATTTATATTAGAAAACAATTCACTGAACCGTACAATCAGCACAAGACTCCTTCTTTTTACCCCTCACATAGGCCACCCCCATTCCTCACATCTTCCACCTTCATCATGGAGATGGTTACCCAAGGCTACGTGTGTAATGAAATTGGATAGAGCTACACACACCAGGTCATGTGTAGCTGTAGATGTATGAATAACCTCTGTGGGTGGAACTCTGTTGTCAGTTTCTGGGTTGTGACATTGCACTATGGTTGTGTAAGAGATTGTCCTCAGAAGAGGCTCTGAGGGATGAGATTTGTCTCTACATAGTTGTACAACCTTCTGTGAAGCTAAACTTATTTCAAAATAAAAATTTATAAAAACCAAATAGGTCCTTAATTTTTAATATTTCAAAATTAGAGATTATCCCCCCTTAAACAGTGAATCCTAGCACTGTTGGTTTAATTCCTGACAATGCGTAGATGATTCTTTCCTTCAAGTGATTTGTGCTTGAGCGTCCATTTCAAAATAATATGAACGGTGTAACTCAGACATTTCCTGGAAAACAGGGGTTTTTGACATACTGCTGGACTGAAAAGTTAGTGGGATAATGATTTTTTTAAAATCTATTCATGGAGTCTAAATCATTGGGAAATTAAAAATCAAGGATCATTCTGAATGGAGTCAAGGCTTAAGAGTTTGTACAGTAAGAAACAAGGTAAACTGGAGCTGGAAGAATCAGGCTCCTAGACTTCAGACAATACTACAAAGCTACAGTAATCAAGACAGTATGGTACTGGTACAAAAACAGAAATATATATCAATGGAACAGGATAGAAAACCCAGAGATAAACCTATGCACATATAGTCACCTTATCTTTGATAAAGGAGGCAAGAATATACAATGGAGAAAAGTCAGCCTCTTCAATAAGAGGTGCTGGGAAAACTGGACAGCTACATGTAAAAAAATGAAATTAGAACACTCCCTAACACCATACACAAAAATAAACTCAAAATGGATTAAAGACCTAAATGTAAGTCTAGACACTATAAAATTCTTAGACAAAAACATAGGCAGAACACTCCATGACATAAATCACATCAAGATCCTTTTTGACCACCTCCTAGAGAAATGGAAATAAAAATAAACAATTGAGACCTAATGAAACTTAAAAGCTTTTGCATAGCAAAGGAAAACATGAACAAGATGAAAAGACAACCCTCAGAATGGGAGAAAATATCTGCAAATGAAGCAACTGACAAAGGATTAATCTACAAAATTTACAAGCAACTCATGCAGCTCAATATCAAAAAAAACAACCTAATCCAAAAATGGACAGAAGACCTAAATGGACATTTCTCCAAAGAAGACATACAGATTGCCAACAAACACATGAAAGAATGCTCAACATCACTAATCATTAGAGAAATGCAAATCAAAACTACAATGAGGTAACACCTCACACCATTCAGAATGGCCATCATCAAAAAATCTACAAACAACAAATGCTGGAGAGGGTATGGAGAAAAGGGGACCCTCTTGCACTGTTGGTGGGAATGTAAATTGATACAGCCGCTATGGAGAACAGTATGGAGGTTCTTTAAAAAACTAAAAATAGAGCTACCATATGATCCAGCAATCCCACTGCTGGGCATATACCCTGAGAAAACCATAATTCAAAAGGCGTCATGTACCACAATATTCATTGCAGCTCTATTTACAATAGCCAGGACATGGAAGCAACCTAAGTGTCCATTGACAGACAAATAGATAAAGAAGATGTGGCACAGATATACAATGGAATATTACTCAGCCATAAAAAGAAACAAAATTGAGTTTTTTGTAGTGAGGTGGATGGACCTAGAGTCTGTCATACAGAGTGAGGTAAGTCAGAAAGAGAAAATGAGTGCTGTATGCTAACACATATATATGGAATAAAAAAAAAAAAGAAAAGTTCTGAAGAACCTCGGGGCAGGACAGGAATAAAGACGCAGACGTAGAGAATGGACTCGAGGACACGGGAGGAGGAAGGGTAAGCTGGGACGAAGTGAGAGAGTGGTACGGACATATATACACTACCAAATGTAAAATAGCTAGTGGGAAGCAGCCGCATAGCACAGGGAGATCAGCTCCGTGCTTTGTGACCGCCTAGAGGGGTGGGATAGGGAATGTGGGAGGGAGACACAAGATGGAGGAGATATGGGGATATATGTATATGTATAGCTGATTCGCTTTGTTAATAAAGCAGAAACCAGCACACCATTGTAAAGCAATTATACTCCAATAAAGATGTTAAAAAATAAATAAATAAAATTCATATGGAATAAGCAAAAAAAAAGAGAGGGCATTTCCTTCCCAACTGAACAATAGATTCAGCACAATAGACATCTGGGTTTGCTTTGTTTGGTTGGTTTTTAAACTGACAAAATTATTTAAAAACTCATGAGAAATGCAAAGGCCTAAGAAGATCCAAGGCAATCTGATGAAAACTACACAAAAGAAAAGAAAGAGGATTTACTCTGACAGTGAGAAGACCTCCTATAAAGCTGTCATGATTAAGCCCCTGTGATTCAGTGCAGTGACAGATAAGTAGGGAGAAAGTTCAGAAATAGGACAAGCATACGTGGTCCCCTAACTTACAACAGAAGTCACACTGCAGTGAAGGGAAGAAAAGACTGCCACTTCAGTAGACAGTGCTGAGTGGATTAGATATGCATATGGAGGAAAGTAGATGTTTTGTGCGCTCCAGCCATAAAAACCAATTTCAAATACAGTGCAGATTGAAAGGTGAGTGCCAAACAAGCTGTTAGGGAACAAAATAAGAAGCAACATCATCAATTTCGTGAGGGCAAACATTTCTCAAATAAGACAGAGAAAGCACTAACAATACTTTTTAATTTTAATATAGTCAAATTAATCAATTTGACTACATTAAAATAAATAATGTTTATCAAAAAGACATTATTAAATGAGCCAAAAGGCAGATTAACAGATGTATTTTGCCTTACTTGCATTTGGCTTAAGATTCCTATCTAAAATATATAAATAATATTTGCAGACCAGTATTAATTAAACAATGCAATAGAGAAATGGGCTGATAACTTACTGACGAGGATAACAAATGGCCAAAAAATACTAGAAGAATCTCTTTTAATCAGCATCAAAACCCAAATCAAAATCATAGTGCTCTCACACAAATCCTAAAATGACTACAGAGAAAATATTGTTTTTAATTACCAAATGTTTTCAAAGATTTCAAGTTAGTTAAGAAATAAGAATTCTCTCCGGCTGCAGATAGGAGTTAATTTGGTGTATTCTTATTAGAAACTGTCAACAGTATCTAGTAAAAATGCCAGACACCCTATATACGAATCAGCATCCACTCCTAGGTATAACTTCAGTAAAGTACACTGAGAGGTTGCTGGTACTCTGAGGACCAATGCTGGGATGCACACATCACCACCCTTCCCATTGGATCCAAGGATTGTGTAGGTTTTGTCACAGTGTGATGAGCTATTTTGTCTTCTACTTATAATCTAGGTATAATTGCTTTTATCCCAATGTAATTAGAAAATCAGCTAAAACAGAAACTGATCGAGCTAGTGCAGACAATCCAGGCTATTAAAAATAATTTTTTAATTGAAATATAGTTGATTTACACTGTCGTGTTAGTTTCATATGTAGAGCAAAGTGATTTTTTTACATTCTTTTCCATTATAGGTTATTACAAGATATTGAGTAGAGTTCCCTGTGCTATAAAGTAGGTGTTTGTTGGTTAAGTATTTTATATATCGTGGTGTGTATATTTTAACCCCAAACTCTTAATGTATCCCTCCCCTGCTTCCCCTCTGGTGACCATAAGTTTGTTCTCTATGCCTGTGAGTCTATTTCTGTTTTATAAATAAGTTCATTTGTATCATTTTTTAAGATTCTACACATAAGTGATATCATTTGATATTTGTCTTTCTCTGACTTACTTCATTTAGTAATCCAGGCAATTTCAAAAGAGTATATTTTCAAGTAAACTGAAGAACACCAGGTTTGTTATTCCTTTACTAGTGCTCAAGGACACTCTTGTTATATCTGACAAGAATTTCTCAGGTTCAGTGTCTTTGGGGCTTTTGTGGTCCCATAATTGCAACTTGCAGTAACTCGTAAGTGACAGCAGTGTTGACAGGAAGTACCAACAAAAGTTTTGAAGCACTGAGATGCTGAGGACGGTGTAAACCGCTTTTGTTGCCCATTGTTGTTTTTAATGCTGACCACCATGGAATGGTCATGATTAATTTGGTGCCACACTTATACCCTCTAAAATGCAGCTTTGATTGAATTTGTCTGGGTAATACTTTCATTTTATGGATGAGGACATTGAATCTCGGTAATCACCTTATCCAAAGTCACACAGGTAATGGGTGACACAGTCATAGGCAGCTTACATACATTTACACTTCTCAGCAAGCCTTACATGTAATCTCTACCCTCCAATTCATCAGCCATATAGCAAGTGGTTCCAAACATGTTTTTTTGTTTGTTAACTGGGTTCAGATATTAGCCCAGGAATTCACTAACTGGAGGTATTCAAACTTCCTGTTTAAACTCTCCAATCCTCTGTTTCCTTATTTGTAAAGTGACGCTCCTAATGGATAAGGTTGTATAAAGGTATAAATGAGTTTCTATACATAATGTGCTTAGTTCACTTGACGTTACTAATTTTGTTTGAGATAAATTCATTTATATTTTACTATAATTTTTAATTTTTTATCTTACATTAGTTTGGAGACATCTAAGATTAAGGATTAGATCAATTAAGAAATAAATTACAAATCAACATTTTCATAAAATATATGCATACACAATTAGTCCTACATCTTTTCAGGATATAATCCATTTCTCTTTTTTATTTTTCCCTAAGGAAATGACCCTAAAACTCACTAAACAGAGGTAGTTTATCATAATTCTTTTGTTAAGTAAATAGGGTGATAAAAATGATAGTAAATGATAATTAAGCCAAACAATATATCAAGAAAAATAAAGTCGTATAATATGTTTAAGTGAAACTTAAACTAAGTTCGTAGAGCAATGCACTATTGTGGGAAATGCTTTGAGTTAAAGATAACAGGCTTTTGTTTTCTTTTCCAATTCTAGGTGCATTGGAGTCAGTACATCTTTTAATTTAGAAATCGGTGTTTTGGCCAGTTCAACTTTTGCTACTAGACTCACTTAAGATTATGTATAGTGTCTGCCTTTTTCTTTGTTAGCATCACATATTAATGAAATGTTTTCATATTTAGAATTAATTAATTAAGAATGAAAATCTAACCAAACAAAGTTAACGTTGAGAAACTACTGAATTACCCATAGAATATCCAGCTTTTTTGCTCTAAATCAGTAGCCAAACTCTGGGAGGGTTTGCTATTGCTACAGTCTTTGAAAAAACACTATAGGGTGCCAGGATCAACCGCCAAAAAAGAAAGCAAATAATAATACCAAATATCAAAAGCTACTTTTCACAGCTCAACTCAGAAACAGAGGATTATGAAAACATTACTTGTTATAGTCATAACAAAAACCCAAAATTTTGTGTCAAGGCAAGAGTAGTTCTGAGTCTTTCAAAATTCCAGCTCAAACGGGATCCCTGATTAAAATATTAAAAAGAAAAAAGGAGAGCCTTTGAGGTACCAGGATTAAGCATAATTGAGGTGAAAATACCACATTTGAACCATAATTCAACAAACACATTTATTATACTAGCTTTACGGTGTTATTCTTGTGTGGCTTTTAGATAGTATAGCATTTAGCTTTGGCTTTGCTAAGTAGCATCTCTGAATTTAGACTATGAAGAGAAGGGTTGTCTCCAACCATCCTTAGTAGCTTCCAATTCTGCTCAGAGTGGTTCGGAGTGAATGTGTGGGTTTCATGAACAGTTCCACACATTTCTCTGTGGGCTTTCTAAGCTGAAATAATTTACCAATTTTGAGAAACAGACTTTTAAAAAAACCCTATAATTTAGGATGAACAATTCTATCCCTCACCATTATGTGTGCCTGAGAATCAGGTTGGAAACGGAGTATGTGTATAAGCACCTTTTCAAAAGGAAATTTCCATCAAATGTACAGAATTGTTTTTGTTAATGTTATAGTATCTTTGTGAGTAGGATTTGGCCTTAGAAATAGTGTCCAAGTGTTATGAACAGTTGGTCTCCTGCTAGTTTTTGCAAGTAATGAATGAAGCAATGCTACCAGGAGGCCATAGTTTTCTGGAGTTAGAGCCCGATGAAGATTTAGCCAATTCCCAGGTTGGATTGTGATGAGGTTGTTGATAGGCTGTCAATTTTCAATAAGGAATAAGAAACAACATGGTCATTTCAGGGCAGGAAGCTCTGTGTAGAAGTTTTAATTTTAGTTTTAAATAGCAACCCATCTAAATATTTTCCTGTAACATAAGGAGAATTAAAGAAAATTCAAATGAAGGACTTGAATATTCTTAATGATGGGAATTTGCATTGTTTTTCCTACTCGACACAATCCTAATTCATATTTTCATACATGAGATACACCAGTTGTACATGTTTTCACCAATTTCTGTAATATTTCAGGCTAAATTAGAGCTAAATGAATATTACATGCTTGCTTATTCGTTTTACCAAAGGCAAGAAAATAGGCATTTCTGAAGTCACTGTTCAGTAAGTAAATCCTTTCTAATTCAGCAGCTCAATCCTGGTGAATGAAGAGCTATTTTTAGTAGAGATTTATTATTTAATCACTATGCCATACATTTTTTTGAGCACCCATTATTTGATGGGTGTCATGCTAGGTGCGGGCAGTATATAGGCTAATAAAATCTGCTCTGTGCCTGAAAAGAGGGCCCATCTCCTAGTGGAGAGAAGTATTAAATCAGCATTTGTATCTTGTGTTGTGTTACATACGCCTGAGGAAGAGTTAGCTCATATTTGAGAGACAAGGAAGTCTTTTGAGAAGCAATTTCTGTGCTGTTCTGAGCACGACAGAAGGCGTTTCTCGGGGAAGAACTACAAGATGTGCTCACACAGTGACGTGAGGCTGCCGTTTTGAGGAGCTGTTATCATAATCATCTTCCTGTCTTTGAAATTCAGGCTCTGAATTTGTGCCTAATTTTTAAAATTGATCTTTATTGGACTCTATAGTTGTGTTAGTTTTAGGTGCACAGCAAAGTGAATCAGTTATACAAATACATGTATCCACTCATTTTTTGATCCTTTTCCCATATGGGTCATCACAGAGTATTGGGTAGAGTTCCCCGTGTTATCCAGTGGGTCCTTATTAGTTATCTACTTATATATAGCAGTGTGTATATGTCAATCCCAATCTCCCAATTTATCCCTCCCTGCTACCCCGTACCTATTTTTATTATCAAGGAGCTTGCAAAAGATGAATACGTACCCTGATCCTGAGTCACAATGCAAACTTGAACCTTTCCCATCTCTGACCCTGAAGGTGTGGTTAGGAATCGTGGGTGAAGGGATTACTTAGTGGGCGGAGGTTGGAGCAGGCAGGGCAGTGCCATCTGACCAGCCGCAAGTGACCAGGGCTACACATTACTCCTCTCAGAAAGGGCCAACCTTCCGTCTAGGTCAAGCTTCTCTCAATTTTGAAAGTTCATTTCCATCTTAATCTGATTCTCAAATTCTCAGTTTCTTTCTTTATTCACAATGACCCCAAGAATTTACTTGCCACTAGTAAATAGCTTTGACTACAGAATAAGCATCCTTCGATTTCCATGTTTCCCTAGACACAACTGTCTGTGTTTTCCATGGGCTTCCTAGGCCAGATAATCATACTGAGTGCGGGTAGATTATGACTGGGGACTGGCAGACCACTGTACAGTTTAATATAATGGATAGAAATGAGCAGCTCACGGAGGACAGCTCTCCCAGGATGGTCCTAGGAAATGGCTTAAAGCAGGTAAACGTTTACTTTATAAAGCCTCACATCTTCTCTACCTGCCTTTATCATCTTTCCCCTTCACGTGTGGGCAGCAACCATTCCTAGGTCTCCCCTCGGCAGTACAAGTCCTCCTGTGGAGCACGACGTCCTGCTCCAAGCATATCTGTTTTCTTTTCCCAAGTAGTTTTAGACAATCCCTGCTAAAGATATTATGACACTCACAATCATCTGTCTACACCCTCAGGTATTAATCTAGTCTTACTTTCTCTGTAAACTCTTGTCACCATAAAAGCGTATATATCTTCGAAACACATTGCATGCAGTGTGCGTTAATGCACGAGTAGCTGGTCCTAAAGGTACCCCACAGCATACTAGTTAGTTGGGGTAACGAGAAAAAGAATCCTGAATCCTGTGGTTCAATATTTGTTTTAGTCTGAGTTCTCCAGAGAAACAGAAGAAGAATTTATATATGTATATATCCGTATCTCTGTATCTAGAGAGATCGATTTATCGTAAGGGGTTGGCCTACTCAGTTATGGAGGCTGAGAAGTCCCCATGTCTGCAGCTGGCCACTCAGGAGTGCTGATGGTGTAAATTCTACCCTGTGTCCTAGTCTGAAGGTAGGAGAAGGCAGATATCTCAGCTTGAAGACAGACAGAGAGAGTAAACCCTCCCTCACTCTGCCTTTTGGTTCTATTCAGGCCTTCCATGGATTAGATGAGACCAACCCGCCACATGGGGGACGACAGTCTACAGATTCAAAAGTTTGTCTCATCCAGAAACCCACTCTCACACCCACAGCCACATTTAGCCAAGTATCCGGGCTCCCTGTGCGCCAGTGAAATTGCTACATAAAATTAGCCATCACAATTTGTATGGAAATGCGCTAAATAGACTTGAGCAATTATAAGGTCCAGAGTCTTACAAGCAAATAAGAGTACAGGTTTGACTGTGGGCTGGATTGCTCCAAGAAGGGGTGTGAAACTACAGAATTTCCACGGCATTTTGACTGAGTTAAATGAGGAAATCATCTGACATAACAGAATGTATACGTTCTAACAGGTACATTTGTATAGCAAATAATACGTGGAATTCTACAAGACATAGGCCTTACACATTTTAAACACTAGGTTTTATGTTGTTATGTTCTTAATTGCAAGATCGGGGTTCCCAGCACACCTATAGATTCTAGGAAGTAAGAAAGGAAGATCAAAAGCAGGGAAGGTTGAATGATTTTGACAAACATTTTTGCTGAATTCGTTTTTTGAAAAAAATCTTTTTTCTTTCTGATTACTAGAGCTGTCCCTTTGTGAAAGTAAGTGGGTCTAGGTTATATTATCTGAAGGGTACAGATAAAGACTAGACTGTATGATCTGTACAGTATAAAGAACTTCAATATATAGACAGAGGAAAAATAGTTAAAGCTTTAAAAGGGGCAGTATTAAATAATTGGGTACTGCCTTCTACTATGCAATCGACTAAACAATTGGGGAAGGAGGGAGCACGTGGATTTCCTTTCTGAGTACTTTGACTCGGATGCGATTCAGAGCAGAGAGACATGGAACCAAAGGCCTAACAAGAGGCTGTCTCTGGGGGCAGAGCTGTGACCTGTGGCTATATGTGAGTCACAAGATGTTGCTGGGATGGAAGAAGAGAGTACAGGAAGCAGCGTGCTGTGCCTAGAACTGCTCTTGACACAGGATCAAAGCCTGCACTCGGCGTAAAAAGGCGACTTTTAATTCAATCTACGACTTTTTGATAAACATTGACTTTTCCATGATACTGGCTAACGCTTGTCTGAGAAATAGTAACGGTCACTTAGCAAATATAAGTTTACTTCCCTTTTCTTACTCTTGCAAAGCGTTACATCATTTCTGAATTTAACATCCTATGTATTTTTGACTGCCGACAATGCCTGTCACCCAGCGCTCTCTGCTATTAAGGCCAGACGGAGGGGTCAGTGTTCAACTCAGGACTTAAAGAGCGGAAAAAAGATGTGTACACGTAAATGCTTCTTATGAAATTTCAAAATCTAAATCTGACTGACTGCGTGAGGATTGTTTTTCATTGTTGAGTCTCATTATTAGCCACAGGATATAGAAAATGCAAGATACAATGTAAGGGAAGTTCTTTCCACATAGGAAAAGTACTCCTGGTAGATTTTAAAGGAGTGAAGCCAGGAAGGTGCTGTCCGGTTCTGAGATAAGATTCGGTACCAACCTCATCCGGGCTTTGGTCAAGGTGGCAGAGTAGGGCAACAAAAGCACAGATTGAGGGGCATATGAAGACGGTGAGGACCCCGGTACTACTTCTCACTCGGAGCTTTGAGATGCAGTCACCACTCAGTGGGTACGGTGACCCCGTGAGCCCTGTTGGTGGCTGTGTGATTAGGCAGAGAAAATCCTGGATTAACCCTCCTGACTTCTTGCTCATGGCGTGCAGGAAACGCAGTCATTTCTGGGGCTCCAGTGATGAGCTGGTGGTCTGGGACCACGGATACTTGCATGGATGTTAACACACCCCTAAGGGCCAGGAGGGGTGAGGTGTGAAGGCCAGCTAAGACCTGGCGGACGGTATTCAGGTGAGAGAGTATTCCTTTCTCTCATCATGATGCTATAAGTTTCCTGTGCCCAGATGCTACAGAGGGAAAAGAGAAGAGAAAGAAGGAAAGATAACAGTATTAAATTGACTGGAATTGGAATCTTCCTATTTCTAAGTAGATCTGCAGATCAAATCATTCATGAATAATGGATTTCCATAAGAGGAAAGAGGAAAGAGGAAAGAGGAAAAATCATACAAATGGTCATAGAAAACACTGTTTCTAATCATTTTAAATATAGAAACTCATTTCAGTCTCTAAACAACTCTTTGAGGCAGGTACTATTTTTATCACCCACTTGGAAATGAGCAAACTGAAAAGAGCTCAGTGCCCTGAACAGCTGTGGGTTCTGACCTTCAGAACAGATGGGAACTGTGGGTTCCCATCTGCTTAATTGTACTCACCGTTTTCTTTTCTTATTCTCCACCTCCACTCTTCAGAGCATGCACCCTTGTCGACAATAGCTACTGTATGTCTTGCTTGTTTTATTTTTAACTTAGTCACTGGAATCTTTAGACGTTTATGTTTTTGCCCTTGACAGTATTGTTCCCTCCTGACCCATAACTTTTTTACTTGTGATTCTGCTTTATCAGGCAAGATGAGTTAACAAACGTTTTCACTCTCACTCTCCACGTTTCATGTCCTGCATTTGTCCTGATGGACTTTCACAGGATATCCTTCACAATTAATTCGCAGAGTTTTATAAAGTGAATAGATGGGGAACAAATGATTCATGAGCTCAAGGGCCGGAATAACAAAGCCTCTAAAAATCAAATGGCTTAGTTAAAAGACGTATAACATACCTCAGTACAGCTTATTCAATATACTGACCATATAAAGTAAATGTATTTCCCTTATTGGTTAGAGGTCAAAACAAGTATAAAATTAACTGACCGAAATTATGGTTTTAGGAAGATAGCATTGTGGAGGATGAGAGCATAGTGCTTGGAATATGACAGTACCACCTCAATAGTTTATCAGGTGTGTAATTTAGGACAAATACCTTAGCTTTTCAAGTTACACTGTTTTCATCGATAAAATGAGAATCGTAACATCCACGTGCCATAGTGTCTGGGGGCAGGGGCACGTTAGGTCAATTATGAAAGTAAATTTCTTAGCCCAGAGGAGAGAACCGAATAATCGCTCATCCCATCATCATCATCACTGTCATTACCTAATCATGCTCTTCCTCTATAAAAACAACTATTTATCGAGTACAGTTGACCCTTGAACCACGCAGGGGTTAGGGGCAAAACCATTTATAAGCAGACCCGGGTTGTCCAAGGGTCAACTGTATTTAGTGTGAACTAATCATTATTTTAGGCAATTGGGACACAGTAATGAACAAAACCGATAAACAACTGTCTTAGTCCGTTCAGGCTGCTATAACGAAATAACACAAACAGGGTGACTTGTAAACAATAGAAACCTGTCACCGTTCTGGAGACTGGAAGTCTGAGACCAGGGTGGAGGCTGGTTGTGGGGTGAGAGCCCTTCCAGGTTGCAGATGCCGACCTGTCACTGTGTCCTCACCTGGTGCGGGTACAAGGGAGCTCCCTGTTATAAGGGCATCTCCACTCTCATGATCTAATCACCCAATGACTCTACCTACTAATGTCACCACCCAGGCATTAAGATTTCAACATCTGCCCTTGTGAGGGGCACAGACATTCAGGTCACAGCAACAGCTCTGCCCTTTCTGCTATTTATATTCTATGGGGATATAGACAACAAGTCACACACAAACAAGTCAATGCATAAGTAAGTTACATGACATTTTTATAAGCCATTAAATGTCATGGAAAGCAGTCAAAAATTGAACAGGGCAGGCTACAACCTGATGGTTGGTTTGGAGGAACTGGGATATGGAACCGGTTACCATTAAAAATACAGTGGTGATCTTCATCAGAAAGGTAATATCAAAGCAAATACTTACAGCGCATGAGAGAGTTAGCCAGAGAAAGTAGCTTCAGGCAGAGGAAACAACCAGGGCCAATGCCCAAAACCAAGAGCACACGTGAAGTTGGAGGGATTTCAGGGAGACCGGTGTGGCTAGGATGGAGAGAAGCAGGTGAGGTCATGACTTAACCAGGGACAGAGATGGTACTGGTGGTGGAGACAGCTGTTAGTGCTTCGGTTTTATTCTGAGTAAGATGAGGGGTCATCGCAGAGTCTGACACAGGAACTGATGATGTTTCAACATCTTCCCCAAATGCAATGAATCAGGACTTGAAACACAGTCACCGTATAGAAAGCGGATCCCCTATAGAGTTCCTCAGAGTTTTAAGACATCTGAATTTTTGAATTGGCAAATTTTATTTTAATTGGGTCTCTTCATTTTCTTGCATTTTTTCAGTAAAAGACATTTTAATAGAAAGACTTCAGATCCAAAACTCATATTTACAGAACATAACAATATATGGATTTCATGGAGGAATGGCAAGGATAGCTTGAATGTAATAATAGAGTTAAATTTGTATGTCATTTAATCTGTGGTCACGAATGTAGTTCCAAATATACCCCTATAGCCATACCTACAGTTCACTGATATATATATATATATATATATATATATATATAAACAGAGAGTTCTGTTTATTTATGTATTTTTTGGCTGCGTTGGGTCTTTGTTGCTGTGCACAGGCTTTCTCTGGTTGCGGCGAGCAGGGGCTACCCTTCGCTGCGGTGTGCAGGCTTCTCATTGTGGTGGCTTCTCTTGTGGTGGCTTCTCTTGTGGAGCACGGGCTCTAGGCGCGCAGACTTCAGTAGTTGTGGCACAAAGACTCAATTGTTGTAGCTCACGGGCTTAGCTGCTCCGCGGCATATGGGATCTTCCTGGACCGGGGTTCAAACCCGTGTCCCCTGCATTGGCAGGTGGATTCTTAACCACTGTGCCACCAGGGAAGTTCTGATATTTTTAATATGTGCTCAGATATACACTAGACTAGATATGACATGTTAACTACTTAGATGTAAATAAGTTGAAAATATATAAATGAAAAGCTTCATCTTTTTAAACTGGATTAAAGGCAGTGATTTGAAACACTGAACATGTGACTAATTTGCATTTGATTTCCCTCATTTCAGTTTTATGTCCTACTTAGGAATAATTTGATTTAGAAATACATTGTCATGGCCAACCCGGATTAATGCACAGGAAAAAGGGCCTCCACTTGGTGCCACCCAGGTGTTTGTCTGGTTTGCATGGACACTAGGGCTTGAACAACAGCAAAATGAGGTTGTACAAAGTATGCATTGGGAAAAGAATCAGAATCCAGAGAATCTTCTAGAAGTGCAGCACAGAAGCTACTTCAGCACATGTCCTAGAATAGTTCTCTTCTATCCCTTAAACTGTTCATCATAACTCAAGGACCATGTGTAATCTAAGTTCACACTAGAGTTTAACGTGCAAATATCCCTCATTTTCAACTTCACAAGACAAAAATCACTCAACTTCCATTAGCATTTAGTCTTGGCTCACAGAGCTGCTGGGTGTTTTACGGACTTCCTGGCCCTGCCCTTCATTTAAAATAGAGACACAGTGTCAGAACCGCTAAGGGGCATGCCTGCAGTCTCACAGCTGGCTAACTTGAGTTTGTCCTCAAGCTCTGAGACACAGCAGGCAATCAGAGAAAGGCTTCTCCTTGTTCAAGTGTAAGAGACAATTCTTGTTTTAGTCTGGAGTGGTCTGCTACAGTCACTGAAAGTATGATGCAGACTTTTGTTATAAAACTGAGGGGACATGATTGCGAAGGAACATCTGAAGTATGAGAGATGGGAAAATAAAAACAAATGATTCATACAAGAGTACCTTGGAAGCGGTTAGATCTGGTAAACAAACTGGAAATTCCTGATGACTCAGGGCCTCTGCTCATCTGTGCTTGTGAATTAGTAGAGAGTTGAAGGCTCGCCTCATGAAGGAAATTGGAACTTAGTGGGTAGTGAAGTAGTAAAGGACAGCTTTGCAAGAGGAAGAATAAAAAGTCTTATGTCAGGAAATTGACACGGAGTTTTTAGTCTTCAAGGAAAAGGTCATCCACTCTGGGAACCACGTTGCTATGGATGAACTTGAGACACTTGCCGAGAAAAGAGGTGAAGGAATTAGATGTTAACACAGAAACCTCTCAGACAGACACAGGACGTAACAGATTTTGGAAGGATGTCCTCTTGACTTTTAAATTATCTAGTTATTGAAATGATACTTAAATCATCTCAGAATAAAATTCAAGTATAGTGGTTTTTGGGTGGAATATGTCTTACATTAAGAATGTGTGTGGTGTATTTGGTAGCCAACATAACGGAAGAGGATATTGTAGGTTTTTAGAAGATAAAAGCCAGGGATGCTAAATATCTTGCAATACGACAAACACAAATAATCATCCACCCAACATGCTAACAGTTGCACCATTTGAAAAAATGAGGTCCCTCAAAGGATGTCTGTGTGAGGAATGCAAGGCTGTATCCCCAAGTGTCTAGTCCACAGGCAAATGGAAGTTATTCAAAGCACATTGAGCAAAACCAGAAGAACCTACACTTTATAACTTAACCCATTTCTATATGTTTGTATTGCGCTTCTCAGTAATATTTGGCTAAGTGTTGGAAAGGGCCTGGAATATTTCCTCTAAGGAGGTCCAAAGTTTTCTAATCTGAAATTTGAGTACAAAGATCTTATTCCTTTCAGACAGGTGTTATGGCAACTGAAATAATGAAATGGTACAAAACGAGGAGGGTTACCATGTGGCACCCCCAGGAGGTGACAAGGGATGGAACTGACTCCTAGCGTTTCCCCGATTGACTCCAAAGACTCAGAGTGTCCTGGTCCGAGTGTCCTGTGATGGTGTGGCCATCGTGTACACAGAGAGTTGGAGGATTATAATAACAGATCTGAACCTACAGTGATGCCCAGATACCTCCCTCTCTGCTCTGGAAACAACATAATCGAAAGCAGATGCCTTCGGCAAAGATCTCCTTGAGGCTTCCAGTTTCATTCCAAATTCTGAGGGCGTGCCTCTGAGTTGTGCAATTTGCTGAAGTTTTGCTTTCAAAGTCAGGAGGGAATAGTGAGGTCACCCACTACCACACCTCCACGGGAACGTAGCATGACTTTACGACCCATCGCAAGCATATTTGCTTTTCAGTCCTTAAATTATTGATCATAGTTGTCAACCCAAGATGATCATATACAAGGGAAAAAGGTGAGAGTAACACACATGTTTATGTATTCAAAAGGGAAAAGGAGCTTATGCTTTGCTTTTATAATGAAAATTTCTATGTCCCATTTGTGTGTCATATGGTTTTAATTTTATGGTCTTTATTCTCACTCTGCCGATTTATTGATAAATGGTGTCAACTCCACAGAAAATATTTAGAGACATTTTAGTATCTGTATCCTCACCAAACATATTTTCTTGTGGGTCTTCCAGAAAATTTTCAAAAATATCTGTGTTACTTGAAATGTTTGTCTTAAAGCAGGCGGTAACACCCCTTACTCTGCCAGTGTCCACTTTCACAATTTAATTTCTATGGTCTTTATCAAAGACCTTAGGATAAATCCAAAGTAGACACTACCCGCAGATTCTGTGAATAACTAGATATGGTTATAGAGTGACCTGCCAGGGTGTTAAATGCTCACAGATATCAAGTGTCCGAGGAGTTGGCAGTGATTTGCCCATATACGAGAAGTACATTTGCTCCTTGAAGACAAGAGCATATAATTTACTATAAATACCTTCTCAGGTATTCAAAAAAAAAAAACTTATTTCACATCATTGAGAAATGTTCCCCAGATTTACTTATAAGTATCTCATCAGGGGTGGGTGTTAAAGCAGATCCCCAAATCTCTCCCCTGCAGACTCTGACTGAGTCCCCCTGGCGTGCACCAGTATACCTGCAACTATGTCCAGGTAATCCTTCTGGTGCAGGTACAAGGTACACTGTGGAAAGCCCTGCTATAAAATAGTTTTAGGTTAGGGCTTAATCTATCCTAGGTATTTTAACAGAAAAAGTTTAATGTAAGGAGGTATTACCTAAGTATGGAAAACTGAAAAAGAAGGAAGACTAAGGTGGGCCTGGGATCCCCACGGCCACCCCAGTACGTGAGACCCTGTTCACCAGAGACTCTCATTAGATGCTCAGACCCCCAGGGGTTTATTGGAGGTGGTCTCACTGCCTATCATGCACCCAAATTCCCGACTCCCAGAAAGAAAGCAGGTGCTCAGGATAAACCGCAGCATTTGCCCACGTCAGGAATATCGAGCTCGTCCCCTCAGGGGACGCTGGGGCTCTTCCCCAAATCCAAGTTCCAGCCATGGGCCAGTCTTTCACGCAGGACTCTCTATGGACAGCATCTCAGGCCCACTGTGTTCACTCTGCTCCACGCAGAGGGTGTCAGAGAGGCAGCAGCCCCGGGAAACGGTCTTTTCATCACCTCTCCAAGTCTAGGGGAGGCGACTGTTTCCTGTGCTCAGAATCAATAGCTTAGTAGCCGGCACAAGATTCTGTAAGCTTTCGCAGACCATCCTGCGAACACCTGAAATGTTTGTGTAAGGCAAGTTATACCTTGTAAAATCCAGAAACATGTGGAATACTCCTGCGGAGCATTTGCAAAGGCAACACGGCTACCTACCACAGAGACCTGGGACAAGTGACGTAGCTCTCCCTGGAAGAGGTCCCCGTTTCCATCAGGTGGCTCCTAACCCACTATTTTGCGAGGCTAACTCAGAAGGGCCAGAATCGGAGTCACCCCACCTTGTCCTGAAGGGCAGGGTGCTTCTCCCCACACTGTGCTCGTCTCTCCTGCTGGGAGATAGATACGGTCATCCTGCGGTGGCCTTGGCCAAGCTCAGTCAAATTTGGTCTCTAATGTCTTATCTGATATTATTCTAGTTTTGCATATTACAGACTGATTTTCTTTTTGTAGAAAAATGCAGCCACATCTGTCCCCGTCTTGCTGTCACCTAATTCACCTGACTCCTATTAACTTTACGCTGGTTACTTCCACTTTCTGTGTGCACAGAAAAACAGTCTGGGCTGTATTCACTCCAAACAGCAGGGTGCAAAAAGATGTGAAAATGGTAACTATCACCTATTGATCCCTTAGCGTGAGCTAGATCACCGTTGCAGTGATCACTTATGCACAATCACTTATATCCACAAAAATCCCACAGGGAAGGTATTAGTTACCATACTAAGTTATATCCACAGACTCTAGCATCTGTGTTCTTTATACCAGGCCAAATACTTCTTATTAAACTTTTTCTTTCCTGTCTTAAACTTCAGTCTAGAAACAAAGCCCTGGTTTAGCATGGTGAATCCAGGATAGAACTTAGGGCAGCTAATCTCTGCTGCTTTTTGTCTATAAGCAATTGGGCTACCATTTGCTTCCCTTACAAAGTTAGCATAGATGACTTCTAAGAAGAGCAATGAGATCCACTGGAAAAATGAAAACCCTTGCAATGAGACATGTAAAGTTTTAAATCCAACCTCCATCTTTATTATCTGAGAGAGCTTAGATTTTTTTTAACCTATTTTCGCAACTGCAAAACTGAAATAATTCCCAATTCACAAATTATCTTGAGTTAAAATTGTGCATGTAAAATGTACATTTCATCTAACGTGTCAAAATAATTCAGTGAATTGCCTGTAAAGTTTTAATCATATGCTCAAAATTTTCCATCACTTTTAAAATGGCTTTTGACCATTTGGTGAATAAATAGTTAGTTAGTTCCCTTTATTCCAATTCTAAATTTGAATTCTAAATTCAAACACCCTTCTAGAACCTTTTTTTTTTTCATTTCCCTTCTACCTCATGCTTCCAAGGTTTTGGCCATTAAAAATAAAACAAAAATGAAAACAAACCACACCTATCCTGTGTACAGTACTCTTGCCTAGTTTCACCAGCCTTTTCACCCCTCACATTTCTCATGACGTGTTGAGATGTTTTATCTTTAAAGCCAACACTGTAGGTCAAATCTAAAAATAATTCTGTATGATTGAACTCTCACTCACCTAAAGTAACTCTTTCCTTTTCCTCTAAAGTAGTGTTTGTATGTTTGTTTCCATTGTTACATGCATTAAGGACAATATGGCTTTACTACTATACTTCAGAAGGCAGTGAAAATGTATGCTGTGTGGATGGACCTAGAGACCGTCATACTAAAAGAAATGTCAGAATATATGATATCGCTTATATGTGGAATCTAAAATATGACACAAATGAACTTATCTACGAAAGAGAAACAGACCCACAGACACAGAGAACAGACTTGTAGTTGCCAAGGAGCGGGAGTTGGGGAGGGATTGGGAGGTTGGGGTTAGCAGATGCAAACTATTGTATATAGGATGGATAAACAACAGGTGCTACTGCACAGCACAGGGAACTATACTCAATATCCTGTGATAAACCATAATGGAAAAGAATATGAAAAAGAATGTGTGTATATATATATATATATATATATATATATATATATATAAAACTGAGTCACTTTGCCATACAGTAGAGATTAACACAACATTGTCAATCAAATATACTTCAATAAAATGTTTAAAAATGTATGCTGTGGAAATAGGAAATCACTAGTAAAGTGTGTTATCTCTTAATTGAAAATCTAAGAGTTTTAATTATTGAAGTAAAAATCTTTGAGTAATACATATTTAATTAACAAATTTTCCTGGACCAAGTAATCATGACCTATTATTTACATGTTACTTATTTTCAACTGTGGCATTTGTTATGTTTGCCATGGATTTCTTCTCTAATGGAGACCCTACTTTCCAAGATCAATTCCACATCTGTTGGAAAAAATTTATTCACAACATCATCAATAGTAATTTTATAAGCAAAGCAAAAATTTGAGGGTGCAGTTAAGATTTACAGGAAATTTATTGACTCAGTTCACACATTAAGTCAAGGGTGGCTTTTCCCTGAATTTCTCAAGGATGATGCATATATACTAATAATAAACAATGAGGAGTTAAAAGTCTGCTAATGTAGACATTTTCCATTGGAGATACAATTAAGAGGCATAAGTCAATGGAATGCACAAGGAGGCTAACAAAATAAAGTCCAAATATCAGTGACTGTACAAAGAAAAGCTTACATGAATTCACACATGGGTAGAACAACTCTCCAGAGGAAGCTCCTGTAGGCAGCGATGCAGATTCAGTGTCTCTCATCTCATCTTAGGATGGTGCTGTCTGTATGACAGACTCTAGATCCATGCACCTCACTACAAATAACTCAATGTTGTTTCTTTTTATGCCTGAGTAATATTCCATTGTATATATGTGCCACATCTTCTTTGTCCATTCATCTGTCGAAGGACACTTAGGTTGCTTCCATGTCTTGGCTATTGTAAATAGAGCTGCAATGAATATTGTGGTACATGACTCTTTTTGAATTATGGTTTTCTCAGGGTATATGCCCAGGAGTGGGATTGCTGGGTCATATGGTAGTTTTATTTTTAGTCTTTTAATGAACCTGACTACGGTTCTCCACAGTGGCTATATCAATTTACATTCCCACCAACAGTGCAAGAGGATTCCCTTTTCTCCACACCCTCTCCAGCATTTGTTGTTTGTAGATTTTTTGATGATGGCCATTTTGACTGGTGTGAGGTGTTACCTCATTGTACTTTTGATTTGCATTTCTCTAATGATTAGTGATGTTGAGCATTCTTACATGTGTCTGTTGGCAATCTGTATATCTTCTTTGGAGAAATGTCTGTTTAGATCTTCTGCCCATTTGTGGATTGGGTTGTTTGTTTTTTTGATATTGAGCTGCATAAGCTACTTGTATATTTTGGAGATGAATCCTTTGTCAGTTGCTTCATTTGCAAATATTTTCTCCCATTCTGAGGGTTGTCTTTTCATCTTGTTTATGGTTTCCTTTGCTGTGCAAAAGCTTTTAAGTTTTATTAGGTCCCATTTGCTTATTTTTGTTTTTATTTCAATTTCTCTAGGAGGTGGTCAAAAAGGATCTTGCTGTGATTTATGTCACAGAGTGTTCTGCCTATGTTTTCCTCTAAGAGTTTTATAGTGTCTGGCATTACATTTAGGTCTTTAATCCATTTTGAGTTTATTGTTGTGTATGGTGTTAGGGAGTGTTCTAATTTCATTCTTTTACATGTAGCTGTCCAGTTTTCCCAGCACCACTTATTGAAGAGGCTGTCTTTTCTCCATTGTATATTCTTACCTCCTTTATCAAATATAAGGTATGTATGTGCATGGGTTTATCTCTGGGCTCTCTATCCTGTTCTGTTGATCTATATTTCTGTTTTTGTGCTAGTACCATACTGTCTTGATTACTGTAGCTTTGTAGTATAGCCTGAAGTCCAGGAACCTGATTCCTACAGGTCTGTTTTTCTTTCTCTAGATTGCTTTGGCTATTCAGGACCTTTTGTGTTTCCATACAAGTTGTGAAATTTTTTGTTCTAGTTCTGTGAAAAATGCCATTGGTAATTTGATAGGGATTGCACTGAATCTGTAGATTGCTTTGGGTAGTATAGTCATTTTCACAATGTTGATTCTTCCAATCCAAGAACAAGGTATATCTCTCCAGCCGTTTGTATCATCTTTAATTTATTTCATCAGTGTCTTATAGTTTTCTGCATATGAGTCTTTTGTCTCCTTAGGTAGGTTTATTACTAGGTATTTTATTTTTTTTGTTGCAATGGTAAATGGCAGTGCTTCCTTAATTTCTCTTTCGGATTTTTCATCATTAGTGTATAGGAATGCAGGAGATTTCTGTGCATTAATTTTGTATCCTGCTACTTTACCAAATTCATTGATTAGCTCTAGTAGTTTTCTGGTAGCATCTTTGGGATTCTCTATGTATAGTATCATGTCATCTGCAAACAGTGACAGCTTTACTTCTTCTTTTACGATTTGGATTCCTTTTATTTCTTTTTCTTCTCTGATTGCTGTGGCTAAAACTTCCAAAACTATGTTGAATAATAGTGGTGAGAGTGGGCAACCTTGTCTTATTCCTGATCTTAGTGGAAATGGTTTCAGTTTTTTACCATGAGCCCTTGATTTTGAATCAAAACATTTGCCAGGATGCTCAACCCCTCAGATGTAAGTAGCATCTAGTATTCAAGCCATGCCTTTGAGTCAGTGATGAAATCCAAAAAATAAAATCTTTGACCCTAGCTGTGACATTTCTCTTCAAAATTACCAAACAAGTCATTTTGAACAATGTGACATCTTGAATAAATGTGCAATAAGGTATAACAAATCTAGGCTGTGAGGCCTCATCATCTAAATGACTAAAGTGTACAGGTATAATAATAAATAAATTGACATCTATCTTTGAGATAGTTAAGTATCTGGAATGTAATATAGACTGTAATAGCATATATTTATTACAGGGAAATATGTGGTACACATATAGAATATAGATATAATAGAAAATATCAGTGTTATATGATTTATGTGGAAAATATAAGATTTATATTGGGTCTTATGTTGCATAGAATATTACTAACTGTAGTTTTAAATCCCAATCAGGGTTATAGCCAATATATATCACAAAAAATTGACAAAAACATGTAACATCCAGAAATAGAGATTAAAGATGTTTGCCTAGATAGCTACAGCTAATAATTATACAGCACTTAAACTGCCATACAACTCAGTTTTTAATATGATTGTTTTATTTGAAGTCTTTTTGATAGTCAGTGTTATAAGGTGTTCTGTACCTTACACGTGGGACTTGAAATCAACAACATTTTTAGATTTGGTGACTTGCAATCCAAGGATTCTGCTCAAATAGCCTGGCTAATAGGTAGAAGAATAAGTTCATTCATACATTTTCTAATATTTTATTCTCTCCTGTGAATATTACATGCGTTTTGTCTTTGACTAAGACACAAAGCTTCATCTTAAGTAGTTATTTTTACATTAGTGTTTTTACATTATTGTTTAGTCCAGAAGGATTGTAATAATAATTAGTATACTTATAATTGCATTTGCGTTTTTATTAGATGTTTTACATTCTGTATGGTAATCTGTGTCCCCCTAAATTCATATGCTGGAAGTCCTAACCCCCAGTACCTCAGAACATGACTCTATTTGGGGTCAGGTTCTTTACAAAGGTAATTAAGTTAAAATGAGGTTATTAGGGTGGGCTTTAATCCAGCATGACTGGTGTCCCAATAACAAGAAGAGTTTAAGACACAGACAAGGACGGAGAGGAGACCTTGTAAAGACACAGGGAGAACATGGCCATCTGCATGTCACAGAGAGAGGCCTCAGGAGAAACTAGTCCTGCCAACACATTGGTCATGGACACCCAGCCTCCAGGATGGTGAGAAACAAATTACTGTGTTTAAGCCCCTCAGTCTGTGGTCCTTTGAACTGGCAGCCCTATTGAGTATATAATCATAACTTATCAAAGCCGTTTTTACATTTTATGAAGAATTATATTTAGAAGTGATTAATTTATTTCTCTTCCTTTAATATTTTCTTTGAATATCACATAGGTCATCTACAGTTTACTTTGTTAGTTTGAGATGGCTTTCCATACGTATCTTATTACATTGACATGATACAACACGTGCATAATAAGATGGAACAAGATGTTAAAAGATTTAGTTTATATTATATTTTTAAAATTTCATTTATACGCTTTCTGGCAGGTTGTGTCTTCCTCCAATACTGTAGAGAAACTTCAAAGCAATAATCTTTGTATAAGACTCTGCATACCGGGAAAGTTTGTACAAATTCAAATCAATGTTTACCTTATTTTGCTGTTGGCTATAAATGATTTTATTTCCTGTTTCCTATAAGATTCAAAAAATAGCAAAGTAATGCAAAACAAATCAGTTCTTTTTCTGCCAATACAGTAGGTTAAAATTTGTTTAGGGTTTCCCTGGTGGCGCAGTGGTTGAGAGTCCGCCTGCCGATGCAGGGGACACAGGTTCGTGCCCCTGTCCGGGAAGATCCCACATGCCGCGGAGCGGCTGGGCCCGTGAGCCATGGCCGCTGAGCCTGCGCGTCCGGAGCCTGTGCTCCGCAATGGGAGAGGCCACAACAGTGAGAGGCCCGCGTACCGCAAAACAAAACAAAACAAAAATTTGTTCACATCAAGTGAACGTATAACATTTCTTGGTTGCACCTTTTTATTTCTTCAGCTTCCAGCATCTCTCATTTCTCTTCCCAGGGGAACTATTGTATAGTTGGGGGGGGAGGGAGGTTTACTGTACTGAAATGAGTCTGACAGTGTGGTGGAGAGCTACGGCCCCAGCCAAAGCAACTCTGAAAGCTCACAACAGAGGCTGTCACGTGGATGCCGGCAGAAGCCATGAGACTCCTGGGTCAGGAATGAAGGACTGTGTCCTGCACAGCAGCAGTGGTAAGAGTATCAAAGTTGTCCTGCTGGGTCTACACACCCGGAGTCTCAAGGCAACACCCAGGAAGCCGGGTGGAGCCACCTGTGCAGCAGGGTGTGCCACAGGAGAAGCTAGGGCACCTGCCGCTTCGATACTAAGTAGTGGGCACGCCTATTATTCTTCTGGGAAAAAACTAGGTGTATCTCAGGACTATGTGATGCATTCCTACAAGGATTTTCTTCACTTCTCAAGATTGCCAGCTGCAGAAACAGTTGTAGGAAGTGGCCTGGTGAAAGAACAATCAAAGTCTTTGACTTTTGTACATTCAAGATATATAAGAACAGAAAAAGCCCCTAGCAAACTGTGTCCCACCAGTAGACTCTTTACTGCCATCGTGTGTGTGTTTCTATCATATATGTATATGTATATATGTATATACACATGTATACGTGTATATATACGTATACATGTATATGCATACATATACATGCATACACACACATATGTATACACACATATATACATACATGTGTACACACGCATATATACATATATACGTATATATACACATATATGCATGTATATATACATGTATATGTATATATGTATACATATATGTATATATGTGTATATATATATATATATAGAGAGAGAGAGAAGCAGATAGAGCGAGAGACAGAGAGACTGAAAGACAGAGAGAGAGACAGAGAGAGACAGAGAGAGAGAAAGACAGAAAGAGATGTTTTGGACTGTTTTGACAGAAAGTAATAGGGAAGGTTTGAGGGTTAGGAAAGAAAAGAAAAAGAAGAAAGGAAGGAAGGAAGGGAGAGAGGGAGGAAGGAGAGAAGGAAGAAGGGAAGGAAGGAAGGGGGGGGAGAGGGAAACATCCTATTCTCTGGGAAGCACACACACAAACAAGTCACTCCCTCCACAAAGGAGCAAGGAAGTGTTTCTGGCTGTGTTTCTGGTAATATTGGAAAAACTCTTAAAACTTACTCACCTGCGCTAGTTTTCTAGAGCTGCCGCAAGGCGTACCATAGTTAGGTGGCTCAAACACCAGAAGTTTATTGTCTCCTGGTTCTGAAGGGGGGCCGTTCATTGGTGTCAAGGGGTCGGCATGGTGCTTCCTTCCGAGGCTGTGGGGAAGCCTGCGCCGGGCACTGGGTTGGCTGCCCCGCCTCTCTTGTAGGGACATCGCCCCCATGTCTGCCGTTAGCTCACACGGCCTTATCCTTGTGCGTGAGCCTGCGTCCACCTTTAACCTCATCATAAAGACAGTCGTCATGTGGGATCAGGACCCAGCCTCCTCCGGTATAACCTCCTTCTAACTGAACTGTTTCCATGTTTCCAAATAAGGCCGCATTCTGAGGTGCTGGGGGTTAGGATGTCAACATGTGAATTTTAGAAGGAAGTAATGCGACTCATAACACCATCTATTGAAAACAACTAAATTTTAAAAAGTCCCCTCTAAATGGGTTGAAAATAAACAGATGCCTACATATGTACAATTGAGTGTACATATGTATTTATACTATGTAAATATATATGAAAATGAATACATGTTTATATGGATTTACTGACATGTTTTAGGGATTGAAGAGCCAACAACATAGGAAGGGACTATGAAACCCAAATCTAAAGCAAAGTGACCATCCAGGGAGGTAAGTAATCCTGCAGAGCAAATAAAGAACTTTGCCCTGAAGGTTTCAGTTAGTCAGGGAAGCTCCGGCTCTGGAATTTACGCCTCTGAAGAAGGATACAGTGAAGATTCAGAGCTCACCCGTAGAGGTGCACCTTGTAAGAAATCCTCCCCGTCTTAAACTAAGATCCACAGCACTGTTCCCCCTAGAGCACTACAGGGATGGTGGCCCTGCCAATAAAAAGAACTTCACAAATAAAAGAAAGGAAAACGTAAGTGAGCTTAGTCATGGGTGTGAATCAGTTTGTAGCGTTGGGTCCTTTCACAGCTCAGGTAATGTCACCTGCAGAGTGCATGCAACCTTAGGTCTCAATCTTGGTTCATGACGGCCTGGACTTGACAGTGATTCAGAACTGGAAGAAGCAAACATAAACTCTTCCCAACAGAAGGTAGTATTCTAGGCTTCCAAGAATCTGTAAAAATAAAGTTTCAATAACAAGAAGAGGTATGCAGTCAGGATTATCTAAACAGGGAAAGAAAGAAGGTAACATAGGCCAAAACCAACAAAAATAACAGCAGAAACTGACTCAGGCAAACTTCAGATAAATTTGGAATTATCAGAGATAGATTATAAAATAACCATGTTTGCAGTGTTTAAGAAATTATAAATAAGCTTGCAAATATCTCAGAGGACAAAAATGTTTAAACATGACATCAAGCACGCAATAACCATAATCAAAAACTTAATGAGCTTCTTTCTCATCGGATTAGACACTGTTGAAGAGACTGTATAAACGATAAACTAGGTCAGATTAAATTACCTAGAGTGGGTCCCAGTGTTACATCCTTAGATTTGTTTGGACCTGGAAATTTCACATGGAGGATAAATAAAGGGGGATAAATTTCACATAGACACTGCTTAGTGAAACTTTAAAATGTCAAAAATAAAAAAAGAAATTATTAAAATTAAATGACAAAAGAGTATCTCACAAAAGTATAAAAGGTGAATTGACAGCCAACTTTTCAACAGCAGCAATTGCGAGCGACAAAATCAATGCGTAGAAAGGGGGAAAGAGGACCAGTATCCCAGGAGTCTGCATCCAGCAAAAAATATTTTAGTAATGAGAAATTTATGAATTCATCTTCAAGCAAAAAACATGCCACCAGCAGGCCCCTGGCAGAAAGCAAACGATCCCAGATAGGTTTGAGAAGGAAGAAGGAATGAAGATCAAAGAAACGGGTAAATATTTTTATAAATCTAAATAAACAGTCTGTACAAACAAAAGTAAAAATGCATTTTAGAGCTAAAAAATGAATACAGAATTAAAATACTCAATGACAATAATAAACACCAGAAGATGGTTACTGTGTTCTAGTCCATTTAATGATCAAGGAAGACAGAGTTATCAATAAACATATAATTTAAGATGGATGCTGTGATTCGTAGGACACTCATGAAAAGAAAAGACATAAATTTTACATTCTAAGTAAGTAGACACCCATATCTTATGACCCAGCAGCTCTACTATTAGGAAGAATCAGGTACCTAGGAGCCCAGAAACTTGAACAAGAATGTGTAGTGCAGCATCATTCAAAATAGTCCCAGACTGAAAATAATTCAAATTTCTATCAACACTTTGGTAAGACAAATAACACTGTAGTCTAAAATGGAGTAATACATAATATTGAAAATAACAAAATTTACCTACACGCAAAAAAATACAGATGAACCCCAGAAATCTTGAGTGAAACCTGCAAGACACAGGGATTTTATAAACTTTGAGTTTTTAATCAATGTTCCAAAAATAAACAAAAGAAAGTTACGTTGTTTAAAAACACATAGATGGCTAGAAAAACTATAAAGGAAGGCAGTGGATTACTTACTATAATGTAATTAAGACAGGTGCTCTGGGAAGGGAGACTGATTGTGTTTGGAATAGGATATGTGGCTGTGTTTCTTACATGGGTGTTGATGCTGCAATTGTTCATTAAAACATGCTTTTTCAAGTGTATGTTATATATCATAGAAAAAGATTTTAAATGCATGCATATTGAAGCTACTGAAAGCAATTTGTTATAACTAGAGTAACAGAGACAGGAAGTTGGGTAACAATGGTGCTTAAAAGACTTTTTAGTTTTAGATAATGGAGGTCCCAGAATGCCATGGTTTCAATTTGAATTTACCTTGAATAAGCTACAACATAACTAGCAATTGGTGTTTTACCAGTGCTTTGATATACATTATTTGCAAAGATGTTGACAACAGGGTTAAGGATTAATACTATGTGCATTATATAGAGGAGGAAACAAACAATATGAATAGATTTTCTCAAGAAAACAAAATTAATGTGGCAGCTTTAAGTGTTTTGTCTCTGACTTCAAATCTAATGTTCTTTCAGTAAAACATCTTGCATTTAGCAGGTGCTCAATTAATGTATTGTGAACTGATATTTTACTAACAGCAAGAAAATAATTCAAGAGAGCAATCAGATTGCATAATCTTCTATATAATATTTACTCTGTTTTCCCCTCCGATGTGTATGTACTTTTTTTAAAAAACATCTTTATTGGAGTATAATTGCTTTACAATTGTGTGTTATTTACTGCTTTATAACAAAGTGAATCAGCTATATGTATACTTATATCCCCATATCCTCTCCCTCTTGTGTCTCCCTCCCTCCCTCCCTATCCCATCCCTCTAGGTAGTCACAAAGCACAGAGCTGATCTCCCTGTGCTTTGCAGATGCTTCCCACTAGCTATCTATTTTACATTTGGTAGTGTACATATGTCCATACCAGTCTCACTTCGTCCCAGCTTACCCTTCCCCCTTCCCGTGTCCTCAAGTCCATTCTCTACATCTATGTCTTTATTCCTGTCCTGCCCCTAGGTTCATCAGTACCTTTTTTTTTTTTTTTTGGATTCCATATATATGTGTTAGCATAAGGTATTTGTTTTTCTCTTTCTGACTTACTTCACTCTGTATGACAGACTCTAGGTCCATCCATCGCACTACAAATAACTCAGTTTCATTTCTTTTTATGGCTGAGTAATATTCCATCGTATATTGAAGATGTGCAACATCTTTATCCATTCATCCCTTGATGGACACTTAGGTTGCTTCCATGTCCTGGCTATTGTAAATAGGGCTGCAGTGAACATTGCGGTACATGACTCTTTTTGAATTATGGTTTTCTCAGGGTATATGCCCAGGAGTGGGATTGCTGGGTCATATGGTATTTCTATTTTCAGTTTTTTAAGGAACCTCCATACTGTTCTCCATAGTGGCTGTATCAATTGGCATTCCCACCAACAGCGCAAGAGGGTTCCCTTTTCTCCACACCCTCTCCAGCAGTTATTGTTTGTAGATTTTTTGATGATGGCCATTCTGAATGGTGTGAGGTGATACCTCGTTGTAGTTTTGATTTGCATTTCTCTAATGATTAGTGATGTTGAGCATGCTTTCATGTGCCTGTTGACAATCTGTATATCTTCTTTGGAGAAATGTCTATTTAGGTCTTCTGCCCATTTGTGGATTGGGTTGTTTGTTTTTTTTGATATTGAGCTGCCTGAGCTTCTTTTAATTTTGTAGATTAATCCTTTGTCAGTTGCTTCATTTGCAAATAGTTTCTCCCATTCTGAGGTTTGTCTTTTTGTCTTGTTTATGGTTTCCTTTGCTGTGCAAAAGCTTTTAAGTTTCATTAGGTCCCATTAGTTTATTTTTATTTCCATTTCTCTAGGAGGTGGTCAAAAGGATTTTGCTGTGTTTATGTCATGGAGTGTTCTGCCTATGTTTTCCTCTAAGAGTTTTATAGTGTCTGGCATGACATTTAGGTCTTTAATCTGTTTTGAGTTTATTTTTGTGTATGATGTTAGGGAGGGTTCTAATTCCATTTTTTCATGTGTAGCTGTCCAGTTTTCCTAGCACCATTTACTGAAGAGGCTGTCTTTTCTCCATTGTATATTCTTTTCTCCTTTATCAAAAATAAGGTGACCATAGGTGCGTGGGTTTATCTCTGGGCTTTCTATCCTGTTCCAATGATCTATATTTCTGTTTTTGTGCCAGTACCATATTGTCTTGATTACTGTAGCTTTGTAGTATAGTCTGAAGTCCAGGAGCCTGATTCCTCCAGCTCCATTTTTCTTTCTCAAGATTGCTTTGGCTATTTGGGGTCTTTTGTGTTTCCATACAAATTGTGAATTTTTTTGTTCTACATCTGTGAAAAATGCCATTGGTAGCTTGATAGGGATTGCATTGAATGTGTAGTTTGCTCTGGGTAGTATTGTCATTTTCACAATGTTGATTCTTCCAATTGTATATGTACTTTTCTGGGATAATTATGATTTCTAATTTTTTTCTTAATCAAAGGTATACATAGTTAAATTTCCAAAGAATTCTCTGTTCTTGAGACCAAAATGGAAAAGAATGTCCTGACATGTCTCTGGGAAACTGGATGACACGTGGTTTTATGTATCACCATGATTATCAAGTTGTGAATAAAATGTTGTTATTACATTTTTATGATTATTTATAGGGTTTAGTTTCTGAAATTGTCTGCAAACTAATCAGAACACATTATGCAACCTTGGCCAATGCAAGAGGCTGACATTCAACTCAACCATTAAGTAGACTCAAGCATTCTTCTTTCATATTTAATCAGAATTACAATAGAGTCATTTTTTACTCATCAATTATTGACTATAGCTTGGTAGAAACACAACACATCATGATACTAAAGCCTTTCTTCCTAGAGATAGCTGTAAGTTTGAAAACACAGTATTACTATGTACATCAATTCAAATGCACTTGTTTATGAGAATGTCTCCATGGATAACAAACATGCTTTTTTTTTTTTTTTTTGCTGTATGCAGGCCTCTCACTGTTGTGGCCTCTCCCGTTGTGGAGCACAGGCTCCGGACATGCAGGCTCAGCGGCCATGGCTCATGGGCCCAACCGCTCCGCGACATGTGGGATCCTCCCGGACTGGGGCACGAACCTGTGTCCCCTGCATCGGCAGGCGGACTCTTAACCACTGTGCCACAAGGGAAGCCCAAACATGCTTTGATATACAGTTTAAGTTACCTTCATGCCAATGTACAATGATTTCTCCTAGGGCTCCAACCTGATTGCTACCTAAATATTTTACAACTTTGGATTGATCAGGTTGCTCCAAAACATGATTGTTCAAATTAGTTTTGTCCAGTAACTGAATAGTGGATTAATTATCATTTTATTTATTGAACATCTTTCATAAATATCTCACTTTCCCAAGTGGTTTATATATAACAGAGAGAGAGAGAAAGAGAGCAAGCGAGAGATAGGAGAATTTCCTATTTCAGGAAATTGTTCAGTTTTTAATTATGAAAATTAATACTGATTCTTTAAACTGAGGTTCAATGTTTTAACAAAATATTATGAACTGGTACAAGAAGCAAGTATGCTACCTTGTGATATTTTCCCCCTTTTCCCTATTTTCCTGTAGAACCATGGTAACATTCTAGATTAAATAAAGAAGCAAATCATCTATCATTGGCATTCTGTAAATAATCTTGGTAATGATTGAAGAAATATGAGTAAAACTCAATGTGCTTTCTTGCCAAAAATGCAGTTAGCTATGAAGCAGGGCTTAGAACACTTAAAGAAGTGTTCTTATCAGCCTTCAAAGGCAAGCGTCCCACGCAATTATACAGGGCGACAGGCTCCCGCTGAGTCAACAAGCCCGTGCAGGAGCACAAACTCAGGTTATTCATTCAGAGCTGTGTTTACGTTAAATCAGGATAACTTGAGCCTTGGGAAAACCATGGCAAGGAATGGATTTTTGATTAAACTTCCTGTTTGGACAAGAACCAATGCCCATTGTGTCATTTGTGGCAAACGTAATCAAGCTGTGATGTTTAGAGTAGGCGTGTTCAAGAAAAGATGCAATATAAGTACCAAAGCAACAGCTCTTCACAGCGTTAAAAATAGCCAGAGAGGGGTCATGGTGCCCTTGTTTTATTCATGTAAGATTAAAACTTTTCTTCAGTTCTGAGTAGCAAGTGACAGATTTTTGCTTAAGACTCTTTTTCATTAAAACTCAGGAGCTAAACAACGACCTACAATATAGCACCGGGGACTACACTCAATATCTTGTAATAACCTATAATGGAAAATAATCTAAAAAAGAAATTATATATGTATATTTGTGTATATATATATATATGTATATATATGTGTGTGTAACTGAATCACTGTGCTGTACACTTGAAACTAATACAACATTGTAAATTAACTATACTTCAATTTAAAAAATTGGTATATTTAAAAAACCTCAGGAGCTGTACTTGGGCAGATGAATGGTTTCTACATCACATTAGTTATAAGGTAAATATGTAAAATCTAAAAAGAAAAGAGAGAAAAAGACCTTAGAGAAAAGAGGTGTTTCAGATATGTGAGAATTAATTGCAGGTATCCATTTCAGAGATATTTTTTTTCCTTTCCTAATTAATTGTGCTGCTTCTTTTATGGATGTAAATCATCACAATTACAGAGCATGTTAAATAGATCCCCATTCTCCACCCCCCAGCCTTCTGTGGTCCAGCCACAATTGAGAAAAAGACTTACTTGTGCTAAAGCAGATAAATTGTTTCCTTTACATTAATTTTCCAGTGTGATTTTGCTGCCCTTTTGTAGTTAAATGTATTTTTTGCACTTAGTAATTTAAACATTATAAATAATCCCTTAAAATAAATAGCTTTATTTTATTAAAAATAGAAAATTCAATCTCAGTTTATTATTAGAGTATGGACTTGTTAAGAAGTCAGAATATACTGTTCTCTTTATTCCTTTTTAAATTTAAAAAGTGTTAACACACAGCTCCTGCAATTAGATAGGGACAAGCCCAGCTTCGTCTTCTTTTTACTCACCATATATATATATTTCTGTGACCTTACACCACTCCAGTTCCTACAGAACTGGTCCCCTTCAGACTAAAAGTGCATTGTTCTTTGGCCACTTCATCTGCAGTCATTTTAAAAATATTTTTTAGTCACTGTCTTTCACCCACCCCATGGAGGTCAGATCTCTTAGCTGAAACACAGAGCTGAAGCATCACTACAGATAGTTCAGGTAATTATATTGAAAAATACAGATAGTTTAAGCAAATCTCATGAATTATTCTGAAAACCATCTTAATTCTCTGACTTATTTGGCCTTGGAGACTTGACCCAGGGGCTATCATTAAACTCTGTGGAAGAAGTGACTATTTTCTTTCAGGACAGGCATAAATAATTTAGTGGCAAAAAACCCACAAAAATTGTTTCTTTTCTGGCAGACATTACAATATGTCCCCAAAGTGTGAAAGTGTAAAGAGCCCAGATGATTCTGTTTGGAATCGATCATAAATTTCAGTGCCAAGGAAAATAAATAAGTAAAAAGAACAGATCTAAGATAGAAACATGTTTACCAAGAATGGTCCAAAATTGTGAATAGTCAAACAAAATAGTAAAGAGACCAGCTATGAAATAAACAATGTTTTAATCACTAACATAACTCAATAAGCAAAATCTTGCTTTTCATTTTGTAAAGAAATTTATCAATATAATTAAAATTTTGAGTATTAAATGTGGATAGCAATAGGGGTTAAACAACCATGATATTATATTTTTCTTATTTCCTAATTCAAGATGTTCTACCACATACATTATCTCAATGACTAATTCTGGCCTTTGACATTCTCCACACCATTCGTTTAAAACTTACCATAAAATGTCTTCTATGGTGCGTTATCTTTGTGTTTTGTCACTGGCTTGTAAATGTTTTGAGATTAGAAACTTATACTTAATTGTATGCCATTTAATATCTAATAGAACACTTCACATCTCTCAGTGATGGGCAAAGCGTGACTTGTAGGCCAAATCGGGCCCACTGCTGTTTTTGTGAAGTTTTATTGGAACAAAACCACAGGCTGTGTTTGTAAAAACTGGCCAACTGGGCTTCCCTCGTGGTGCAGTGGTTGAGAGTCCACTTGCCGATGCAGGGGACGCAGGTTCATGCCCCGGTCCGGGAAGATCCCACATGTCGCGGAGTGGCTGGGCCCGTGAGCCATGGCCGCTGAGCCTGCGCGTCCGAAGCCTGTGCTCCGCAACGGGAGAGGCCACAACAGTGAGAGGCCCGTGTACTGCAAAAAGAAAAAAAAAATACTGGCCAACTTGCAGGTCAGAGTAGTAATGACTCCTGTTATGTAAAATCTGACATTGTGCAAGTGGAGAAGAGAAATCAAAATAACAGAATTTTACCATTTTCTGATTTCTCTCAAAAATACCAGTAAAGAAAACCTTGTTTAACTATTAAAAGGGATTTTGTGAGCATTTCAACCTTCTTAAAGACCCCAGTGATATTATTTGGGGATCATTTCTCCACGGTCAAAATAGCTGTTTTATTCATGTAAGACTAATGACCTGTGCTGTTAATAAAAATCTGTTGTAGAGTAATTAAGAGCAAAGGAAGTGTGAGAATGCTACTCAGCCAGCTGGAAGGCGTGCTGAGTACCACGATGTGAAGTTATGGGAAAGGATGTGAGTACATCTCAGGAAGTGACCCTGCTGTTTGGTTCGTGGGCTGGACATCAAATCTTTTTTTGTCAAGTAGTAGGATCTTGAGGTCAGGGGTACTATAAACTTAAAAAGAATGAGTATTACTGTGATCCTCTAAATCAACAGGAAAAAAATAGCCCTCATAATTAATGAGCTGTCTAAGTTATTTTTAACCAAGGAAAGATTAGAACAACCCAGAGTCATAAATCTATGGCATGGATACATCCAAATTTGATTTACTTTCCCAATGAAGCTCAGGAAAAAAAAGAAAACAGAGTTAGGCATAACATTAAAAATATTCACCCAACAACTTTGCTCCTCTGTTTTCTTATTTATTTTTTAACTTTACATGTTGACATTAAAGGCATAAGAAAGACCTTAAGTCATACAAGCATACGAAGAGTCATACGTGGTAGTAAGCAAGGGTAAAGTGGGGTTTGTTTACGTTTTTCTCCTGTTCTTTAGGATTTTTCCTGTATTTCAGTGAGATTCTTGAAATATTTCCAGCAGTGATATTAACATGAAAGTGTGGCTAAAAGAATAGAGTGGTAAGTTTAGTGAACTTCTGCTGTCCAGTGACATGAAGAAGTACAGTCTGAATTTTTTTTCTAATCTCTGACAGAAACAGGCACACTTCATGACCTCCCAGGCTTGAAATAGCATGAGCCTAAATTTAGTCCCTGTGTCAGACAGCAGATCGAACTAAACTCACAGAGGAAGTAACGGAGAGTCCACAAGCATTGCCCAGGGGTGGAGAGGGTGCTTAGCTTAAGAGAGAGAAGGGACACAGAAAATGGTTTGGGGTTTTTTTTTTCTCTGTCCCAGGAGGAGTGATGTGCCTGGTTTTCCTGTTTTTATGAAGATATCAGTAAACAATAATATTTGAGACATCTATTTTGCAGGAGTCTTGATTTTTTTTCAGACAGCATTGCACAGAGTTAATGCATTTTGTTAACTTCGATTGTGCAGAAATGTTCTCTATACTCTAGTTTCCCAGACTTGAATGGGGAGTGCCTGGTTATTTATGTTATATTTTTCCACCCTTAAAACTTCAGAGCTAAAATAAAAACATTTAGGCTCTAGGGGTAAACTGAGGAATATTAATCCATTTATGCTTAGAAACAATTTGCCTTGTTTGCTCTTGTGAAAACCAGAGAGAATTCCTATGTTTTGTGCGAAGGTAGAGCTGTTTGTTTCTAGCACCTGATCCACTGTGATCATTGTATCTTTTCTTCATGCCTTGAACTTCTAAATATCTTGTCTCTCTATATAAACTCATGGAATGTTACTCAAATAGTTCACTTGAGATCAAATCTCTTCTCTCTTGCTCAGAGTGAATTCCCAGTGTGTGTGATCAGCGCCACCCAGAATATTCCAGTCATTCCTCAAACACTCTCAGCTCAGAGGCTGCAGCCTCACCGCCAGAACTGCAGGACACACAGCAGTATTGTGCATGAAAGCCCAAATACCTTATGTCTAAATCCTTAAATATTGTAAACCAAGCTAGTAAACTGCTAAGTTAAATATAGTCTATAGTCCTAGTTTGAAAAATAAACTTTCATTAAAAAAACACATACCGGGCTTCCCTGGTGGCGCAGTGGTTGAGAGTCCGCCTGCCGATGCAGGGGACACGGGTTCGTGCCCCGGTCCGGGAAGATCCCACATGCCGAGGAGCGGCTGAGCCCGTGAGCCATGGCCGCTGAGCCTGCGCGTCCGGAGCCTGTGCTCCACAACGGGAGAGGCCACAACAGTGAGAGGCCCGCGTAAAAACAACAACAAAAACAAAAAAAAACCATACCTTTAAATATGTAAACTATGATTGCTCATTAAAGAAGACAAAATTTGTATTATTGCATTTATGTGGGTGTACCATTGATAATTCAGCAATATTTTGGTTAGAAATAAAATTAATGTACATAATTCATAAGACGTTTATTTCAGAAGTTCTTTTAATTTCCCTCACTTATGCAAAATCATGGTTGATTTTGTTGGAGTCAAGGTTTTTCTATGATTTGCATTTTATTGTAACTGACATGAGTAATTAGGATTAAAACATAATCAAGCCATAATTTATTAGAGATAAGTTACACAAAATTTAAAAATAAAAATGTAGTATTTTCATTTTTAAAGGTTATTGTTCTTCTAAAATATTAAAAGTTGCCTAGCAAAATTCAGTGAAAAATACAAATTCTAAGTAAAAATATTAAAAATTTAAATCTAAATTATTTAAATATAAATAATTTTGAAAATGTAATTAAATCTTTTAAAATACAAAATAAAATGATCATTCATCATAGTAAAGATTGGTTCAGGAAAGAATCTTTAACATGCTAAATCTAGAAGAAATTTTGATAAGGATCTAGATAGTTTCATAATTTTAAATTGTTCTCTCAGAGATTGCTTAATTTTTGCATGAGAAAGAACAGTGAGTTTCCTATGGAGAAGCTGGGACCCTCTAGACCAAGTGATCAAGCTGAACATCACCAGTGAGAATCAGATGGACAGTGTGTGCCACCCAGGTGGTGTTCTCAGCAAGACTCAGCATCCTTTCTGCATTGTCCACCTGGGGATGCAGAACCTGAGTCTCATCCTGGGGCAACAACAGGGGCTGTATTCTTCAGAAATGCTCATGTTACTACATCATTAAATTAAAGAGAAAAAGGGCTGTAGGAAAGTACTAGATTTACAAAGATGAAAGACACATGGCGATTAAAGGCACCTGATCCTACACTAGATACTGCACACATTTCCTCTATTTGTGGCTTCTTACTCTCTCCGTTCCTCCTGTTATTTCCATCCTGCATATGTCGGTCCACATAATGTTCTACATTTCTCTGAGACTCTGTTCACTTTTCTCCGTTCTTTTTTTCCCTCTGTTCTTCAGTTTGCATGATCTCTCTCTGTACATCTTCAAATTCGCTGATTATTTCCCTTTGCCTGTTAAAATCTAATGTTGAATCTTTCTAATGATTTTTAAAATTTTAGTTACTATCCTTTTCAATTCCAAAATTTATTTGGTACTTTCTCATAATTTTGATCACTCTATCCATATCCTCTATTTAACGAGACATTGTCATCATACCTTCTTTTACTTTTTCAAAACAATTGAAGTATAATTCACATCCAATGTCTTTTATATTTAAATGTGATTTCCTTTAGTTCTTTGAATGTATATATAAAGGCTGTTTCAAATTCTTGCCTAGTAAATCTCACAGTTTCTCTTGCCTTTTTTCCTGTGTATGGGTCATACTTTTCTGTTTCTTTACATGTCTCTTTGTTTTTTGAGAAACTGACATTTTTGAGATTACATTGTTGCAGCTCTAGGGACTGGGTCTCCCCCCCCCCCCCCGCCCACACACACCAATCCCCACTCCCAGGGTTTCTTGCTGTTTATTTACTTGTTTGGTGACCTGGCTGGAGAACCTTACTGAATTATTGTCCCCTGCAGTGTGAAGCCTCTGCTGTCTCTCCTCAAAGGGCCATCTGTGGGCACTGCACCGTCAGCCTTCAATGTCGATGATGTCAATGGTTTTAGCAGGGCTCTTCTGATGTTTCCCTTCCCTCATCTCTCTGTTATACCTTCTCCCTTTTTACTTTCACGCCCAGCTGCTAGGCTTCACTACCTGGTGGCTGATTGTCCTACTGCTTTCAACAATGCCTCGAGGCAAAAATTGCTCCAGTCTGATCCAATTATGTTTGCGTCCTTTGCAGGAGCCGTTTTGGGGGCCAGTCTTAGAGGTTTGCTCTGACCGTGGGTGAGCTATTCCTAGGTCTCTCTGGCAAACTAGCTGGGCTACACTTTAGCCGTCGCTCTCTCGTAGTTACCAGTTTACTCTTAATAGCTGACCACTAAAATATCCATTGTTTGGGGGACCGCCCCTAAGCTTGAACTTCCCCAGCAATGTTCCAATGGAGCTCAGTATTTAGGGGAAAGCACTGAAGGCTTGAAGACTCTTAGGGTGTGTCTCTCGCACTGGGCAGCATCTCTGAGCTGGAGGTACTACCCTCAGGCTGACACCTTGGTTTGCGAGTGGGGTCCCAGGGGGCTTCCAGGCCTCAGAGTATCTTTCCCAGTGTGGAAGCTCCACCCCGTGAGTAAGCTGTGGTAAGGGCGCTCGAAGCCCCGGGATTCTTGGCCTCCCATACCTGTGGTGGTCCTCTGGTTTGCGAGTCAGGGCTGCGTGGAGAGAAGGAGCTCCTGCCCTCTGGCCTCACTCACTTGGAATTGAGCTGCGGCCACAAGTAGCTGAGGGGAGAGAGAAATGCTGACCCAGAGAGAGCCCAGGGCCCCTGACTGGGAGCTGGACGGAGAGGCATGCCACTGCCTGGCCACATTCTCTCCAGGCGGGGTTCCCATTAGTCTGGGCTTTGTGGGGGCTGGGTGTGGGAGGTGAATTGTGGCTCAAGTCCCCTGGCTGTTCCTACCAAGATTCAGTAGATTTTCCTGAATAAAAGTTGCTTCATTTGTTGTATGCCCTTAGGAGAATCTCCGGAAACCTTAACTGGAGACTTTTTTTTTTTAATGAATTTGTCTTGTTAATAAACAATAAACAACTTGTGATTGTTTCTTATAGCAGCTGGTCCACAGAACTCATGCCATGATCCCAGAAGTGGAATTATACTGGATGTCTTTATCAACTATTTAACAACCGTCTTTGTAGTTATTTAGTTTTCCAATGTATTCATTCAGTCATTCAGCAGATACATCAGGGCAGTCTTTGAATCTCAGTCTATGAATGAGGGATCAAATGTGGCAGAAAAAATACTAACATCTGAATCTATCTAAGTTTATGATATTTCCATAAAATAACAAATACATGATCTTTATGAAACTATTTATTGTCTTATTAATATGTTCCCACTGGAATTTCTATCACAATAAAGAAAAAATAAATTCATAGGAAGTATAGCATAGAGGTTAAGAGCAGAAGCGTTGGAACAAGTCTTTGTTTTTGAATCCCAAGTCTGACATCTAATGGCAGGTTGATTGACCTCTCTGGGTCTCTGTTACCCTACGGATGAAACAGGACAATAACAGTATGTACCTTATAGGGCTTTGGTGAGTTAATGTATACAAAACAGAGTAGTCACTGGAACAGAGTACTTGCTATATAAATACTTGCTATTATTTAATAATAATAAAACTTGCATTGACTGCATGATGGAATTCAATCTGGAGGTATAAAATTACTCCATAATATGCATTTCTGTCCATTACCAATTAATTGTACTAAACTAACTGTGGCTGTCCTTAACAAGGAAATTAGACAGATGTAATTTTTACAGACTAGTAGCTCTTTGTAAGGAGAAGCTAATTTGAGACATTGCTCCTCTTTGTCTTAAATATATCCATATTTTTTAAAACCTATAATTAACTTGTAACTGTTAGTGAACTCAAATACCTTCTATGGTCCATGAAAAGGCATTAAATTAACTTAGAAATTTTCCAAACTTAAAATATTATATCAACTTTAAGAAATTCAGTTATATTTTCCAAAATGCATTTGGCATCTAGAATATTTTTCTTCATGTACTGTATTTTATTGAATGACTTTTCATTCAAGAAGCAACTTAATTAAAAAAAAATTCAAGCCATGCCTATTCTTATTATATGGATATGTGTAGTTATTAATCATCACAGAGAAGATTGATTATGTATCTAAATAAGAGGAATCCCATCCTAACATATTCCTTGAGAAGAAAAACAAACTTGAGATCAAATTACTATTGGAAGAATTTTAGAAACGGAATCTGAAAACTCCTATTTTTGGCTTATGCAACAAGTTGGGAATCCAGAGTAGGTAAGATCTATAAGTGTGCTTTTCTTCCTCTGCTCACATATGATAAAAATCTAGAGGAGCAGTGACATTAGATAAAGCAAAGAAAGGTAGTTGTGTTGAATGCATCTGCTTCTAGATAGATTTGAAAATTTTGACAACTAGATATAAGGTTAGCCACTTTTTGCAGTATTTAGTTTCACTTAGTTGAAAATACTTTCTTCCCATTGTGAGTTTTCTTGGACCCACCTTTATAATTAGGGATACCACTTCCCCACTGCCCCTTACTTTATAGAACTTTACATCTTAAAATGCCCACTTTTGAGACAGTTTATGAACAATTAACTAATATATTTTTCTGTTTTATAAAGAATTTAAAGATGTCATAAAGGAGCAGAAGGATAAATGGATTTTGGGAAAATAAGTATGTTGTATACAGTCTTTACTCTGTACTAACCGTTTTGGGTTGATTGCAAATGTTCTTTCATTAGAAGCTAACAAAGAAAGAAGAAATGAGATTATAGTAGAAGAAAAATTACTTCAGAAAGAAGGTCTTGAGTTGAACGAACTCTTCTGAAAACCAAACAAGTATAAGACAGCTGAATTCAACACTCTGCTTTTAACCAACTTAGTACAAATGAAAACAGGTTTAAGTGGTAGCACTGGCCATATATTGGGAATTTCAGTGCTAAGGGTAAGCTTAGAGAGAAAAAGGACCAAAATTTACCCTCAAAATATTTCAGTGGAAGCATCTTAGGTTACTTTTTTAAAAATTGAAGTATATTTGACTTACAATATTATGAGAGTTTCAGTTGTACAACATAGTGATTTGGTATTTTATACATTACAAAATGATCACCGTGATAATCTAATTACCATTTGTCACCATACAAAATTATTACAATATTTTCTACATTCCCTCGGCTGTATATCACATCACTATGACTTACTTATTTTACAACTGGACGTTTGTACCTCTTAATCCCCTTCACCTACTTCACCCATTTACCCACCATGCCCCCTCTGGCAACCACCAGATTGATTTCTGTATCTATGAACGTGTTTTTGTTTGTTTGTATTGTGTTTTAGTTCCACATATAAATGAAATAAAATGGTATTTGTCTTTCTCTGTCTGACTTATTTCACTTAGCATAGTGCCATCTAGGTCCATCCATGTTGTTGCAAACGGCAATACTTCATTCTTTTTTATGGCTGAGTAATATTACATAATACTCCACATCTTTTTTCATTCATCTATCAGTGGGAACTTAGTTGCTTCCATGTCTTGGCTATTGTAAATGATGCTTCAATGAACATTGGGGTACATGTAAATATATTTTTGAATTAGTGTTTTTGATTTCTTTGGATAAATAACCAGAAGTGCAATTGCTGGATCATATGGTAGGTCTATATTTAATTTCCTGAGGAAACTCCATACTGTTCTCCATAGTGATTTTACCAATTCACATTTCCATCAACAGTGCCTGAGGGTTCCCTTTTCTCCACATGCTCACCAACACTTGTTATTTGTAGACTTTTTGATGGTAGCCATTATGACAGGCAGGAAGTGATATATCATGGTAGTTTTGATTTACATTTCTCAGATGATTAGTGATATAGAGCACCTTTTTATGTACCTGTTGGTCATCTTTATGTCTCTTTGGAAAAATATCTCATTTTTTAATTAGACTGTTTGTTTTTTGGATATTGAACTGTATGAGTTCTTTATATATTTTGGATATTAATTTCTTATCAAACATATCATTTGCAATTCAATAGACTCTTTTTCATTTTGCTGATGGTTTTCTTTACTGGTGCAAAAGATTTTTAATTTGATGCAACCCATTTGTTTATTTTTGGTTTTTTTTGCCCTTGCTTGAGGAGACAGATCTCCCCCAAATATTGCTAAGACTGATATCAAAGAGCTTACTGCTTATGTTTTCTTCTAGGAATCATATGGATTTTGGTCTTACATTTAAGTCTTTAATCTATTTTGAGTTTATTTTTGTATATGGCATAAGAAATTGGTTTAGTTTCATTCTTTGCATTTAGCTGTCCAGTTTTCCCTACACAATTTACTGAAGAGACTTCTTCCCATTGTATATTCTTGACTCCTTTGTTGTAGATCCGTTGACCATATAAGTGTGGGTTTATATCTGGGCTCTCCATTCTATTTCATCAATCTATGTGTCTGTTACTGTGCCAGTACCATGCTGTTTTGGTTACTATAGTTTTGTAGCTATAGTTTGAAATTAGGGAGTGTGATGACTCTGACTTTGTTCTTCTTTATCAGGATTGCTTTGCCTATTTGTGGTCTTTTGTGGTTCCATACACGTTTTAGAATTATTTGTTCCAGTTTTGTGAAAAATACCATTGGTATTTTGATAGGGATTGCACTGAATTTGTAGATTGCTTTGGGTAGTATAGACATTTTAACAGTATTAAGTCTTCCAATCCATGAGCATGGCATACCTTTCCATCTACTTGTGTCATTTTCAGTTTCCTTTCTCAGTGTTTTACAGTGTTTAGAGTACAGTTCTTCCAACTCCTTGATTACATTTTTTCCTAGGTATTTTATACACCAATTCACTCTGGTGGAGGTGGGGTTCCAATCGATACCATATCTCCATCTTTCCTACCCATTTCTGTGTGGTCCTTCTATTGTTCACTGTGCCAAAGCTGTTCAATCAACCCTCAGTTCTTCTTCTGAAGGAATCACTCTATATGTAGGCAATAGCTTCAGTGTGTCAGTGGGAGGAGGTGAGCTCAGGGTCTTCCTATGTCACCACCTTGGACCAGAAGACCATAGGTTACTTGTTTTTAATATGTTCTTCTTTATTTTACTTGATACTTCTTTTTCTATTAGTGTTTAAAATCAAAATAATTTCTTGTATTGATTATTAAGTAATCATTTGGTTTAATGATTTAAATATAAACATTATTTTTAAAAAATCCCCAGTGTTCTTGATTTCTGTTTCTAAAGCTGCTCATGTCTAAATACTTTGCCACTCTGTTATTCCTCAAAAAAGACATATGAGGTGGATGCCTTTTTCCAGAGGCTTGATCTGGAAGATGAAGAACTAACTTCTAACTTCTCTCTAAAAACAAAACAAAAAACAAAACAAAACTGTAAATGGGAGATGAAAACTGCCCCCAACACAGTAGAAAGCAGACTTGCAAAATATGTTGAGAATTTTCCACTACCACTGTGTGGATAAATAAGGTGAGTGATTAATATCATCCAAATTTTGTTTGTTAGGACAGAAAAGTTTTGCCTAAGAATCTCTCGGTGTCACTGAGTTGGTGAAAAATAGTCATCTGCCAGTGCCTTGTATTCACATTTGTTTGGGGTGCTGCTGAAATGTTATCCTGATTTTATACCTGACAAGAAGTAAAAAGAAATATTTACCATGCATTGGGGTGGTATTTCTATTTCTGTTTTTGTGTTCTGTTATAAACTTATTTTAATAATAAGCAGTTGATTTCCCCAACAACAGTGTTTAATGTGAAAATAATGTTAAAATTAGAAATCCTACCTTTCTATAGCTTTTTTTCTCTTTGTCTCTTAGCTTTGTCAATAGTGGTAACAACTGTCTTTAAGAACATACACAGCAAAGATGTGTGGGTTTATTTCTGGGCTCTCTATTCTGTTCCATTCATCTGTGTGTCTGTTTTTGTGCCAGTACCATACTGTTTTGATTACTGTAGCTTTGTAGTAGAGTCTGAAGTCTGGGCGAGTAATACCTTTAGCTCTGTTCCTCTTTCTCAGGATTGCTTTGGCAATTTGGGGTCTCTTGTGCTTCCATATGAATTTTAGGATTATTTGCTGTAGTGAATAGTGTAGTGTAGTGTTTGCCTGTGAAAAATGCTTGGGTATTTTCATAAGGATTTCATTAATCTGTAGATTGCTTTAGGAAGTATTGCCATTTTAACATATTAATTCTTCTAATCCAAGAGCATGGGATATCTTTCCATTTCTTTTTATCATCTTCAGTTTCCTTCATCCATATTTTATAGTTTTCAGAGTATAGGTCTTTCACCTCTTTGGTTAAGTATATTCTTAGGTACTTCATTCTTTTTGATGAAATTTTAAACAGGATTTGTTTTCTCTTTCTGATAGTTCATCACTAGTGCATAGAAAAGTGACAGATTTCTGTATATTAATCTTGTATTCTGAAACTTTGCTGAATTCATTTATTACTTTTAATAGTTTTGGGGTGAAGACTAGAGTTTTCTATATAAAGTATCATGTCAACAGCAAAATCCTTTTTGGTTACATGCAACTGTTGTTAAATTTTATGTTTTCAATTTTAAAGGCATTATTTTTACAAAATATATTTAGAATGGTGGTTGCAAAAGGCTGGGAGAGGGAAATGGGGAGGTATTAGTCAAATAATACAAAGTTTCAGTTATACAAGATGAATAAGTCCTAGAGATCTACTGTATAGCATACAGTTTACAGTTAACAATACTGCACATATACTGAAAATTTTGTTAAGAGGGTAGATCTTGTGTTGTTATTACAAAAATAAATTAATAAGAATAATAATTATAAATAAGAGAGCAGGAGGAAACTTTTAGAGGTGATAGGTTTATTTTATAGATTGCAGTGATGGTTTCATGGGTATACACTTATCTTCAAACACATTGAGTTCTATACGTTAACTATGTACAGCATCCTGTAGGTGACAGATAGATAAATAAACATATGCATACACAAATAAAAGGAAATTAAGCCCAAGAGGCACCCAGAGCTGATCAGAATGGAGCCTCACTTCTGTCCTGCTGTTAATTTCAGTCGTGTCCATACCTTTCCTGTTTGAAACAGTTTTTTAAAAGATTTATTTAGTTATACTATACAAGTGGCCCATTTAATACGTACAATTCAAAGGCTTTGAGGATATTCAAATACATAGTTTAGGTGGTATTTTGCATACATTAATTAAATATGGAGAAGTATAAAGCATATACTCAAACTTTGTCTCTAGTTATTGGCAGCATCAGCTGTTACATGGAAGGTGCAATTTTGTTTGTGAATTTTGTGGATACAGTACCTGCTAATGACATATAAAGCAGCATGTCTAGCCTTGCCCCCAAAATGCATTGTTACTTTTATGAAGAGAATAGAAGGAAAATTGTGTATTTAAGTTTAAACAACCAAGCCGATACGCAGTTCTTATATATGTAGCCAACTAAATTAAATAACCCTTCAATGAAGCGTTTTAATGTTCTTTCACTGTTTTTAGAGGTTTTCCTCATAACATAAAAGTGGGCATTGGAGGAGTCAGAAGAAAATAGCTTGTACTGAGACTAATTTATCCCCGTGTAATAGATAAAGCCTAAAAGTTTATACTGTTAGGTTCTTAGTACAGAAAGGTCATTACATTCTGAGAAAATGAACAACAGAAAAGAAAATATAAAGTGAGGAAAGTGACCAGTCATTTAAAGGGTGTAGTAAATGGGTTTCAAAGTTACCTCGAATGCATGCAAAGGAAATTGAAGCCATAGGATTAAATTATATAATAAACAGCTAAAAAGTATGACCCACTTTTTACAATGCAGTGTCCAAAGGATATATTTTTACCTTAGAAGTTCTGGGGCTAATAGTTAAATGAAAAAAAATGTATGCAGTTGGGAATGTGAAGGATAGGAATTGAAAAGAAGAAAATATCAGAAGAGAGCTAATCTAGGAAGATTTAGTAAAATTAACAAAATAAAAATCACATAGTAACTATTGAGTTTATATACTTTGAAGACTTCATTCTTAAATGAATGAATAATGATAACATTTGAAGTCCTAGTAATTTTTTAAAGCTTGAAAATTATTACAGACACAAGAATGTTTAGCATTCAAAATGAAGTTTTCATGTATAATTAAGAGATGAGTTTCAGGCTTTTTCCCTTTTCTTAAAAGCTAAATCAATTTTTAAAGATATAGTAATGAGATATCTAAAATGTTTCAATGATTCAATAGTAATACAAAAGTAATAAAATAGATAACTTGGATTGACAGTAAAATGCAAAATTCTTACACCAAAAGAACAATTACTTCTTATAGTATTTAAGTTTTCTACTTAAACATAATTTTATGCTTTGAAACTATTTAGTATCTAGATAGATAAAGATAAAAATAGATAGATATTGGAATATGTTAAATAATTGTCTTTTCTCAAAATATGTTTGCAATGATTTTTGCACAGAAATTTACAAGATTTCTAGCATTCTCCTGCCCTTGGTGGAGACATCACAGCATATGCAACTGGACTTTCTCATTCAAAATATCTAATCAATGTGCATACTTGCTCCTGGCTATGGAAAAACAATGCATACATAACTGCAGAAAATTTAAAAATATCATACACATTAAAAATAATTTAAATACTTTTCTAATTTTAAATAATGGCATGTTTTCTTCTAGTCTGCTCTTTGTGCATATTTCATCTAACAGATGTGATTTACCACAGTAAATTTTCACATAACCAGTACCTATAAAAGAAACGAGATACAACATTAAACTTCTATTCCAACAATTCTGTTCTACAAGCAAGGCCTCTACTTTTGGGACTTTACTCCTTTCTCCATCTTATACATGTACACACTTCAGCAACTTATACACCTTAATACAACCTATTTGTATAAGAGCCAATACCTTGGCCACCAAAGACCACCTTATACATTCCAGATGGGTGAGGGGCAACCCTCACCCATCTGGAATATATACAATTAAATGATATTAATAATACATAGGCCGAGATACCATTAGAAAGTCAGAATCAAGCATTTTCTTTGAAGAAAATATTAAATTAATTCAGCTATTTAGCTGAAATATAAACCATGGATGGGAAACTCTTCACAAGAACATTTTTGTTACATCCCAGTTACATTCGTGAGTTGTTTCAAGAATGGGAAGGAGCTCAGGAGTTCAGAATTATCGACCAGGAGATGTTTGCAATTATTCAGGAGAGTTTCAGGACTAAGTTCTTTCTATTGAGTTTGGGAAACATGTGAGAAGAAATATTGCAAAGGTAGAATTGATAACCCTTGTTCAGCACTTTTGTGTGAGCAATGGGTCTTAGATGATAGATTGAGTCCTGTTTTAAACCATGTCAAATGCCTCTGGAGAGTGACTGGTGCACTAACTGGTCATTGAATTTGGTGATTCTAAATCATTAGTGTCTGACGTAGAAGAAGATGCAGTATAGTGAGGGATGAGGAGGAAAATATTGAGAAGAGGGACTTCCGTGGTGGCACAATGGTTAAGAATCTGCCTGCCAATGTAGGGGACAAGGGTTCGAGCCTTGGTCCGGGAAGATCCCACATGCCGCGGAGCAACTAAGCCCATGTGCCACCACTACCGAGCCCACAGGCTGCAACTACTGAAGCCCACGTGCCTAGAGCCCGTGCTCTGCAACAAGAGAAGCCACCACAATGAGAAGCCCGCACACTGCAACACAGAGTAGCCCCCGCTCGCCACAACTAGAGAAAGTCCGTGCACAGCAATGAAGATCCAACACAGACAAAAATAAAATAAATAATTTTTTTTAAAAATTGAGAAGAAACTAGATAAAATGAGTGAGAATATTCTTTACACATAATTGAATATGAAAAGATGAAGATAGGTCATATTTGAAGGAAGTAAAGATGGAAGGAAGATTTCTTGGGAGTATGGGGTACTTGATTCCTGATTTTCCACATTTCTTACTCTACGTATTGGTCACACATTCCTAATGGTATTCAAAGGTAATATTGTTATAAGATAATGACTGTACTTTCAAAACATGTGAAAAGAACCAATGTTTACTTTCTATTTCATTTTTATCCTTCAAATATCTCTATATTTTACCACTTTAGTAGACTTTCAGTAAGGAGGGAAAACCCTACCTTGTTACCCAGAGGTATGTGACCACCCAGGCCTGACATTTTGTTATAGGGGATGAGGCGCAACTACAATAAGAATCAAATATGCATGGCTGTGCTGTCTATCACGTTATTCAATTAAAATATCCTGACACATGATCTTTTAATATCAAGAGGAAATGCTTATAAAAATGAAGAAGACTCATTTATCCTCACTTGTTTTGGGCAATGTTCAGATAGGTTAATTTTTAAGTGGAAAGCCTTAAAAGAGTAAGCCAGCATATGGATTTCTGGATGAATTTGGGGAAGAGATAAATCATTCTACACCTTATTTCTGAATATACTGTAAACCAGCAGTCTATTTTTCATTAAAAAAGTTTTAAAGTTCTATTTTTCTTTAAACATGTAGGCTCTTGATAAAGTGTTATGTACATAGAGACAGAATTCATTTGAGATATAAGTCTAGAATGATTTTCAAATTGTAAAAGTAAGTATTTGTCAATATAATTGATGAAAATTTAAAAACGGGCTTACTGGCCCTAACAAACTCTAATATTTCATGTAAAGCATTACCAACATTTTCCTTTTTTTCCTTTTTTTTTCTAGCCTTCACTTATTTTATATGATTATAAAGGGAAAAAAATGCAAAAAGCAGGAATTCCACATTTTTCTGTTGTTAAAAGTTATGTTCTCTCTTACCCTAGAGGCAATATTCATATTTTAGCTATCTCATACTTGAGTTATATCTTAACATAGCAAAAAAAGTAGGACACCCTGAAAGAAGCAGAGGTTTACATAGTTTTTGCCAGATATTCTATTTTCTTTAAATTTAAAGTGAAGGTTTTTATTTATGATATGCACTCTCTTTCTGCTGTTTTTAATATGGAGTCAGAAACCTGTTCACATAATGAAATAAGTATTTGGTATATAGGATGTAAGAAGAAGTAATCTAATTTTCTTTTTAAATTCATTCAATTTTATATTTCTTAGGTATAGACACGTAGGTTAAAATTAAGAACCTCCTAGGAAACAAAAGAGAACCTAAAAATTGTCACTGAAAGTAAAAAGATTCCGATGATGAAAGCTTTCTTTGCCAAAACAGTTGATTCGATTATTTCCAATGAGGATATGATTAATAAAAATGGGCAAAAGGACCAGTTTTCACCACAAATGTATCACTACACCCTTATGTTTTTGTTACCTAAAACAGCAAAGTGCTGATTCACTTTTGCGTGGTGTACATGTGACCATTTCCTTAAAACATTTTCTGAAATGCTTGTAAAATGTAATTTTGTCCAGTCTGTTGTTTGGTTTGGATTTGTATTTTTCTTGACATGATTTACCATGGACTCACTTCTCCTGACCCTCATCCTGTTTATATTTGCTCTAATTTCTAACTTGAATCCACATAGAATAGAAAGGCACAAGCAATGTAACTGCTAGAGTCTATCCCTCAGAAACAGCTGTCCTAAGATTCAAAGGTACCCAAATAATATTTCACCAAACATGCTCAGGGATAATTTTGGTCAGATGTAAAAATAACAAAGGAAATGGGTTTTACAGAAATAAAAATGATCTCAGATAAAAAATTGCACATTATAGTTTCAAATACGAAGGATGGGTCCATTTGAGATCGGGTGGTTTCCACTCCAACCATAATTGTGCTAACAATGTTTTAAATATCAAAGATTACAGTTAAATATCTATCTATCTATATCTACCTATCTATCTTTTCAACATTGAAATTTCAATGGAGATAGCATTTCAAAAATCAAAGAATCAGAAAAGCCAGTAATGTGTAGAAAAATCCAGAAAACAGAGAATGTTATGCATCTTTCCCAAAATATCAAGTGCTTCCCATCCCATTTATCAAGTACAGCCTGAACATTTGACAACCAGCATTAAATTCTGATCCTGTTACCTAAGCAGTAATAAAAGGACCCATCTCCCTCCATATATTCCCCTTGAAGTTAACATGACATTCTTCTGAATGTGGCTATAGTGGTAGAATCTTCAGAATTACATAATTCGAATGCACATATTATTTTTTAGAACAGAGGAAGTGTCTTTATAATAGACCATAAGTAAAGGAAACTGCAGACATGAGGAATTGAGCACGCCCTGGACCAAAGTCCAATCGCATCCACAAAATCCCAATTTCCCAGGATGTTTTTGTGGAACACAACAAAAATATTCTATAGACTATATAGAAAAATAAATACCCTAAGTTACTTTTTGAAAAAAGATCAAAGAGAGGGCACTTACTGTAATACAGAACACGACTCGCTAATACTCTTAAAAACAAAGAAACAAAAACACTATGTATCTTCTGATGTAGGTCAAACACGTAGATGAATATAACAGAATAGAGGGGTCAGGAACAGATCAGGATACAAATGGAAACTTTCCAAATAATAAAACCCAAAATATTTGGGAAAAAAAGAGAAAACTTTAATAAATGCTTAGAAACTTATGTCACTACATGGAGAAAAATTAATTTTCTTCCTATCTTTCTTCCTATGCAAAAGTGATCTCCATGTGGTTAAAAGATATGTGATACATACAGAACTCTAAGTCTAAGGAAATTTAATGAAAATGCGTGTAGGAAAATATCTTTGTTAGGTTGGGACAAAAAAACATTTTATCAAAATAAAAATATCATAAGAAATATTGACCTAACTGCTAAAAAGAACACCATAGCTAAAGTTTATACTTGGGCAATGACAAGTCCAAAGGACAAGGATCCACACCTCCAGATGGAAACCAACCTCAGAGAGACCTCCCAAGTCTCTCGATAGTAAATAAAGGTCAAATTCTACTCATTGCAACTTGATTGAGGTATTATTGATACATAAAGAAATTCATGTTTTTATGTGTACAATTTGATAGTTTGGGGCATAAGCAAATATCATGATACCATTGCTGTAATCAAAATGATGTGTGTGTATAACACCTCCCAAAGTTTCTTAGTATCTCTTTGTCTTGTGTGTGTGTGTGTGTGTGTGTGTGTGTGTGTGTGTATTTACAGCACTTAACATGTGATCTACTTTCTCAACAAATTTTAGGTGCACAGTACTGTATTAACTGTGTAGTACAGCAGATCACTGGGAATGATTTATCTGCCATAACTGAAACTTTATACCCATCAAACAGAAACTCTCCATTCTTCTACCCTCCAGCCCCTGGCAGCCACTACTGTATTCTCTGCTTCTATGACTCTGACAATTTTAGATTTGTCATGTAAGTAAAATCCTGCAGTATTTGTGCTTCTGGACTGGCTCATTTCACGTAGCATAATGAACTCCAGGTGCATCCACGTTGTCTTACGTGGCAGAGTTTCTTTCTTTTTTAAGGCTGAATCCAGTCATTCCTCCCTCTGTTTCACTCAATACTTTTAGGTCTTACTCTCTACCACCAGTTGAATCATCATCCTTGACAACTTCATCTACACTTGATCAATTTACCCCGAAGTCAAGATGCTCCCTGTTTCCCAACCTGATTTTATCCAGGGACCTTAACAGTCACAATTCTATTGTGAGCTATTCTATTCCAAATGTCCTGCCACCACCCAGAACTGTTAGCCTTCCAAAAGATTCACTTCAAAGTTACTATATTCTGACCTTCTATTCCCACCTGTCAGTTACATCTGCAATATCTAAGGTTTGACCTCTTAGGGACCTTCCAGCTGTGCTCTTTCTGGTTTTTATCTCTCTCTCTCCTGCATTTACATTCATTTCTCTATCTTTAGGCTCTGATATCATTGTACAGTATTTTTTCTCTTGATGCTATTCTCAAATCCATTTTTCCTTTAACTTACCATTGAATGGCCTAGGGCCATTCCAGTTCTGGATGAGTCAAATTATCTGATGTATCTGTAATCATATTTTTTAGTGCTAACTTCATGGTCTCCAACTCACTTTCAACAGCAAGGTCCACTAATACTCTTATTAAACCCACTCACTTCTCCATACAGTTTCTGACAGCAACAGGTGTGAATTTCCCCTACTTTCCTCAAAACTTTTAAACCTTGTTGTATATAAGTTCATTTATTCTTTCTTTCCCCAAGGCTACCATGGGATGTGAACCCTTCTTTTTTTCTAAGTCTAAATCTCTTAATTGCATTCTGGATCTCATCCTTTCATGCCTACTCAGAAATATCATTAGTTTTTGCTTCTCACATTTAACTTGAGACTTCTCCGACCCTACATATATCTTCAGAGAAAGTTGAGTCCTACTAATAACTCTACAAATGCATCTTTTTACTGAGTTCCCTGATATAGTAAATAAATTATTTTTAAATTTCAAAACATGTCATTGATTGATCCATGCAGAACATGTTAATTCTAAAAACAGATGGTCTTTAAAGAAACTTCACCTATCAATTTAAAATATAGACCCATTTTTTCTTTCTAATGTCTTCAGGAGTGTCTCACTCTCATTTCATGTCTCAGAAAAAATACATGTATATTAAAACTGAAAAGTCTAAAGAGAATTCCAAACAAAACTGTTTTTTCATGAAGATTGAAACTAATACTATAATACCTTAAAGAATTTATTTTTCTCTCGGAACATTTTTCCAAGGCCAAAGGCCTATTCTAGGAAAAATCGCTTTTTGAAGTAGCCTTTAAATGATATTGTAAGCAGCCCATGATAAAGTGACTAGAACAAACACATTTGAAAATAAATAGAAGACGAAACTCTGTGAGACATCTGTTTGGACAGTTTGCCACCTAAAATTGGTCATATTGTCACTTTTTATGAGTCATATGCCTAATATACTCTTTATAACAATCTGCTTCTTTTGTACCACTTGCTTTATTGTGGAGAAATGCCTATTTCTTTGGAAAGTGCAGATAGTTTTAGTTCTATTTTGTTAGACAAAAATGAGCAATGCTATTGAAATCAATCGTTAGCCGTGTGGTTCGGTGCCGATGTCACATGAAAATAGCCCTCTGGCTGGCTTATCTTCTTCATACTATGAAAATTCCTACTTAAGTTTAAATGAAATATTTTGTGAGAAAAGAGGAATGGTTTATCCATCGATGAAACAAATATGAAGCTTTTTCTCTCAGAATCTGAATAAAACATGAGTGTACTGAAAAGTAAACCTAAAACACTTAATAGCTTAGAAGCTTTTAGTGGATTAAGGCTTGATTTATTGATAACTTGAACAAAGATGTGAACAGGGAAGCACAGCTTTTAAGTTAAATATTTTAAATGCCTCCATTATTTTCACACTAATGGCAAAAGTTTCTGTTTTTTCCTTAGTTGAGGTGAGCAGGGAGACCTTGGTGGGGAGGGAGGAAGGAAGGAACAGGGCACCGGGTCCTGCTTGGAGAAGTCGCCTTTGTTCTCTGGACAGGCTTTGAGTCCTTAAGGATTTACAGTGTGCATTTTCCATGCATATACCTCCAAGAGAGAACAAACATGTGCTGGAGGAGGGTCTTCTTTGCTTTCCAGCAGAAAGATATATCACCCACACATGAGAGCAAGAAAATACTAGATGGTGAAAACCCAGGCTGTGGCTTTTACAAAGATGTTTGATAGGGCAATGCAGGAATAAATCATAAAGTGAAGTTTTCTTCTGTAACGGAGGCTCTTTGACATTCTAATTATCCCAGGAGTAACTTCTTCATGTTTAATGTAGGACAGTGGATCTGTTCCCCTGAAGCAGGAACTAGGACATTTCCAACAACTTGTAGACAACTGTAGGTATTTTGGCAGGGTACACATTCTTTATGTCCACACAGTGCGATGAAATATTACATAGCTACTTGCAATTGAGTAAGTTTATGCATTTGTGCTTTAGTGAATGAAATCATTCATCCTCTTGAAAAATGTTTATTGAGCTTCTGTAGATTCCAACCACGAATTCTCTGTATTGTTTAATCAGCACTGATATAAGTGGATTGCCTGTCATGGAAGACGTTACAATGTGGAGTAGTTGGGTAAAGGAGATTGGTTGTAGAAATTTATACTGGTGGCAGATATGAGGTATCTGGAAAAAAAATAACAGAATTCAAAGATGTACCATTGGGACAAAAAGCTGAAAGTGTTACTATTGTATGAATGAGAAACATTAATAATAAGAATTGTGTAATAATAAACACAGCATAGCACAGTAAGCCTAGATATTGTAGGGGATGGAATGTCCACGAATCAGCCAGAGAATAATTAGACACAGGACGTATTTAGAAGGCTGGGGCCTGAGAACAACCTGACAGCGTGTCCTAACGGGAGAGGGAGGGCAGGGATTTTACGGAGTATCAGCAAAAGGAGTTAGCTGAACTGCAGCTGCTTTGGGAATATTTGCTCAGAGTCTCTTAAAATGCTCTCACAGCTTGGTAACCACTGACTGGCAATCTGATTTAGCAAGAAGGGAGGCGAGGAACCCATGGGGGAGATGGGATCATATGAGAGCAACAGTAGAAAATTTCAGTTCTTCAGGTTTTCTTATGTTGTCAGTCATACTTTACCACATGTGCTCATGCATTTATATACGTCTGTCCAGAACAACGTTCATGCCTGTCTCTATTGGCCCTGCCGTCTATCCTCGACCTTAGACTCTATTCTTTCTTTACATCTTCCTCTCCCTGATCCATCCCCACCTCCCTCTGCATTCCAGACTCCCTCTAAAATAACTAACGTACCAGTCCAGCTAATTGGGTGCTATGTGGGTAGAGTGAGCAAACACATGAAAAATCCCTTGAACAAGGAGGCCCTTTCCTTTGTGAATGTGACACCTTTCTTAACTTTGGAAAAAGTGACAGAATTTTATTAATTTCGATCATTTAAAATATGCAGTTCTAAAATACATAGGTCCTGGGGATGGAATGTCCATGATGGTGACTATAGTTAATAAGATTGGGTTATATATTTGAAAGTAGCTGAGAGAGTGGATCTTAAAAGTTCTCGTCACAAGAAGAAAAACTGTAACTATGTATGGTGATGCATGGTAACTATTGTGGTGACCATTTTGCAACATATACGAATATCAAATCATTATGTTGTAAACCTGAAATGAATATAACATTGTGTCCATTATATCTCAATAAAAAAGAATGAAAATAACATATGTAGCTCTTTACATGGAGAAATGAATTCTACATTATTCAGTTTGTTTTCCTTGACATCTCAGAAGCTCTTAATAATTTAAGTATCATGATCTCCTTCCTTCATATAATTTAAAAGCATATAATTGCTTTTTAAAAAATTACAACTATAAACCTTAAAAACAATTTTAATAAAAATTCTAGTGAAACATGTTATGTATTAGGTAGGGAAAAGGACAAGGTTCACTCCATTTTTCTTACTCGTGGAAGGAGGAACTAAGTAAATCCGTACATTAGTGAGGTTATTTAGGATGGCAGTGATTGTACTTTTCCTACAGATGACAAGTGGCCCAACTAAGATTTATTTACAATCTCTCTGACCCAAAGCCCCAGATTTTAATTTTATCCCTCATCCCACCTCCCAGATAGTCAACATTTATCTTCCTGCTATGTAACCAGGGTCCTTTCCACTTGTTTTCCTCAGTGGGATTTGATGGATTGGTTTGGTTGTTTCCAATGGAGAGGAATCCTACCCTAGCAGTTAAGTCTGCATTACAGCACTATGGCTGTCAGAAGCCAAACGATCTGTTTTTACATGAATATGTTTATGGACTCCTAGAGACTTGTAAAAAAGAGATTGAACTTAGCACAGAACCTCTTTAATCATACATCACAGGTTGGGTACTGCTTTCTCCTTGCTTTGCCCTGTCCACAACCATTTTGGGGGTCTATTTGTGGAAAGAAAGCAGTGCTTGGGAGCTTCAGTATTTTTACCACCGCACCATGTGCAGCCAGGTTGCCTAAAATACTTTATACTAGCTTAAACATGTTGACGCAGTCTCTGGAGACTCAAGTCTAGCATAAATATATTTTTTAAAGCAGGACTAAAAGATAAGAAGTCACATTATTTTGGAAAGTGTTATCGTTTTAAGAAGAGAGCTTCATTTCTTAAAACGTACTTATGTTTTGGAGATCACTGATTTGTTTAGGAGGGAGATATTTGCTATTTTCTTCCTATGAAAAATGCATTTTCAAAATGTTTCACAAAATGAAATTTTGAGCTACTAAATATGAAACTCTGGATCAAACATGTTGTCATTACTGCTAAGATTCCTGTGGTTTTCATGGTTAGCCTTTGGCATCCACAGTTATGGAAACTCTGAAGTCCTAATTTTGGAAAATATGGGTGGGGTATTTTAGTCTAGTTGTGTTAAGCAATATTCTTGTCTTTATCAAAGCTTAAGCCTCAAAATATGTCTTTGCCATTTTGAAAGAACTTGGAACACGGTGGAAGAAGTAAATTACTTTAGATTTTATACTATGTATAAAGGAAGAAAGTGTTTACGAATTGGTATTTCAGCTACTTCCAAATTTAAATTGGAAAATCAAATAGGAGCTAAACTTCCTCTGTACAGCAGTATATACAATCTTCTTTAAGGCAAAAAGGTTAAGAGGTTTCTCGGGTACAGCTCATATTTGAATCAGAGCCCAGTTTAAAGTCTGCAGCAAAGGCGATTGTCACATGCTACCCTTTAATGAGATGCACTGAGATTAGAGTTTGCACTGAGATTTATTGGGATTAGGGCTGGGCTATGTGGTGGATTGCAAAGATGACCACCAATTAGCCAATACCTTATGCAGCCCCATTTAAATGTCACTTTGCCTTTCTTCTCATCAAGAGGTAAAGCTTGTTTCTTTATGCCTTGAACCTGGGCTTGGCCACAAGACTTGCTTCAGGCAACAGGACAGGAAAAAATATGATGCAAGGACTTGAAGGGTGATTTCACATTACACCCTTCCCCCTTGCTGCTCTTTTAAGCCAGATACCATGTGAATAAACTCAAGAGAATATTGAGAAAATTGGAGAGTAAGAAACTCAGTCTAGGAGGACTGAGGCATATCAGTGGACAGCCAACCCCTGCTGACCTGGCGACTTTACCATGCTCTGCCTCCCGAGAGGGGAGGGATACACTGTGTCCCGGTAAATAGACTCCTGTTTTCAAAGTAAGATGTTAAAGCTGTTTAATTTTCTTCACCTTACATGAGGTAAGAAGAAAATCAGAATTTGCATGAAGTGCAGACCACTGCACATCGTCATGAGAAAAGTGGGCTAGACTTATGCAAAAACACGTACAAGATCAGGACCAAGATGTGGCTTTCGAGGCCTGTGTGCCATCGATAGGACTCCACTTGTCATGTGACTGTTCTTATTTCTTTTTACAATAACGCATCATGCTTGTTTAAAACCTTATTTAATTCCCAAGAACGGTGTGCATTCTATTTACATTCATATTTGTATTTGAATTACACGTTTCACAAAGCCAAGAGAGACTGGGTATCCAAGGGCTCTATTATTCTGGGATCGCAAAAGAAGTCAGGAGGCTGTTAACGTACTGATAAGCAAACTGCCTCTATGCAAGTCTCGGTTTTTGAAAGTACAAAAATGGTACCAAAACTCATTTGCCTCCCACCCTATCACAGTGATATTTAGAAAATATGATGTTTAGGTAAGTCAGTATGTAATAAAGGAGATGAAGGAGCAGTGTAATTCTTAAAGAAGTTTAAAAATCACAGGGGATAAAACTATATCATATTTCAAAATGCACAGGTGTTTGTACACTTCTACAAAATCGTGGACAGTGATACAAAATAATGAGGTAGTAATAAACTTTTCAGTAAGGGCTATGATGCTCTTCTTTTTATGTATAATTTTATTTTTTAAATTACTGAGGATTAATAGTAAAGGAAGACAATGTTTTTAGATCAAGAAAACATGATTATGATTCTACTTAACCTCTAAGGCTCTTAGTTTTTCTTTTCTTAAATATGGATTATATTACATTTTAATGTTAATATAAAAAAGTTTACTTTTATGCAGTAATCTCAGCAAGAGAACTATAATGTACTGGGAACACCCAATCTAAGTTAATTCACTGTACTTCTTAAATATAAAAAAGCATCAATTTACTAGGGTTCAATAATGTCTTAAATATGATTAATAATGACAATATACTTTATACTTATAAAGAGTAATTGGTAATCAGTCAAATGTACATCGCAAGCGACACAGTGAAGAACTGAAGAAGAGTATTCAGAATCATTTAGATAAACAACCCTTATAATTTAGAAACAGGAGCTCTTAGATTCCAGCTCTCCTGATGGGGAGAATTAATCATTAATGAGAATTAATGAGAATTCATCATTCTGTGCGTCAGGATCACAACCTGTCCTAGTTCATCTTCCAAAGTACTTGAGACAGTTCAGCTGACATCCAGCTACAATCATAAAATTACCTGTTTCAGAGACACCAAGAAAAACCATGATCCTTCATTGATTTTCTGCAAAATACTGAGCCTGTAGTAATTACTACATGAACTTACGTATTTCTAGGAAAAAATCCAGGCAGAAAGCAATTAATCGAGGCACTGTCCACCTGAATCAGAGTTACCACTTGATAACTCTTTTACCTTATGGAGGTAAGAGTAGGAGAATTACAGGTACGTAGATACTGTAGATGATTTGAATACTTTGCATGGCAGGCTTTGACTAATTACTTAGCATTTAGTTATTGTGTCAAGGCTTCTTTGCTAAGCAAATGAACAGAAATAAAGATTACAAGAGAAATATTGAAGCTATTTACTACAATGAGTTCTTTAAATCATTTTGGTAGTATATTATTCTACACAATTTCATATAATTTAATTTTGGTCTTTCTTGTTATGTAAAAAATGTAATTCCTAAAGATAATTCCATTAGAAAAAACTTTATTACAAATCTGGATTGTGTACTAGGATTAAAATTGACAGAAATGTATTATGCTCTACAAGTCTGTTCTTATACTATCAAGATATTTTATTAAGCCAGACAGGAAACACTGTCAATGAGGCCAGATCATTTATTTCCACTCTATTTTAATTATTTAAGCATTTTAAGGCATGTGCTCTGTAGTGTGATATGGTAAGAAGTTCGCTTTATCTCAATGGTTCTTCCTTAAGACCCTTAGCCTGATCTAATTTTCTGACAAACCCAAATAGAGGGACATTCTACGAAATATCTAACCAGCACTCCTCAAATGTCAAGTTCATTAAAAACAAGGAAAGCCTGAGAAACCAGCACAGACCACAGAAGACGAAGGTATGCCCCTAACTGCAATGTGATATCCTGGATTCGATCCTGGGATATAAAGAGGATATTAGTGGAAGAGCTAGTGAAATCCAGATAAAGTGCACAGTTGGTTCATAATAATGTATCAATGTGAGCTTTTGACTGTGACAAAAGTGCCGGCTGCGGAAACGTAAGCTGAGGACATCTCAGGAAGGCCAGGTGAGAGGATCCAGGAGCTCTGCCTACTATCTCTGAAAGCTTTCCGTGCATCTAAACTTCCAAGATAAAAAGTTTACTAAAACGTTCTACAGACTGTTATTTTGGATACACATAGTTTTGCCTAAATGTGCATTTAGTTTCCTAATATGGAAATAAACACCTTTGTTGCAATGCACAATGGAATGAGTATGGAGAATCCTAATTTTGCTCATGAGGCAAGGAAGGGCCCCGTTTTCAGATTGTGACCTTGGGGCCACCTGGAATGTGTGTCAAAGGCAGTCAGTTTTACTCAGATGTCCGTTCCCCTTTGCGTGTGATCAGTTCCCTCTTGAGTGTTATGTCTGCCTGGTACTTAGCCGGGAACATGGCTTCTCAGAATGAGGACCACATAGGTCGGGGTCCCTGCAGGAGGAATGGTCTGGATTTGGGGATGGGAGTGGACTTGGTCTATATGACTCCCAGCAAAGCATGTCCTCAAAAGTAAGGGTTCACCTTCCTTTGCCGTTCCCTCCTTCCTCTCGGCTGGCATGATGGCTTGTGTTTCGATTCTCATTTTTCTTTTTTTTTTTGCATGTGGATATCCACTTGTTCCAGCACCATTTGTTAAAAAGACTATCTTTGCTTTATTGTATATGTTTTGCTCTTCTTTCAAAGATCAGTTGATTGTATGTATGTGGGTCTATTTCTGGGCTCTCTATGCTATTCCATTGATCTATTTGACTTTCCTTTCACAAGTACCACACTGTATTGATGACTATGTCTTTACAGAATGTCTTGAAGTGGGCTAATGTCAGTCATCCAACTTTGTTTTTCTCCTTCAACATTTTGCTGCTGTTCTGGATCTTTTGCCTCTCCACATAAACTTCAGAATAAGTGTGTTTATAGCAATAAAATAACTTTCGGGGATTTTGATTGGTGTTGCTTTGAATATATACAGCAAGTTGAGAAGAACTGACATCTCAAGAAGCTACTGAACAATGATGGGGAAGCCACATGTTAAAAACGAGTGGACAGAAGAAACACAAGTGAACAACAGGCCAAAGTTCTTTGTTTCCCTGAGGCCACCAAGGACCAATCTAGTCCTCATTTTCCAAACTGCAGATTCCATTTTTGTAAGAGTGAAATCAATTCCCATCTTGTGTAAGTGTGCAATTTGGATTTTCTCTTCCTCCCAGCTGTAATTAATCATAAATAATATGAACTTCACTTTATTTTCTTTAAGTATAACATTTTGGAATACCTCGTATTTACAAATCTTAACACTTTTTAGAAACAAGAGACTGTGTGACTTCTAGACATGTTCTGAAAATATTTTAATCCTAAGCGTTTAAAAATCTTCTTTTCTCATTTGGTTTTATCAAAATATCTTGCTAGCATTTTACTCTAATGTCACCTAGAAACATATTTTGATTTATATTCTAACTGTATTCTAATACTCTCTCATACACTAACACACATTCATCACAGACAGCATGTCCAAACCCCTCCTGTACTTTCTCATATAGAAAATAAGAAGAACATTTTCTGCAACTCAAAGTATAAATCAAAAGATTCCAAAGTTTGGCAAATTACGGTCGACCCTAGTTAATGTCCACTCATTGCTCTAGATGACGGTCTTTATATCAACATCCTGAGCAGCATTTATTTATCCTAGACATTATTTTATATTAAAAACTGAGGCAGATTTTGGAAACAAATTTCAGAAGCAAATTTCTGCCTTTTCATTTTAGGCCTGAATGAAGTTAACAAAGTCTTCTATGGACTCTGGCTAATTCACTTACAATTGGCCCTTTTTCCCCACATTCTTTGTTTCTGTTATGAACTGGGCATTCATGGAACTTCCCCAGTCTCACTGTGGAAGAGCTCTGCTGCCGTGCAGAGTACGTGTAAGGAGAAACGCCAGCAGCCCTCAGCTCTCCACCGACAACTGGGTGTGTGCAGCGATCCCTCGGGGTGAATTCTGCACTCCTTTCTGGGAAATACACCAGCATGTGAATGAGAACGGTACACGCTAGAGGAATAGCTTTTCATCTACTCTAATTTATTTTTCTAAAAAATACATCTTTTATCTATACTTAGATATTTTAATCATTGATGCCAGAAAACTTCTTGTGACATGACTGTGGCTTGTAACCCCTTAGGTGAAAATTACTGATAGGTGGTTCATCAATTCCTCTCTATACATGGACACCCAACTTCAAAAGCTGATTACTGAAAACATCTCTTTATCTCAGGGAGATCGTAAAACCACCTAATCAAATTCTACCAATTCTTAGCACTGCACAGATACATGTACAGCACTCTTCAAGCTTGTTCTTCCTTCCTTCCTTCCTTCCTTCCTTCCTTCTTTCCTTCCTTCCTTCCTCCTTTCCTTCCTTCCTTTCTTCCTTCCTTCCTTCCCTCCTTCCCTCCTTCCTTCCTTCCTTCCCTCCTTCCTTCCCTCCTTTCCTTCCTTCCCTCCTTCCTTCTTTCTTTCCTTCCTTCCTTCCTCCTTTCCTTCCTTCCCTCCTTCCTTCTTTCTTTCCTTCCTTCCTTCCTCCTTTCCTTCCTTCCCTCCTTCCTTCCTTCCTTCCTTCCTTCCTCCTTTCCTTCCTTCCCTCCTTCCTTCCAACCTTCCTTCCTTCCTTCCTTCCTTCCCTCCCTCCCTCCCTCCCTCCCTCCTTCCTTCCTTCCTTCCTTCCTTCCTTTCTCATTCTAAAAATAAATATTGAGAGACTACTATATGCAGGGCCCTAGGTGACTGAGAGACAAAGCAGACAAAATTCACTGCCATTTTGGGATACAGAAAATAAAAAAGTACACACAATAAATAAGTGAAGGGTGTATGTATTAACTGAGAAAATGAATGCTAAGGATAAAAGGGGAAAAAATGGGACCTGTAAACAGGGGTAATGGAAACTTCTTTCTTAATAGGTTTATGGTGAATGAAGGAATATGTTATATAAAGCATGATTTTATACAAATGCTTATAGTTATATCAGTATGAAGTGGAAATCTTTGAGTGATTTATAAATAAATGTATATATTTCCAAAGTGGAAAAACTCAAATCATTAAGATTTTTACCTTCTATAATTGTTAAAGTCATCAGAGGACCTTATAAAAATATTGTGTTTATATTTGTATTTAAATATTCGAATTTGAAGGAAGCAGTACAGTTAAGTGATAAGTGAAAGCAAGCAAATATATGTGAACTAATTTTAATAGATAATTTTCTTCTATTGATTTGTTTAACAGTTAACATTTGTTTTGGCCATCTTTTTGATTATCTAATTATTAAACTAACTTTTAAACAGTAAACCTCTACTGGAAGATACTTACTTGTTGTCACCATTTTAAAACTAGCATAAAATTTTAAAGTTATAATTCTAAAGAGTTATGGGTTTTTCAGGGATTATTAAAATAACAGGACCAAAAATAATAACTTTATAAAATTCAGACTTTTTTTAAGAGAGTTTAAGATTCACAACAAAATAGAGAAGATAATGAGATTTCCTACTTGCCCCTTGCTCCCAAACATGCATAGCTTTTTCCAGTATCAATATCCCTACTGGAGGGTACATTTGTTACAAATGTCAAGCCTACATTGACACATCATAGTCACCCATACAAAGTCCATACTTTACATTATAGTTCCCTCTTGGTGTTATATTTCTATCATCCTTATGATATCATACGGAGTATTTTCACTGCCTTAAAAATCCTCTGTGCGCTGCCTGTTCATCCCTCTTCCACCCAACACCTGGTACCACTGATCCTTTTACTGTCTTCGTAGTTTTGCCTTTCCAGAGTGTCATATAGTTGGAATTAAATGGTATGTAACTTTTTGAAACTAACTTCTTTCTCTTAGTCACATGCACTTAAGGTTCCTCCATGTCTTTCCATAACTTGATAGATCATTTTTTGTTGCTGAATAATACTCAATTGTATGGATGTATCACAGTTTATTGAAATTTTCATCTATTGAAAGACGTCTTGGTTGCTTCCAAGTTTTGCCAATTATGAATAAAGAAGCTCTAAACATCCACACTCAGGTTTTAGGGTAGACGTACCTTTTCAACTACTTTGGGGAATACCAAGGAGTATGATTGCTGAATTGTAATAAGAGTATTCTTAGTTTTATAAGAAATCGACACATTATCTTCCTAGTAGCTGTACCATTTTACATTCCCACAGGCATGAATGAGAGTCCCTGTTGCTTCAAACCCTCACCAGCATTTGGTGCTGTCAGTGTCCAGGTTGTGGCCATTCTGACAGGTGTATGGTAGCATCTCACTGCTGTTTTAATTTGCATTTCCCTAATGACACATGATATGAAGCCTCTTTTAATATGCTTATTTTCAAATAGTTTATCTTTTTTGGTGAGGTATCTATTAAGATTTTAATTTTAATGAAGTCCTGCTTATCCATTATTTTGTTCATGGATCATGTCTTTAGTGTCATATCTAAAAAGTCATTGCCATACCCAACTTATCTAGGTTTTCTCCTGTGTTCTACAGGCATTCTGTTTTTACATTTTACATTTAAGTCTGTGATCCATTTTGAGTCAATGTTTGTGAAGGGCGTATGGCTTGTGTTTCGATTCTCATTTTTCTTTTTTTTTTGCATGTGGATATCCACTTGTTCCAGCACCATTTGTTAAAAAGACTATCTTTGCTTTATTGTATACGTTTTGCTCTTCTTTCAAAGATCAGTTGATTGTATGTATGTGGGTCTATTTCTGGGCTCTCTATGCTATTCCATTGATCTATTTGACTTTCCTTTCACAAGTACCACACTGTATTGATGACTATGTCTTTACAGAATGTCTTGAAGTGGGCTAATGTCAGTCATCCAACTTTGTTTTTCTCCTTCAACATTTTGCTGCTGTTCTGGATCTTTTGCCTCTCCACATAAACTTCAGAATAAGTGTGTTTACAGCAATAAAATAACTTTCGGGGATTTTGATTGGTGTTGCTTTGAATATATACAGCAAGTTGAGAAGAACTGACATCTTAATAATATTCTCTTCTTATCCATGAACATAAAATATCTATCCATTATTTAGTTCTTTGATTCTGTTCATCAAAGTGTGTAGTTTCCTCATATAGATCTTGTACATATTTTGTTAGATTTATGCCTAAATATTTCATTTTCTTGGATGCTAATGTGAAAGGTATTGTGTTTCTAATTTTAAATTCGACTTGTTCATTTCTGGAATATAGGAAAGTGATTGACTTTTGCTCATTGAGTTTGTATCCGGCAACATTGCCATCATCACTTATTAGTCCCAGGAGTTTTCCGGTCTATTCTTTCAGATTTTCTACATGGATGATCACATTGTTGGCAAAGATACTTCCTTTCTTACCTCGCAATCTGTATAACCCTTTATTTTTCCTTTTCTTGTCTAATTGCATTAGTGAGGACTTCCAGTACAGTGTTGGAAAGGGGTGGTGAGAGAGGACGTCTTTGCCTTGGTCCTGACCTTAATGGAAAGCTTTGAGTTTCTCTCCAGTAATTATCATGGTGCTCGTTCTTTTTCTTTTTAACATCTTTATTGGAGTTCAATTGCTTTAAAATGGTGTGTTAGTTTCTGCTTTATAACAAAGTGAATCACCTATACATGTATCCCCATATCTCCTCCCTCTTGCGTCTCCCTCCCACCCTCCCTATCCCACCCCTCTAGGTGGACACAAAGCACCAAGCTGATCTCCCTGCACTGTGTGGCTGAGTCCCATTAGCTATCTATTTTACATTTGGTAGTGTATATATGTCAATGCTGCTCTCTCACTTTTTCCCAGCTTACCCTTCCCCCACCCCGTGTCCTCAAGTCCTTTTATTCCTGTCCGGCCCCTAGGTTCTTCATAATCTTTTTTTTTTTTAGATGCCATATATATGTGTTAGTATATGGTAGTTATTTTCCTCTGTCTGACTTACTTCCCTCTGTATGACAGTCTCTAGGTCCACCCACCTAACTACAAAAAAATTTCATTTTTTAAAAATTCTATTCTTTATTTATTTTATCTTACTTTTTAATTGAAGTATTGTAATTTACAATATTGTGTTAATGTCAGGTGTACAGCAACATGATTCAGTTATATGTACATATTTTTTCTTTTTCATATTCCTTTCCATTATGGTTTTTTTTTAACATCTTTATTGGGGTATAATTGCTTTACAATGGTGTGTTAGTTTCTGCTTTATAACAAAGTGAATCAGTTATACATACACATATGTTCCCATATCTCTTCTCTCTTGCGTCTCCCTCCCTCCCACCCTCCCTATTTTCATTTCTTTTTATGGCTGAGTAATATTCCATTGTATATATGTGTCACATCTTCTTTATCCATTCATCTGTCTATGGACACTTAGGTTGTTTCCATGTCCTGGCTACTGTAAATAGAGCTGCATTGAACATTGTGGTACATGACCCTTTTTGAATTATGGTTTTCTCGGGGTATATGCCCAGTAGTGGGATTGCTCGATCGTATGGTAGTTCTATTTTTAGTTTTTTAAGGAACCTCCATACTGTTCCCCATAGTGGCTGTATCAATTTACATTCCTACCAACAGTGCAAGAGGGTTCCATTTTCTCCACACCCTCTCCAGCATTTATTGTTTCTAGATATTTTGATGATGGCCATTCTGACTGATGTGAGGTGATACCTCATTGTACTTTTGCATTTCTCTAATGATTAGTGATGTTGAGCATCCTTTCATGTGTTTGTTGGTAATCTGTATATTTTCTTTGCAGAAATGTCTAATTAGGTCTTCTGCCCGTTTGTGGATTGGGTTGTTTGTTTTTTTGATATTGAGCTGCATGAGATGCTTGTAAATTTTGGAGATTAATCTTTTGTCAAATATTCATTTGCAAATATTTTCTCCCATTCTGAGGGCTGTCTTTTCATCTTGTTTATGGTTTCCTTTGCTGTGCAAGAGTTTTTATGTTTCATTAGGTCCCATTTATTTATTTTTGTTTTTATTTCCATTTTTCTAGGACATGGTCAAAAAGGATCTTGCTGTGATTTATGTCATAGAGTGTTCTGTCTATGTTTTCCGCTAAGAGTTTTATAGTGTCTGGCCTTACATTTAGGTCTTTAATCTATTCTGAGCTTATTTTTGTGTATGGTGTTAGGGATTGTTTTAATTTCATTCTTTTACATGTAGCTGTCCAGTTTTCCAAGGACCACTTATTGAAGAGGCTGTCTTTTCTCCATTGTATACTCTTGCCTCCTTTATCAAAAATAAGGTGACCATATATGTGTAAGTTTATCTCTGGGCTTTCTATCTTGTTCCATTGATCTATATTTTTGTTTTTGTGCCAGTGCCATACTCTCTGGATGACTGTAGCTTTGTAGTATAGTCTGAGGTCAGGGACCCTGATTTCTCCAGCTCCGTTTTTGCTTCTCAAGATTAATTTGGCTATTCGGGGTCTTTTGTGTTTCCATACAAATTGTGAATTTTTTTGTTCTAGTTCTTTCAAAAATGCCTTTGAGGGCCTCTCTAGTGGCACAGTGGTTGAGAGTCTACCTGCCAATGCAGGGGACACAGGTTCGTGCCCTGGTCCGGGAAGATCCCACATGCCGCAGAGTCACTGGGCCTGTGAGCCATGGCTGCTGAGCCTGCGCATCTGGAGCCTTTGCTCTGCAATGGGAGAGGCCCAACAGTGAGAGGCCTGCCTACAGCAAAAAAAAAAAAAAAAAAAAAAAAAAAAAAAAGCCTTTGGTAGTTTGGTAGGGATTTCATTGAATCTGTAGAGCGCTTTGGGTAGTATACTCATTTTCACAATGTTGATTCTTCTAATCCAAGAATATGGTATATCCTACATCTGTTTGCATCATCTTTAATTTCTTTCTTCAGTGTCTTATAGTTTTCTGCATACAGGTCTTTTGGCTCCTTAGGTATGTTTATTCCTAGGTATTTTATTCTTATTGTTGCAATGGTAAATGGGAGTGTTTCCTTAATTTCTCTTACAGATTTTTCATCATTAGTTTATAGGAATGCAAGAGATTTCTGTGCATTAATTTTGTATCCTGCTACTTTACTAAATTCATTGATTAGCTATTAGATTTCTGGTAGCATCTTTAGGATTCTCTATGTATAATATCATGTCATCTGAAAACAGTGACAGATTTACTTCTTCTTTTCTGATTTGGATTCCATTTATTTCTTTTTCTTCTCTGATTGCTGTGACTAAAACTTCCAAAACTATGTTGAATAATAGTGGTGAGAGTGGACAACCTTGTTTTTTTCCTGATCTTAGAGGAAATGGTTTCAGTTTTTCACCATTGAAAATGATGTTGGCTGTGGGTTTGTCATATATGACATTTATTATGTGGAGGTAAGATCCCTCTATGTCTACTTTCTGGAGGGTTTTTTCACAAATGCGTGTTGAATTTTGTCGAAAGCTTTCTCTGCATCAGTTGTGATGATCATATGGTTTTCCTCCTTTAATTTGTTAATAAGGCTTATTACATTGATTGATTTGCATATGTTGAAGAATCCTTGTATTCCTGGTCTAAACACTTAAGCATGGTGAATGATCCTTTTAATGTGCTGTTGGATTCTGTTTGCTAGTATTTTGTTGAGGAGTTTTACATCTGTGTTCATCAGTGATATTGCCCTGTAGTTTTCCTTCTTTGTGACAACTTTGTCTGGTTTGGGTATCAACATGATGGCGGCCTCATAGAATGAGTTTGGGAGTGTTCCTCACTCTGCTATATTTTGGAAGAGTTTGAGAAGGATAGGTGTTAGCTCTTCTCTAAATGTTTGATAGAATTCGCCTCTGAAGCCATCTGGTCCTGGGCTTTTGTTTGTTAGAAGATTTTTAATCACAGTCTCAATTGCAGTGCTTGTGATTGTTCTGCTTATATTTTCTATTTCTTCCTGGTTCAGTCTCAGAAGGTTGTGCTTTTCTAAGAATTTGTCCATTTCTTCCAGATTGTCCATTTTATTGGCATTTAGTTGCTTGTAGTAATCTCTCATTATCCTGTGTATTTCTGCAGTGTCAGCTGTTACTTCTCCATTTTCATTTCTAATTCTATTGATTTGAGTCTTCTCCCTTTTTTTCTTGATGAGTCTGGCTAATGAGTTATCAATTTTCTTTATCTTCTCAAAGATCCAGCTTTCAGTTTTATTGATCTTTGCTATCATTTCCTTCATTTCTTTTTCATTTATTTCTGATCTGATCTTTATGATTTCTTTCCTTCTGCTAACTTTGGGGGTTTTTTTGTTTTACTTTCTCTAATTGTCTTAGGTGTAAGGTTAGGTTGTTTATTTGGGATGTTTCTTGTCTCTTTAGGTAGGATTGTATTGCTATAAACTTCCCTCTTAGAACTGCTTTTGCTGCATCCCATAGGTTTTGGGTAGTCATGTTTTCATTGTCATTTGCTTCTACGTATTTTTTGATTTTCTCTTTGATTTTTTCAATGATCTCTTGGTTATTAAGTAGTGTATTGTTTAGGCTCCATGTGTTTGTATATTTTACAGTTTTTTTTCCTGTAATTGATATCTAGTGTCATAAACTTGTGCTTGCAAAAGGTACTTGATACGATTTCAATTTTCTTAAAATTACCAGGGCTTGATTTGTGACCCAAGATATGATATATCCTGGAGAATGTTCCATGAGCACTTGAGAAGAGAGTGTATTCTGTTGTTTTTGGATGGAATGTCCTATAAATATCAATTAAGTCCATCTTGTTTAATATATCATTTAAAGTTTGTGTTTACTTATTTATTTTCATTTTGGATGACATGTCCATTGGTAAAACTGGGGTGTTAAAGTCCCCTATTATGATTGTGTTACTGTCGATTTCCCCTTTTATGGCTGTTAACTTTTGTCTTATGTATTAAGGTGCTCCTATGTTGGGTGCATAGGGATTTATAATTGTTTTACCTTCTTCTTGGATTGATCCCTTGATCATTGTGTAGTGTCCTTCTTTCTCTCTTATAATAGTCTTTGTTTTAAAGTCTATTTTGTCTGATATGAGAATTGCTACTCCAGCTTTCTTTTGATTTCCATTTGCATGGAATATCTTTTTCCATCCCCTCACTTTCAGTCTGTGTGTGTCCCTAGGTCTGAAGTGGGTCTCTTGTAGACAGCATATATGCAGGTCTTGTTTTTGTATCCATTCAGCCAGTCTATGTCTTTTGGTGGGAGCATTTAATCCATTTACATTTAAGATAATTATCGATATGTATGCTCCTATTACCATTTTCATAATTGTTTTGGGTTTGTTACTGTAGGTCTTTTCCTTCTCTTCTGTTTCCTGCCTAGAGAAGTTCCTTTAGCATTTGCTGTAAAGCTGGTTTGGTGGTGCTGAATTCTCTTAGCTTTTGTTTGTCTGTAAAGGTTTTAATTTCTCTGTCGAATCTGAATGATATCCTTGCCGGGTAGAGTAATCTTGGTTGTAGGTTTTTCCCTTTCATCACTTTAAATATGTCTTGCCACTCCCTTCTGGTTTGCAGAGTTTCTGCTGAAAGGTCAGCTGTTAACCTTATGGGGATGCCCTTGTATGTTATTTGTTACTTTTAATATTTTTTGCTTGTGTTTAATTTTTGATAGCTTGATTAATATGTGTCTTAGCATGTTTCTCCTTGGATTTATCCTGTATGGAACCCTCTATGATTCCTGGACTTGATTAACTATTTCCTTTCCCATATTAGGGAAGTTTTCAACTATAATCTCTTCAAATATTCTCTCAGTCCCTTTCTTTTTCTCTTTTTTTCTTCTGGGTCCCCTATAATTCGAATGTTGGTGCATTTATTGTTGTCCCAGAGGTCTCTGAGACTGTCCACAATTCTTTTCATTCTTTTTTCTTTATTCTGTTCTGCAGTATTATCTCCAATATTTTATCTTCCAGTCACTTATTTGTTCTTCTGCCACAGTTATTCTGCTATTGATCCCTTCTAGAGGATTTTTAATTTAATTTATTGTGTTGTTCATCATTGTTTGTTTGCTCTTTAGTTCTTCTAGGTCCTTGTTAAACGTTTCTTGTATTTTCTCCATTATATTTCCAAGATTTTGGATCATCTTTACTATCATTACTCTGATTTCTTTTTCAGGTAGACTGCCTATTTCCTCTTAATTTGTTTGGTCTGGTGGGTTTTTACCTTGCTCCTTCATCTGCTGTGTGTTTCTCTGTCTTCTCATTTTGCTTAACGTACTGTGTTTTGGGTCTCCTTTTCACAGGTTACAGGTTCGTAGTTCCCGTTGTTTTTGGTGTCTGCCCCTAGTGGCTAAGGGTGGTCCAGTGGGTTGTGTAGGCTTCCTGGTGGAGGGGACTGGTGCCTATGTTCTGGTGGATGAGGCTGGATCTTGTCTTTCTGGTGGGCAGGACTGCATCTGGTGATGTGTTTTGGGGTGTCTGTGACCTTATTATGATTTTAGGCAGCCTCTCTGCTAAAGGGTCGGGTTGTGTTCCTGTCTTGCTAGTTGTTTGGCATAGGGTGTCCAGCACTGGTGCTTGCTGGTCGTTGAGTGGAGCCCTGTCTTAGGGTTGAGATGGAGATCTCTGGGAGAGCTCTCGCCATTTGATATTACATGGAGCTGGGAGGTATCTGGTGGACCAATGTCCTGAACTCAGTTCTCCCACCTCAGAGGCACAGGCCTGACAGCCATCCTGAGCACCAAGACCCTGTTAGCCACACAGCCAGGTACGTGGGGAGTTTCTTGCCTTTTGGGAACTCTGAGGTCTTCTGCCAGTGTTCATTAGGTGTTCTGTAGGAGTTGTTCCACATGTAGATGTATTTGTGGGGAGGAAGGTTATCTCCACGTCTTACTCCTCTGCGATCTTGAAGGTCTCCCTCTAGGCAAAGCCTTCTAAGCTCCAACTCATCCACTCCTGCCCAGATACCGTTGACGTCACGGGATTCCCGCTATCTCATTGGTTGACATTTCCTCTCCCTGCTCGTGCATGGGAAGGAGGGAGAGCTGTGGTCCCTGGGGGTCAGGGAAGTGGTTTCTGTGGTGACTGAAAACTGGCTGCACCCAAAGCGCCCACCATGGTGCTCATTCTTAAACTTTTAAGGGCAAAGAATGATTTCTATCAAAATTGATGATTCTTGCATTTGCAGAATCACATTCAGGTGCTTAACTCTATCTAAATGCGGTGATATGTTTAAAAAATATTTTTACATTAAAAAATAATAATATAGCACAAGAATTGACAGAAAGTTAAATTAGGGCCACGATCAGTAACTGCTGATACTAAAATTGAACCTAAAACACAGAGTAGAGGTGCTACAAAATGAACTCAGACTGTAAGTTCCATGAAGAAAAGAACTATTGCTGGGATTCACTGATATAAATCTTAGAATGTATATGTACTTTATAGCCTAAGATGAATTACTTATTGTATGTGTGAATGAACATATAAGTGTCCTGGATGGTAGATAGCAATTTTGCTTTCATTTTCTTTCCTGGAGCAACTATCCACAAAAAAAGAACTTCTTCCCAGAGAAGCTTAGTTGTATTGAGTAAAGTAGTAAAGGGAAGAATCATTCCTACAGGTCACAGCTAATTGTTTCTTGGGAAAATTAAGGAAAAAAAGGACAGGACTGAGCAGTTTTTTAAAGTTCCATTATTTCACAAAAGTCAGTTCACCAGAATTAAAATTCTGAAGACTATATCATGTTTTTGATATTGTAAAAAGACATTCTCTGGCTGAGCCAAAGGGCCCTGGTAAGAAGACAAAGGCTTTGTGAAAGAAGTAGTTTTGAGTGTGCCTTGGTTGCCCCAGACCTGCAGCAGAAGCTCAGATTACTGCTGCCCATGCACCCTGGTTTCACCTCTAATGAGGGAAGTTGCTACCAGCACCTAGAAACAGTGTTATGTTCTTGTTATCTTAGGTCTCCATGTGAGAAATGCTTATTTCACATACACACGGGTAGAGAAGTATTTGCATGTATCAACTGTCCAATTTACAAAATAATAAACTGTGTTAATTGAAGTTGAAAGTATTGGAACCAAATCATACTTGCCTTGTTTACAGTGGAAAATAAAGTTTAACAAGGAGACATATATTACATTGTATAGGTAACAAAACTTAAAAAATCAATATAATTGTATTTAATATTAGTTGATCTTCAAGAATAGCCTTGATTTCTACTTTTATTTTTTTTTTGGTACAATTGTATATCTGTTCAAATTTCTAAGATTCCTAAGTCAGGATGGTCATCCCTTCTTGCTGGGCTTCAAGCTGAAACTATATAACAATAGCAAACATTGTACTATGTTACCTAAAGAATAATATAATAAGGATTTAAGTTATGCAGTACAGTTTAACATTATTACTGGAACTGAGAAAATGGGAGATCAAAATGAACCAATGGAATTATCAATAAAGTTTTATAGACTCTTTTTACTATCAGTCAAAAATTGAAGGAATTTCTACTTATTAACATCTTATGGCATTGATACACTTTGATTTATATTTAAAGCCTGTATTTAATTTCTATCAACTAAATGTAGACTTCAAACTTGTGATTTTCCCATAAGTAAGCTTTCTAATGCAATTAATCATCCTGTTTCTTTAATTATAAAGATCTGATGGAATTTCACACATGTTATCACAGTGGGACTTGCAAATATACAAATATTAAGAATGTATATGTACTTTTTGACCCATTACCTAATCTGACACCATTAATTGAGCACTTCTGTGATCGCAGTCTGAGAATGATATCAGTAAAATTGTCTGAAACACTCCACAGGAGGTGTTATAAGTCTAGGATGCCCATTCTCATCATTAATTTTCAGATCATTTATTTCACATGAAAAGAATACTAAAGACTTTCAAAGTGCATATTATACTTTCAAATGTGCTCACTTTTATTAAACAGCCTTGACAAATTCTATAGTTAAATCTTTATTAAGTAAACATCATTTTTTCCCAGAAAATTGACATTGCACTTAAACGTTGTCATATTTTTAAAATATCTCTTTAAATGATTGATATTCACAGAAGTTGGAGGCTTCTAGTGTTTGTAAATTTGGTTGACAATCCAAGTAAGAAGCAGTGGGAACAAAAGCACGTCAGAGAAAATGTAGAGCAGAAGCTGAAAACCTATCAGGAAACGAAACATCAATTACATGCAGGTCTCAAAATTTAGGGTCACTAGGTAATAAAAATGGAGGGTTGAATTTTATCGAATGAAATGGAGGAATGCATTCAGCAAGTGACCTGATTAAATTTACAGACCACATTGATTTCAAAGTTTATTTTTTAAATATCTAGATGTAAATTAAAAATTACACTTTGAGAGTTGTGTTTATTTCTTCTTGCTTTTTAAACAATGGTTTGAGTATCATCAGGTAAATGCAGTTGGGGTCTTTTAGAGAAAATTGTTGTTTGACAAGAAATAACTTGGCAATTTCATTATGTTCGAATGTGTTGTCCGTCCACCCAACCGCACCTTCAAACGTGTTAGGGAATTGGCTTCCTGCGTTGCCTTAACCCTAGATAAAGTGAGGTGGGTACAAGTAGGAAAGAAAATTTTGTTTCATGCAGACAATTTTACTTAACACTTAATGCATTCATAAATTTAATTTAAGATAGCCTTCCATGCAAAATATACTGAATGCCTTACGTGTTGGAGACATTTAGAAGTTTCAGTGATTTATTTTGTGCTGACACCAGAAATTCAATGCATACATTTATGAGATTGAAACATGTGCTGTGAATATAATCCTCCAACATTTCAGTGATTTCAGAGTATAACAATACAGTCTTCACTAGCCTGAGAGCTCATGTTAGCCTAGCCAGACCCTTTCCCAGCAAGGGATTTCAACCCTGGATACATGTCAGAAACTCACTTAGAATTTTGAGATACCTAAACCCCCATTCCCAGGTTCCAAAACAGAGCGATTCCATGAAAATCTATGGCGGTAGCTCCTAAACATCACTTTTTGTTAAGGACCTCAGGTGCACCCGGGTTGGCAAACCATTCACCTGAGAAATGAAGTAAAGTGACAGCCTTCTCTACCATCTTTCTTCACACAGAGCAGCAGTTTTCAACAGGGGACAATTGTGTTTGGGGACAGTTGGCAAAGTCTGGAAACATTCTTGGTTGTTACACTTTGGGGGTATGGTTGGCATCTGGAAGGGAGAGGCCAATAATGTGGATGAATATCCTACAAGGCACAGTCCCATGCAGGAAGAATTGACTTGGACCAGAACACCAATAGGATCAAGGCTGAAACATCCTGAGATAGAGTCACTAGTTTCTCATGACCTGGGAGACTGAAGACCAAATCTATGTATCTATAATAATTTTTAAAATACCTGCTATTTATTTTCTCACTCTAAAAACTCTAAGAAAGAATATGAGAATTTCCCCTTTACTTTCAACTTTAATTTGCTGTTTCTACTGCTGCTTATCTCGCCTGCTGAAAGCGGCTCTTTTGTCCCTTTCCTGTTTACCCATTTCTGTCCCCCTCTAACCTTAAAAACCTAATTATAGGAATGAGGTCACTGGGCAATTTAACCTAACTCTTGACTTACACTCTCCCAAATGCACACCATGTCTTACCTAACCTGTTGATTCCTTTCCCAGACAAAAAGAAGGAAGAAAGAAGAATTCAGTAGTTAAAGAATGAGTAGCTCTCCACCTCCAACTGCGCCCTTAGCAATCCTGCAGGCAGATCACATGGGCAAGATGACATCTGAAGAACGTCAGCCAGCCTGCACACAATGGAGAAGGATGCAGAACCCAACCTCCTGCCTCACTGACTCATTGAGATTCTTCCCCCTTTTCTCCCTTGGAACACTGTCCTGGCTGAGCAGAATCTTCAGAGTTGTTCTCTGGACACGAGTCCACCTTCTCCCCAGGTTGCCAGCTTTTCTGATTAAAGCACCCTTCTTTTCTACTGACACTTGTCTCTCAAATTATTGGCGTTTGAGCAGCGAGCAGCCTAACCTGAGTTCAATAACAAGGAGAACAGCCCGTCTGAAAGTGGATGGATAAGAAAATAGTTGCAGGCAACTCCACCCTCCCTTCCTCCCTTCCTTCCCTCATTTCTTCCTTTCTTCCTTCCTTCATTGTTTTTGCATATTTAACCATTAGTTATATGTTGCCAAAGCAATTGCATTGTTAGGTTAAATAATAGCTACAAGTTAAAAAAAAAGAAACCAATCAAACCAAGCAACCATGATGGAGAGAGCTGAATACAGACTGCATTATTATCTGCCCATATATCCTCATTGTGATCTTGTATAGGCAGCCAAGAAAATAACACACTTTCAGAGGAAAGCACATTTTAGCACTGCTATGAAAAAAAAATACATAAATATATAAATAGCCATCTAATTATGAAAAAATGTACTAATTTTTTTAAATAATAAGCTTGTCAAAAAATAGATAAATTATAAATTATAATAGATAATTACTATTGTGAGGCAGTTTGAGGTAGGAGATGAGAGAAGCTGGTCAGACATGAAATAATTTGAACTTGAAAGCGAGGTCAGGGTTAGAGAATTTAGTTGCTGTTTGCTTGGTGGGAAAGAATTGCCTTCAGTGAAGACAGTGTAAGGAAGAGCAGAAAAGATGAGAAAACAGCTTTGGTAAAGGGACAATTTTTACGTTAAAAAATGAACATTAAGTCTATACACAAAGGGCAAAACACTAATCAAAAGTTGTACAATTATTTGATGTTTTAGTTGATGAGTAGAATTCAAGCCAAATGGGTGTATTTCCTCCATCGTCAAAGGTTTTATCACAGGGAGGAAAAGAGGCAGTTTAAATTATCTAGATATTTATTTTACCCCTATTATATTAAATTAGCATTCCTAAAGCTTCAATGGTCTTTTGCTTGTAGAGTGAGGTAAGTCAGAAAGAGAAAAACAAATACCCTATGCTAACACTTATATATGGAATCTAAAAAAAATTGGTTCTGACAAACCAAGGGACAGGACAGGAATAAAGACGCAGACATAGAGGATGGACTTGAGGACAGGGGGAAGGGGAAATGGTAAGCTGGGACAAAGTGAGAGAGTGGCAAGGGCATATGTACACTTCCAAATGTAAAATAGATAGCTAGTGGGAAGCAGCCGCATAGCACAGGGAGATCAGCTCGGTGCTTTGTGACCACCTAGAGGGGTGGGATAGGGAGGGTGGGTGGGAGGGAGATGCAAGAGGGAGGAGATATGGGAACATATGTATATGTATAATTGATTCACTTTGTTATAAAGCAGAAACTAACACACCGTTGTAAAGCAATTATACTCCAATAAAGATGTTAAAAAAAAAAAAAAGATAATATGACTCCAGTTTCCTCCAGTAAAGGGAATTGTAGACTTGACCTCCTAGTGACTAATTACAAACTCTAGGTAACTCAGGGTCTGAGAGCTTCCATGAGGACCTGCAGTTGGACAGGAGCAGCCATGTCCAGGGCTGGCGCTAGGATTGCCAGACCCTCAGCTTTCAGCAGGCTCACACCCCATCAGGGGCAAAGGTTAATTGGTGCAAGTCTATGTTGCGCATATACTTAGGCTAAAACTTTTCTTAAAGATCTTTGTCTCTATGTCATAATTGCCCTGTTCTTGGGACTGTGCTTTGCCTTGTTTTCTGGTTTGAACTCTTTGCTGAGGCTGCAGACCCTTGCTGACTCCCAACCCCAAGCAGCTCCCGTTGCCCTCTCCTCCCTACAGCACAGCCTCTGGTCTCTGAAGTGGTGAGCGGAGGAGAGTGAGGTACATAAAGTGAGTGATAGTGATGAACTCAAGCTCTCCAGGTGAGCGAGTGAGTGAAAACACAAAATCTAAAGAACAAACACTTGGTAAAGCAGTCCGTGATTCTTGACCCCAAACTAAGTCTTTTCTGGATCATAAGAGAACAAGGCAGCATTCATCATTTGGATCTTGCATGTAAAAAACAGAATGAAATATTCACAGTGATGCAAGTTGGCTTTGAAATTAGCCATCCTTGGCTGACAGCAGTCAGCAAATTGGCACATTCACTGGAAATGATGCTCAAAGCAGCTCACCGGAGGACTGGGGAAAGCAGGTTCGGCTTCTCTGACAGAATATACGGCAGCGTTGCCTTTGGAATTCACATTCACGCTTGACACTCTAAACATGGAGATGTGCAGAAAGATGAGAGTGCCCTACATTCAAATTTAATTAATTTATTTTTTTTATGAGCTGATTGATCTAATAACAAGTCTACTTACCTCAGATTTTAAAATAGCCCATGGAGTGCCTCATTTCACGCTGTGAAGTACTTCTGGGTGGAGTATCAAAGAAACTTAAATTAAATCCGTGCATCTTATGGTTGGGGGTAGCTCACTAGGAAGATGTTGATAGAATAGCTATGGGCCAAAAGGAAGATGAGGCTGGTCTTTGGCTCAGGGCCTCCTCCACACAGCCTTTTACTCTCCCCAACCGTCATCATCCCGACCTGCAGACTTCTGTAACACCAGGCAATTAAATAACAAGTGGGCCTTAGAACAGTAAAATTCCGGAGATCCTCCTTCTATAGCCATCCTCAAAGACATATACATTTAACGATGAGAATTTCAAGTTACAATGATGGGGGCAAGCTTCAGGGGGACGCAGCTGCGGAGGGTGACGTCTCTTACTGTTGATTAGTAGGACCAGCCTGAGGCGGGAGGAGCTTGAGATCCATCCTCTGTGCTTCACGGGAGTCATTAGCTGTTTGGCGAACTAATTCTTTTCTTGTTCTCTGTATTTATTTTTTATACTTCTGGCTTCTCTTCTTCCTCAGCGTATTTGTTCACATTACCTCCAAATTCCTTATGTATGTTGTATTCAATGTTGAAAAGAGAATACCAACCACTTTATTGTAATCACTGACCTGCGATTAATAGAAAAAGTAAGTAGTTTGGAAACTATTCTTACACAGAAACATGCATCATATTTAAAACCCTATTATATAATGTCAAACTTGGACCACTTTTTGATAAAATCCATTCATCTTGAGATCCTTACACTTGACAAAAATGTCATTTACCAGTTAATCTCTTGCACAATATTCATTGTCTTGAATATGTTTGGTAAACAATCTTTAAATAGCTATTTGACCTCAGATGTCAGTGGGTCGGCCCTAAGAGTTGTAATTGCTTGACCCAACATTACTGCATGAATATATAGGCTCCTGTCTCCTGTTAGAGACAGGAGCCTGTATAAACAGGATTAAGTTCAAGAGAAATCACATGGAAAAAAAAATATAGACCACAAATACCAGGTGGGACAAGTTTGCTCTTGTGCAAGTATTTTAGGACACATTTAGAAATGGTCACCCTTGACCACTGGGTAAGCGTGAATCAGCACAGTGGAACTACAATGAATAAGACAAGTCACACAGTGACACGTGAACCGAAAAATACAGACCTGTCACCCATTTTGACTAATCCACAGTTCACCAGAAGTAATAAATTACACTTTGGGGGGAAAGGAAGTGTAATATAATCAGTATTTTAAGATGTCAAAGTCAATTTCTGCCTTCTAGAAAGTTCTGAATGTTAACTTGTGTGGCTACAAGTGAGAACTATAGAAATAGTTGAATGAAAATAAAAATTACACTTAAATCATCTTAAAAACCCAAGTACCAAATCTTTGTCTAACTTCACTGTTGAAACAGATTTATGTCTATAAACTGATGTTTGATGAAAGAAAGAGCAGGACTTTAAGGGCAAATCTTTAGTTTGAATAAAAGTAACAAGGAATTGTTAGGTAAACATCATAAGAAAATACATGTCTCTTTCAGGATGTCACTGCATAACTTCTGCATATATTCTGAATCTACTTTTTATTCTTTAATAGAGTTTAATATTTTTCTCCATCAGCATCTTCTATATTATGTTCTATATGATTCTTGTTGCTAGGGAAATGGCCTCATTTCTATTTTTTGTATGATTACTGCTTTTATGAGGGGATGTTATCAACTTATGTAACTTGGTCAAGTGATGAGAAACTGGACCAAAGTCTCTTGTGTTATTAGCATGTTTATTGACTCTGTGGATAATACATCATTTACAAATAAATACATTTCTTTTTAGTTCTTATTCCTCATTTCCATTTTTTTATTAAGTTTGGCAGGACCTCTATTACTATTTTTATCAGAAAGAGAATTTATATCAAAAATCTGCAAGAAACAGCATAGTTAACTGGGACACTCATTGCATTTAAGAATAGGAATAAGGCAAAGATCTCCATTATTATGTATTTTTTGTATTTAAATAATTCTTCATATTTATTAACTTAAACTTAATAATTGTATATTCCAATCTTCTATTCCTATTTCAATTACATTAATGGAAATTGGTGCTCTATTTCTTCTTACACCAATTTTTACATTTTACATTCTTTCTGAAATGTATATATTTAGTCTTTTTTTGCAACTGTTTAGCTAATACATTTTGAATTTCAAAATTCCATTGTAAACTGTTCAACTTCTCATAGATTGTGTTCATCTCTTCTCTTATTTTGTGTAGAATATATTTTAATGTCTTTCTTTTTGAAAGCTTTGTTTTCAATAATTATAAGGCAAAACCACTTCAAAAATCCCATTGATGATAAATAAGTAGCAAAGAGAGGAGAGATTTACTGCCATGGCACAAGCATTTTTGTATTAATAGCTTCATCACATAATTTTTGAAATGTATCTATGATAGCTGTGTATACTTAAAAATGTTTGTAAATGTTAACAACTAGCTTATATTTAGATTGATAGAATATTGCAGTTGGTATAGTCAAAATTATGAGTCATGTGTGCATCGCCACCAATTCCAAACACATTTCTATTCCAACGTTTTCTTAATTCAGCACAATAACGTCTGTGTCATGATGCTGTGCTCCCAGGAAATTACTATTCTTATTATCATTGCAAATAAACATTTAAAATTCAATGTTGAATCCCTAACTCAAAATACCACTCAAATTTTCAAAGCTTTGATTTCAAAAATTGGATTACAGCGTCAAACAATTATTGGAATTAACTGTTTTTTTTTCTATTTTAAGCATCATATGATAATAATATAAAACTGGCATCTTTCACATTTTTGAAATTCTTCTTCTGTTAATGGAGCCAACTATCCCTTCCCTGTTTGTAAATGCATAAAGAAAACTTGGAATAAAATATGAGCTGAGGGCTTCCCTGGTGGCGCAGTGGTTGAGAGTCTGCCTGCCGATGCAGGGGACACGGGTTCGTGCCCCGGTCTGGGAAGATCCCACGTGCCGCGGAGTGGCTGGGCCCGTGAGCCATGGCCGCTGAGCCTGCGCGTCCGGAGCCTGTGCTCCGCAACAGGAGAGGCCACAGCAGTGAGAGGCCCGCGTACCGCAAAAAAAAAAAAAAAATATATATATATATATATATATTTATATATATATATATATATATATATGAACTGAGTTTAGAACAGCCAATTGTTTTAAGTGAAACATCACTTTTACAGGATGTTATGTGAATGCAGGTGTCTCACCTTCCATCATGGTATTAATACAACTCCTAAGTTTTGAAGTTAGAGCTGACATTTTTTCAGCAGCATTTTTTCTTTGGTTTTTCATGTGGTACATGACATGACCCTGATGCTGGATATTAAATATCCACAAATATTTTTGCAGGTTACATGCTTATCCTCAACTTCCTTGAGGACTGCAAACTGAGTTTACAAATTCTTCTTATGCTTGCAATTTTGTTTTTGAGTTCATTACTGTGGAAGGGCTTATTCGACTGGAATTGATGTATTGGGCACACAGAATGAACACAGGATGGGGACACATGAGGCCCAAAGAGACCATTCTAGACACTGGGAGGGGGAAGGGTAGGCTGGGACGAAATGAGAGAGTGGCATGGACATATATACACTACCAAACGTAAAATAGATAGCTAGTGGGAAGCAGCCGCATAGCACAGGGAGGTCAGCTCGGTGCTCTGTGACCACCTAGAGGGGTGGGATAGGGAGGGTGGGAGGGAGGGAGATGCAAGAGGGAGGAGATATGGAGGTATATGTATGTGTATAGCTGATTCACTTTGTTATACAGCAGAAACTAACACAACATTGTAAAGCAATTATACTCCAATAAAGATGTTAAAAAGTAAATAAATAGAGTGAGGCTTCCTGGAGGAATTCAGTCGCCTCATGATCTTTATTAACGTTCATGTTTAAGATATAGGAAAGATAGAAATAATTAATCAATCCAATATTTCTCTCAAATATGGTTTTGTTTAGGGCCCTAACTTTTTAAACATGTCTTTAAAAAATAAAACAAGAAAGAAAAGAGAAAAACTCTTCCAAGGAGTATGCCCAGGAACTACTGTAAAGTCTCAGAATGAAAGATGGAAGAGACCAAGTTCCTTTATTAATATTGTGTGATCTCAAAAAGTGTGTCAAAGTGCCTTCGGTTCAAAAGTGAAATATTTGTCCTCTTTCATTAAACTTGATGCTGCCCATTTTGGAGTACCTAAGAAGTGATGTGCTAGGGCCTTGCCGAATTCCTACTCCTGTTACTGCAACTTTATGGGTTTTTAAAATGAAAGTTAAAAATCATGGAAATAGTTGAATTAACCCCTTAATTTTCATAACTTCAGTCAATCTTTTTTTTTAAGTCATGTCCAGAATTGTGCGTACAGGTGATTTGCACTACAAAAATCACACCACAGTACACCCTACAACTCCCCTGATGGTTAAAAGAAACAGAAAAACGTAGAAGACAGCAATTCTTAGAAACTTGGATCCTACCGATATGCTGCATTTATCTTTTATAACACCCACAGTCTCTTTATCATAATTAAATCATATTGCCACTACATTTTCTTTTTGAATTAAGCAATTGTTTTAGGGTAAGATATTCATTTTTTGCTGAAAGTTGCAGTTAGAGAGAAATCATTCAAAACAGCCTAGTTCTTAAAGACACATAATTTGTTCAGGCAAAATATGCCAGGATATAAGACTAGGAGAATGACCCACGCATATGCAACAAATAATCATTGGACAGAGTTAGAAATTTCAAGAGAACTAGCTGTCAACCTTTGAAATACTTCTTCTGCTCAAGTTCACTTATACATTCATTGATTCATTGTTAAAAGTGAACAAAACTGGTATTTGTAGAACGCTCTGCCTTAAGGAAGACTCAGAACAATGTTGACATTGCCACAAAATTCAAGAAAAGTCGAAACTGAAGCACCACCGTGACTAAGCTTCACATGCAAACATACTTTGAACAGTGAGAGAGATGTCATAACTAATATTTTAGCCAAATGTCATAGATTGGTCATTACTGGTGATTTTTTAACTTTATTAACAATGTATACATTCATTTTTTCCATAAAATACTTGATCTTCACATTAGTATGAGTTAGCTGGACTTCTACCTCAATCCTTTGGAAGCTATCTTCTTATTTTACTTTATTTGTAATAAGAATATTCCTTTTTTATGTAGGTATGTTCAAATCATCTTCTACTTTTCAGTGCCCTGTGTGAAAAAAAAAATGTGTAGATGTAAAGTTTAAGTGTCTTTGAATGCCTATAGAAAATGACGGTGCATAGGCAAACGTGCTGTTTACACCCTATCACACAACTACGAGTGAGGGTTTGGTCCATTTTTAACAACGACAGTTCTCTTAGAAGTGGACATGGTATCTTCAGATGAGGATGACTGACCTCCCACCAGAAGAGTGCATGTTTTTTTTTTCCAGTAGAGTGGATGAGTTTGCAGTTGTACATCTACACTCTTTGTCTTGTTTCTCCTTATGACCAGTGACACATGTGTAAGAGTTAACCATGAATTTGAGACATGAAAGATACAACAATGGCAAAAAGCCAACCTAACCAGCCAACAAAGAGATCAAACCTGTGATCTGGCCCTTATTAGCCCCACACTCAAAGCAAGTGAGTTAACCATTCACAGACTAATGGGGCCCAGACTACATTTGTTAGCTTGTCTTTAAGTTTCTCCTAGCTTAGCCTCATGTATGGATAAGCAATTAGTAAAAGCTATCCTATCACAACATATTTAAGTGCAATATTTTTTTGCCAAATATTTGTAATTTTTGTTGTTCCCAAACTTGTATGTTGCAAAGTTTCCATATGTTAATAATCATAAACTTATTTTAAATATTTAAATACGAATATTTTCATTGCTGGGAAACTCATGGACACTAACAGTTTTAAAAAAGCTTACTACTCGTTTTATGAAAAAAAGTAGGGATAAGCGACCATTACTTGGGAAATCGACCAAACGATGCCGCCTGTGTTAGACTGTTTCCCACTGAAAGTACCATATTTTCAGGACATGAGCTGTCCCAGAGCAACCCTACAATATTACTAGGTAAACCATCTCATTATACAATGAGTAAAACCAATACAATTGAGCAGGGAAGACACTTCATCTTTGGGGAGAAAATGACTTTATGTATTTATGTATGTATGCATTTATTTTTAGGAAAATAATTAGAAAATTCATGAGGTGAGTAATGAAGAGCCTAAAAGGAATAAAGTTCAAAAGTTTTAACAAATGTACAGGAGTTCCTGGTATGAAGAGAAGATCTGGCCACTTGGCAAGAATACAGAGCAAGGGATGGAAAAATTACCTGAGGACTTTTTAACAGCAGGACAGTATAATATTAAATTTTAAAGATGTTTTCTGTTGTTATAATGTGAGCTCTAATACCATGGTCTTAAACTCTGACAGACGGTTTTACAGAGATCCCTTATTGAAATATAATATATGTTTGTGGGAATATTCATGATAATGATGATGATATTTATGTTGATATGTCATCATGATGAAATTAAGGTTAAATAATAATCTACTATTATTAAGTGCTCACTAGATGTCAGGCATTGTATTGACTGCCTTAAATCATCAATCCTCATATAGCCCTTGAGACGGTAGAATTTTTATATCTCTTTTACAAATGAAGAAACTGAGACATAAAAAAAGGTTAAAATACATGGTTTTTTTTTGTTTTATTTTTCCAAATATCAGATTTTTAATTTGGAAGATTCACCATCTTGTGAGTCTTTTAAATTTTTTTTAAATTAAAGTATTGTTGACTTACAATGTTGCATTAGTTTCAGGTGTACAGCAAAGTGATTCATTTATACATACATATATATCTATCTTTTTCAGATTCTTTTCCCTTATAGGTTATTACAATATATTGAGTAGAGTTCCCTGTACTATACAGTAGGTCCTTGTTGGTTATCTATTTTACATACAGTAGTGTGTATATGTTAATCCCAAACTCCTAATTATTTCCTCCCCACCCTTTCCCCTTTGGTAACATAAGTTTGTTTTCTACAACTGTGACTCTTTCGGTTTTGTGTATAAGTTCATTTATATCATTTTTTAAAGTGTCACCATATAAGTGATATCATATGGTATTTGTCTTTCTCTTTCTGACTTACTTCACTTAGTATGATAATCTCTAGGTCCATCCATGTTGCTGCAAATGGCATCATTTCATTCTTTTTTATGGCTGAGTAGTATTCCATTGTATAAATATACCACAAGTCTTTGAAAGACAAGGCTTTGGTGCCTCTACAGAAAGCAAATGTTTACACCCCGTTGATTTAGGTACTAAAAGGCAACTGAGGTTTATCAAATGAAAGGCTCCAGCCAGGACGTTGAATCCCCAGCAAGCAATGCAAAGATGCAGGATTTCTCAAAATCCTTTCATGGTTGCATGTTCGCAGGGCCATCTATTAACTGGTAGCTCTGATTTCTGTCACTTTACTTCCTGTCTTGGTTCCTGGGTCTCAAGTTTACCCAGAGGTATATCAATTCTGTAAATTGATAGCCACGTAATCCATTTTCTGCTTTGGTTATTTGACTAATATGGCTTTGGTAGGAATGAATGAAAAGCCACAGGGGACTGTTGAAGAAAGTAATTGTGCAGAAGCAGAAGATGGGAGCTGACTTTGAACAGTGATTTGTCAAAGAAACAATGATGTATGAAAAAGAAGCAAAACAACAGGAAGAAAAGATTGAAAAAATGGAAGTTGAAGATGTGAAAATTACGCTATTGAAAAGCAGGCAGAGATCCTGCAAGAGTCCCGGATAATGGCCCCAGGTTCCCGGCGCATGTTGGACGCTGCATATACTGATCTCCTGCAGCTATTAGGGAGTGAAGAAGACTCGGAAGAAGCTGAGGAATATAAGGAGGCACTTTTAGTACTGGGTTCAGAGAAGTTAGAAGCCTGAAGTTTTTCTATATAGGGTGATTTTTTGCATTAAGTCCTGGGATCCATTCCGCACTTCATTATTTTTGGGAACTCATAGATATTGCCAGGGCACCAGGGTTGATGCACCAGCTGGTACGGCACAGCTCTGGGGTGGCCCCCATGGTGGCTCGTGGCCGGGGCGACCATGGCTGGCTGCATTGCAGTGTGACGTTTCAGTGTCATGCCACTTGTGGGATACCTTCAATGTCACTGCTGAGCAGGCCACGGATTCCTTAGCATGTGGGAGAGAACTCACTTAACAGTGTCTCTAACTTATATATAGGTTACCTGCGTGAGGTCAGAAACTGGACTCCTTCTAATCGAGGCATTTATCATAGAAGAAATTGATTCAGTAGTGATACCGACCAGGGTTCTGGGCCTCCTTGAGCAATAGAAATTGACTAGAGGCCAGAGAAGTAATTCAGGCAAGGCTTTATTGGGGCCCCTGCTGCAGCATGAGGGAAGGAGAACAAAGGACAGGTTCCCTTGCTGGCTCGCTTCCTGAGCAGGGATGAGCTAGTTCCTTATAAGGCGTGAGGGCAGGGGTGTGTCCAGGGCTGGGGTCGGAGGGGCGGCTTAGGTGTTCTGCCCGCCCCTTAGGTGGTGTTGAGTGGAGGGGGCGTGTGCAGTTCCCTGCTTTTGCTCCGGACTCTTCAGAAGTGGCCGTTGTTTTGTTGTTCTCTTTGTATCTTGTTGTCCATAATTTGCCCCAACTGCTCATGCATGCAGTTATTTTTAGTCCCTCACGGTTTCTTTGTATCTGTTGCTAGAGGAGACGAATGTCCAGGTACAAACATGGCAGCAAAGGGTCCCAGGTCCCAGCCTGTCTCAATAGCATTTATATTTAAAGTGAAAATAATGCAACGGTACAGATGAACATGACCCCATGAGATTGACTGTTCATAATCAGAGTTCACATCTCCACATCTTCAGTTACAAGTGGGTACTTTTAGGTCTACCTGACCTCCTCTGAAGAACTTTGTGCCTTGTTTCATCGTGTGTGTTGTGTGTTTTTGGTTTGAGTGAGACGGGAGGGGCAGGAAGCATTTGGGGAAGGGTCAGGAACTACCTTCAATCATCCCACCCCAATCTTTGAACAGATGAATGTCCTTAAGTTGCTAAAAGTAAGCACAACTGCCTGTGGGTAGCAACAACGAGAGTGCCTGGATGTGGCCTCAGATGCGTGAAGCCGAGGATCCCTCAGTTCCCTCCCCGTCGTGAGCAAAGCGTCTGCTTCCAGGAAGAACCTGCCCCTCACCTGCAGTTCCCTGCCCTTGTGTTGCTCAGCTCCTAGTCAACAAGTCCCGGGATGCACCGCTTCTCCTGGGACAACTGTTTGATTGACAGCTATGGAAAACAGTGCCATTCTGCCATAGGTTCGTCTGCAAACATTGTGTTCTATAACCTCAAACAATTTTGCAAAACGAAAACCTGTTGTTTCACTTACAGCTTTTTTTTTATGCAGAGATCTTATAATACCCCTTTCAAAATTTTCCTCCTCTGTCAAGGATAATTCTGAGACCATTTTATAGTAGCAAAACACTGCGGTTTTTTTGTTTTTTGTTTTTCCGTTTTGAACTGGATGTTTGTTCTCTGATTATACTTCCTGGCCTCAAAAGCCTAAAGAAAATCTCAGGGAATAAAATAGAGCTCTCTTCCTTTGATGTCTATCCAAGAGCATGGAAAAGCTATCACTTCTTTCACCGAAAATTCCTTTAATTTATTCCCTTGACTGCTAAGAGATGACAATTAAAGCATTCAGCCTCTAAAATGGAATCAAATGGTATAAATAAGAAACCAAAAGAAGCATTCTGAGACATACTCTTAAAGGTTCACCATGGCTACAAATGTAAGATTACGTTTTTGTGTCAAAAAACGAGTACAATAAAGAACAGATAGAATTTTTTCATAATTCAGGCCAAAAAAATTTAGCCTGTAGTGTATTTTAAGTTTTCTTGATGATTTCTGATTATAGTTTTAATTCTATGTTATAAAATTAGGCATACTATAATTTTGAACTTGCTTCAATATATAAATTCTCTTTTTTAAGACAAAGCATTTGAAATTTCCCCATTTAGAGTGTTTTAATTTAAATAGTAGTTAAAATATGATAACAGCGCATGTTTGCGTAGGTGAAGGGAGGTTATACAACCTGTAACTCAAGAGGTGCAGTGTGAATGATAACCCCACCCACCGAACATCCCACTCCCCCCCTTTCTCTTACAACTATTTGCTTATAGATAAAAATAATATTCCCAGAATATTATGTATAGTACTCTTTTACTCTCTTGTTGATCGTCAGAGTATTTAAGTACATTTCCTTCAAAACACTATAGAGAAATTGCATTAAATTTGCAAAATATAGAGAAATTTATTTATCTGTTGCATAGAATTATAAAATGTATGTTCTCTGGTAGCCTCCCCACTGTTGAAGTTTATTTTTATACTTTTTGTACCTCAGATTCTAAAATTTTTGAATAGGAAATCTATTCTGTTCATCAAAATAGTTATTAAAAAGAACAAATAAAAAATGATGGATGTGAAATTTTGGCTAAGATATATTCCCCACAAATAGTGGGGATAATAATAATAATTTAATTATTATTATTATTATTTTCTGCAGTACGTGGGCCTCTCACTGCTGTGGCCTCTCCCGTTGTGGAGCACAGGCTCCAGATGCGCAGGCTCAGCGGCCATGGCTCACGGACCCAGCCGCTCCGCGGCATGTGGGACCTTCCTGGACCGGGGCACGAACCGGCGTCCCCTGCATCGGCAGGCAGACTCTCAACCACTGCGCCACCAGGGAAGCCCCTTAATTAATTATTATCTTTTTTTATTAATACAGTGTAGATTTTATTGAACCCAAGTGAATTTTAAGATTGGTATTAAATAATGTATACATGTTTGTATATATTTTCTTGCCACGATGGCTGAATATTTGGGGGGCACTATAACTACTCCAACACCTAAATCAATGGCTCTCAAATTCTGATTCCTAAAACATCCCCACCTAAGAAATAGTTAGCAAGTTTTCAAGAAAGACATACATTCATAATAAATCCAAACTGAAGTCACCTCATGGAAACAAAAAAGGAAAGCAGAGCAGCTTTACATCTGTTAATAAGGAAATACCTGTGGAATAGGGAACATGCTGCCAAAAATATAGTATTTGGGTTCTTGTGATATGTAAGCTGCCAATAATAAATAGTAAACTACATTTTCAACCAAAAATTACAAATCGCATTTATCTCATCTAAACTTTAAAATAAAACGTACTATTATTTTATGAAAATAAACTTTCATCTAAAATTACAAAATAAATATACAAAAATCACTAAATGGGTAAAAAGTACAAAGGAGATAAGTAATCTTTACATAATATAAATATTCTAATTCTCTTTGACAAAAGCAGTTTACAAAAACCTTATTTTTTTTAAAAAAGACTTTAGAGCGTTTTAGTTTATGGCAAAATTAGTTTATGGCAAAGTTGGAGAGTGCCTATACACACTAAACACATTTTTAAATCTACATTTTTACTCAGGTGATGTTGAAAAAATGATACATGTCTTTCTGTCTTCAAAGCCTTCTCCTACACTGAAATTCCCTGTCTTTCAGGTTTTCAAAAACACTAACAATGAGAAGGTAAAAGACCATTCCGTAAAAATGACTTCGAAAGCATCACTGGAGCCCATGTGTTGAGCCATCCGTGACATAATTCATGGTCATTAGGGTAACCAGGTGTGCTTCTCTTCCCCTTTCCTATTCTTAGGTTTGAGTGATTAGAGAATCTGAACTAAGCAAGGTAAAATGGTACCATTTTCAGTATCACACACACACCAGGGTTTAAGAATTTTATTCAGTGTACCAAATTTCCTGGGTGTTGTCCTGAATTGGATTGTTCATTTCTGCCAAATTCAACATTAGAAGACAAAAATCCTGAAATCACTTCTCCTACCAATCCCCCCATCTCCTGAGCCTGCTCCCAAGACCTAAAGAGAAAATATAGGAAATGAATATAATTTGGGGGGCTGGAGAAAATGACGGTATTGATTGATTTATTTGTAAATGAACCTAGTGTGCAGAAAGAAACTTATACAACGTTTTTATAGTTTGAAATAGCAACAAATCCAAAATCTAAATATTCATTGGTGATAAAATAAAATGATATACTTCAGAATATTTTGCAGTGAAATATTATGGAGAAGTGAAAGTGAATAAACCACCGCTATGTGTGTCTACGGATAAATCTCAAAAATGTGATATTAGAAAAATAAAGGTTGCAGAAGGATACATACAGCATCACAATTTTTTAATGAAATTTAAGGCCAATAGGCACATGAAAAGATGCACAACATCACTAGTTATTGGAGAAATGCAAATCAAAACTACAATCAGGTATCACGTCACACCGGTCAGAATGGCCATCACCAAAAAATCTACAAAAAATAAATGCTGGAGAGGGTGTGGAGAAAAGGGAACCCTCCTACACTGCTGGTGGGGATGTAAATTCATATAGCCACTACGGAGAACAGTATGGAGGTTCCTTAAAAAACTAAGGAATAGAACTACCATATGACCCAGCAATCCCACTCCTGGACATATATCCGGCAAAAACCATAATTCTAAAAGATTCGTGCATCCCCATGTTCATTGCTGCACTATTTACAATAGCCAAGACATGGAAGCCACCTAAATATCCATTGACAGATGAATGGATAAAGAAGATGTGTGGTACATATATACAATGGAATATTACCCAGGCATGAAAAAAAACAAAATGCTATTTGCAGCAACATGGATGGACATAGAGACTGTCATACTGAGTGAAGTAAGTCAGACAGAGAAAGACAAATATCATATGATATCACTTATATGTGGAATCTAAAAAATGCTACAGATGAACTTATTTACAAAACAGAAATAGAGTCACAGTTTTAGAAAACAAACTTATGGTTACCAAGGGGGCAAGGAGCGCAGGATGAGTTGGGAGGTTGGGACTGACATATACACACTAGTTTATATAAAGTAGATTAATGAGAACCTACTGTAGAGCACAGGGAAATCTACTCAGTGCTCTACAATGACCTATATGGGAATAAAATCTAAAAAAGAGTGGATATATGTATATGTATAACTGATTCACTTTGCTGTGCACTTGAAACTAATACAACATTGTAAATCAGCTATACTCCAATAAAAAATTAATTAAAAATAGAAAACCACAGAAATCAAAGTACATGCCAATGAAGAATAATACATATAGAATAAAGTTGTGCTCCTGTAAATAGAGATAATGTAACCCAATTTCACAACAGTGGTTACAGGAAAGAAATACAATGCAATTGGGTAGAGGTACACACAGTGTTCTTGTTCCATTTGTGGTTTTCATTTCTTTGGTTAGGTTGGATACATTATTGTTTGTTATGTTACTCTTCATTTTTATATAATGAAATATTTATTTTTTAAAAAGAATAGAAAATACAACCACAATTAGGTAAATTAAATGGCTAAGAATTGCAAACATATATTGGGATGTGTCATGGAACTTCTGGAGCTTGGCTAATGATGGAGATGGATAAATGATATGATATCATCCTTGGTGTCATAATTGAATATTAGAATCTCCAAGTTCATCCAATATATTTCTGTCTTAACATTCTTTGAAATAAAGTACTGCCTCCCTCTTTTCCTGCTTTATTTAATTACCCACTGCCTGGATTAATCTCAGCTTCATATACCCCAAACTATAAAATAATATACAAAATCATATGTGTTTTTCATTCATGAAAAATAAGGTCACTAGCTTCTTGAAATCACAAGGCTTCCTTACAGCACTAAGCTCCCACACCTTGAGGGTGAAGTCCTCCTCATGGTCCCTGATGAGGCTGCAACACCAGTCACCACATTCACATTCCAGCCCAGAGGACGGAGAAGGAGAAATGGTTTAGGGACATTGTCCAGCACATGCAAACAGTATTTCCATTTATATCTCTGAGGAAACGTTGGTCACTTGACCACATAGACCTTCAAAGGAGCCTGGAAATTATGATTATTTTTATTGAAGTGTAGTTGATTTACAATACGGTGTTAGTTTCAGGTGCTCAGCATAGAGATTCTGGTTGTTGTTTTTTAAAGATTATATTCCATCATAGGTTATTACAAGATACTGAGTAGAGTTCCCTGGGCTATACAGTAGGACCTTGTTGGTTATCTATTTTATATATAGTAGCATGTATGTGTTAAACTCCTAATTTATCCCTCTCCCTGTTTCCCCTTTGGTAAGGGGAAGTTTGTTTTCCATCTTTGTGAGTCTGTTTCTGTTTTGTATATAAGTTCATTTGTATTATTTTTTAGATTCCACATGTAAGTGATATCATCTAGTATTAGCCTTTCTTTGTCTTAAACTGGGCATATTGACACATGTATATAAGATTCAGAGTTTAAAGGCAAGGTGAGAATAGTACAGAAAGCTGAGGTCTTAGACACATCCAACTAGCAGCATTCCTCCCATCAAGGTGTTCTTATTACTTATTTCTGCATAATGAACTACCCCAAAGTTAATGAATCAAAGCAAGAATCCTTGATGTTCAAGGTCGGTGGGTCAGGAATTTAGTAGGACACCACCGAGTGATTCCTCTGCTCCAGGGGTTGACTGGGGTCGTGTGGTGGCATACAGCTGGCAGCTGGCTGGTGCCCAGGGTACGAGAAGGCTTTGCTTACATCAGAGACTTTGGTGGGCGTGAATTGAAAGTTGGCTGAGTTGGCCCCTTGGGCCTCTCCATGTATTCCCATAGTTTCTTCACATCATTTCTCCAGTAGGTGGTTGCTCTTTTACATGGTGGCTTAGACTTCAAGGGTGGAAACTCTAAAGAATCAGACTTTGAAACCGTCATGACATACCTTCAAACACAAGAATGGACAAATGGGGTCTAGATGCCACCTCATGAGAGAGGAGCTGTCAAAGAGTGAGTGGCCATCTTACTCCTGCCCTCCAGACAAGACACTTTTCAGGGTTATTTTGCTTACTTTTATAAAATCTGAATCCCATTGCTCAAACTGTAGAAAATAAAAAGAAATACGCTGGAGAGTTATCCTAGATACAGATTACTTACAAAAAGTAATTTATTATTGTAACTACATTGTAGGATTTTTACAATGTAAAGTTCTGGAAGTAATTACCAACTTTAAAAAAATTTTTTTTGAGTAAAAATAGTTTGTTATCTTCCTTTTGAGTCAGTCTGAGTGAAAAATCCTAGTGTCACACCTTTCATATATAGTTTGAATAACAAGAAACTGTATTTTGGGGGTATGTGTGTGTGTCTTCTAGTTTAGGAAGAGATTAGGACAAAAGGACAGGCAAGTGGTCTCACATCAGTTTGCTGTTAATTATAAGGGATTTTATATTTTCTTCTGGGATGAAAATAAAATGTTAAACTTCTAATTTGGTGTTAGATGCAGAAAACAAGATAATCTCAAAATAAACACAGAAGGCATACCACGTGCCATCCAAGATGATCCACAGACACTCCATAAACTATGTAACCTTCTTTAGTTAAGTACACACCACATGAGTTCATTCTTTGCTGGCTGGACACATATTTTGCTACATTGTAAGTAATAAAATAAGGAAGAGGCCATTTCTGAAAATGTTATTTGGAGAACCTGAATTTATCTAAACATTCAAATTCTTAATTGGAGATCACGTGCTTATACAAGCTGTCTCTCCACTATTCCATTGTTTTAACTTTATTTTGAAATTATTTCAAACTTACAAAAAAGGTTAAACATATTACAAATAATTTCAATATATCCTTTACCCAGCTTCCCCAAAGACTAATATCTTATAAAGTAATAGTACAGGTATCGAGACCCAGGAAATTAACAGTAATAACACATTATTAACTAATCTACAAACTTTATTCAAGTGTTCCCATTTGTCCCACTAATGTCCTTTCCCTGGTCCAGGATTGAATCAGGACACACACTGGATTTGGTCATCCGCTGTCCTCAACATCTTCCAATCTGTGACAGCTCCCAGCCATCCTGTCCTTCATGAACTTGACACTTTGGAAGACTAGAGGCCAGTAATTTTGTATATCTTCTTTCATTTGGGTTAGTCTGATATTTCCTCATGTTTATGTTTAAGTTGCAATTTTTTTTACAAAAATACCAGAGAATTGGTTCTGTGCTCTCCTCAGTGCATTATATTAAGGGGTATATGACACATATTTGTCTCATTACTGGAGCTGTTAACACAAAGCTTGATTAAAGTGGTATCAGCCAGGATTCTCTACTGTAAAATTACAGTTTTTCTATTGATAATTAGAAAGTATTTTGGGAGGAGGCACAAATAGAGTGTACAAATATACTTTTTCTCATCATACTTCTGCCCACTGATTGTTTTTTCCTGCAAAATTTATTACTGTGGTATATACCAAAAAATTATTTTCTATTTCCATCATTCATTATACATGTATAAATGGGAAATACTACTAATTAATTAAAATCATTCTGGATTTTATTTTCCATTTTACTGTAGTTTTGTGATAACAGTTATTAACATTGATAACAATAACTAAATTTGAAAATAATCATTAGTTTTAGGTTTTGTTTCCTCTCTGATTTGGGGTAGCTATTGCTAACATTACATTGATTTATTTGTTATTAAGGCCATTTGGTAGGGAAATATTCAGGAAATTCCACCTTCTCCTTATCTGACTTTTCTCCTCTTCAAAAACTTTATATTTTTTTAAGTCATATTTCCTTTACATTTTCCACTTCTTTTTTTTTCTCTATCATCTTCTTCATACTGAAGGTACTAACCATAATATAAAGGCTTTGGATGTGATACCATTGGAAGAAAAATAAATTAATTGACAGAAGAGAAGAAAACAGCATCTTAATTTGGTTTTATTTCCTGAGCTAGAAAATTGACGCAATAGTGAAATGAGAGAAAACTGCTTGACATGGCAAAAACTATCAGTAATGCAGTTCTGTTTGCTTCTACAGCCCCTAGAAAAACAAGTTGGAAGCAAAATTCAAACAAACCAAGGGACTAGTAGGAAAGGAATTAAGTACACAAGTTCAAAACAGAGAGTAACTGTTCACTAAAGAATTTTTAAAACAGAAGAATTTTAGCCGAATCTTGAAATGTTTCTAACATTGTTTGAGCAAAAGGAGAAGCAGCCCTCGGGCCATAGATGGAATGTTTTGAGGATTCAGGGAAGTGTCAGTTTGGAATTCCACCCACAAAAGCAAAGTGGGGCTGGGGTGCTGGTAGAGGTGAGTAGCTGGACGATTACTGAGGACCAAAGAATAGGGGTCATTGAAGAATGATTTCAATTAAAAAAGAAAACAGACCCGTAAATTAAGTTAATTTTCATCTGAAGAATAGTTAAGAATAGTTAAGGAAGAATAGTGAAGTGAACTTGGCCATGGTCAAGTTCATCTCAAAGGAGAAAACAAAACATTTTAAAGAGCAATCCTTCTGGGCCATCATTTTATCATGGGTACATGATAAGAACAATTTATTTTGTAATTTCTCTGATAAAGTTAAATAGCCCAATAAACTGAATCATAACTGAACCTTGGCCCCATCCTTAACCTTTGCATACTTCTGACCCTTCATCTGCACAATCTAAATGGCAAATGACCGGCCCATTAACTAGTCCCCACCTACAAAGTGTTCCCAGTTCCCAAGATAACCTTCAGCTTGTACGAGAGATGGTGGCTCCTGGGAAGTCTCACCCGATGCCATCTGCTGCTCAGGTGCCCTTGAACCTGTGTGGACCAGCTCTGCCCCATCCTGTGAAAGAAACCAGCAAGCACAGGGAGAAAGAAAAGTGACTTTGGATCATGACGTTAAACCATATGCATCTTAAAATCCATTTTCCAGAACACTGTATCCCACTCCTTAAATATTTGTCATGTACTATTTTAACAATAATTCCCACGTTGTTCCCCCTTGAACTTATTGAGACCAGTTTTGTGATTAAGGTAGCACTAGAAAGCCAGAGCAAACTAACTTACAGCCCTAAATAGACTCAGGTTGGTGACTTGGTCATTAAACCGAACATTTATAAGTGCTCACTGTGTGCAGTTACTTTCTGAACTCTTCTTTTCTCTGCAGATTATCTCATGTATTCTTAAAAAAAAAAAAAACTTCACAAAGTAGGCATAATTGTGATTCCATTTTCATGGGAAACAAAAGTTAAGCAGCTTACCCCAGGTCATAGAGTTAATAACTGTGGAAGTTGGGATATGGACCCAGAGGTATAACATAATCTAATTAACCCGATTTTCTCTTGATATGTCTAATTTTTCATTTACAAGTTACATATTCTTCTCTACCATCAATGAGCACCATTCATGAAAGAGAAACACATATACTCACTTAATTCAGTTTCCTTAAATATTTTGTCACTTGATCAAGCATGTAAAGTACTTTTGTAAAATGCAGCCTAATATCATTCTTGAATGGAAAAAGGAAACTGCTATTTGATAAGTAGCGAAGTCCTAGAAAATCTGGGCGGGGCTGGGTCTGAGTGGGGAGGGAAGGGGCAGGAGACAGGAGGTGCATGGAGGGAGCCTAGCAGTGGCGATAAACACAGTTATAGGAGGAAACGCTACAACGGGAGAGAGAGAGACCATAAGCTGCCACATTTGCAATTTTGCTTTTCTTTTGGCTCATGACTTATTCTGTAGTGGTGTATTATTTTAAAATTCTGTTTTTTTCTAATTATATTACTGCCACTTGCTCATGAAAAAAATTAAGCTTGTGAAACCACACATAGACACACACACAAAGTGTGTCAACCACAATCCCATCAAACAGACTTAAACTCTGTGAACAGTTTTGCCAACAGGCAGTGAAAGAGTTAATATTCTGAATGGGGTCTGGAATCCAGGGAATTCTCTGAGACACCTAATAGAATTTGCCAATCCTGTGGTAAAAGTTAATGGTAAAATACAAAAAGTCAAAGAAGCAAGACCAATAATGACACAGGAATTCAAGGACTGAAAGTTTGGATCACCTGATAGTCTTTTATCAATGACAAATCTCCTGATTTGATCATCGTACTGAGGCTATACAAGATAATGGCCTTGTTCTTAGAAAAGACCTCTAAAGTGTTTAGTGATAAAAGGCATAAAGTTCCAACTTAACTCTTGAATAGTCCAGAAAATGTAATGTGCATACACATAAATAGAGAGAGAGATGATGAAAAAGTAAATGAAACAAAAATGTCAATAGCTGGTAACTCTGAGTAAAAAGATATATAGGAGTTGTTTGTACTATTCTTGCAACTTTTCTGTAAATTTGAATTATATCAAAAAGTTTAGAAAAAAAGATAGTTCAGGTCACCTGACCAGGTGAAGAGGATAAGATCACTTCACTACATAAGATGCTGACTGAGGCTACAGACTGAATGAACTGGTTCCTGGAAGAAGGAGGTTATAAATGCAATTACAGCCAGTTTGCAGAGATGAGAAGTAAGCCAGACACGTGCATGTCCTTGCCATACCTTATACTCTTTCATACAAGACCTACGACTGATATTCAACTCAATATTTCAGGATTTTAGTGACTAGATATCAAAGGGAGACTGTGACTGAAAAATGAATAACACATAATCACCCAGAGTTAGGAATGCAATATATGGAACCATCCATAAATTGAAAAACTTAATAAGCCTATAATCGAGTCATATCTTGTAAAAATTGTGAGCAAGGTTATGGACACATAGAACTGATGTCAATAACAGAGACAAAAATTCAACAAAGTTTTTGAGAAGGTATCACTTTCAAAAGAACCACTTGCCTGAATTAAAAGAGGCAGACTGTCTAAGACTTAAAATAGCCTTTTCGATGCTCCATCTCCCCAAACTTCAATAAATAGGAGTCAGGTTAAACATTACTGCACTCACCCAAAATAGCATGTTCCTCAATGTTTTCTAATCTGTGGAAGAGGAAGATAATGTCTTCTAAGAGATAGAGTCAAAAGCCAGGGAAAACCGTGGAGCCCCTCCCAGGGAGGGGACATTTCCCACCCTTGGGGTAGGACCTGCACATCCTCCCCATGGGGTTCCAGATTTGCTATGTCCTAGGGATGGCCCTGGGCCTCCATGGTCCTCTTCTTGAAAGGAGTATTTAATGGGGTGTTCTGGATCTGTTCAACCCTTGCTTTTGGTGTGTGTGGGGAAAGAAGGAAAACCATCTGTATAGTTAATAGGTTTATAGATAAAGAAGATCCATGTAGAGACAATGTTCAGATGATCACAAATCCTGGAACTGTGGCTTTGGGGTTAGCTCCTCTGAGAAGGGGGTGAGAATAGTTTATGTGCACGGGAAGAAAAGCAAATATTTTTATCAAGAGGGCAAGCGCGTTAGGTGGTATTATTGTTGAAGTATCCCCTCTCCTACTGAGCCCATTCTCACAAGATGTCAGGTTGAGCCAAGTAGCAGCTGGGGGCCAAGAAATAGTTGTAGAAATTTATGCGATAGCAAGTGGTTCTGACGTTGCTCTTTCAGTTGTGCCGAGATTGTCCTAGGTGTTGGCGGCTCGTCTCGCCCGGACCCATCAGTGGAGCAAAACGGAGTGAGGGCCAGTCTTTAGCCTACTTGTAACAACCGTGAGAATTATATCTATGCTTCTGCTTGCCACTGAGATTTTGAGATTGTTTACTACTGCAGCATAACGTAGGAGAATCTAACCAATACACTGGAAGGTTAGTTAGGGAGAATCAGTTTCTACATGACAGGAAAGAAGACTAGTATTAGTGGTGATGGTCACTGAATGTGGAAAGCAGATGTGTTATTTGTCTACTAATTCAACAGACACTTCTTGAAGACAGCAGCTGTATTCAGGAATGGTGCGATTGTTGCTATTTTTTCTGATGTCCAGAAGTGCATGTGACTGAGGTTTTCTTATTGTGAAATGTGGGAAATTGATGATCTAGGACTAGAAGAACAATAACCTTGCAGGAGAAATTTAAAAATGATTGTTTTATTGTGGTCAGCATATGCCAGCGTGAACCAAGTATAAAAGTATGCAGAGTATTTCAGATAAAAATCAAGAATCTGTCATTAAATCTGGTAGTTATTTGGAAGGATGTCCCACACAGGCAGTTTAAAGAACAATCAGCAGAAGATCCAGCAAGAAAGTCTTTTCCTCTTGGACTTGAAGCTCTGTGGGTCTCATGAACATACATGAGTTTAGCAAGTCCCAAGGAAAGACAGCCATGAATTTCCATAATTGACTTAACAGTTGGTGGCCTGAAAGTAAGTCTAATGGCATCCCTAATTCTACACTAACATCCTTTCAGAAGAGACAATAAACAGAGAAGGCCCAAAACTGATGTAAGACACACAGCATATATGAAGACAGTAAAGGTAAATGCCCCAGTGAGTGTGAGATAAACAGACATCATAGCACAGTTACCAGTTGGTCATGAACTTTAGTGCAATCTTAAAGAGAGAAGCACTCATATGGCCAAAAATCAATATATTTCTATAGTTCATTTATATAAGGAAGTGAATTGAATGACTAAATGAAAAACTCACATAAGGCAGCAAAGAACAAATCTTTTTTGAGGTTGCAAAAAGAATTATTAGGAAAAAAGAATTTTATAATATGGAAGGTACAAAGGGAATTGTAGATAAACCTACTAGGCAAGTTGAAGGGACTTAAATGTAAACTCCAGAGAGAGATTCTCTCTATGGAGTGAGAGGAAGGACTTCAGGACTCAGAAAAAGAGGAGCCTATCGAACTGACCTGGAAAAAAATGAATGTTATTTAGAAAAAAACAAACCATGAGAGGAATCTCACAAATTCCATTATTGTAAATAAAATAACATCAAGGAAAAAAACATAAACAGAGGGGAGAGTATCAAGACGGCAGAGTAGGAGCACAAGGAGCTTGCCTTCTCTCCAGACACAACTAAATTACATCTACATGAGGAACAACTGTCACTGCAAACAAACTGGAGATGGGCAGAAAGGCTCATTCACAGCCAAGGCTGTGAAGAAAGAGCCACGTGTAATCAGGGAGGAAGGGAGGAGAAACGATCAGATCAGGACATCTGCCTGCAGGAGGGGGCACAGAAGGTGGGGTTACATGGGCTCAGAGATCCTCCCTGGGGAGAGAGGGGCTCAAATCACAAAGCTGGACGTCCCAACCCTGGGGTCCAACACCAGGAAGATGAGTGCCCTTAGCTGGATTGAAAACCAGTGGGACTTACAGGAGGAGTGTAAGATCCCTAGACTCTGCTCTCGAAGAGCACACACACACATGCTTACTCTTAGGAACAATGCAGGGGAAGCAGGTTGAAACTGCCTGGGGCTCTGGGTGGTTTCCTGTGACCACCCCAGCACATGCCCTGGTCCACACCGGGTGCCTGCTCCAGCCCCTCTTTCGCCAGTGCAGTTTCCTACTAGGGTGAAGGTTCCTGTTGCCAAGGGGGGTGAGCATTCGCGGGCGATGGAGATGGCTGAGACCCTGCACTGCCTCTGAATTGGGCAAGGATGGCCAATGCTGGTACTCATAGAGGCAGCAGATCAGGAGCAGTTTGGAGCTCTAGCTGGTGTGCTGGGACCAAGTGCAGGATGCACCCCGTCTTGCTCTGCCACGGCACCCCACTGAGGCAAAGGTGCAATTGCTGGGAGAGGGGGAGACACACACATAGAAGGAAAAGAACCAGTGTGGACCTGACCCTCAGGACTTCTGCTCCAGCAACTTGGGACAAGCAAGTTGTGATGGCCACTGAGCAGAGGCAAAGTACAGATCATACTTGCCTGGGGCTCTAGGCCCTCCATCTCCAGCCCCACCTCCCACCAAGGTGAGAGCTGCCAGCACACCCTGGGGGAATATGTGACCCATGCTCACTACAGATCCAGCTCTCCCCAAAGCCACTGGGCACATGCAGGCTGCATAAGAATGCTATCACACAAGGATACCACTTTGATAACAGGATAAGTAACTGTTTTATCTAATTTCATAAAGAGAGAGAAGGTTAAACAACATGAGAAGACAGAGGAATTTGTTTCAAATAAAAGAATAAGAATAAATCCCTGAAAAAGAACAACTAATGAAACAGATAAATAATTTGCCAGATAAAGAGTTCAAAGCATTAGTAATAGGAATGTTAAATGAACTTGGGAAAAGAATAGATGAAAACAGTAAAATTTTAAATTGGGAACTAGTAAATGTAAAAAAGAACTAGTCAAAGTTGAAGAATAAAATAACTGAAATTAAACAAGCAAATAAAAATGCATTAGAAGGAATCAACAACAGATTAAGTAATACAGAAAAATGCATAGGTGATCTGAAAGATAGAATAATGGAACTCACCCAATCAGAATATCAAAAAGAAAACCAAATTTAAAAAAATTGAGAACAGTTTAAGGGACCTCTGGGACAACATTAAGCATACAAACATTTGCATTATAGGGGTCCCAGAAGGAGAAGAGAGAGAGAAATTAGAAAAATGCATTTTATGAAATTATGGCTGAAAACTCTCCAAACCTGAAGAAAGAAACATATCCGGGTTCAGAAAGCACAGAGTCCAAATGAGATGAACCCAAAGAGATGCACACCAAGACATCATAGTTAAAATGGTAAAGGTTTACTATAAATAGAGAATTTTGAAGGCAGCAAGAGAAAACTCCATAAGGAAACTCTGTAAGGCTATTAGCTGAGTTTTCTGCAGAAACTTTGCAGGCCAAAATGGGGTGGCAAGATATATTTAAAGTGCTGAAAGGGAAAAAACTACAACTTAGGACACTCTACCCGGCAAGATTATCATTCAGATTTGAAGCAGAGACAAAGAACTTCTCAGACAAAAACTAAAATTGTTCATCAACACTAATCTACATGACAAGAGGTGTTGAAGGGTCTTCTGTAATTGGAAAAGAAAAGGTCATGAAAAAAAGTAAAAATCTATAGGAAAGGAAAAATCACACTAGTAAAAGCAAATATATAGAAAAGGCTGCGAATCAACCACTTAAATAAGCTAGCACAAATATTAAAAGTCAAAAACTGTAAAATCAGTTATACCTACAATAAACAGCTAAGAGATAGACATGAAGACATAAAATATGGCATCAAAAACACAAAACGTGGGGGAGGGAAGTAAAAAATGTAGATCTTTTAGAATGTGTTTGAATTTAAATGACTACAAGTTTAAAACAAGTAGATATAGTTATAGGTCAGCATATATGAACTCCATAGTAACCACAGATCAAAAACCTACAAGAGATACACAAGAACAGAGTGAAAGGAACACAAGCATACGACTAAAGAAAATCATCAAACCACAGGGAAGAAACTAAAAGAAGAAAAGAATACAGAACTACAAAAATAACCAGAAAACAAGTAACAAAATGGCAAAAAGTGCATATATATCAATAATCACCTTAAATATCAATGGTTAAATCTCCAATTGAAAGATATAGGGTAGCTGACTGAATAAAAAACAAGACCTATCTATATGCTGCTTATAAGAGACTCACTTCAGAGCTAGAGATACACAGAGACTGAAGATGAGGAGATGGAAAAACATATTTATGTAAATGGAAATGAAAAGAGAGATGGGGTAGTAATACTCATATCAGAGAAAGTCGATTTCAAAGCCAAGCCCATAACAAAAGACAAAGAAAGACATTATATAATGACAAATGGGTCAATACAAGAAGAGGATATAACATTTCTTAACATATGTGCACCTAATAGGCACATCTATATATGAATATATATGGCAAATATATAAAGCAAATATTAACAGACATAAAGAGAGAAATTGGCAATAATACAATTACAGTAGGGGACTTTAATACCCTACTTACATCCACAGACAGATCACCCAGACAGGAAATCAATAAGGAAAGAGTGGTCTCAAATGACACATTAGAGCAGTTGGATGTACTAGATATCTACAGGACAATCCATCAGAAAAACAGCAGAACACACATTCTTTTCAAGTGCACATGGAACATTCATGAGGTTAGATCACAAGCTAGGCTACAAAACAAATCTTACCAAATTTAAAAGGCTAGAAATTATATCAAGCTTTTTTTCTGACCACAGTGATATGAAACTAGAAGTTAATTAAAAGAAGAAAATGGGAAAAACACAAACACATGAGACTAAAAGACATGCTATTAAAAAAACAATGGATCAATGAAGAAATCAAAGAGGAAATCAGAAAATACCTTGAGACAAATGAAAATAAAAACAACTTTCCAAAATCTATGGGATGCAGCAAAAGCAGTTCTAAGTTCTACAAAGGAAGTTTATAGCTATACAGGCCTATATCAAAAAACAAGAAAAGTCTCAAATAAACAACATAACCTACCATCTAAAGAAATTAGAAAAAGAAGAACAAACAAAGGCCAGAGTCAGCAGAAGGATTGTAACAATAAAGATCAGAGAGGAAATAAATAAAATAGAGACCAAAAAATTTAGAAAAGACCAATAAAGTGAAGAATTGGGGGGTTTTTTGAAAAAATGAACAAAATAGGTAAGTGTTTAGCCAGGCTCATTAAGATAAAAAAAAGAGGAGTACCCAAAAATAAGAAATGAAAGAAGAGAAATTACAGCTGACATCACAGAGATACAAAAAATCATAAGAGAATACTATGAACGGTTATTTGCCAACAAACTGGACAATCTAGAAAGAATGGACACTTTTCTGGAAACACACAATTTTCTAAGACTGAATCAGGAAGAAATAGATAATCTGAACAGCCTGATCACTAGTAGTAAAACTGAATTAGCAATTAAAAACTCCCAGCAAACGAAAGTCCAGGACATGACAGCTTCACAGGGGAATTCTACCAAACATTTAAAGAAGAGTTGATACCTATTCTTCTCAAATTGTTCCCCCAAATTAAAGAGGATGGGACACTCCCAAATTCATGCTACAGGGCAACAACTATCCTGACACCAAAACCAGACAAAGACACTACAAAAAAAGAAAATTATAGGACATTATCTCTGCTGAGTATAGATGCAATAATTCTCAACAAAATATTCACAAACTGAATTCAACAATATATTAAAAGTATCATACATCATGATCAAGTGGGATTTATTCCAGGGATGCAAGGCTGGTTTATTATCCACAAAGCATTCAATGTGATACACCACATTAACAAAAGGAAGGATAAAAATCACATGATCATCTCATTATCTCATTAGATGTAGGAAAAGCATTTGACAAAATTCAACAGTCTTTTATGGTAACAACTCTCATCAAAGTTGGTATAGAGGGAACACATCTCAACATAATGAAGGTCATTTATGACAAACCCACAGCTGACATCATACTTCATAGTGAAAAGCATTTCCTTTTCACTATGTTGTCAAATGTAACAATCTTTTCTTTTATTGCCTTTGGATTTTGAATCACATTTACAAAGCCTTTTCCAACACTAAAGCTAAAGAGAAATTCACCAATGTTTCTTTCTAATACATCCATTGTTTCATTTTTTAACGTTTAGATACATAGTCTATTCTTATGTATGGTGTGAGATATAATTTTAACTTTTTCCAAATGGTGACCTAGTTGTACTTCACCATTTATTAATGTCAATCTTTACTCCAGTGAACTGAAATGCCAGTTTGTCATATATTAAATTTCCATATGTATTTGAGGTTAATTTTGGACTTTCTATTATATTATTTTATTTGTCTATCCATATATATTTTAAATATTAAAATTTTTTTTCATTGTATAGATTTTGCACACTTTTTGTGAAATTTATCTCTATATATTTATTCTTCTTTGTTGAGATCTTAAATGGTATTATCTTTGCTATTGTATCCTCTGTTTATTCTTTGTGTATATGAGGATTACTGGATTTCTATGTTAATTTTATATACTGCTAAATCAATTAATTGATATCTGAGTTAGTTTTAGTCTTGATTTGATGGAGTTTCTACCTAGACCATCATATCTGCAAATAGAGATAGTTTTCTTCTGTCTTTACCCATTTTTATATCTCCAACTGATTTCCTTCCCTTATTTAATTGTCCTGGCTAATAATATTTCTACTACAATGCCAAAGAGTAGCAGAGATAGATGTAGATATAAGTACAGATACACACATAATAATGTTAAGAAAGTATAATTCCATTCCTATTTTCTTTAGAGTTTTCATTATGAATGTATATTGAATCTTTTTAAGAGCTTTTTCAGTGTCTATAGAAATAATCTTGTGATGTTGTATTGAATTAAGATGAAGGAAGAAATGAATGTGGACCAGTGAGAAGGCAAGTTATGGAGGAAATTTAGGGGAAATATCGAATATAGAAATTCTTACAGACAAGAAAGGGTATTGTATTGGCTTGTATTGGCACAAAGAAACCATTCTTAATGCACGTAAATCTATCAGTTTTCTAAAAATGGTAATTATTTTTCTGAGGTATATATGTATTTCTGAAAGCATAATAAGAAGGTATTTTATGAAGAACTAAAGACTAGTGAAGCAGAGATCTTTTTATTCCTCCTGTTGCTATGGAAACTTTTCAGCATCGAAAGCTGATTTCACAACGAATACTTTGGAACAATTGCACACAATAACCAATCTGCTGTATAATTTATCTGAGGTTTTAGAAGCCTCCCAGATGCCTCAAATTCTTAAACTTTTGAAAATAATTTCTTATGTATTTTATTATTATGAAATAAGATGATAAAAATTTTGCTGTTTGGATAGTTCAGCATCTATCAAAATTCAAATTAAATGTAAGAATAAAATGGAGATTGGCATCTAAGTCATATCTTGGGCTTTTGGAATTTTTTTTTTTAATTTTTGTTTAACATGTTTGGTGACATCATTTCTTATGAATCAAATACTTCATATTCAAGAAAAAGCACCTTAGTCTACTTTGCAGTATGTGACCTTTACTTAGGACTCAATTTTAATTTTAGCTAGATTTGTCCAAAATATCTTTCAAAATGTAAATGTATATGCCCTCTATCAAAAATTATTCTAATCTAGATATGACTTTAAATAATCCAAAATTAAAATGTCAATGGAATAACTGAGAACTAGTCTCTCTTATTAAACTAAAACACCTCTGTATAATTAATGTATAGCCCTAAGAGTTCAATAAGATATTACAATAAAATCATAATTCCACTTTAACAGGTTCTATGATATGTCAGGTATGCCTCCAATTTGTAGAAATATGATTTCTAAAGAGTTTGTAATAAAGTACCTCAATATAAGAAACTAGTTACAATAGCCAGGACAGCCTAAGTGTCCATCAACAAATGAATGAATAAAGAAGGTGTGGCACACATATACAATGGAATATTACTCAGCCATAAAAAGGAATGAAATTGGGTCATTTGTACAGATATAGATGGACATAGAGTCTGTCATACAGAGTGAGGTAAGCCAGAAAGAGGGAAACAAATATCATATATTAACACATATATGTGGAATCTAGAAAAATGGTACAGATGAACCTAGTTCCAGGGCAGGAATAGAGATGTAGACATAGAGAACAGACGTGTGGATGTGAAGGGGGGGAAGGGGGATAGGATGATTTGGGAGATTAGGATTGACATAAATACACTACCATGTGTAAAATAGGTAGCTAGTGGGAACCTGCTGAATAGCACAGGGAGCTCAGCCCGGTGCTCTGTGACGACCTAGGTGGGTGACATGGGGGGGTGGGAGGGAGGTCCAAGAGGGAGGGGATATGGGGATATATGTATACAAATAACTGATTCAATTCGTTGTACTGCAGAAAGTAACACAACATTGTAAAGCAATTATACTCCAGTAGAAAAAAAACTAGAAAACAAATACAAATTGAATTCATCAGTAGAGCTGGTTTAGACATTCAGTGATAAATCAGCCAACAGTAGAAGGAGTCATGAAGTATTAAAAAATATATATAGAAATCTGCTAATAAAAGTGCATACAGAATTTTGAAACTTAGAATCAATACTTTGGAATTAGATCAATATCATTAAAAAGACCATGTTACAAATACTGTCATTCTATTTCTCCAAGAATAATAAATGCTAATAACCTTTGAAAAGAGTATTCAGCACTATTAAAAATACTACAGTAAAAATTGAAACATAAAAGTCATTTACCAAAAAAATAATGGTATAAATTAAGTAAAATTTCAACAAAAATGTCGAGGACGTACAAGATCAATGACAGATCATAAGCTTCTACTACTTTTCTCTTGGCTCAGCTTTCCCTACCTTTCGAGCTGTAATTTCAAACTTTTATTATAACTCTTACAGTATTATTATCATATGACTTGATCAAGATGCTGACACATGGCAACTTAGCACCTTTGCTGCGCATGAAAAATATAAAATACTCACAATGACATAGTGAAGTGAATTTTTCTCATTACAAGTTAGAAACTGATAGAAAAATGTTAAAAAGTTGACAATTTTTAAAAATATCTGTTTCATTGGAATACATAAAAAACTTCTAAATTATCCATTTATAAAAATGCCTTGACAGGATACTATTGCTATCCTCATATCTCAACCTGAAATTTTAATAAAAATAAGGAAAGACAAAGAATACTGGAAATAAGGAAGGTAGGAAAGAGAAAGGAAGAGAGGGGGAGGGAGAACAAGAGGAAAGAAAGAAAGAAAGAAAGAAAGAAAGAAAGAAAGAAAGAAAGAAAGAAAGAAAAGAAAGAAAGAAAGAAAGAAAGAAAGAAAGAAAGAAAGAAAGAAAGAAAGAAAGAAAGAAAGAAAGGAAGGAAGGAGAGAGAGAAAGAGAGAGAAAGAAAGAAAAAGAAAGAAGAGAGAAAAAAGGAAAAGAAGGAATGAATCATATATTTTGACCACAGATAACTGGGCCAGATGTTGCCCAGAAGTTGCTGAATCTTCAAGTAAACCCAAGCCTTTGGATCCTTTTCATGGCTGATGCAGGGTAACTCCCAGGAAAGAGGCATACATCCAAACATAGCGCTTACCTGAGTATCGCACCTCATACACCATTTAGGACCTTAAGCATTGGACTATAGTGATGGCTAGTGATGCTGAACCACATGGCTAGGACATTTTCTTACGGTGATTGCCAAAAGTTTTAAGTAGATCGTCTAAGGTAGACTCTTTAATATTCTAGTTTGTTCCCTCCCTAACACATTCCCACGGGGAAATCAAAAGACAAAAATGGTCTAGTCAATACATCACCAAATACTTCTATCAGGTTGTAGTTATCCTTAGAAAAATAAATCACGGCAGAGAAACTCCACCCACGACCCCATGTAATTATTTGGCTAAAATAATCTATGAAAAAAATTCTGAAGTTGTGACAACACAGCACAGATTTGAAGGTGTGATTAATCTTGCTAATGTAAGCAGTTCAACAGAAAATTAAGGACATTTTCATAGACATTTCAGTAAGTCTTCCTGTTCTGGTGTGCTAAAGGAAGAGGTTCGAATGTGTGCTTATTTCCTATTCAGAACAAACTAACTAGACTCGTTGGGAGATATAAGATGTGTCTTAGCTGGACAAGTCAATTTGGAGTTAATTCCCCTTCCCCGGGGGAGACCTAAATGAGGAAGGGGGAGGGGCAGTAATTAAAGGGATGCACTCTGGAGTGGGGATGTCTCAGCGACCAGCTCACTCTGCTGCTTGACCGCAAGAACGCTGGCATCTCAATGCTGTGGGTCAAACCTCAGTTTCTGCATGTGTACAGATAGATTTAACGGTGCCTGAGGCTACAATAATACGTGAGACCTGGCCGGCTGTGTAAATTTGAGCAAGTCTGGGTTTCACATTCTTCATCCTCAAAAAATAAACTTTGTGTTTTGAATATGTACCCACCTTACAGGGCTATTGTAAAGATTAAAGTAGATAAGACACTTGCCTGGCTAAAATGGGCACTTTCAACAAACAGCTAATTTTATTACTGTTTTCCAAACGGAAATTAAAATGTAGGCTCAGTGGAAATATAATTTAAACTACTGAAGGACTTTTATGTAAGGTTGCCTTTGAAACACTGATCAAAGAGAAGCTCTTGATATGAAAAACTTCTGGAATTAAAGCAATTACCTCTATGATCTAGCTTATATTGATTGAGCTGTTATTCCCATTGGAAACCCTAATGTTCACAAATGTCTTTGCCAAGGTAGAACAGCAATTGACCATGGCATTGTTCATCCACAGTCTCTACGCTGTAAAAAGCCCCAGGAGCTGAAGTACAGAATACCTGCCTGATATGCTGTGTACCTGCACCCTTTCTCATCCCCATGGCTGCATGGCTCTGATTGCTGGGAAGTGGAAAGCTGTTACCTGTGCATGAACCTTGAACAGTGTGTTATGTTGCCACCTGATGCCTTGCAGGAGCTCATGGGTGAAGTCTAAGGCTTGGCTTGGGTGAGAGCTTTCATGTTCCTGGTACTTGGATTCTGTCTCAGGATGTTCAAAACGAATCCTGCCCTTATAAACAATTTATATGTCTAACATGTTTAATGTCTTCTGTGCCTTTGTTACTGATTTGTTTGTTTTTCTGTTATATATGTGAATGATGTACACATTCTAAGGAAGGTAGCTATTTGAGACATTTTTCTTCAAATCTTTTCTTTCTTGCCTTCTAATTATTTTTGATTTCCAAACTCTCATTTTAATATATCCTCATAACTACTATGAAAATGAGAAGAACTTATATATATTAGAAATGTAGGGTTTATCACATAGGGAAAACTAAGTGTCATGAAGATTATAATTATTACATGAACAATGAACAAACTTGAATACATCAACATTGTTTAATTATATGTGATTATCAAATATTTTAATTTGATTAGTAAATATTTGGTTACTATAAATACTTTATATTTTTAAAATATAGGCACATTTACATGCATACCTATTTACATAGCTGCATACTTAAATTTTGTATATATATGCAAACTAATGTTTGCATATATATACACACATATTACAGTTAGTAAAACCAAACACGATAGAGAAAAGGAGTTTTTATCTATAAAAATTTAAGTTCTTATGTATAGATATGTTTATTTTTAATTTTTATGTCAGTAATTTTTTGACATATTTTTAAATGAACAGAAGTTCAGACATAAAATTTAATAAAATATTTAAACAATTTTAGATATTTTGATCCTGCATAAATTCATATTTAACTGATAAATGCCTAATCTCAGATTATGCCTTCTAAACAATTATTTCTCAACAATAATGAATTATCTTAACCCAAATACTTTCAATAGAAGTGAAGAAATATATGAAAGTTACATATACATTTTTAGAAACAGAAGCCCATTCACTCTTAATACAATTACAAAACATAAATCTATTATTTAAAGTATTCAGATGTTTTCAATACTATAGCATATTTAGAGAATAAAGGTATGAATTTTCCCATTTTAAAGACAGTTTTTCCCTTGTTAAATCATAATAAAATATAATTCTGTATCACTAATTAATGAAATATATCACACAGATTTTTTAATTAGTTCCCGTTATAGTTCAGCACTAAGTTCTTCTCCTCATTTTACCCTGTTATTTACATTTACACAAAGATAACAGGGGAAAGAAAAGGTGATAGGAGTCATAGGACACACAAAAATGTAGAATATACTAGAGCTTCCCATCGTGAAAAAGAATATAGATGTAAAGCAAGTCAAGGGAACATTTACCAGAACTTCAGATTCAGAAAGATCTGGGTAAATATACTTCAATTCTGGAAAATTTTACAAGAAAATATTCTAAATTAACAATGAAATGTGTACTAATAAATGCCTAAGAATAAGTAATATGATGATTTTACCTTTTTTTCCCATTCATTCGTAGTTAAATGAATTACTGAAAATATTTTTTAAAAGATCTTACTGAGAAAATATTTGCCATTATGCATTTAAAATCTGGAGTTCAGTACACATAAAGTCCAAATGGGGAAAAGTAAATAAAATTAAAATTTGGATCTATATAACACCAAATATTATGTTTCTCTTCACCTCATATGTCTATCACTAAGAGGTAACCTTGATTAATACTACAAGAATTTCAAAATATGTGATTTGAAATTTTAAAATATAGAATGTTTCAGCCTTAAGCAGTAAAGCAAAGATTTTAATTACTCTTAACAGCTAAAATTTCTGCTCATAGACAAAATGTCTTTTGAAATGGAGTTTCTCATTTCTCCTGGCAGTAATTAACAATCCCTCTAAGTAATTTCAGAATTGTTTCTGTGGATAACACGTGTTTTTGTTATATTAATCTGTCAATATTTAATTAAAAAATTAATCCCCTTTGATATTTTTAAATGTCAGAGAAAATGCATAAATTGATTACTTACAAGTGCAACAAATTGCTTCTCTCATCAGATTTCCATAATGAAATATAGGTGAATAGTGGATCTTTTAATATATATTTTTGTTCCATGGCATTTTGTGTCAGATGGTAGTTTTACAGTACATAATAGTATTCATATCTATTAGCAGTTAGCTTTTCATGTATTTATAGGTGATAAGAACAAAGGGAAAATTTCTTGTAGTGTGTACACACTCAAAGCTAATAAAATAGCCATTTGCCCCAAGTTACAATAATATAAAGTTGAGTGGTCTAGTAACATATCATTTTTAACCTCTTCCTTAGACTGTACTTTATCATGAGTTTCTACTCCCCAAATAGTGGCATATAGGAAATGTTCAGCACCAAACAAAAAGTTTATGAAGACCAGAGAGCTGTCTTCACCCTCCCGTTTTACAGCTAACTATCCATTCAATTTTATGCTTTGAAAAGAGTAAAGATTCATGTCAAAATCATTTTGGATGAGACAACATAAAAACCCAGGGTCATGAATTTCTTTAAATGTCACAAGGTTTCTGCATTCCTATTGCATCATAAGTGTCCTTGCTTTCTTGCTTCACTCTAGAAAAATAAAAACTGAAAACCATAGTGATGCAAGGTGGGTGTAGTTTATGCAAGAGAGATGACAGCAAAGAGATAAATAAAAGCCTTTGGCTCTAAGTCAAAAAGAGACAAGTTACTCAACATCACTAATTATTAGAGGCATGTAAATCAAAACTACAATGAGGTGTCACCTCACACCAGTCAGAATGGCCATCAACAAAAAATCTACAAACAATAAATGCTGGAGAGGGTGTGGAGAAAAGCGAACCCTCCTACACTGTTGGTGGAAATGTAAACTGGTACAGTCACTATGGAGAACAGTATGGAGGTTCCTTAAAAAACTAAAAATAGCACTACCATATGACCCAGCAGTCCCACTACTGGGCATATACCCTGAGAAAACCATGATTCAAAAAGATACATGCACCCCAATATTCATTGCAGCACTATTCACAATAGCCACCTAAATGGCTATGGAAGCCACCTAAATGTCCATCAACAGAGGAATGGATAAAGAAGATGTGGTACATATATACAATGGAATATTACTCAGCCATAAAAAGGAACAAAATTGTGCCATTTGCAGAGATGTGGATGGACCTAGAGAGTGTCATACAGAGTGAAGTAAGTCAAAAAGAGAAAAACAAATGTCATATAATATTGTTTATATGTGAAATCTAGAAAAATGATACAGATGAACCTATTTGCAAAGCAGAAATAGAGACACAGATGTAGAGAACAAATGTATGGATACCAAGGGGGAAGGGGTGTGGGATGAACTGGGAGATTGGGATTGACATATATACACTACTATGTATAAAATAGACAACTAATGGGAACCTACTGCAGAGCTCAGGGAACACAACTCAATGCACTGTGGTGACCTAAATGGGAAGGAAATCCAATAAAGAGCGTACATATGTATATGTATAACTGATTCACTTTGCTGTACATCAGAAAGTAACACAACACTGTAAAGCAACTGTACTCCAATTAAAAATTAATAAGAAAAGAACTCTGATGAAGATTTGACTATTACAGTAAGATGTAAATATGAAATTACAATGTTATAAAGCAATGTTTTTGTTTAATAATACCAAATGAAACATCTCATTCACATACCAAAAAAAAGAGGCAAGTTAATGTGTATATTACATTTCAAGTTGATATAAAATTTATAAAGTAGGTGTGAATATATGTTTTATGGTTCCCAGTTTAACTGGCTTTTCTAATTAACCAATGTCTTTTCTAGTCTGATATTGTCAAATGATATGATCTATAAAACCCATTGCTGGCAAAACTAAGACACCCAGTGTCACACACTAGTGGCAGAGCATAAATTGGTCAACGTGTATAGAAAACAATTTGACCTTGAAAATGATGGTACATTTTGAGCCCTTCTAGGAATCTCTTTTAAGGAAATAATTCCTTAAAATTTAGGGAAAAGATTGTACGTGAAAATGTTTAAAATCCATCATTTATATATGTTATAACAAATCACTGGGATAAATGCTGCTGGTGATCTCACACACACACACACACACACACACACAGAGGAGGCGACATATTCATATGATCAAATCTTATTCAGCTATTGAAGGAAACTGAACATTAATTAAAAGGCATAGAAAAGATGTCCTAAGATAATGTTTAGATGACAGAGTAGGTTACAGACCTATATATTGAAAATTATTCCAATAAATGTAAGAATAAGTGGGAGAAACTGCATCGAAATGTATTGTTGGGTGCTGAATGGTTTTCTTTTACTTCCCTTTATAAAGTTTTTGCCTTTTCCACATTTTATAGGTGTATAATGTTTCTTTGAAACAAAAAAAAAACCCTAGAAGTTTTAAAATTATTTCATAATAAAATAGTCTGAGAAAACAGATTGATAGCTTTATTCAAATGAATAATTAGATCTTTTTCTAAATTTTCAAATTGTCCTCAATCTGGGAACATTTCACATTGAGCGGTTTGGGAGGGAGGTAAGTTTGCAGAAAAATAATTTTTGTTCTTGGTAGAACCTTGTCTATGTACGCATAGGTAAAACACTCTAGAACAGAAAGAATATATATTGCAACTTTGTGCCAGGAACAAGTAGTAAAGATTAAGAACAAAGAAAGTAGAATTAAGAGATATTTTTAAGACAGATACACTTTTAATAATGAATATCTCAGTTTTCTCTTTTGTAAAAGTAGGGATTTGGACTGACTGAGCTCTATATTCTTTCAGTTCCAACAGATTATGCTTCTACGATGTTATCTCCAAAAACTGTAATTTGTCCCCAAAGTTGCCTTTGCACAAATAGTCTCTCTGGAGTTGTTCTAGGAAGGAGGGATTAAGGTTCTGGTGCCTCATAAATGCTCTCAGATGCCCAAGCTTTTTCCCTGTGGTCCACACTCTCCTTCCAAATCTCTCAGCTTCAGCATTCAGAGGTTTTTACACTTAGGGGAAGTGGAATTATTTTTTAGGAATCATTTGTTTCAGCTTTGAGAAGTTATCTTTTTGACTTGAAACCACATTATTTTCTCCTTACCATTTCATTTTGTTTTGTTTTCCTTCAGACACTGGTGTGTATCTCCCTCCCTGTTTTGACCGCTTTGCATTCCATTCTTTAATTGGTGACTGTTGCGTGCTCCACATGTGTTTCACATAAAGTCACCAGCTTCCTCTGGTGTTAGATGACAGCCTCCTTGAAAGTTGAAGACAAGGTGCTTGCACTTTGTCTAAAAAGAAACATAATTGGAACTAACAGAAATTTACAGTAGCCAAGGTTACCTCACTGTACAGAACCCTGCAGTCCTGGATGAAGGAGCAGTCTTAAAGAGCAACCTGCAAGGGTGAAATATATTGATGTCTGTAACAGGATGTGAGTGCCTGCCATGCATACATCTGGGAAGCTTTAGGAGTTAGAAAAGAAGATCAGGAAACAGAGGCTGATTAAATATTGCATTGCTCTCAATAGGCAAATCAAATTAAAAACAATCTTGGAGTCCTGAGTAAAGTAAATAGCATCACACTTTATAAAGCAAGAAGCAGCTGTGTAGCTGAGGGGAGCTTCCTGTGGCTGCGAAAGTTTTATGTGAGGTCCCCAAATCCTCTTCAGACAAACGCTTCCTTCTGGACTGTTTCCAAGGTCTAATTGTTTTAGTAGGCATATGAACCCCAGAAGACAGGATTCATAGGAGTGTTACAAACAGAAGGGAGGTTTAAAGTAGAATTATACACACTTAAAAGGGAGGTGCTTCTACCTCATTTCCTCTGTTCTATTGAAACAGTCTTCAGTGACGGAGTGAAAGCCTGGAGCAGAGAGAGAATTGAACTGAATACGGGCAAGGAAGAGGAAATTCAAGATGAAACATTAAAGAAGAGTCAGGAGAGAGGGATGAAGGTGGAAAAGGGTAAGGAGAATGCTCAGGGCTCATCTGGGAAAGAATCAATGTCCCCGGATCAGTCATGTTAATCCACTTTTTCTCTAATACATTCAAGGGAACGTTAGCATCAATATTTATTAAAAATGATTCCATTGTCTGGTTTGTTCAAGAACTTTTATCTCCAAAGAAGAAGAAATCTTTTTAAAGAGTTTGACTCTAAGACATAGTGAATTTTTGAGACTATTTAGAGATGCGGAGATGATAGCCTTGATGATACAACATTGGAGTCCAGCATTAACACACAAGACGAAGAGGCTTCAACAAGGGTCACTGTGCTTTAGGATGAGTAAAGGATAATGGGTGTCTTACGTATGTGTCTGATACCCCATCGATAGTGGGGGATACCTTTTACTTTCACAGGAATTTGGAAGTTTTGACTGCTACATGGGACCAGATACTTTAATTCCTGAACTGAGATTTGGGGGAGGACCAAAGACCCTGGAAAATATTTTCTGAAAGTGACCAGAAAACTCATGGGAGTTACCGTATAATTTATCCAAGGAGAAAGAAAAATTAGAAGAAGTTTGAACAGGTAGTGTGAGACAAGATTTAAGTTTTCTGATAGCATCATACAGGATACTTCTTTGGTCCATGTAACACATACTTGAGTAAATTTCAAGGCAGGTTAATGATGTCACATTTTGTAAACATGTAACAATGGGCATTAATAATAAAAACAATCCAACAAAAATACTGAAACTAACAGAGTCTCCAACTGAGGTCAAAAGAATCCTAAGTCCAAGACGGGTACTGGAGACCTGTGTGGTCCATGAAACACTTAGAGGGGATGACACATCCATGCAACATTTCTGGAAACTGTTTCTACCACAGACTCTGTACCAAGTGAGAAGACGCAGGGGAAATAGTTACTCTCAAACCATTGTTGTAAAAATGGTAAAAAGTGAGGATGCCCTTGTGACTCTCTTTTGCATACCATATGAAATGTTTTTAATTATTCCTTTTTGCAAAGATGAGAAATTGCTGAGCACAAATGTGGCCGCTTCCACCTTCCTAACCAGGAACTCTCCTGAAACTATTAAACACTTAGGAGAATTTATGGCTGAATCTAAACATTTTCAATAAAGCCCTCATCGTGACATGACAGTTTTGGAATTTCAGGCAGAATTAATGTCAACATGCACTATCAGGAAAGGATACACTTCTCCCTGTGAGCACAAGAAAATACTAGAAAAATCATGAGAGAGGTGAAAGGATCCCTTGTGTTGAAAGAATAGTTTCCTTTGAAATGGAACAACATCTATGGCCAAAAGAAAAAAAGGAGAAGATCTTAAGGACCCTCCATACTGTTCTCCATAGCGACTGTATCAATTTACATTCCCACCAACAGTGCAGGAGGGTTCCCTTTTCTCCACACCCTCTCCAGCATTTATTATTATTTTTTTCTGAGTTTCAGCTTTGTTTTTTAAATGTGTCAGCATTTATTATTTATAGACTTTTTGATGATGGCCATTCTGACTGGTGTGAGTTGGTACCTCATTGTAGTTTTAATTTGCATTTCTCTAATATTAGCAATGTTGTTCATCTTTTCATGTGCCTCTTTCTTTGCCATCTGCATGTCTTCTTTGGAGAAATGTCTAATTAGGTCTTCTGCCCATTTTTTTTGATTGGGTTGTTTGTTTTTATGGTATTGAGCCGCATAAGCTGTTTGTAAATTTTGGAGACTACCCCTTGTCAGTCGCATCATTTGCAAATATTTTCTTCCATTCTGTGGGTTGTCTTTTCATTTTGTTTATGGTTTCCTTTGCCGTGCAAAAGCTTTTGAGTTTAATTAGGTCCCATTTGTTTATTTTAGTTTTTATTTCCATTACTCTGGGAAATGGAACTAAGACTATAAAGATGAACTAAAAGATTGATGAATAAAATCGGCCATGGAAGCCCTGAGCAGAAAACTGGGTGTTTTTACAGAAATTGGTGTTAACAAATTAGAAAATCTGGGTAGGTTCCAACAGGATACAGGTTGAACTCTTGAAATAGTTGGAGAAGGGTATATTTTCCAAAGGATTATTCACAAAGTGTGGCTATAGGGGGACCCCAAAGGATGGAGCATTGACCTGAGGCCCAGAAGCAGCCACAGTCCTACTAAGTGTGAAGGGACAAGGAAGGCAAGGGGGATGTCAACCAACCAGGAGGGGAGGGCTTGCACTGTAGACTCAGGGACCCAGGAAGTGGGACCAGGGCAATAAGTCACCTTTTCGCACACTGTCCCTTCCCTCACACTTCCTTCTGAAGCCAGACAGTTAGGGACCCATGGATGTGTTTCCTACAGGTCAGCCTCCCCAGGCAGGGTATGGATGGACAAAGGTTGAGGGCGGGGTCTGAGGAGGCATGTGGAGAATACCCAGTCCACAAACAAGCTCCAGAGATTCTCCAAGGACCTAAAGGGAAACTTACATAAACAATGAGATTCTATATGAAACATGGGTGGCAGATACAACCAACCCAATCAAAAACAAATCACTGTCCAAGGCAATTTTGAAAAGTAGAGGGAACAGATGATAGAGCAAAACAATAATAGGAGAAATCTTTCCTAGGTCAAATGGCTGATTTTGAGCCCAAAGGTACATACTTCATACACACGAGATCACTGAAAAATAAAATATGATAAAGAGTTCAGGAGTAGGAAAGTGGCATCTCAAAAGAATAGACCTTAGCAAATAAACCAGGACACCATCACAGGCATCATGCTTATGGTGGGCAAGAGAAGGCCTCTCCCCTGCACAAAGATGTCTGCAAAAGACTTTGCAGATGTGATTAGATTAAGGATCTTGAGATGGGAAGGTGATTCTGGACTGTCTGGGTGGTCTCAATGTGATCACCCACTGCAGTGAAAGAAACCACACTCCAGCGGAAACATGGGCCAAGTCACCAAACAGAGGAAAAGGCCCCTTCGTCAGTGGGTCAGAGGGAGGAAATGGGAGGATGAGAGCGGGTTGGAAGGGTGCTCTTGAAGACAGGAAGAAGCCACAAGCCTAGGAAAGCAGGCGGCCTCTAGAATCCGGAAAAGACAGGGAACGGATTTACCCTACAGCCTCTAGAAAAAATGCAGCCTGCCAGCCCGTGATTTTATCTTGATTTAATAAGACACATTTCAGACTTCTAACCTATGAGACTATTAGACAATAAATGTGTTACCTAAGCCACTTAATTTGTGGTAGCTTGTTATAGGAGCAATAAGAAACTAATGCATGCTGCTAATTGAATCACAATATTTGACATTAAAATTAATTATTATAAAAATGCATAATATTATGTACATACACAGTTTGTAAACCATATAAACTGGGTTAGCTTATTCTTGCCTGGAAACCAGTCTCAGCACCATAGCTACATTTTAAAAAATATTGCAACTAAAATAAGGTGAAAAGTAATTTCAATCTTATTACAGCTTCTCTAATGAGGCCACAGAGAGATTCCATAAAACACAAGATAATTTTTTATATTTATTTTTTGGCAGGCAGTAAGTAATTGATTGACTGATTATTTTTATTTTATATTGGAGTATATTTACAGTGTTGTGTTAGTTTCAGGTGTACAGCAAAGTGGCTCAGTTTTACATATACATACATCTATTTTTTTTCAGATTCTTTTCCCTTATAGGTTATTACAGAATACTGAGTATAGTTCTCTGTGCTATGCAAGAGGTCCTTGTTGATTTATCTACTTTATATTTAGTAGTGGGTATATGTTAATCCCAAACTCCTAATGTATCCCTCTCCCACCCCTTTCCCCTTTGGTAACCATAAGTTTGTTTTCTATGTCTGTGAGTCTGTTTCTTTTTGTAAATAAGTTCATTTGTATCATATTTTAGGTTCCACATATATGTGATATCCTATGATATTTGTCCCTCTTTCTGTCTGACTTACTTCACTTAGTATGATCATCGCTAGGTCCATCCACGTTGCTGCAAATGGCATTACTTCATTTCTTTTTATGCGTGAGTAATATCACATCGTGTAGATGCACCACATCATCTTTGTCCATTCGTCTTTTGATGGACACTTAGGTTGCTTCCATGTCCTGGCTGTTGTGAATAGCGCTGTTATGAACACTGGGGTGCATGTGTCTTTTCAAATTATGTCTACAACCTAACTTCTTAAAAAAAAAACCTCACTCTCTCTCTCCAACCAACCCCACTCAATGCTCTTTAAACCCAGCCCCAGAAGCTTCTTATCACTCTAACCTCCTTCCTTTTTTGAGGGAAAACCCCTATTATGATCTCCCAGCTTCATTCCCACCCCTTAACCGTGACCCTTGTTAATGCCATGAAAAACCCAGACTGTTACGGCTGCCCATCCTTTTCAAATACCCCATGCCTTCTGGTTCTCATCATGGCATCAATAATGGTGCTAATAACAATTATGAGAATAGTCAGACAATGTCATATCAGAAGTGACGCTGAGGGAACCGTTGGCCTCGGTGCAGGCTATAAAGAGACTGTATTAGCTGTTGAGAATTTCGGAACAACAGAAAAGAAACTAAAATTTATTTTGCTTTTTGCTGTCACCGCGTAGCGTACATGATAGCTTACACTCCTGCTGGGACCACCACTTACTCCAACCCCCCATTACAGACCACGTGTGTCCTGAGTGTACAATCCCCACTGTTAACTGGGGTCTATAATTCTCCAATATAGGGATGAAAACAGAGATATTAGAAGAGGAGATAACACTCTGTTTAATTTCATGTACGACTGCGTTTGTCTCGTGTTCATACGCAGCTTTTCAGTGTGCTCCTTGCTGCCAAAGAACTCAGTTTTCTAATCTTCCGTTTGAATTGAAATCTCTGAACCCAGGTCCAGCCAAATGACTAGTTACTTTCTTTGTACCTTAACAGGGTACAGGAATTTTCACAAGCATTTTTTACCATATTTGAATAGGACAAATGTGACAAAAAAATAATTTTTGTTTATTTGGTTTTTTGTTTGTTTTTTACTTAGTGATGCAGCTTTATATAGATACATCCTTGGCACAGATGATTTGTTTCAAATAGTAGTGCATAAGCGTAGGGTGTGTGTGTGTGTGTCTGTGTGTGTAAATTTGCTGGCTCTTTATCTTTTTTATTCCTTAAACTCTATTTTCCACCTTTATATAGTCAGGAAAGAGTAAATTCCATATAGAACAATGATTTTTTCTATAGAGAAACTATTTAGAAGCTGTGAATAGGAGACGTATCCATATAGAGATGGATTTCTTTAGGTTGAAATGTTTCAATTTTTAAAAATTATTTTCAAAAAAAGTTTACCACATTTGTGTTTATACTTCAAAAAACAAGGAGAAATATAATTTTAATTTCTGTCTTCTTTTTGCAACAAAGTGCACTTGTGGTTGTAGTCTTTTATTCAGCCTATCTGAGAATTTTGATTTGTGCCAAAAATATCAAATTGTAACATGTAGAATCAAATGTTGCCTTAGAGACACAAGGTTTGTTACATGTGTCCCAACAGTATCAGAATTTTATTTCATTCTGTACTCGTCAGCATAAGAAGGACAAACTTCCAAGTTACTATATGTTAGTGACAAGCAAGTGATGCTGACCTAACACCATTGAATTTGGGAATTAAGATATAATGAGCTTGCCAGTCATAAAATTCTAGATTTGGTTAAGAGTTAAACGTTCTCTTACAGATATGCTCTATGATTTTACAATGGAGAATCAGGAAGTCAATAGAAAATGTGACCAGATGTTAATAAATAAAATGTCCACTTTTTTCTTGGGTAACTCATAAAGCTCTCAGAATAGTTGACATATACTTTTAGGCCACAGGTCATTTTTTGGTTAAATGGCCTGATAATACTGGTAATCCAAATATTTGGGAGCTACATAAAAATTTTTCACACATCTCCTTTGCCAATGCAAACTACCTCACAGTAGCTATAGAGATACTAAAAATAAAAATGTTTCAATCTGAAGAGAAGACAATTTAAAAGTCTGAGAAAACATGTCATCACAATTTTTTTGAGCTCCTATTATGGGATTTATATAATATAAAGCTTTCTGTTTTTTCTTCTTTTATAATAATTATATATCAGTAATATCATTTTATTTGTGCACACAGTAGAAGAAAGGAAACACAGTGTGGAGTAAAGGTGCCAAATTCATTTGTTAATGAATGAACGAAACATTTATTTAAAAAAAGCAGAAGGAAGAAGGAAGTAAAGAAAGAAGGAAGGGAAGAAAGAAAGAAAGAGAGAGGGGTAGGGAGAGACGGACGACAATAAAAAAAGTATTCACTCAAAGGAAACCATAAACAAGACCAAAAGACAACCCTCAGAATGGGAGAAAATATTTGCAAATGAAGCAACTGACAAAGGATTAATCTCCAAAATTTACAAGCAGCTCATGCAGCTCAATAATAAAAAAACAAACAACCCAATCCAAAAATGGGCAGAAGAACTAAATAGACATTTCTCCAAAGATATACAGACTGCCAACAAACACATGAAAGAATGCTCAACATCATTAATCATTAGAGAAATGCAAATCAAAACTGCAATGAGATATCATCTCACACCAGTCAGAATGGCCATCATCTATAAATCTAGAAACAATAAATGCTCGAGAGGGTGTGGAGAAAAGGGAACACTCTTGCACTGATGGTGGGAATGTGAATTGATACAGCCACTATGGAGAACAGTATGGAGGTTCCTTAAAAAACTACAAATAGAACTACCATATGACCCAGCAATCCCCCTACTGAGCATATACCCTGAGAAAACCATAATTCAAAAAGAGTCATGTACCAAAATGTTCAATGCAGCTCTATTTACAATAGCCAGGAGATGGAAACAACCTAAGTGTCCATCATCGGATGAATGGATAAAGAAGATGTGGCACATATATCCAATGGAATATTACTCAGCCATAAAAAGAAATGAAATTGAGCTATTTGTAATGAGGTGGATGGACCTAGAGTCTGTCATACAGAGTGAAGTAAGTCAGGAAGAGAAAGACAAATACCATATGCTAACACATATATATGGAATCTAAGAAAAAAAAATGTCATGAAGAACCTAGGGGTGAGACAGGAATAAAGACACAGACCTACTAGAGAATGGACTTGAGGATATGGGGAGGGGGAAGGGTAGGCTGGGATGAAGTGAGAGAGTGGCAAGGACATATATACACTACCAAACGTAAGGTAGATAGCTAGTGGGAAGCAGCCGCATAGCACAGGGAGATCAGCTCGGTGCTTTGTGACCACCTAGAGGGGTGGGATAGGGAGGGTGGGAGGGAGGGAGACGCAAGAGGGAAGAGATATGGGAACATATGTATAACTGATTCACTTTGTTATAAAGCAGAAACTAACACATCATTGTAAAGCAATTATACTCCAATCAAGATGTAAAAAAAAAAAAAGTATTCACTGAGTTTTCCTGAAGAGGAAGGTATTCTCATGACTATAATATTACCTAAATGTCCAACCTGTTGGGCCATCATACAGATCTTGGATTGCCAGGCTTCACGTCACATGACCCAATTCCTTAAAACAACTCGAGAGAGAGACAGAGACAGAGACAGAGACAGAGAGAACACACACTTGATTGATCTCTTATCTGTATCTATCTATCTATCTCTTATATTGGTTCTGTTTCTCTGGAGAACCTTGACCAGTACGCATTTTTAAGTTTAATAGTTTAATATTAGTTAATTTAATGACTTAAATTAACTTAAGTTAAATCAATAGTTTAACAAATGAGGAACTGCATGTTATGAATTCAAAATTCTAGCAGTACCAGGCAGTCCATACAGGGACTTAAAGTTGGTCCAATGAACTCTTCCTTGGCCACGTGATCCGACTACCAAAAAAAGTTTATTTCCAGACATTCTCAGGTATCATTAAGCTGCAAGAAATGGATGATATGGTAGAAAAATGTGAGCAAATCTAGCAGGTGTAAGTAGGAAAAAAATCAGAGTATATAGTACAGTAAAGGAGAATATCCTATTAATAAGTAATCAGATTGATTTCCTTATTTGTAGTTAATAATCCCTGAAGACATTTGTAAAGAAGTTTTTTTTTTTAATAAGAATCATAAGCAAGAATGACATTCTTTTGGACTGGTCTTGTTTAGGAAATAAATCTCTTTTATTAGCTTAATTATACCTACTGGAAAAAGTTATCTTGTTGCTTAACATCATCATATTACCATAATCCTAAAAGCAATATGTCTTAAAATCTTTCATTTTCCACACCAATAAGGTTTCTTTCAATAAACACATGGCATATTCCTCATCATAAATCTCTTTATGGATTAACTAAAATATTAGAAAATTATTCTTGTTGTAATGTAATGTTAAAAGATTTTTATACCAGAAACACAATGTGACAGTATCTTGCACATGAAGTGAGAAATGCATATAGATGTTTAAGGTTCCTGGAAATCTCACCCTGCAAATCGTTTAACTCTTCAACAACTGCCAAGCAACAACAGTTTGATATTTACAGCCATAATCCTAACTTCAGTGCCACAGAGAAGAGAAAATTAAACAGAGTTAAATTCACAGGACTTCTATGGTCTAGTACGGGAAAGATTTCCAGTTTGGAAAATGAAAAAAATTTACTTAACTCTGTGACTTTGAGTAAGATAGTTGTCTTCCCAAACTTTAGTTTTTCAACAATAAAAATGAAAAAGGCTTCTATGCCTTGATGCCTTTCCACCAGTAGTTCTTGTGCCAATAAATGTGTAAACCACTGGAATAGAAGCAAAAATCATAGCTCAGAGATATTGCAATAGTCTAGATGAAAGGTCAAGAGCCTGCGATAAGACAGGTGGTAATAAGAACACGGAAGGAGATGCACAGGACACGAAGGTTAGTGATTTAGGGACACAGAGAGTCAATGATTAGATTTGGAGGCTGAGGAATGAGAGACAACTGGATGGCTACAGAGAATGTAGTGCAATCATCAAGAATAGGGAAATACAAGGTGGAGAAAGGAAATACAGGAGGACAATAAATTCAGCTTCTATAGTTCACCTAAGATGCCTATGAAACATTGGATTAAGATGTCTAGTAAGCCGCTAGAAATGTGGAACAGGATTGCAGAAGAGAGACCTCAACGAGCTGGCACTACAGAGAGAATTGAAGAAAAAGGAGAGGGGGAGAAAGTAGTAATAAAGAGAACTTGTAGGAAGTAGGCAGCATTATTCTGAATGGGTATGTGTACTTTTAAATAACTGTCACCTTAATAAATATACTAGTATGCAATCTTTTTCACTCAATAAAGGATTTTGTACAGCAGAAATTTATACAACATTGTAAATCAACTGTATTTCAATAGAATAATTTTTTTAAAAGATCAGGAACAAAGAAAAAAAGATACATGCACCCTATGTTCATAGCAGCACTATGTACAATAGCCAAGACATGGAAATAATCTAAAAGTCCATCGACAGAGGAATGGATAAAGAAGATGTGGTATATATACATTATGGAATATTACTTAGGTATAAAAAAGCTATGCTTCCAGTTTGGGTAATCATGCTTATCACAGCCGGCAATCTGAATGCACATATTGACGTGAGACGCACAAGCAAAAGAACAAAAAGCAAGGTCTCTCCATCTTTGGTCTCCAAAAGAGAGGAAATCTTAAATATTTCATGTTAAGATATTGACTCCCTAACAGCAAATAACTTTATCTCTGATTTTTATAGTACTGATGTCCAAAACTATGTAAAGCCTTTGTTATCTGAGATAATCATCTGAGAACTTGCCATTTTCCCATCTAGAATGGAACAACTGTAAGCTCAGTAATCTTGGTAAGTGTGTGTGAGGGTGTGTGTGTCTTTTATTGTGTGTGTTGTATTTTTTATTTGGTAACCTCGTGCTGCTAACACTTGAATTCCCTCCTAGATGCTCTGTCTGAGTAAACTACTCTTTCCTAAATAGCTTTGTTTCTGATCTAAACCTTAACTTCTAAACTACCATTCCTTTACCTAAATTTTGACAATTCTTCCATCAAATTGTTTCCTGAACCAACTGCCACCAGTAATTCTAGCAGTTGCCTTACAGCTCAGGCTCTGAGCCTGACAGTGCATAGCTTCCAATGCCCGTAAATCTTCCCAACACATCACATGCCACGATCTACAAATTCCTTTGCCAGAAGAATCCATTTCAAATTCCTCAGACTGATACTCAGAAAGGTCTAAAGACTGGCATCTCCTTGACTGTCTCATGAGGAATATTTATGACATGAACTACCCCTTCAAGCTGGGTCACCCACCGTCTTCTCTCTCCTGTCCACGCAGAGTAAAAGTCCTGGAGTTCCTGTGCTCACACATTCTGTCCCTTCCTCTGTGACCACACACTCTTGTCTCTTCCTCTGTGCCCACACACTCTAAATAAATTCTGATTCTTCTTTTAGAAAATATTTATTGGTATGGGGAAAAGCACATGGTACATTGTTGAATTTAAAAAGTTATTAAACAGTATACACAGATGACATACTTTTTGAAAAATGAAGGAAGATTGGAAGAGAGCAAAAACGTGGGGAGACTGGTTTCAGATAATGAGGTTCATCCTGTCAAATCATGTTTTATTCCCTTTGCCCTTTTTGTATTTATTGTATTTTTTTAACATCTTTATTGGAGTATAATTGCTTTACAATGGTGTGTTAGATTCTGCTTTATAACAAAGTGAATCAGCTATACGTATACATATATCCCCATATCCCCTCCCTCTTGCGTCTCCCTCCCACCCTCCATATCCCACCCCTCTAGGTGGTCACAAAGCACCGAGCTGATCTCCCTGTGCTATGCGGCTGCTTCCCACTAGCTATCTATTTTACTTTTGGTAGTGTATATATGTCCATGCCACTCTCCCACTTCATCCCAGCTTACCCTTCCCCCTCCCCATGTCCTCAAGTCCATTCTCTACGTCTGCATCTTTATTCCGGTCCTGCTCATAGGTTCTTCATAACTTTTTTTTTTTTTTAGATTCCATATATATGTGTTAGCATACAGTATTTGTTTTTCTCTTTCTGACTTACTTCACTCTGTATGACAGAATCTAGGTTCATCCACCTCGCTACAAATAACTCATTTTTGTTCCTTTTTATGGCCGAGTAATATTCCATTGTATATATGTGCCACATGTTCTTTATCCATTCATCTCTCTATGGACACTTAGGTTGCTTCCATGTCCTGGCTATTGTAAATAGAGCTGCAATGAACATTGTGGTACATGGCTCTTTTTGAATTATGGCTTTCTCAGGGTGAGATTGGGGGTTGTATTGTAGTTCTGTTTTTAGTTTTTTAAGGAACCTCCATACTGTTCTCCATAGTGGCTGTATCAAATCACATTCCCACCAACAGTGCAAGAGGGTCCCCTTTTCTCCACACCCTCTCCAGTATTTATTGTTTGTATATTTTTTGAGATGATGCCCATTCTGACTGGTGTGAGGTGATACCTCATTGTAGTTTTCATTTGCATTTCTCTAATGATTAGTGATGTTGGGCATTCTTTCATGTGTTTGTTGGCAATCTGTATTATCTTCTTTGGAGAAATGTCTATTTAGGTCTCCTGACCATTTTTGGATTGGGTTTTTTGTTTTTTTGATATTGAGCTGCATGAGGTGCTTATAAATTTTGGAGATTAATCCTTTGTCAGTTGCTTCATTTGCAAATATTTTCTCTGATTCTGAGTGTTGTCTTTTCGCCATGTTTATGGTTTCCTTTGCTGTGCAAAAGCTTTTAAGTTCCATTAGGTCCCATTTGTTTATTTTTATTTCCATTTCTCTAGGAGGTGGGTCAAAAAGATCTTGCTGTCATTTACATCATAGAGTGTTCTGCCTAAATTTCCCTCTAAGAGTTTTATAGTGTCTGGCCTTACATTTAGGCATTCAATCCATTATGAGTTTATTTTTGTGTATGTGTTAGGGAGTGCTCTACTTTCTTCCCTTCACACGTAGCTGTCCAGTTTTCCCAGCACCACTTATTGAAGAGGCTTTCTTTTCTCCATTGTATATTCTTGCCTCCTTTATCAAAGATAAGGTGACCATATGTGCATGGGTTTATCTATGGGCTTTCTATCCTGTTCCGTTAATCTATATTTCTGTGTTTTTTTTTTTTTTTTTTTGCAGTACGCAGGCCTCTCACTGTTGTGGCCTCTCCCATTGAGGAGCACAGGCACCGGACACACAGGGCCAGCAGCCATGGCTCATGGGCCCAGCCTCTCCGTGGCATGTGGGATCTTCCCAGACCAGGGCACAAACCCATCTCCCCTGCATTGGCAGGCAGACTCTCAACCACTTCACCACCAGGGAAGCCCTATATTTCTGTTTTTGTGCCAGTACTATACTGTCTTGATTACTGTAGCTTTGTAGTATAGTCGGAAGTCCAGGAGCCTGATTCCTCCAGCTCTGTTTTTTCTTTCTCAAGATTGCTTTGGCTCTTCAGGGTCTTTTGTGTTTCCATACACATTGTGAAATTTTTGTTCTAGTTCTGTGAAAAATGCCATTGGTAGTTTGATAGGGATTGCGCTGAATCTGTAGATTGCTTTGGGTAGTATAGTCATTTTCACAATGTTGACTCTTCCAATCCAAGAACGTGGTATATCTCTCCATCTGTTTATATCAACTTTAACTTCTTTCATCAGTGAGTTATAGTTTTCTGCATACAGGTCTTTTGTCTCCTTAGGTAGGTTTATTACTAGGTATTTTATTCTTTTTGTTGCAATGGTAAATGGGAGTGTTTCCTTAATTTCTCTTACAGATTTTTCATCATTAGTGTATAGGAATGCAAGAGATTTCTGTGCATTCATTTTGTATCCTGCTACTTTACCAAATTCATTGATTAGCTCTAGTAGTTGTCTGGTAGCATCTTTAGGATTCTCTGTATATGGTATCATGTCCTCTGCAAACAGTGACAGCTTTACTTCTTCTTTTCCGATTTGGATTCCTTTTATTTCTTTCTGTCTACATTTTAACAACTCCAAATTCATTTCCTATCTCTCATCTGAGTTCCATAACTACATGAATCTTTACTTTTTGTGCTTTTTTTTTTTAAATAGAAGGGAGGAGCTTAGTGGTATAGAAAGGAGGCCTAGGGAGCTGACTAATTGTGTGCCCATCCTGCTCCAACATATGCTAACAGGGTGAAACCAGGCAAGTTATTCAACTCTGTGCCTGCTCCCTCCTCTGTGTCACAGAGGTATGAACAATATACCCACAGATTCTTGTGAGAACAATTCATACAGATAAAGGATCAAAAACAGTATCTGGCATGTAGAGAGTGCCCAATAAGGATAATTATTAATAAATGCAGAGAGGGTGTGGAGAAAAGGGAAACCTCCGACACTGTTGGTAGGAAAGTTAATTGGTGCAACCACTATGGAGAACAGTATGGAGGTTCCTTAAAAAACTAAAAATAGAGCTACAGTATGATCCTGCAATCCCACTCCTGGGCATATATCCAGAGAAAAATGTAATTTGAAAGGATATATCCACCCCAATGTTCATAGCAGCACTGTTTACAATAGCCAGGACATGGAAGCAACCTAAATGTCCATCAACAGAGGAATGGATAACGGATATAAGGTACATGTATACAATGGAATATTACTCAGCCATAACAAAGAATGAAACAATGTCATTTGCAACAACATGAGTGGATCTAAAGATGATCATACTAAGTAAAGTAAGTCAGAATGAGAAAGACAAATATCATATGATATCTCTTATATGTAGAATCTAAAAAATGATATAAATGAACTTATTTACAAAACAGAAACAGATTCACAAACATAGAGAACAAACTTATGGCTACCAAAGGGGAAGAGGTGGGGGAGGGATAAATTAGGAGTTTGGGATTAACAGATACACACTACTATATATAAAATAGATAAACAACAAGGACCTACTGTATAGCACAGGGAATTATGCTCAGTCCATAAAGGAAAAGAATCTGAAAAAGAATATATATATCTATATATATTATATACATATAATTGAATCACTTTGCTGTATAACTGAAACTTACACATTATAACTCAACAATACTTCAGTAAAAATTTTTAAAAAGGTAAGAACTGTTATGGTTATGATTAACATTATTTGACGTCTGTGTTTGGATAATGGACGTGCATCTCCAATCCAGTACATCAAAAATCATACTCATGGTTCCACTCAGTTCCAGTGACTGATCCTCCTTTCCTGCTGTGTCACCTATCTCAGTCCTTGGCAATGAGACCCCTGACAGGAATCAGCTGATGCCTCTTTTCCCCTCAATTTCCCAGTATCCAATCCAGCAGCAGATCTTGACAACTTCATCTCTCAAATGTAATGTGAATCTCTTCATTGTTCTTCACATCTCTTGCAAACCCCAGTTTAATTTGCACTGTCACCCCTGATTGGGCTGTAGCAGTAACCACCCTTGTTCCACAACTGTCTCTCAACGATCCATTTTTCCAGTACCAGCCAGCAAGAACTTGTTAGAGTTTAATCAGAACAGGACACTCTGTTACTTCCACTCTAATCACTTCCAACGAATAGTTAATATCATATTGAACCGCCTTCCCAGTGCACTTAGGATGTATCCACGTGATTCCATCCTATGTGGTTCTTCTTCAGCCCTCTTGTTCTAGCCCAAGCTGGCCTCATGTGGACTTTGTTCCCACCTCGGGTCCCCTGAATGGATGACTCTCCATCTGGATGTTTGCGTGGCTGGGTCCTTCCCTTCATTCAAGTTCCACCTCAACTCTCACTTTCTAACACACCCTTAGGCTCCTCCTATCAAACACTGTGTTTCCCAATCCCAGTAAGAGTAATTTTCTATCATTTTCCTCTGGCTTATTTTCTTCACGCCTTTTCTTGGTGACTAATAGCTTCTTTGTTTGTTTGTTTTTCATTGCTTGACTCTAAAAATTAGCTTTGAGAGGTCGAGGATCTGATTTGTCTTGTTGAGTCTTGTATCTCCACTTCCGAGAATGAATGAGAGGAAATAAAATATTAGTGTTTTGTATTACTTTGTCTTGTCTTTGTGCATGCATGGTGTGGCACTTTACAGGTTTATTCTTCTCATTAATGTGTTAATTCATTCAACAAATATTCATTGAGTACATACTTTTGTCCCGGACCACTGTTAGCTTTTAGTAAGTCAAAGACAATTAAAACAGTTTCTTTGCTCAATGAACTAATAATGTAAACCAACCTAAGGATTCTATTGGATCTAATAAAGCCCTTTACACATGGCTACATATTTAGCTTAATGGTATTTAAATTAAGTATTCAATTAAAGAAGTAAAGAAAATCTTTCATAAGCCTCTCAGTGGATAACTTCAGCTTTTTAAATATTAGGATAAAAATTAGTAATGTGATTTAACTGATAAAGTAAGCATTTATTTTTCTTATTTCTTTTTGCAGGTATGTGTGCCTGTGTGTGTGTGTGCATGGAAATATATTTTGACTACTATCATTAAAGGGATTCTTGAGTGTGATAATATTTTTAAATAATTTTCAGTAATTTACTTAAAAGAAAAATAAAGTACTTCCTTACTTAATATAGTCAGGAAATAAAGTATTCTGGATAAGTAAATAGCCTTGAGAATTATAATAGATGTAATACATTTTTAGTATTATGCAAGTAAAAATGTCTCAGAAATTGTGTCTTTCAGCCTCCTAAGTTTATTGAAGCAGTAAGAAATTACTCAGAGAATGTTTAAGAAATTTCCCTAGTATCCAATAGCCACATTGCTGAGAAAAGAAACTGTCCATTATAAATTTATAAATTCATTAACTTTAGTTAAAGCTTACAGTATTAAGTGCCCAAACACTGTTAAAGTTCTTATTTTATTAAGTGGCCTCATGTTGTCCTAAAAATAGTATGAGTTTCGGCAGCAGGCAGATGGGGCTTTTGATCCCAGTTTAGTTATTTAATAGCTATGTAACCTCAAGCAAGTCACTTACATATTTATTTTGACATTTATTTTCCTTGCCTTTGAAATGAGAGCAAAAATATCTGACCCGGTTATTTTCAGAATTGAGAAAAATACATATAAAAGCCTTAGCACTTCAAATATGTGCTCAATACCACTTTCTATGAAAGTATTCCTAAATTATTAGTAGTATGCATTTACCTTCTCCTAAGTAAACTACTAAGTGCAACAATCTTATAATATCTGTGTTGCAAGGTAGGAATTAACTGATTAAATAGACATAAACATGAGAGTGACTCCCGCTCTGTCATTAATTCACTGTGCTACATCGGACAAGCCATGCCCCTTTGGCACAGAGTTTCTTCTGTAAATTGAAGAGGTTGGGATAGACAATTCATAAGGTCTGTTCAAGCTCTAATATGCTAAGATTCAAGTGAGCCAGTAGTTGTTTTGGGATGTGACACTCTGATGCTCTAAGATTTTGTTACAGATTGAATTGTATCCCCAAAAAGACATGTTGAAGTCCTGACCCCCAGTACCTGTGACCTGATCTTATTTGGAAATAAGATCTTTGCAGATGTAAGCAAGCTGAGGCTGTTAGGGTGAGCCCTAACTCAATATGACTGGTGTCCTCATAGGAAGTGGGAAATACCATGTAAAGGCAGAAACACCCAGTGAGAATGTCATGTGGTGGCAGAGGCAAAGATTGGATTGATGCAGAGACAAGCCAGGGAAGCCTGGGGACCTCCTACCACCACCAGAAGTTAGGAAGAGGAAAGAAAGGACTGCACACAGAGTCTAGAGGGAAGCTGACCCCACAGGCACCTTGATTTTGGACTTCCAGCCTCCCAAACTATAAGAGAATACATTTCTGTTGTTTAAGCCACCAACCTTCTGGTGTTTTGGCACAGCGGCAACATAATAAAAACCACCTCACATTCTCATGGCCAATATCAGGCTCACTGATGGACTAATACTTACACTCCCATGACAAGAAGCATCACCGATAAACTTCAGCATTGCTCAATAAGTTGTTTACATGATAAGAGCTAAGAAATTTAAACACGGAGAGTCAATATTAAGAAAATGCTTCAAATTTATCATTATTTGCCTTATCGTGGTGTTCAGAAATAAAGTGGAATTTTGCAGGAAATATACAACCAATTTAAAACCACTGTATTGGTCTTCTCAAGCTGCCATAATAAAATAACATAGATCGCATGGCTTACACAACAGAAGTTTATTTTCTCAGAATTTTGGAGGCTAGAAGTTCAAGATCAAGGTTCTGGTTGACTCAGGTTCTGGTGAGGGCCTGTTTCCTGGCCTGTAGATGGCCACTGGCTCACTGTGTCCTCACATGGCCTTTCCTTGAGAGAAATTCCTCTTCTTATAAGAACACCAGTTCTACCAATTAGGGCCCCACACTTAGGACCTGATTTAATTACCCCTTAAATGCCAGATCTCTAAATACAGTCACATTGGGGGTTGGGGTACCAACATGTGAATTTTGATGGAACACAAGTCAGTGCGTAACAAACACTATCTTGAATTTTATTGCAAAATATAAAAGGAGATATGAATAATTGAAATATAAATCTTATTCTTATGACAAATCAATTTTGCAAAGATAATCAATTCTCCTCAAAATAAGGTGTACATACTCACAATTCCAATCAAAACTACAACTAGATATTTAACATATTTCTTCTTAGATGAGTTTTTTGGTGAGACTAAAAACCAAAGCCAAACAAAGTTGTTTAATCATTTCCTTAAAATATTTATCTCTTGTAATTTATACAACACCTTATAATTTATAAAGTTCTTTTCATGTTGATTACCTTACACAATCCTTAAGGCAATCCTGCTAAAACACTGTCCCAAAGGAAAAGTACTCCTCTGTGAAATTATAAGAAAAACAGGCTATTAAATGCAACCTTCAGGTAATTCCTATATGACAAACAGCATAATTAACTCAGGAGGGAATTAATCCACGTAAAAAGCTACAAGCCAATTTACCTTAACATTAGCATATTTTTCTAATGTATGTGAAAATTTTGGTTGCAAATATTTTCCCTTTTCTCATCCTGTTTGATATTAAATACAACAGTAATATATTAAATGAAGTATTACACTGAGTTTGTAGGTAACATTTACTTGCTGTGCTCACTAAATACCTCATAAGATATGAATAAATTGAAAGTAACACTTTAGTAAAATAAAAGAAGGGGAAATACAAAGAGAATAGAAACGTTCAAGTCTCATCGGGTCAGTGGGAGCCCTTCCTGTTGACATGGAGGAACCAAAACTTTCCTGACATTTTTCTAATGTAGTTGTCCTCTTGACTCCTTCTTTTCTCCCACCCATTAAGCATATGTTCCGCCCCTGCAGTCCAATTCATGATCATGTTTCTGTTCAAAAATCCACCATGCAGAATTCTGGATCACTGTAGCCTGGGTACCATGTGAAGTAAAAGGTTCTGTGGAGACCCACTACCACATGAGTACACTGAGCACATCAAAATTCCTTCCACTGTTGATCATTTCTGTATAAATTCCCACTAATAGCTCTATCATAAGACCATAGTACTCTGAAACTACAACAGTTATGAAAGGGAGGGAAAGTATTGAAGTTCTAGCCCTCAGTGGTAGTTCTGAAGAAAGCCATGCATATATCAGCTGTGAAAATGCTGTTCAATCTAGCCAAAGTAGTCTTTTTTTGAAGTAGCAAGTTAAAAGTCTATGCTCAATTTGAAGGGAAACAGAGAGGATACCAGTATCCATGCTCAATTCCCAAGGATGCCAATGTCACTGAGTCCAAGCCCATACTGCTCGCCACACAACAGACCAATAAATCCAAAGATGAGGTGTTGGGGCAAAGAATAGGGACTTTATTCAGAAAGCCAGCAGACTGAGAAGATGATGGACTTGTGTCCCAAAGAAACATGTTGTCCGGGTTATAATTAGGCTACTCTTATTCTAAACGGGGAGAGGGTGTGGTTGGTCATTGTAAACTTCTTGGTGTTGGGATCCTTTGTTCTTTTTTTTCTAGCCATGCCATGTGGCATGCAGGATCTTAGTTCCCTGGCCAGCGATTGAACCCATGCCCCCTGCAGTAGAAGCACGAAGCCCTAACCACTGGACAATCAGGGAAGGCCCTGGAATCCTTTGTTCTTGCAGTTGTCCGTGTAGGTCAGGTCACAATGTTCCTGTAAACTTCCAACAAGACAACTGTTCTCTATTTTGCAACTTTTTAACTCTATATGAATGGAAAGTGCTATACCTTTAAAGGTTGTCAACTGAAAACAATACACAATATGAGAGTGGTGAGCTAAGTTTTATTTGGGGCAAAATGAGGACTATAGCCTGAGAGACAGCCTCTCAGAGAGCTCTGAGGAACTGTTCCAAAGAGGGAGGTGGGGAAGGTCAGTGTATATGTGATTCTAGTGAAGGAGGTACGTGCAATCAAGGACACATTTTGGCAGAAGGTGGCTGCTAGTCATGAAGAGCAGATGTCTTCATTAGTCATCTTAGTGCTTTTCTACATATAAGAAGATGTAAGAAATTGAGCTCATAAAGTCTTCTCCTGAAAATACCCAACTGTCTGAAGACCTGTTCTGCCAGTTTTCCCAGAGCATGGATACCTCATCTTTGATCACCCCAAACTCCTTTCAGGGGGTGTTTAAGGTCAAAGACTGCAGCAGTCAGTGACCTCATCCTTGTAGAGGCAGGTGGCCAGTGACAATTTTTCATCCACAAGGTCAAGCCTGGGAGGCAGAGCATTGATAATGGGCTATGCTGTGTATCTCAGGCTCTGGGCAACATTCTTTCACAAGGTGCAGAGCCAGCAGGACTAAGCACAGGCAACAGAGAACAAGGCTTAGAGCTCAGGGTTAGATCCAGTAAGGAGGCAGCTCTGCTCTTTGTTACACCAAGAGTCCCACTATAAAATTCTCCTAATATCTATTTCTAACTATGAACCATTTTCCAAGTCATTTTAAATGACAGCAAATTAGTTTGTCAAACCTATTACAAATTCCCTTTCACACAAATGATCCAGTGAATGGGAGAGAAAAGAAAATAAACATTTTGAGTCAAATTATACAGCGAATATAGAAAGTGCAGTAGGTAAATACGTTCAAAAAGTACAGAGGAAATTTTAGAGAGGAGTGAAAAATAAGAGAACATGGTTATCAGAAACGCACAGAGAGGTTTCTGTAACTTTTCAATTTAGAATCTGTGTAACTGATCCAAATGTTCTTTTCCCCAGGCATGTCCTTTCCTTTCTACTTCTCTAAAACATCTGGCTCAAACGGTCTCACTTCCAGAAAGCTTTTCTGAGTTTTTTCCATTGCCCCCAGTAGCAGCAAAATAAACTTTTCACTTTGTCATTCTCTTATGCTCTCAAATTTTGTGTTTCACGTATGAACTTAACCTTCTTTAATCACAGTCCATGGTCGGGCTTAGTGGAGGATGCACAAGGAAATGTTATAGCCCACCTTAAAAATTTTAGCCTAGTAGTAAGAGTATCGCATAATAAAACTCATCTTGCTGTGATGTGTAATAGCACGATGCTGTGGGAGCAGCCTCCTTCCTCCCTGACTCTGGAAAGAGGAATACAATCTGCCTAACGGAGATTCCACTGAGCAGTTAGAATGAGTCTAAAGATGAATGATAGTAAAGGACATTTTGCAGAGCTGAAGGAGAGTGTGTGAACGGAAAGGCAGGGAGAGGGAATGAAGACATTTGACCTCTTATCATACATGTTTTGACAATGTATTTTACTCAAGGGTTGATGCGTCTGAGACCTGACTAGGTTATGAGGTCTTTGCATTCACATTTGTTTCGTTTTTTACCCCGGTCCTCCACCCAATGTTCTCTAACCGAGAAGCGTTCAACTGATTTTGTTTGAATGAATAAGTCAATAGCAGGAGTAACTGCAATATTGGTTGAAGATGAGACATGTCAATACATTTAATAAAATACAATTTGATTTAGCTTGTATGGTATTATGCACAGATCAGGCATTTCCCAATCTTTTAAAATGAATACAGTGTAGTGGAAGAAAAAACATCCAAACTGACAAGAAATTTCATTGTATGTCAAGTCAGATCTGATGAACTATGTTGAAAAGATGGAAATTTTCCAGTAACAAAAACTATATTTCTCTTAGTTGGACCACTTAATAAGGTCACTCCAGCATTCCACAGTCATCCTGAGATTAATCACTTTATGATAGATGCATATTGAATACAAGACAGAGTGGGAGAGCCAAGGACTTCGCACTTATAGTTAAACTGAAATATGACTCATTAAAAGACCTTTTCAAAACTGGATTGCTTACAAATATTTCTCAGGGATCAAGTACAGTGAATCTCATAGATTGTTGTTTTTATTCTCGTAGAAGATAAGGTTTATATTTTACATTTTATTGTCTCTTTTTTCCTGTCGGGAAAGCCTGCATGAAGCTTCTATTTCTTCTTTTTTTTTATTGAGGGAAAATTGGTATATAACATTTTATTAGTTTCAGACGTACAACATAATAATTTAATATTTGTATACACTATAAAGTGATCACCAAAATAAGTCTAGTTACCATCCATCACCATACATATAATTGACCCCATTCACCCATTTCTCCCACCCCACCCCCTTCGCCTTTGGTGACCACCAGTCTGTTCTCTGTATCTCAGTTTATTTTGTTTTGTTTGTTCATTTTTTTTTGGTTCTTTTTAGATTCCATATATAAGTGAAATCATACAGTATTTGTCTTTCTCTGTTGTCTATTTTTAACAAGAGCAGAAGTCTCATTAATTGCTTTGGGGAAGTTATTTTCTGTCCATTATAGAAACACAGACAACAATAATACCTCAATTTTGAAAAGTTATGTCACTGAGTAAAGTGAAATTATACAAGGAGTTGTAATCTGCAAAATAAAAACAGTAAATTAATAATATTATTATCATTAGTCCCAAAGAGACCAGGTTAGTTTATCATTGATTACTGGGCATGAATCCCTCCAAATGGAAAAATAGCTCAAAGCTCACACCTACTAACAGATGAGAGAAGTATCAGCATTATGTAACAAAAGAACAATATTATATACTCTTAAAAGTTTTAAACTTGTAGTGAAGTACTAACCTTACCAAATAGGCAAGAAAAAAAAAAAGAAGGCATCTAGATTGGAAAGGAAGAAGTAAGAAGCAAAGTTATCTCTATTCACAGATGATATGATTTTATAGGTAAAGAGCCCTAAAAATTTCACACACAAAAAACTTAGACCTCATAAACAGACGCAGCAAAGTTGCAGGATACAAAAATCAACACACAAAAATTAACTGCATTTCTATACACTAACAATGAACAACCTAAAAAGGAAATTGAGAAAACAATCCCCTTAACAATAACATAAAAAAGGAGGGCTTCCCTGGTGGCACAGTGGTTGAGAGTCTGCCTGCCGATGCAGGGGACACAGGTTCAAGCCCTGATCTGGGAAGATCCCACATGTCACGGAGCAACTAAGCCCATGAGCCACAACTACTGAGCCTGCGCTCTAGAGCCCGTGAGCCACAACTGCTGAGCCCATGTGCTGCAACTACTGAAGCCCAGGTGCCTAGAGCCAGTGCTCCGCAACAAGAGAAGCCACCGCAATGAGAAGCCCGTGCACCACAACGAAGAGTAGCCCCTTCTGGCCACAACTATAGAAAGCTCATGCGCAGCAATGAAGACCCAATGCAGCCAAAAATAATTAAATAATTTAAAAAATTTGGAATAAAAATTGAAATTAGTATAGTAAGAAACACGAAATAACTCTCTTGGATTTTTTCACTTCAGCCTGCCATTCAAGTATATAAAATTTCCTGTAATATGACTGAAAGCCAATGGGGAAGAATTATAGAGAGAAAAATAAATGTTTGTCTTTCTCTTCATAACCATGGGGAAAGGCTGGTTAGGAAAAACCCAGAGTCCACAGAGGAAAAGACATACGTTGGTAAATTCTTCCAGATCACTGGGGTCTACCGAATCATTCGTCTCTGCCAGGTCATGCCAGAAGGACAAATAGAAAATATTGACAGGTAACCAATCAAACAGATTCTATAGGGCCTGAGATTTTACATTTATATTCCATAACTTTGTCTCACCTGAAAGTGTTTTAGTGAGTACAAGGGCTTTCTCGGCGGATCAAGGGAAAAAAAAACCATGTGACCATGAGGTGGAACCAGGACACAACAATCTCTATTTTGGTTAAACTGTGACAGGTTTGCCTGCGGGGATGTCCTTCGTAGCAGGGGACTTCCCAGAGGTCATCACTTAGCAGGGAATGAGGTGGAGGGGCCCCTGAGGGAGAGGAGGGTCAGAAGGGGGACTCGCAGGTCTCCGTGACGTCACTCAGCAGTGAGGTGGGGCACCTGTGGGTCAGAGAGCTCCAAAGGTCAGAGGTTCAGGGTCTTCCAAGCTCAGGCCAGCAGATGTTGGATGTAGTTTTGTGGGGTAGAACAGGTAGGTCTAATTGGCTAAAATTCTCTGTATTGGGGCTATATTTAAGCCAACTGAATGTGTAGAAACTTGGGTTTGGTACCAGTGAGCTTTTGAGCTAATGGGTCCCAGCCTGCTTGTGAGGAAATAGACAATATAGGACAATACATAAGGGGCTGTCTTGAACCCATCTCTGTACCCAATATGTCAAAAGATGTCACTTCAACATAGAGGACAGGAACTTGCATTAGCATCTCAGGATAATCATTGTTCCCCTAAGTGTTTTCAAATGAAGCCATGCTATTTTCAAAGGAAGAAAATATGTGTCATTTAGTCAACTTTGGGAAATATAAACATATTTTTGTGACATAAAAAATACTTCATGTTTATGATGGTGTGACTCATCTATCTTTATGGGCTCTGAGTTTTTTGTTTCCTTGATTGTATTGAAGCCAGATATTTTTTATCATCATGTTGAGATTTCTGAAAAACTTTTAGAACACAAGACTGTAGACTGTGGAAATGGATAATTTACAATTAAATTTTGGTTTTGAAACTTTGGTTTTAGTTGCAAAAACCATGCTTGAATTAGCTCACTCCTTAAGGTGTCTTTAATAAAACTATTTGTAAATAAGATTAGCCTGTTATGAAATCAAAACACTTATACGTGATTTAATACATATGTAAATTTAGACTTGAAGACCAACTCAATATGCTTTAAAAATACGCTGTCTGTTCTTTGTAATGAAGTGATTTTCATTAAGTAGTTTATTACTTTTACCTTTATTTACTCTTTTGCACTTCATGGAACTCACTTCAATGCAATTAATTATAAAATGCAAATATGTATTTGTTCCTAGATATAAATTTTATTATGTGTTGTGATAGTGAAAAAAATGAGCGTACTGATCTGTACAATTTATGAATATTTAAGATATTTATTATATAATGATGTTTAAGAGCTACATTAAAATACTATTGTGGTGGAGTCTTTTTTAATAATAATAATGTCGTTCTACTCACCAAAATGCAGAAGGCGTTAGGTTACATTCTGCAACTGATAATATTATAGTTTCAAAAATACAGGAAAAGGAACCCTGTTGCCTTTACAGAAGCACAGATATACACCGGAAGCAAATAAAAGGAAGTATTTCAGATATACATTCAAGAAACCCCATACGACTACATCCTGGAAAGGACGATCCTATCTAATGAAATGCCTTGAGTCCTAGAGTCATACGTAGCACATCCTGTCATTTCTAATAAGTATTTAGAGCCCAAAGTCACGGAAACAGCTGAAATTAGAGAATTCTGGAACCTTAAGCAGAAGCAGTTAACCCCAATCAAGGCTCAATAATTCGTATCAGCCTTGGGCAGCTGAGCCTGGTGTCATCCTGTATTACAGGTGATGAGGCCACAGTGAATTAAATCTCATCGTTGATGAAGTCGCTTTCCCCAGGGTTGGGAATATTTCATACTTTATTGTTCCACCAGGTACGTGGCTTTCACCACTCAAGCAATGGGGCCACACTTGGGATTCGTAAAATGAGTTTAAAAGTGAGCTGGGAGTCATGGGCCACTTAAACCTTAGCCGTCCCAAAGTGAAATTCCGAAAGCAATGGAGCCTCAACGGCTGCCAGCAGCTTCCATGATCAAGGTCACAGCCAGGGCGGCCCCGTCCTGCCCACCCGTCCCCCAGGGATCCGCCTGTGCGTGCCCAGCCTCATGGCTTTGCTCATCTCTCTGCAGCCTTAAGCCTTAAATTTAAGGCTTCAGAAGGTCATGCATTCGATTGCTAGGCTTCTTACTGGGGAAGTTTTTCAAAATCAACTATGAGACTACCTGGAATGTTAGCGGTAGGGTTAGGGTTAGGGTAAAATTAGCTGACAGTGAAGACCTTGATGGGCAGGTTGAAGCCCTGAATTCTGTGAATCTCTGAATGTGGCTGAATCTGTATTTCCAGTCTCATTATGGACTGCCTTACTACATTTTTCACGTTCGTGAACTAGGACAAGACATCACGATGCTCAGAGAAAACATGAGAGCTGATTGGGGTAGTCACACAGCTTACACGTCTATTATCTTCTTTCTTTACAATGATTTTTTGTTGCTGGTGGTAGTTCTATCATGTTTTCAAAAGCCTTATAAGCACTGTGGATAGGGTATATCAGTCGTAAAAATGAACATTTAACCAACTATTAAGTCAGTCTTGCTCTGCAAGCCATTCAGACTGGTACTTCGTCTGCGCTCAGAGAGTGATCTGAGAGAAATACGTTTTATTTTAAAACAAATACATGAAGAACCTTTCAAGATCTTCAACATCTGGATAATATAACCCAGTGACTGGATTTTAAATGTATGCTTTAGAGGAGAAAGGGTGCAGTACTAGCCTGGAATGCACAGGGATCTCAGGATGTGAAGAAGACAGAGCTTGCTTATAGTTTAAGTTTCGGAGGCATCAACTCCATCAGCCCTTCATTCACCTCTGCTCCTCCCGGCTGTGGTTCCCCCTCCCTTAGCTCAGCTCCGAGGCAGAGGCAGATGCAAGCACAGCAGGACAGAGAAAACATATAGACTTACTTCCATAGGAATCTGGTTCACCTGATCCAAGGTAAGCACTCAGGATTCATGAGAAAAAAAGTAAATATGGGTTTTCTTACATCCACATTGAAAAGAATGCAGGGATAGAAAGCATGGAACAATAAAGAGTGATTTTTGATGGTATTTTCTCCATGCATTTAATTCCACGTGTATTCTTCCTGTAACATGCATGAAATGTGGGTAAAATACACTGAATGCATTTGGAATAGGCTAGAAACACACAAAAGTTTTACCCTGCTTTGTTATCATTTTGAAATGTCAATGTGCATTTGAGCTCTAAGGATATTATGCCCTCAGAATAAACAACAATTTGTATTTTAAACATATAAATGTTAGATAGGAGAGCTGGATTACAATTCTTTCAGTCCTCCTTTCTGGATAATTAACAAAGCACCTACTATGCACAGATGGTTGTTTCTGAGCCTTACAGAGACCAGGAAAGCAGGCAGTGTGGTTCTCAGCCTCAAGATGTTTCACCTGGGAGATAAACAGGTGGAAATTTAAATGACAGGAAACATTTAAGTGGGTTCAAGAAAAATGTGATATTGCTTCACATCATAATGACTTACTGGCAAATGAGCTGCACAGAGAGTAATTCAAGAAGTGTGGCACATATATACAATGGAATATTACTCATCCATAAAAAGAAATGAAACTGAGCTATTGGTAATGAGGTGGATAGACCTAGAGTCTGTCATACAGAGTGAAGTAAGTCAGAAAGAGAAAGACAAATACCATATGCTAACACATATATATGGAATCTAAAAAAAAAAAAATGTCATGAAGAACCTAGGGGTAAGACAGGAATAAAGACACAGACCTACTAGAGAATGGACTTGAGGATATAGGGAGGGGGAAGGGTAGGCTGGGATGAAGGGAGAGAGTGGCATGGACATACATACACTACCAAACGTAAGGTAGATAGCTAGTGGGAAGCAGCCGCATAGCACAGGGGCATCAGCTCGGTGCTTTGTGACCGCCTGGAGGGGTGGGATAGGGAGGGTGGGAGGGAGGGAGACGCAAGAGGGAAGAGATATGGGAACATATGTATATGTATAACTGATTCACTTTGTTATAAAGCAGAAACTAACACACCATTGTAAAGCAATTATACTCCAATAAAGATGTAAAAAGAGACGTGTTCACAGGGTCAGGGGTTCATAAAGTCTGCAATGAATGAAGGTAGCAGGGGATGTGTTGAGCAGCCTTGAAGGTCAAGGAGATTTAAATAGAGAGGTAGGAGGGGGAGAAGATACTAATCCAATATCCCATCTCTCTAGTAGCAGAACATTGTGTTCTGTTTTAAATAGAAAAGATATTGCAGATGACCAAATCTCCAAAGCCTGAGTTTGTAATGACTAGTTGATTTCATTACAGCAGGGTTCCTGAGAAAAGTAATATATTTTTAAATCCAAAAGACATCAATGCTGAGCTTATAACTGGCATTTTACTAGCCAGAGGACGTGAAAAATTCCGTTAACCCTTGCTGACTTTCAGTTCCTAACATTGTAAACTAGAGATGCTAAGAGAACTGCCAGGATGAGTCAGCACCAAGCTAGGCTCCAGTGAAACACTGGAGACAAACATGCACTTGGGTTATAAACACAGTGAAATGGTGTGAGCTATTTTTAAGGGGACATTCCTTAAAGATCCCCACCCACTAGTGTCATGCGTTGTTGCTGTGTGTCATGACATGCAAAGATTAAGATATAAACGTTAAAATCTTTTTCTTGCTAACAGTACCCAATCCATATCGAGAAGTGAGTGATTTTGTCTGTAAGTTGTACATAAACTGCATTTTATAATGACTTTTTTTCCCAAAAAAAGACAAAGAAGAGAACAAGGGAGCATTCTGCTGTTGATACGTCCAGCCACAGGGGGTCATTCTCGCTGTACAGATGAGTCTGTCTGGCAGCAGGGACCAAGCATCATATCATATTCAGTTTATTGAATAAATACTGAAAACTCTTAAATGAATTTAATACGTAATTGCTACCCCTGGCAAAGTACATTAGCTTTTTTTCCTAGATCTATTTGTACTTTTAAATTATTTTATCTTTAGAGTAAAATGTGCAGACCCTAAACTCTACTTTCTGCAGTTGACTCAGCCTTAGTGAATTAAATGAGTCCCTGCTTGCCTTGGGAATACAGTGAGAGAAACACATGACAGTCACCGTCTCATATTCAGAGGCAGTTTTAAAGAAAAACAAGCAAGCTAAGAACCATATTTATAAATTTTTTCCTTTAAAACTGTGTTTGCATTTATTCCATCAAACTATTAGGGTATGTCGCACCAGTTCCCGAATCAAGGACAATCCAGGTATGGTTGATGCCGCTAATTTACGCTGAATCTGTGAACCCTCTTAGCCCAGAGGGAGCACAGACTCTGAAACGACAGTGTTGCCCAAATCAGCTTAAACTCAGCACCCGGTAGCCACATTGCCATCTCCTTTATCTGCTGCAGCTCATTAATCTGAAAAAGGATCGCTTAACCGTTGTGGGAAAGCAGGGTAAAAATGGCTTAGAAAGATCTGTGCAGTCATGAAAGCAGTGACAGGTTAGGGTTAATAAGAGGTAATGTTGGCCTGACACTGCACCTTGCTTCTCCAGTCACTGGTCACTTGGGGAGACTTCAACGTCTTTTAGAAATTTGAGAGGAAAAAATGGATATGTGTAAAATATATATATATATATAAAAGAAAATGAACCAATAAAGCAGATGGTTATATGGTCTAGAATAACAAGGAAGGACGGAAGGGAGGGAGGGAGGAAAGAAGGAAGAAATGTGAGAGGGAAACTCCCTCATGTCTACTTATACTCTTTACCTGGCCAATTTCCAAGCATAGAAAATCAATGTTTTCTTCACTAATCAGCAAACATTTTTGAGATGCTTTGCCACAGTGGAGAGAAAACCATACATCATTCTTGCACTCGTTCTGTTAGTCTTTTTGGGCTAGAGAGACATGAATCAAATAACCACAGGAGACGTCACGTGTCCATGCGGTTAGCTGGGCAGCAGAGGTACACCACAGCGCTGCGGATGCTCCTGTGATTGGGGCCTTGACTTCGTCACAGCGATCAGACAGGGCATCCTGAGGAAGCCCAGGCAAGGCTGGGTGTGACCAGAGAGCACGGCCACCAGTCAAGTAGAGGTCAGGTCTGGAGCTGGGTCAGGGGACAGCAGGGCGTCTCTAGGGACTTGGTCCTTCATCTCTGGTCTTCATCCTAGGAACCAGGGGAAGCCAGTGAGAGGGTCTGGCAAGAACAAGGGTGGCGGAGGGGAAAGAGGCGACTCTCCCAGGATCAGACTCATAATTCGGGAAAGATTATTCTGACTTTAGGATGCAGAAGTGGTCCCAGGGAAACTAGAGAGCAGCTCTCTGATAGGAGGTTGGTTTAGGGAAGCAGAAATGAAAAATCAAAAGAGCATGGACGTGAGCCATACAGAAAGAAGACTAAAAGAATAGTCATGTTTATTTTGATGTTCTGAGTTTTAAAATACAATCATATTATTTGATTAAGGCCCTACATATCTAGGTATTTCAGAAACATCAAGCGTATTGTGCTAGGCTGAATAATGTCCCCTAAATTCTTAGGTGCTTCCTAATACTTAGAACCCATAGGACTTTGCAGACGTGATTCAGTAAAAGAACTTGAGATGGGAGGATTATCCTGCATATCCAGGTGGGCCCAGGTACTCACAAGCATACCTACAAGCGAGGGGCAGTAGAATCAGGATCGGAGGAGGATGCAGAGTCAGAAGGCAAGACTGTGGGATGCTGAGCTGCTGCTTTGAGGGCGGAGGGTGAGGTCACAAGCCTAGGAACGCAGGCTGCATGGAGGCCAGAGAAGGCAGGGAAATGATGCACCCTTGGAACCACCAGAAGGAAGGCAGTCCTTCTAACAACGTAACTTTAGCGCATAAGACCCATTTTTGGCGTCCGACCTCCAGAACTGTGAGATTACAAATGTGTTACTGTAAGCCCCTAGAGTTGTGGCCACTTGTTACAGCAGTAACAACAGGAACCTCACATGATGACCACACTCAGAATATTTCCAGGTTTCCTCGTATGTTAGTACATTTCATGCAATGTAAACAAAAGCAACATAGAAAGAAATCTTCATGTTACTTATTTATTTTATTTTAACTACTATATTTTTGCCTATTTAAAGGTAACCATGTATGAAAATAGAATTGCTACAAGAGAACCTCATGCTCTGTTCTCTCCCATCATAGGTCAACTGAAATTTGGCTTTTTTTGAAAAGTACACTTTTTTGTTTTTGGTTTTCAGTATTAAACATTCCAAGGGCAAATATTTTTGTATTATGAAATTTCGATTGTATTTCTGAAATAGATGTCATAAATTTAAACATTTTTTCATGTTACTCTTCTAAAGATTGGTACATATAAATTTAGTTCGTTTGAACATATATAAGACTTTTTGAAAATCGAGCAGGGAAATACTAAATATTGTTTAAATAGTACGATTAAAATACTCTATTTTGAAAAGAAAGTGTTAGTTTCTGATATACAGAAACACTGACATGTCAATATTCTATTTTAGAAAATTGTTGGGTCTTTTCTTCTGTTTTGCATTCACTCTAAAGTAACATGCTTTAAAAAGAGTTTCAGAGGAAAAAATTGTATAACTTACTGTTGTGTTCCTAATAAAACAGAAAAATGACATGTTACAAAGAGCCATAATTATAGGGAGTTTCAGAAGATATATTTGAAAAGGTCTGGTGGATTAGTCTTTAAAATGGTCCAGCTGCTGTTGTGTTTGCCTTTAATGTTAGGTTGAATATATTTTCGGGCACAACACATTTGGTTACCAAGCATACTGTATTTGATCCAAATGATTCCATGTTTATAACATTGTATACTCTGCAAATCTGGAATTTAAAAAAAATCATAACAGAAATCTCTTTCTTTAGGTGGAAATTTGTTTTACTAGATTTCAAGAACTGCATATGATACGGATTTTTTCCACTCAAGAATGTGTTTTCATTGTAAAAACTGATGGATTCCTAAGATATTTATTTGGTTAGTGAGTTGGTAAACTTTTTGAATAACATTGATTGATTTCGTATGGTATAGACATTATGATAACACATTAATTCTTGCAATGACCTTATGGAAAACATATTCGTTATATACATAAGGAAAATGAGGCTGACAGAACTTAACTTATTCCAAAGGCTGTGATTTCAGCAAATATATATTTCTATCTCAGCTTTCAATAATATTCTGAATTACAAAGTGTAATTCAGATATTCACTTTGAATATCGTTTAGCCATGGTCTTTAAACCTGACAGAAGTGATTGTTATGTACTGTATTTAAGCATTTTATTGAGCAGAATATTCTCTCTCTAAACAGTAATACGTCTGTATCAGCCATGCAATGCTAGATTATGCTGTGCAACAAATAATACCACAAATCTCAGTGGGATTATTTACCGCTTATTCATGTGCAATTGACGCTGGATATATTTCTCCTCCATTTGTTTAGCATTTCAGCCTGCTCTGTATGTAGTTTCGTGCTTTCTCTACCATGAATATACACACACACACACACACGCGCGTGGGCACACACACACACTCCTAAAGTAAACTCTATAAAAGTTAAGAGGGGAAATGAAAAGCAAGAGGATGGGGGAGATTAATATAAAAAGAGATTTAGTAAAGGTCAAGAAACAGTGACCAACATCTGTAAAAGCAAAAATAATGCACATAAATAGAGACCTGTTGCATAAATACCAAGCACCTCTAAGTTAAACAAAGTATTTAAGGTAAATAAGCAATATAAAAGGTGGTGTAAAAAAGGAACCTACTATCCTAAGAGGTTGCTACTGACTGATAAAACATATGAAGGGGAACGAAATCATTCTGAGGAGGTTATTGAATAGAAAAGTCTTGAATAACTTCTGAAATACACTAGAATATATTTAAGCTTGAAAACTGATGTCAGACAAAATAATCAGGGCTTCAGGAGCACCTCCCATGACCTTGCTTTTGGCTGAGAAATGCAGACTTGATAGTCTGACCCAGTAAGGCTCTTCATTCCTGTATAATTAGCATTGAGAATGCAGATCTTCTGTCTTCTTGTGTTACAACTTCTTTATTTTCCCTTTGACATAAGCATGACAGAAAGATATGTGGGCTGTACAATGTGTTGTTCATATTTACAAGTCCGTCTCACTCCCACGTACATACACATAATAGCCCAACAGTCTCAGAAAGAATTCAGAAATTTAAAGTTTTAACTCTCGCACTTCCACAGATTTAGGGTATTATTCACCACTTGCCTTGTTGGTTTAATCTTTTATCTTTTTCTTGTACTCAAAAGACTTCGTTTTTAAAAATCAAATTAAAAAATAGTGTATTGTGTTGGTTGTTTTGTCATTATTTATTTCCAGTCATTTTATTCACCATTAAATCTACTCACACAGGAACTTTGCGTCAAAGCAGAATGGCTAAGTAGACAGAAAGCATACTGTGCTCTTTATTGAGGTATATGTGTATAAAACTAATAAGAAATATTAAAATCCCACATTCTCCCCTGCCTGGGTTAAGTTCTCTTAATGTATGTGACCAGTATTTTGTAACTTTGTTAAAAATATAATGTAGGTATATATAATGTGTATGCATTTAATACTGTATTTCATCTTAAAACATAAATGTCTGTTCATTCAAAATCTTTTGCTGATTCGCCAAGATCTTATTCAGGTACAGTTTTCTAACTGAATAACCAGCTCTTTCTAGTTTCATTTTCCTTTAACTGGAATAAGAATGTAAGAAACTTTTTAAGCTATATGAGTATAGTGTACTTCCACATTTTTTCCCAGTCTTTTCTAGTTGTCTTGTCCACACCTAATTTATGAACCATAATTTTTTCTTTTTGGTTTTTGTTGTTTAGCAATTAACAATTATAGTTAAACAAAATTCTTGTTTTGTTTCAAAGTAACCAAACTCCTAAAATCCTATGTCTTTATTATGTTACAAATTTTAAATCAATAGTATCCTTACTGAGAACATTTCTTTGAAATTGTATGTAAGGTGCCCCTTCACTTCCCTCTGGTCTCTGCTGAAATCCCAACTCCACAGAAAGCCTTCATTGCCCAGCCTGTCTAAAATGGCACCCACGTAAAGCTATGTCCCTTATCCTGTTTATCTGCCACAGCGCTTAACACCACCTGACATGTTCTAGTTTTATTTGCGTATTTTCTATGTTTCTCCTCCTACCTTAGAATCAAAGCTCCATGGGTACTGGTTTATGACTGTTTCTCTTTCCCACTGCGGTACCCAAGTGCCTAGAAAAATCACTGATTCATAGTAGGTGATCAAAAGTATCTGTTAAATTAATTCATGAAATGATCTTGAGCTCCTATTTCTGCTTAATAGCAGAATAATTAGATACTGCCGAATAAATGCAGACAAATTCAAGATTTTAATAATCATTTCTGACTTGAGCTCAGTCAGGTTCATGGGTTGCTGCCTCTTGTCACTTGCCCCAGGATGGCTTCTCAGCTCTGGTTGTGTGTAAGAAGATGGGCTTACCTGCTACCACAACATGGGGTTGGGGGGGAACGGGGAGACACCTCAGCCTTTGCAGCTCTGCTCCAATTCCTGCTGAGATGGAAAAATTCCACCCGACACCTGATTTGGTCCTTTTTTTCTTTGGAAGCTCCTGCTGATGTCTGAGGTCTGCCATGGCCTTTGTTGACCCTAAGTGGCGGTCAAGCTCCTCTGGGTCTGCAGACCACACCGATGACTGGGGACGGAGGGCTGAGTGAGTGATGAGCACAGAAGAACCAAGGAAGCTCATGAGCAGACAGACCAAGTTCCCTTTGATCATTTGATGTTCCCACATCATTGCCCAGCAGATGTGTCAGGCTGTTCATCCCAGGGTTCCAAGGAGGAAATGGGGTACAAACCCCCTCTCTTCTTGTATCTGAGGGTCACTATCATTTCCCACTTTGGAACGTGGCCTAAGATCCCTTCTCAGGAACCCTTAATACCCAAGATCCAGTCGTTTCGGCCGTATGTCCCCCCGCCACCATCATCTTCCCTTTATCTCCCACCCCATGGACACATACTTCTTGTGTTCTCTTCTATCAATAGAAATGTTAGGAAATGAGGCCTTCAAGTTCCTAGTGTTTAGTATAGAATGACCTTTTTTTTTTTCTCTTCACATATTCATCTTTTGCTTTTAAACCTTGGCAAGACTATTTTCTATGTCATGTATTTTAAAAGCTGCTTGGAAAATCTTGTTTATCTGCTCAACATCTAGGTCAATGAGTATCACTTTCGATGGACTGTCTGGTCTCCGGAGCAACTACCTGGGAAAAGGGTGGGGAGGCTTCACAGGTCTAAAACTTTGACCCAATACATGAGCTCCACTCAATCGACACACACAACACACACATATATACATATAAACATACATACATATATACAGGTTTTTTTTAAGTTTAGGAAGGAAGGAGAAAAGAGGAAAGGAAAGAAAAGTGTCATGTACAAGACTGGCTTTGCCTGACAATGTCTGAACATGAGAATACACCTTAGATAATAATATATTTATGTTTTTAGTTATAACATTTTAGATAAAACACTACCATCAAGACAACTGAGAAGAGGACTGTTGAAGTGAGGGCTTTTAATGCCTAAGAGGAAAGAAGGAAATATTTTGAAGCGTGAAGTCCTGCCGCCAGGGATAAACAACTGTAAAGGGAGTGATGTGGTTGGGAATTCAGAGGTCATGAAACAATGTCCACAGTTTTCTCCAAAAGATCCTTAGCTATAAGCTAACATAGGGCATTAGGAGCATCAGGAATTAAAAAAAAGTTCTGATACACTTGCCTCTCAAAAGAGAAATTTCCAATTCCAATGCGTGACGTTAATATTACTGAATTCTGAACTTACAGAAATTTTGTAAGATACAGAAACTAAAAATCAAACCAAGAATATTTCCATGTCCCAAATATAAAGCTACATTAATATAGTCATTTAATTGCTTCTGTTTTTGAAATTTTAGTGAAGTTCTCTGTCCACTTTACACAGCTGTGATAACAGTACATATGCAATAATAAATCTTGAAGGTGTGGTTCACTTAATATTATAACATAAGCTTTCTACATTATTATAAGCTCTTCATTAAAATTTATTTGCTAGATAATACTCAAGGTTGAAAATCATGGCATCAATAAGGGGTTTTAAATATATAAATTTCAGTATTATATGCATGAGATTTTTTCCCCCAAAACTCTTTATATCATTCCTTAGAAATCTTAGAAAACAGTCTTTCTGGAATACAGTCTTTCTGGAATACAGTCACACCACTTACAGTCTAAAATTTAAAAAGTCCTAAAGCATTAATATTTGCCACCTAAACTGTTTAAATCCCATTTGAAATGGTAGAAGTCCCTGATCACACACAGATATGTATACTTTTTAATCTTCAGTGTAATTCCTTATGTCTCTGTCCATTCAGCTCCCCCCAAATTACAGACCAACCATTTCCTTCAAATCTTTATACCAACTTTCTTTTTAATAAATTGAATAATAATAATATTCTACTATCATCCATGAGGAACAAAACAACTCTAGAAATAACTCTTCTATGGTTAATCTTTGCTACAATGCTTCGTTCAGTTGTGAAAATGCTTAAGATTTAAGATCTTCCAAACATTTTTCAATCTATCTTCAATGATTTACAGCCAAGCAATAGTTATCTCCAGGATCAGCAGTGTAATCTTGATGCAAAATCTGTCCCGAAGCATATTCACACGTCTTATCACGGCACCATTTTAGGATCAGCATGCTGGGATTCGAGCCCTTGGCAGAGCAAATTCCTGTCTAAAATGGTGTAACGCAGAGCTATGTCATAGCTTTATCCTTCCCCTTCTCTGTTAAAATAATCAGAGAAAGAATTCTGGATAATTGATATATGCTCTCACACGGAATTTACAGCGTGAGTTAGTTAGTATTGAAATTATGTTCTAAAAATGTATGCTTATCTTCTCTGCATCAAACCAATTTTGGTAATGATGAATGTTAGCTCATTCTTTCTTTTTCATTCCTGTTGTAACAGTGAAAATTTCCTCTGAGGCCGATGGATGCCTCATTTTTATCGGAAAGAAAAGATAAAGTGCAAATAAATTCAAATGAGAAATACACACTAATGTAGAATATTTTAAAATATTGCTGCACCATCACATGCTCCCTCGAGTGAATCCATGTGGTCCTGTAATGAGCACTTACTACGATCCCAAAGTCTATCTCCCTCCAAGAAATTGAGGGCTAGGTCTTTATCCAAAATGTGTTTTCCCCGGTTTAAGAATTGATCTCAAAGGCAGCCCTGCACACTTAGTGGGAGTCTCCCAATGTATAATGTGTGAGAACTTCGTCCTTCTGGAGGCTCAGCTCCCTTTGCACTGGCCGTTTCCCCATTAGGAGTGAGCACAGATGTGCTCTCAGGCAGACACTGCATGGATTTAAACTCAGGGGGAGCATTTGACTGAGGCCACCAGAAGTGTAGGAGAGATTTCATCCTGACCTCCCCACCGTCCCTGATCGAATCCCCAAATCACTGACCAGCTTCTGACCTCAGACACTTGCCTTGAGAAGGACATGTACATTGGTTTTCATGAGAACAGCATGTCTACACAGTGTGCCTAGACCTCTCAACCTGGTCCGGCTTGACCATCACTAGTCGTAGGTTCCTTTTCAGACTTGGTTATGGAGTTTACCTTTCTCCAGAGTACACACTTTCCAAACACATCCCAGATACTGTGTATATGGCTTGAGTTGCCATTGCTGACTCTAAGATCCTCCATATAAAAAAGTCATAATCCAAGAAGGGACCTTTATACACATCTTTCACGACTCTGCCTTCCTTTCCTTCATCTGTTGATTACGCTGCATCTCACTATGTTGTCCTTCATCTCTCTCAGGATTCCATCCATGGACTCAAGGCACCTTGCTGCTCTAATTTAGACTACAGGTTTGTTATGAGCTTTGGGTACAGTGATATGCTCACAAAGATCTTTAAATATGCCAAGCAATCTTCCTAAATGAGACAGGGTAAAATTATTAACCATACTACAGTCAAAAGAACAGAGAATTCCTATAAAATCATCTGGCCTTCCTTCAGAGTTGCAGAGGAAATAAATAAGCCTGTATTTTGTCCAGTCAGATCATCTAAAATCAATCCAACCACCGGAACTGCCTTCTTGGGCATTCCCAAGTCTGTGTGGGGAGTTTAGATAAATCCTCTCTCACGATGGCATGAGGTGGCCTGCTAGTGTATGAGGTTACCATCGTTCCATGGGACCTAATGGTTGCAGAGAAAAGATGTGTTCCTTGGAGCCGTGTGGCAGCTTTGGGATCCTTCCTGGTATTTGCCATCCACGAGCTGCCAAGGCTGCTCCCTAGACTGGTGCCCACTGGCCTGAGGGATGACTGACCTTGCCCCAAGCAGGAAGCTGCAGGTGACAACTCTAGTGTAATGTGGAATTCATGGTCTGTGGTCTCTCATAGAGACAGTGCTGCTTGGTCCTCCCCCTTGGCTTATCCTCACTTGGTGACTGCTCTTCCCAATCAGGTCCACATTAGGTCTGTGACTTTCCCATGATTTCCCAGCTAATGGTCTACACTGGATTCCCAAGTTTGTGGATACAAGGTAGAGAAAACATTGCCCAGCTCCCATGATTCTCCCTGACAAGAACCATTGACCAGATTCTTAATTCCATGCCCTTCAGAAGCAAGAGAGGAAATCTTGTCCCATCCTTATTATATAGGAAGAAAAACTCCAGGCTTCTGTCAACTGAACAATTAAAGTTCTACTGAATTTATGTTGAAGTGGCTTCCCTGAGGTTAGTGTAAGGTGCTTGGAAGGTTGTCTGCTCCCAGACGCCAAGTGTAAAGTGGAGTTTCCATTCCCACACTCCTCTTTCCAAGGGTTTTAACATGGGAGAGATGCGTTACTCCTGCTTATTCTTCTTTTGAGAGTTCGCCGGGCTAAATCAAGAAGGAGTAGATGTGCTATTCCCTCCCCCTCCCTAAACTGACCCTGACTCTACAGTACCTGGGTCTGACACATAACAAGTTTTCAGAGTGTCCTGGGGAGAGAGGAGTAGGATGGCCATTTTCCATGTCGACACCTTATATTCAACACCATAACCTAATGATGATTTTAAAAAAGGTACAGAAACTGTTGGTCATTTACTGTCAGAAAAAATAAAAATAACTCACCAACTTTGCCAAAACAACAAGCTATAAATCTTAGAAGACTGTTCTTAGTATTCAGGTGGAATAGACCCCAAAAAAACTAAACTCAACATGTGAGGCTATTTATTCACCTGAGGAATTACTTTTGAGCTAACTTTTCTCAGCAGGCCAAATCTGTTCAAAATAAAAACATTTATACAAGTTTTACTAAAACATTTTTGTAATACCTGAAGACAGTTGAATATCCCTATTCTCCAGGCCATTCCAAACATTTTTCAATGTCTTAACATGGAAAACATTGGGGTTTAAATCAAGCGTTTATTTGATAATTTGAAGAGATACAAAACACCTTTGTCCAAAATATCATTGACCCCATCCACACAAAAGTCCCTATACCATTTTCATGAAAGTTTGAATAGTAGTCAAAAACACATTTCACTATCTTCACCAATTTTTCCACAAAATGTCAACTTTGTTTCCTCAATTATAGAACTTCCACACTTTGAGCAAATAACCAGAGATTTCAATTCTAAGTTACTTACCATCACTTCCTTCCAAATGTCCATAAAGAGTATAGATATGAGAAATTTTAACTTTTTATTATTTAAGATTCTTTGTGAATCACCATAGGGAAACATATTTATGTGCTTTAAATTCATTATGGTAATGCTAAAAATTAACCAGATGACTTTATGTTTTGTTGAGGACCAGCATAGAAGAAGGCATATGAAAGCTGTCTGCATCTTTCATAATTTTCTGTTCAAGACTTGGTCCTTATATGTGTTGAAAAATTCTCCATATATAAATGTCTGCCTAATAATTTCCTCTGAAAAAATTTGCTTGACTCTTTTTTTAAGACAATTTTTTACAATACTTTAAGGTCCCCAGAAAAATTGAGAGGGAAATACAGAGATTTCCATATATTCCCTGCCCCGGATCCTGCACCAGAGGGTACATTTGTTATAACTAATGAACCTACATTGATTCATCATAATCACTCAAAGTCTATAGGTCACATTAGGGTTCACTCTTGGTGTTGTACATTCGGTGGGTTTGGACAAAGGTAACAGGATGTGTATCCATCATCATAGTATCATATGGTGTATTTCACTGCCTCAGAAATCCTCTGGGCTCTGACTATGTATCCCTCCACACCCCTAACCCCTGGCAACCACAGATCCTTTTACTTTCATCATAGTTCTGCCTTTTCCATAATGTCTTATAGTCGGAGCTTCCCTCACTTAGTCATATGCTTTTAAGTTTTCTCCATGTCTTTCCATGGCTTGATAGCTCATTTCTTTTCAGCACTGGATAATGTTCCATCGTCTGGATGTACCATAGTTTATTTATCCAGTCACCTACCGAAGGACATCAGGATTACTTCCAAGTTTGGAAAATTATGAATAAAGACACTCCAAACATCCATGTGCAGGTTTTTGTGGGAACTTAGTGTTTCGACTCTTTTAAGTAAACACCAAAGAGCATGATTGCAGATCATGCAGTAAGAATATGTTTAGTTTTGTAAGAAAGCATCAAACTGTCTTCCAAAGTGTTTGCATTTAACTCCTTGTAAGAAAAATTATTGCCTGGAAGTTGCTTTAAGGTCCTCATATGTTCTCTCTCACACCCACTTCTTCTCTCTGTTTTGACCCATGAACAGTCATAAAGTACATGCTGCATACATGTGTCATGTGATTTTGATGACCTTATAGTTAATAAGGAGTTTGCAAAATTAACATTCAATTCATTAAAATATTAATTCAAAATCATAGCTTTTTCCAAATCATTGAGTTCAACTATAAAGGTTTTTACACTTTATAAATGTAATGAATATAATATATAACAGGGTCTTTAATTAATGAATTATCAACTCTCTTTTTAAAAATTTTATTGGGGTATAGTTGATTTACAATGTTGTGTTAGTTTCAGGTGTGCAGCAAAGTGAATCAGTTACACATACATATATATATATATATATATATTCATTCCTTTTTAGATTCTTTTCTCATATAGGTTATCTCAGAATATTGAATAGTGTTCCCTGTGCTATACAGTAGGTCCTTGTTGATTATCTATTGCATATATAGTAGTGTGTGTATGTTAATCCCAAGCTCCTGATTTATCCCTCCCCACCACGTTTCCCCTTTGGTGATATCTGTAAGTCTGTTGCCCTTTTGTAAATATGTTCATTTTGTATCATTTTTAATTAGATTACACATATGAGTGATAGCACATGATATTTGTCTTTCTCTGTCTGCCTTACTTCAAGTTTTCCTAAGAATTTATTGAATAGACTGTCTTTTCCCCACTGTATATTCTTGTCTCCTTTGTTGTAGATTCATTGACTATATAAACATGGGTTTATCTCTGAGCTCTCTATCCTGTTCCATTGATCTATGTGTCTATGTTCATGCAGCACCATACTCTTTTGATTACTCTCCCTTTGTAGTGTAGATTGCAATCAGGAAGCATGATACCTCCAGCTTTGTTCTTCTTTCTCAATATGTATCGGCTGTTAGTGGTCTTTTGTGGCTCCATACGAATTATAGAATTATCTGTTCTATGTCTATAAAAAATGCCCTGTGTATATTAATAGGGATTGCACTGAATCTGTAGATTGCATTGGGTAGTACGGACATTTTAACAATATTAATTCTTCCAATCCAGGACCATGGTATATCTTTCCATTTATTTGTGTTGTTGTCAATATCTTTCATCAATGCCTTGTAGTTTTCAGAGTATAAGTCTTTCACCTCCTTGGTTAAATTAATTCCTAGATATTTCATTCTTTTTGATACTATTGTAAATTGGATTGTTTTTTAATTTCTCTTTCTAATAGTTTGTTATTAGTTTATAGAAACACAAGAGATTTTTGTATATTAATTTTGTATTCCACAACTTCATTGAATTCATTTACTAGTTCTAATAGTTTTTTAGCGGAGTCTTTAGGATTTTCTATATATGACATCATGTCATCTGCAAATAATGACAGTTTTACTTCTTCACTTTCAATTTTAATTCCTTTTATTTTTCTTGTCTGATTGCTGTAGCTAGTGAACAGCTGAAAACTTTTCTTCTAAGATTGGGACAAGCCAAGGAGGCCCACACTCGCCGCTTTCATTCAAAACAGATTGGAAAGTGGCGAGTGTGGGCCTCCTTGGCTTGTCCCAATCTTAGAAGAAAAGTTTTCAGCTGTTCACTATTGATCTGTTCAGATTTTCTATTTGTTCATGATTCAGTTGTGAAAGATTGTATATTTCTAGCAATTTATCCATTTCTGCTAGGTTGTCCAATTTGTTGGCCTATAATTGTAGCAGACTCATGATTCACCATAGTCTTTGCAAAGCAAGTTATTAGTCTTTAAAAATGTAGTGCTCTAGGCAAAATTTTTCTAAAAATTTTAGTGCCTTTTTTTAAATGAAAAAAGACAGCATATATTCTCAAATCAAACTCTGATTTTGAACTATAGTTTAATCCCTTTCTTAGTCTATATCCTTGGGCAAGTCATGTAAGGTCTCTGAGTTTCAGTTACCTCATCTATGAAATGGGAATAATTAACGAACCACCAACCTCAGAGTTATTATAGGAATTAATTTAGTTTATGGATGGGCAGAAAATAGTAAGCATTTAGTGTTAGTGGTTACTTTTTTAAAGTTCCTCAAAACCACAGGGGAAAAAATGGTTTTAGTATATTGGGAAGATATTAATGACAGAGTACATTTTATTTGCAGTTTTGTTTATAAAAAGTGCATGGGTTTTTATGTTCTCACATACTTACTAGAGTGCTGGAGACTGGCAGGTATCTTGGAAAGGCCGTAGTGATTGCATTTTGACAGAAGAGATGCAAAGTTATCAGTGACCAGATGAGGAAGATTTTAATGCGGTATCCTAGGTAGTTTGGGATTTTGAACTTGAAGAAGAGAGATCCATTCACAGACTTTAAGAAAAATAGTAATTTTAATTATTGTAATAAATGATTATTATAATAAATGTAATGTAATTATTGTAATAAATGTAATAAATTATTGTAATAAATGATTACATTTACATTTTGGAAATATTGGACTGTTGACAATGAAGGTCATGCCATATAGAATAACAACATTCACCATAGCAACAAGATGGGCAGAAATCATGTAGAATGGTATCCTAAATGTTAAAGGTATTAAAGTAAATCATACAAGGAAAGTCTCTCCTCAGTGACAGTTACTTACCTACAGTCAACAAGATGTTCTCCCAGGTAGTAAAATACCCAAACTCCCTCTGACAATCTGCAGAGTTTGGGCAGCTGTCTCTAAAGTGCTCTCAGAACTAACTGATAGAGATCAGAAGCAGAATTCTCACTAAAATATTAAATTGAAATTGCATGTATGACTAGGAAAGATATGCAGAAACGTTCATTCACATTGAACTTTTTAGATAGATTCAGTTGGTTTTCAGAGTCAGTCCTGCCAGTCGCCACTTCCAAGCATCACTTTATTTCATGTCCTTTGCTCACGTAGCCACAAATACTAGATGCAACAGACACCCAAATGCAGGACAAAGGCAACCTTCGCTAAATGAATTTTTAAATAACCTGTGAAAACAGCTATTTTTTTCCACCCTAGGCCAGGTTATGCAATATTATAATACTCAGTCACACATCTGATCTGTCAAGGCTACAAGGATACATTATGTTCTGCATTTAAGGTTGTTCTTGAGATGAACGTTTGACTTTTGAATTGTTGGACACGAATTTGTACCAGGCTTCCATGGCTCAACTGCTGAAGGCGCAAACACTCATTCTTCAGCCAAATGTTTTCTCAACTCATTTCAGGGGAATTCTGACTCAGTGTAGAAGTGGTGAATTATCTAGCTCTCATATAGCAAGAACTAATGGCTTCCCAAACGCCATGTGATCCCATCTCAGGTAAAAAGAGACACCAATACTCATGAAATTTTCTCCTTGTTAAATTGAACTATAAGTTTGCTAAATCACTCAGAACTTAATGCAATAAAACCTGTGAAATTAATTTCTCTATGTATTGATCTTTCATAAAATGTCATACATTTTTCAAAGCATTCTAAACCTAAGAAAAAAACATGGCATTAACTTACATTATTTCTTCCTTTACAGTTTCAAAGCATGTAGTATATTATTATAGCTCTTCAAACATTTCTCATTTTCCAGAAGCTAAGGCTTAAAAGAGTTAAATTCGTTTTGTACAAGTAAATAAAATGAGTGAAACAGGTCTTTTAAATTCTGGTGATAAAAATCAAAATCAAATTTAAAGAAAATTAATTTAGTGAGATTTGTCACTCTACTTGAATTTTATAGCCACATCTTTAGTAAATAACTGATTTATTCATTACATAAATGTTTATTTAAAAACTAGACCTGTGATAGACTGTAGGAGAGATGGAGAGATATATAAAACTGTCCCTATTTTCCAAAACTAGTGTGTTCATCAGGAAAGAGGGGTGTGTGTGCATGTGTGTGTGTGTGCATGTGCAGTGTGTTTAATCTTATTAAAATCACTATCAGATGAACTGGAAGAAATATCTTTATCTTTCAAACTTCCTAATGAATACAAAGTTTCATGATATTTTGCCTTCCCAAAGGTGGTATTTGCAAGCTTCTTAAACACCTCCTTACATACCAATTTTTACTTTTCCTCTGGAAATTCTATAGTAAACAAGGTTAAACAATATCTAAGAGGTGCTATGATATAATCAACAAATATATTGAAAAAACATCAATTGCCACCTGGAAAAAAATGCATTTTCCTTCTGTAAAATATTTAATGTTTATACTCAAGGCATAAGTTAGAGATGGATTAACTTATTTTGTCCTTTATAAGTCAACCACTATGTCTCCCAGGAGAGTTTTGTGAGCAAGTTCATAGTCTGTGCTTTTGGCAGACAGATCACTGTTTAGTACAGTTTTATAACTTCAACACTCTTGAATTACTCTTTTAAAAGTATGTTTTCCCTTGTAACCACCGTGTGCCCTGGGACATTCACCAAACAGTATCTTTAAGCAAGATTTTCCATGTCCACACTGTTTGACACATAGTATTCTTAGTAGTTGTTCTCTGCAAAGGCAACTTTGAAATGCTTTGATGACATAACCAATATGTATGATTCATCTCTTAAACGTCACCTACATCTTGCTACCCATCTGCTACTTACCTGCACAAGGTAAAATCAAGACACGTATTAAAAATTGGTAAATGCCTTTAAGTCTGGGACTGCAGTATCATGGATTTTAGTGTTTAATGCAATGATTTCCAAATCTCCATGTGTTATCTGATAATGGCCCCATGACATTTTTAATATAGCAAGAGTTTGCAAAGCATTCAGAAAATTGGAGAGTTGGCTGTGCCTGGGTTTGATAAGAAGGCCTAGATAACTATTCTTTCTGGCCTATTCTCACTAAATGTGGGAGTTCAGACATGGCGATTTTGGCCACATGAATCTTCTGGTTAGTGTTTTTATTTTTTAATTTTTTTAATTTTTATTTTATATTGGAGTATAGTTGATTAACAATGTTGTGTTAGTTTCAGGTGTACAGCAAAGCGATTCAGTTATACATATACATGTATCTATTCTTTTTCAAATTCTTTTCCCATTTAGGTTATTAGAGTATATTGAGCAGAGTTCCCTGTACTATACAGTAGGTCCTTGTTGGTTTTAAATATTTTAAAACGGTCCTTGTCCATTTTAAATATGCAGTGTGTACATGTCAATCCCAAACTCCCAATCTATCCTTCCCCCTCCACCCTTTCCCCCGGTAACCATAGGTTTGTTCTCTAAGTCTGTGAGTCTGTTTCTGTTTTGTAAATAAGTTCAATTGTATCATTTTTTTTTAACTGTGCATATAAGCGATACCATATGATATTTGTCTTTTTCTGTCTGACTTACTTCACTTAGTATGACAATCTCTTGGTCCATCTATGTTGCTGCAAATGACATTATTTCATTCTTTTTAATGGATGAGTAATAATAGACATTTCTCCAAAGAAGACATACAGATGGCTAACAGGCACAAGAAAAGATGCTCAACATGACTAATTGTCAGAGAAATGCAAATCAAAACTACAGTGAGATATCATCACATACCGGTCAGAATGGCCATAATCAAAAAATCTACAAACAACAAATGCTGGAGAGGGTGCAGAGAAAAAGGAACCCTCCTACACTGTTGGTGGGAATGTAAATTGATGCAACCATATGGAGAATGGTACGGAGGTTTCTTAAAAAACTAAAAATAGAGCTACCATATGATCCAGCAATCCCACTCCTGGGCATATATCCGAAGAAAAACTTGGTTTGAAAATATAGATGCACCCCGATGTTCATTGCACTGCTGCTTACAATAGCCAGGACATGGAAGCAACCTAAATGTCCATCAACAGATAAATGGATAAAGAAGATGTGGTTAGTGTTTTTAAACACAACAGCCAAGAAGTTGGCATCCATACTTCTTTTGGACATTAGCATTTTGTATAAAATGAGGTAAGACACACACTTCGTATTCAGATACAAAATATGATGTAACAGTAGATTTCTTTCATTCTTTCTCTAGTGGCACAGCTCTGCCTCCAAAGCAAAAGGCATTTACGGGAAATGGTGTTTACCTTTCTCTACTCAACTGGCATCTGAGAAAGGAGAAGGATTGCAGGTTTTATCCAACAGTCAGGTCTAACTTTGCTCCGTTCGTTGTAATTCCACGTTGTCACAACAGGAAGCAGGTCAATAAACATGCAATTTGCCCTGAGGACGCTTCCTGTGAAAACTCTTACAGGCTTTGTTCTTCCATGAAGAAAAACAAAACTTCTACATTAATCCCAACCCTGCCATTAGCACAATTACAACAGGAAATCCATATAATTTTGGAAATTTCTAACATTATTTTTAATTTTTTTAAAGTGTGTGGACATTGATATCCCAAGTAGAATATAGCTTTCTAGAGACTGCGTAGCACATTCATGCTTCCACTTTATGGTAATTTGGCAATGAAATCGCATTAGCAATTGTTAGCATTGTTGATTATAAAGAGATGTTTCCTCACATGATTTTACCCAGAAGTCTTGACTCTTTCTATCACCTGTTGTCCCCTACTTCATCCTTCTACTACAGGGAGGGACAAGCATGAAAGAATGATTTCACCCTTCTATCATTTGAAGATTAACAAGTTGTCGCCTACACTTTGCTTTGTCAAATACATATGAGACCAAGGAAAAAACAAACTGAGAAGAAAGAGGCAGGATGGAAAGTGATGCTAATAACAGTTGTAGTAAAGGAAGAGAGAAGAGTTGGAAAAGGAGAAGATACAGCTGGAGTTAGAGGGGCAGCAGTGCTCTGGTGTCAGAGCCCAGTGGAGTATCCTGGTCATCCCCAGAGCAAGTTTACTCCTTATGTGATATCATCCTGAACAGACTTTCCCCATCCTTGCCACACTTGTTAAATTTTATTTATTGAATACCACTGAAATGTAAAAATCAATGAATATATATATTTTTAAAGACTTAAGAAAGCAATACATAAAGCAAAATTTGCTGCCATGAATTGGATGAAAACTTTGCTGGAACCTACAATGAATCGTCCAAAAATGACTGTATTGTGTTTTGATTCCAAAACCATAGATCTGGCTGACCTAGACTGACCCAGTTATAGTTTTCCTGGCCATCTCTTCAAATACTACTAGCTGTCTTCTGTTATGGCTATTTCCAAAACTATTGTCTTTCTCATCACCCACACATTTCAATTTTCTTTTCATTCCCAAGTGCCACTGTGAGGTTGGAGATGGTCAGTTACAAAACTAAGAAGATTCTGGCATTATAAAATGATTATCTCTGATTCTTTGAAAAACAACTACTAACATAAGACTTTGTCAGCCAGATTTTCAAATTCAAAGACATTTAGTATTCGACTTGTGTTTGCATTCCCAGTGTGTTCTCATTTTCCACTGTCCTGCCACTTGCTTTTCCAGTTCAACATCTATTAGAAGACTTTTTGAATGCAAACATATTCACATGTAAAATACATCATTTTGACCATCAGATCAAAACCTACCCATAGGCTAGATAATAGAGTCAAACTTGTGAACAAAATTGCTTCTGGCTTCCCTTGTACTTTCAGTAACATAACGCAGTTTATCACTTAATTATCCCCTAATTGCTTCTTGTAAATCATTAATATTGACCCAAACTGTTTGCTGTAGTCCTTAAGGGAAAGGAGCCTTAGGACCTCGCAGGATCTGACCACAGTATCAGGAAGGTAATGGGCATTCACTCAGTGTCTTCTGAGCAACAGCTGGTTGCTGTAATACACTTATTTCTGAATCACTGAAATTGCTTCCAGTGCAAGCCAAGTGTCCACTGGTTCCCACTTCTCATTAAAGACCAAGATGCCATTGAGACAATGGCATGTAACTGCCTGCCCTGTGAGGCTTGTGGAAGTCCAACCCCCAGAGACTCGCAGTCTGATGATGACACCTGACACCAGGACTTCTGTTTCAGATGCTCTACAATTCGGATTACTTAAATCCCATGAAAAAGGTCCCTTTTATGGACCAACTACACTTACTTTGATTCACATATACATTAACACACAAAGTCTATACGTGAGTAAAAGACTTTAATAAACATTCAAGTGGGAGGGGCATTAGACTGCAATAAGAAAAGGCACCCGAAATCTAAACTTAGCCGTCCCTCCTCCAAAGAATCACCAGCACTGTTACCCCTGCTGGCTGCCCCCCTCACCACTGCACCAGCGTGCATGCCCTCGGTCATCTTTACATTCCCTCCTCTTCTCTTCCATCCCTCCCGCTCCCTTATTCTCTACCGGATCATTCCCAAAGCTACTACTTTTTAATATTCTATGGTGAAGCAAAATTAAGCTCTCCAAGCGTCGTTAGACAGTAAATTCTAGGTCCTTGGCTGCACAAACTCTTTGAACAGCCCCTCTACGGAGAGTTTTCAGTAGCAATTTATTCTTCCCTCTACTCCAGAATTTCCTTCACTGTCAATAGCTCTAATGGCTGGGAATCATGTAGAGGAAATGTTAAATAACATGTCAATGTTGTAAAAGATGATACTGGATTTAAAGAATATCTTTTAAATCCTTAAAAAAAAATAGAAGTACGCCATCACAAAGTCAAAGGAGACGTCATAGATGGTGTGATAGTCTTCAGAATAAGTTCATAATAAAGAAATCTGCTGGGGAGGAGAAGGTGTGCCCGGGGTGGCCTTTGCTGTAAGAGGAGGGTCGTGAGAACAAACATTTCTGCAGCATCCACCACGCCAGACACAAACTTACCACTGAGCGTAAGGGGGACCTGAGGTGTCCACAGAAGAGCAAACATGTGAGTCTGAGCAAAGCTGGGCCTCAAACAACTCAGGTGTCACTCAAAAGTGGACACAATGAGAGGTACGACTTCCTCAGCCAACAATCCCTCGGTGAGCAGTTGTTGAGTTTCCAGCTCTAAACTAGTACACGTTTCCATCAAACTATTTTATCCAGATGTATCTTGTCATTACACATAAAACATTTGAGGTGGCTTGTAATAAAAAAGAAAATAGCAGAGCATGGAAATTTAGCTAGATGCAAGCAATATTACCAGAAGTAAACATTATATAGAAATACAGGTTAAAGGATGCTACACAAATAATATACTGATATTAAATTGCACTAAGCCTCTTGGCTAGACAAGTATGAGAACTCAATTCGTTATAAAATTTACATTTTGTATTGTTAAAAGATGAAACTAAAACCGAGGCCCCCTAAAACCGAGTTCTTCTGCTGAGTTAACAACTAACCTCTTTATCCAAAACTTTACTTTCTTTATTTTCCTGAACCCGTTCCCCTCAAGACTGAGAAGTCTCAAAGAGAAGGGGGGATGGAACTCGTATACAAGCCCCTGTGTCCCTGCTCTTTGAAGTAAAAGCCTTTTGCTTTAGTCTCCCAGGCCTCCCCTGAGTCTCTAAATGCTGCTCTAGAGTTAATGTTTAGGAATGTGAAGATGTAGAAACAAAGAATAGCTGTTGGGCCGGGAAACTGGTAATGATTTAGACTATAAACCAGCCACATGGCAGAATCACTGAACTCCCAGTTCCCCAAAAGATACAGATAAAGGTCCGACACACAGTCCTAGGTTGATTTTGCAGGAAGCAGACCCACCAGATGAAAAGTGCTGAGCACAGGTACATAGACCCTAAGCCGTTTGAAACCAGAAGGTTGATGATGCTTGAAACCTCACCTTGATGCCAAACCAATGCAAGAATTGTGCAGGAGCTGATTGCACACCCTGCAGCCCCTCCCTCACATGACCTTTAAAAACCCTCCCTGAAAGCCATCAGGGAGTTTGGGTGTTTTGAGCATAAGCTGCCGGTTCTCTTGCTTGGAGCCCTGCTTGGCATCATCACCAAGAGATGCATGAATGAGCCCTCAGGACAAGATGGAAACTGAAGGGCCCAGGCACTGAAGAGGTTTTGAGTTGTGTCAAGAAAATTACAAGAAGAGATGCTCAGTGATGGAGGATCTCCAAGTGCCCATGGGACAGTCCACCTTTAAAACGTGCCACAACCAAGAAAATCAGCCTTAGCTTGAGGACTGTTTAGTAGGGCTTTTCCCTCCCTGACCCCAAACTTGGAACAAGCAAGTACGGGGTAGGAGATGGCAGAACAAAATATGAAAGACTGATTGTGGCCCCTTTTCCACTTCCAAAGGGAGCCTTTGCTGGCCTGAGATGGGATGGGCCCGGAGGACGAGAGAATTTTGAATTGAATTTGGAATTTTGTCCAATTAACTAAAGAAATGAAGGTCCTTTGAGTACTAAAGAAACAGAAGATCATCTAAAAATTATCTAATAGTAAACAAACTAAACTAACTGCCAACCATTTAGCACAGGGAAGGAAAAGTCCAACACAAACAGCTAGTTTACAGGAGAAGGCAAGAGAAAGATTAAAATTGTTTTAAAATTGCACACTATGAATCATTTTCTCCCAATGTGCATGGTATGTATTCCAGGTGCATAAGTTACTAAATCATTAAATGTCTGCATTAGTACTAACGTGAGCATTTCTAAAGCACTAGAACAAGCTACGGAATATATGTAAGGTGAAATACGTGCTCAGTTTGTATGTACAGAGCACAAAGGTGCTCATTCTTTTGCTTAATTAATTTCAGTTCGTACAAAGTAAAGCATAGTTCAATGGCAAAAATGCGTTTGGTATTTCACCTTTGCTTTTGTGTTGGTGCATAGAAGCATCTTAATAAAATGATGAAATATCTGACATCCAGGTGTTTATTTTCTTAAGAGTTAGCTCTCTGCCACCTTTAGACTTGCACGGCCTCCAGGGAGATGACAGACAGCTCGAGAACCCTCTGGAGTTGCTGAGAGGTTAGCTCAGTTCAGAGATGGGAAGCGTGAAGGGCACCCTCCTCCAGCACGGGACTGCCCAGAGCTTGGCCAAATGCAAAAATGAGCCAATGAACCACTTGATTGGTGTCAGAGTGGAACTCAACAAACAATAACTGCTTTTTAATAAGTTTTCATATACATAACTATCTGCCCCATGTCAGATCGTCACAAGGTCTACATTCCTCCGTTATTACAAATCAAGAACTTGGAAGCTTATTAAATTAGATGCTTACCATGTAATAAATATTTCTAAAGAGTTAATATAGTTTCATAGTCAGAGATTAGCACACTTCCTCTTTTTTTAACCTTTGTCCATATACTGCCCGTTTTGCCTATTTTTGAAATTAAAAATATTGATAACAACCTAGTGTCTCTGTACAAGGAAATAAGAAGTTGGAATCATTCACTTGTGGATTTACATGCAATGTCTAAAAGTCCACAAGTTCTACTAAAGTAAATATGCATCGAACTGTTGATTAAGTACAGTTCAAAACATAGACTGATATGACAACAACAAAACCAAGACTCATTTATACGGAAAGGGAAAACAAAAGGACAGCCACCCTCCCCAAGATCAGGGTTAACGATGCTGAGAACACGGACAGGCCAACCTCCGTGTCCTCGGCGCATGCTCACAGACGCCGCCCCATGGCCATTGCGCGTGCGTCAGGACTCCGCATCCCTGAGCTCCTGGGAAACTCTGTAAACAAATTGGCTTTGCTACACTCGTTCCAAAGTGTTCATTGTCAGCAACTCGCTTACTGCAATACTAGTAAGTAACCCTTATTCATGTTTTACAAAAGAAAATACAGAATTGTGGTCTGCGCATCAGCAGAGGGGACCTGGCAGTATTTGTTAGAAGTCAATATTCAAAACGCAGTTTAATTATTCAAGTTCAGTGTATTGTGTCCAAGAATGAGGAGAGAGCGCTGTGGACGCTGTGGATGGCAGTGAATTCCCCTTACAAGGCCTCCCCATTAAGCCTGTTCGTAAGTATCCCAACTAAGGATCCCATAAATGCTGCTGTTATGAGTAAAATCTGTGTTCATTTCTGTCTTCTTAGTGAAATCCTTCTGAATGCACTAGCTTAACACACATATAACTTTGGTGCTCTTGAAGATGTAGTGAGAATCTCCATAGATTCAGGGAAGAAGCACAATTATCAAGGTATGAATTAAAATCATGATATGCAAAGTTTTAAAGATATGCAAAAATTTGCTTTTAAATGAATTATTCAACTGTAATATTTGTTTAACTAATTTAAAGAAATTTAAATTTACATGTAAGTTGTTTTGAAAATGACACTGGCTGGCTTACAAACTTAAGTTATCATGTAGAAGTTCAAAAAATAAAAAATAATGGTAATTCACATTCCTATCTGTCATACCCAAGTTATATCCATTTTTCACATCTTAGGTTTTTGTCCGTCAGTACACATAATTTTCTGATATTTTGTTTCTTTCACGTCTATCATTACAGATAATTTATTTAACCTGTTCATTCATTCAATACACTAGATTACGCTGTGGTAACATTCAGGTCCAAAATGTTAGCAGGTTATAATCAGACAGGTTTACTTCTCACTCATTCTGTGCCCATGGCAGGTTTCCACAGGCTCCAAAAATTCCTTGGAGAGGTCGGCTGAGGAGGGATCCGGTGGGACTCACACCCAGGTTTAAAGCTTCTAACGGAGCGGAAGCTGCCATCCACGTCCACCCACATCTGCTGGGCTCTGCTCGACTCCACGGTGCAGGGAGATGCAAGTCTACCGCTGGACCGAAAAGGAGAAGGAACATGGTTTTTGAACAGTACTAATGACTGTCTCATCTATTTCTGGACATTGAATTTGTTTTCAGTCTTTCTACAATTTTAAAGAGTGCTACAATGGATATTCTCAAATACACTTTTCTTGTTGTTATTTCTTCATTGCAAATTCCCAGGAGTGGAATTGCTGGGTCAAGAATACAAATATTGTAATGACCCAATACATGTTACCATTTTGCTTTTCAATATTATAGGAAATAAATGGATCCATTTTATTCCCCAGGAACTACTTGCTATTCATCCCAGTACACCTGTTGTCTTAAATTATAGACAACCCAGTCTTCATGGAGTAAACAAATAATACATTCTAGCCTATGATTTTACAAATATCTCTTTGTTTTGAGATATCATGACTTTACATTGAGAAACTGAAATTATTTTAACTAAGAAAATATTTTGGAGAGTCATAGTAGTTATAAACCTATCATTCTTTTGTTTCATATCAATTTGCAATTCCCACCTCACATTGTTGATAAAGGAGATTCAGTGCAATCTTTCTGGCTCTATCTATCTATCATACCATATGAAAGATAGAACTAGAAAGTACCATATATGTGTATATGTATTACATGGTACTCTCTTAGGGACAATAAAACAGTACCTAGATTTACCTAGCATTTTTGATAATGACTGAATCACTTCAAGTTCTCACTTGTATTCAATAACAGACTCTGGCTAATTGAAAGAAATATTTGGAAAGGAAATTGGGTAGCTTACTGAATCACTAGGAAAACTGAGGGGAAAAACCAAAGAAAACTGTTTCAAAAACATAGGCAGGGGCTTCCCTGGTGGCGCAGTGGTTGAGAGTCCGCCTGCCGATGCAGGGGACACGGGTTCGTGCCCCGGTCCGGGAGGGTCCCGCATGCCGCGGAGCGGCTGGGCCCGTGAGCCATGGCCGCTGAGCCTGCGCGTCCGGAGCCTGTGCTCCGCAACGGGAGAGGCCGCAACAGTGAGAGGCCCGCGAACCGCAAAAAAAAAAAAAAAAAAAAAAAAAAGACAGAAACCCTTATAGCCAAAATCTGCCCTTGCAAACAGCCAGACTGAGGTCACTCTGCTGTGCTCACTGCTCCCTCGGTACACCCCTTGGCACACGTGCTTCTGTGGGCAGGTGACGAGGGCTCAGGTACTACCCCAGTCTGGCGACTGCCTTTGGAGACCAGAAGTTGATGCTGCTGCCTCTGTACTCCCTCCCGGCTCCTTTCCTCTGGATTCAGACGTTTCGGTGGAGGCATGTGATGGGCCAAGAACAGTTCAAGTGTCCCAAACTGCAAGACAGGGTGTTCAGTGTCTCTGTAGTCAGAGCGGGGACCTGTCCCACCAAGGTTCACACAGCAAGGTGTTCCCCATACACAGTGAGGGGCTTCAGAAGAGGGAGGCACAGAACCAAAAACTGAACAAGTACCACCACGAATGGAGCGCACATTTACTACAAGCAGAGCACTTAGACATCTTCTACAATTTCCTTTCATATATTCTGCCCCCCACCCCGCGCCCGCCCCCGACCATCAAAGCCTGATTGAGATTGTTCTGTTCACTTCCTCTGCCCTTTAACCTGCGGAATTTAAAAAGCTTTGCTTTGCTTTGTTTTCAGCTTATAAAGAGAGTATTCATTTCACATTTCCTTTGATGAGTCACATCCTTCTGCTTTTAGAGTCTCTGATGCATTCCCTTTCTTATATTTGTGGTTCTGTCATCCCTTATAAAATCTGTGTCGTATATCCAGAAAGGTAGTGCAAGTCATTCATGATATCCCCTTTCTCTGGCTTAGGGGAAGGAGAACATGTAGGTGGAAATTGCCAATATGTCAGGAACGAAGGCACATAAAGAAACAGAGCTTTATTCCTCCAATTTGTCTAGTAGAAAAGACCAACAATCCCAATGCAAACATAGGTGCTGTATCAAAGAAGTAAGTACAGAGTGTACTGTAGGCACATGAAAAAGACAGTGACTAGTCCTACTTAGGAAAATTTCAGAGCAGAGATGTTTGATCTGAGGTTTTCTTTTAGCATGAAGTCTATCGTGTAAAGAAAGGATTAAGCGCCTATAGGGAGGTTTTCCACATTGATTTCCTTAAGAAGTTTCCTCTGATATGTACATTTTATAAGAAGAGCATAATTTAATAATGAACCGTCACCTCATTCAAAAATTTCTCTTTAGCATGCTTTATCTAATGCTGAATAATTTTCTAAGCTTCTGGTACAAACTCATCATTGCCCCAAATAATTATTTTTGGAGTAATAGAAGTTTTTAAAAAGAAAAGAGAACATTCAAATTAGAGATTCATATTTCAAACTTTGCCCCCTTTAAAGCCAAATAAACCCAGCTTTAACTTTATGTCCTTTTTATCATTGAAATAATGAGATGTTTACTTTCAATACAAATATCTCAATACAAATATCTCACCAAACCACCAAAACAGTTTTGAAAGAGCTCAAAGTAGAGTTTACAAAATTCCCAACTTTTAGAACGAGAGGTGGTCCTCCCTCTGGTCTAAGGCCAGCCAGTTTCTTCACCTGCACCCAGTTCTCCATCCCCTTCCTTCTCATACACTCTCTGACTCATTACCCCTGATAATTACTTTTCAATACAGTTTGGGCTGGGAAACATCAATCTGATCTAACTACCTCATTTTTTAGAGGATGACATTCAAATTGAGAGACATTAAGTGACTCAAATCTACTTAGTTGCAAAGTCAAGTCCAAGGCAAAGATGGTGAAAACTAGGAAATCTATCTCACATTGAGATTAGTTGAAAGTGCAGTGGAATATTTAGTTGGGAGTTTGATTTAGTTAAATATTTCTTTGGCCAGCAAACTTGAACGCAAACGTCTGAAGGCTTCAGGAAGACATTTTCAGCTCAACTGTACAAATAACTAAAAGCTAGTGCCCTAAAACATAGTGATCCCAGTGGGATGAATTGACTTTCATGATGGTGAATTCCTATATATTTGTTGTATTCCTGAGCATAATAAATTATGAGGACTCAAGGTGGCTTGGAAACGGTCTTGGCTTTGGACTAAAGATTCTCCTGGAAGACACTTGTTCAGCTGACCAACCCGTGAGGGAGTCCCATTTCTGCTGCTGCTGCTGGATTCTTCGATCTAGGGAAAATCACTTATTTGTCCTCACCAGATTTTTGTGATGGTCATCGGAGGTTATACATGGAAAACCACAGGGATATTTGTACACTGCTTCACAATTTGTGATTTTCACTGTTATCACTCACCCAACACGTTATCCAATATATTATCATTTTAAATAATTGGCACTGAACTTAGAACATTTTGACTGTTTGGGCTGCTCTAAGAAAACAACAGTAACGAGAATAGCAGCAAAAACATCCCTCGTGTTTTGCTTGGAAATGAATTTTTAAGGCACATATTGAGAGATTCTCTTCCAACCCTTGGGAGTCTGTTCAACTCCCATCACTTGTGTCTAAATCAGTGGGTTACCCTGTCAACTAATGACAAGTAATAAGGTGACAGAATGTGTATCGTTACGTTTCATCTCACTGCCTCATTATTTTGAGTTAGTGGAGGTACAGAGGCAAACACAAGTTGGCACTATTACGCACAGTACTCTACTGTGTTAAAGGGGCAGGAACCTCCACCCGTGTATAAATATGATGCTGTCCTTTAGAAATTATAGGAAGAGGGGTTTCTAACTCTTTAAAATCCAGAAATGTGGAAGAAAGAGACAGACAGACAGACAGACAGAGAAGGAGAGAGGGAGAAAAACCTTTGACAAAAGCAGAGAACTTGAAGAGGCCCATTTTCATAATATGAAATGCAGTATTTATTTTTCTCTAGTGGGCAATAAAGGAACACAGCATGTAAGGATTAGCTCAAATTGATTTGAAGGCACGGATCTCTTTATGAAAGAGCTTTCAAAGGAAAAACATGACATGCTCTGGCATTAGGAAGACGGTGCCAGGAAGGATGGTGCCCCCCATTCACGTTCCAAGAAGGAAATATTCATTAGCTCTGAATACCAAGCTGCTTGCAGAACACGTTCCTGCACAAACTTGCCCCTAACACTGCTGAATGTTATTTCCGTCTGGCCTTATATCAGGGCTTGCTTAGAATGTTGTCTTTCAGCTTTATTCCTGATGGATTTTAACTCACTATAGGAATACGCACAGCGCAGTGAAGCTTGGTAACTTGTCCTTTATGAATCAGACATATAGGAACACTGTAAGCAGGAAAAATTCAACAACTTATCTAACCACAAACTCTATTATATTATGGGAAAATAAAACTCCTATTGATGTAACCAAAAAAAAAAATTGAAATATTATATTAAAGTTGCATTTTATGAAAGAAGAGGAAAGAAAACCTTATTTTTAGAAAATGCCTACAATAGTTAAAATGTATTCAGATTTCTTGCTTGAAGAAAGAGTGAGAAAAAAAAACTAAATATTCGCTGAGTCAGTCTTACAGAGGAAATATTTATGAATCTCACTATTATAAAATATGATGAAATATCATCTGTACTCTGGCTAAATGATTCATAAATAGTTACTTTAAGTAACATAAATAGTTACTTAAAAATAAATTTCTAAAGAGTCAGAAACATTTGCCACCTTCATGACCACATCTTTCCAAAGTGTTACCTGTGGAAAGACACATACCCCCAAAACCGGGATCTCAGAATTATGCCTCCTGCTTTGTCATACCCAAAGGCGTGATTATCTAATACCCTAGGAACCACACGCTGTTTATGTGTTGCCTCTGCTCCCTAGAGAGAGATTTATGTTCTGTTTCCTCCTATGGTTATTAAAGATAAGAACCAGACGCTGTAAGGAAAAGAAAGTGACAGATTTGAATATTGTGGGAAATAGATGAACTGCCTTACAGGAAAACTAAATGAAATGATCAATAATTATTTAACAATAAAATAAAATTGAGTAATATATAGTATATACGTAACTAAGAGGCAGAAACCCTGGCAGCATTGTAATATTAAATTAAACACATACTTAATATGGTTAGAAATTGTTCCTTTCTCCTAGCCCAGGAAGAGACCCCCAAACACAACATGGACAGCTGGTGTAGGTTCACAGGTGTTAGCATCCTCCACCATCACGTGGCCTCAGGAGTGCTAAGTGCGTCAAGATTCTGAGGGCCTAGAGCCTCACGTGGTCCAGAACGTGCCCTAAAGTCAGCCTCCCAATGTCCTCTCGTTCACTGTGACCCTCACTCCATCCCTCACTGCCCCCTCTTCCAACTGGAAACAGCACAAATAGTAGAGCGGTGACAATGGCATCGACTGCATGAGTCGTTCAGTAACTGATGCACAGAAAAAACACGTACTGACCACCTCCGACGCGCCAGACTCAGCTCTGAGTGCATTGAAACCAGCAGCGGAAGAAACGAAGATCTTTGCCCTCGTGGAGTCTGCATCCTGGAGGAAGCCTACAGTGAACACAATGTTTCAGCGAGAAAAAGTCATCTGAACAAGGGAGGATGAGAGAGTGAGGTCATGGTTAAACCAGAAGGTTGAGCAGCGTAAATCAGGGCTCAAAGAGCTGGGGGGGTTGTGTTGAGGGGCAGAGGGGAAGAGGCTTTAAGAGAGATATTGGATAGGACACCCTTGGAAAGAATCTGGAAAGAGGAACGATATTTATCACAACAGTCAGCATATTTTGAACAGAAAGGAAATGCGGACAAAACAGACCTGGGATCCAGGAAAGCACTTTAGGACAAGGGCAGGCAGCTTGGTGATGGGAGCAGGGTGTCATAGGGTCTCAGGTCTCTCTGCGCATCACGTGAGAGAGGCATAAGCTACCCTTTTGCTCCAAACTCCCTTTCCGAGGATGCTTCTATAGCAAATCACCTTGGAAGACAGAGGTAGGGAGTCTTTCCAGAGCAAACGGCAGGTCTGTGTTAAGCCTCGGGAGATGAGAGAGTGTCTTCTGGGTAGGCATGTTCATCTTCCAGTATAAAAGATGAAAGTTCCCCAAGTTCAGGGTCCTCAGCTGTGCTTCAGGCCTGCTCTCTGCAGCATCCCCTGGGACCCCTCCAAGTGCCCCCATGGGGGGTAGGCAGAGGAGGGGTAGAATTGAAGGGTTCCAGACACAGAGCTTCTGGTTGTCTTCTCCCAGTGGGTCCCAGGTCTCTCCACTCCTCCCAGTAATGATGTGTGATAAGACACACTGAGTATCCCCAGCTAGGGAAGCTCACCTGAGCCCTGATATGCAGAGTCTTGTCATGTAGACACTGTTGGCTGTTCACGTGACCAACCTTAGTCCCCGGCCCTTCTAGGGGTCTAGCTGATATGACAAGACCCAGACCCCTATCATAAGTCACATCCTTACACCACTCAGCATGGCTCGAGGCTCCCGGGTAAACAAACATACTTTTTCCAAGTGGTACATGCCCAGAGCTTAGAGATTACCTACAAGGACTTGAGATCAAAAGCCATACCTCTGTGCAAGGTTAAATTCTTCACTACACACCCAAAACCAGAGGTCTCACGCGTTCTGCCAACATCCATGCATTGGTGGCAGGCTACCTTGTTTGCTTCCAATTAGGGCAAAACCTCAGACCTTACGGCTCTTGACAGGAAAATGAAGAGGGTTTTACTGAACAATGTATTGAGAAAGAAAGGTAAGCAGGGGTTACATCACGGATTCCTTTTATGTTTTGCTGAGAGGCTGAATTTTATTCTTTAGCCAATTCAGTTTATATATCTGTAGAGACACCAGTCTACAGCAGAAATATGTTTTTTCTTAAGAATCAGTCAACATCCCATATGTAGAGGCAAAAACTGCAAGTTTTCAGAAAGTGTTTTGGAAATCTAGAGGGTAAAACATTGAAGATGTTGGCAATAAACAGACTGAATTAAAGATCCCGACGCCATCAGCTGGATCAGTCGGTCATGAGGGAAGCCTACCAATGATAGTGGGAAAAGATAGGTCCAGAGGAATAGTAAACAAAGAACAGGTGTCAGAGGCATAAAGGGGAAGATCAGGAATGACAGAAAAATATGATGAGACCCTGGAATGCTAGAGTTTAAAACTTCATGAATTGATCAGAAGAACTAACAGCAATACTCAGGATCTACTATAAGTGTGGGTCGTTAAGACTGACTAGAAACAAAATTTTAGACTGTAAATGCATAGTATAGGTATACCTCCATTTTATTGCACTTTGCAGATATTGCATTGTTCACAAATTGAAGGTTTGTGGCAACCCCGTGCGGAGCCAAGTCTACTTTTCTAACAGCATTTGCTCACTTCATGTCTCTCTGTCACATTTTGGTAATTCTCACAATATTTCAAACCCTCCAGCAGCAAAAAGATTACACCTTGCTGAAAACTCAGGCAATGGCTAGAACATTTTGGGAATAAAGTATTTTTTTAATTAAGGTATGTACATTTTTTTGGACATAATGCTATTGTGCACGTAATAGACTATAGTATAGTGTAAATATACGTTTTAATGGAAGTCTACTTAACTTACAATGTTGTGCTAGTCTACGGTGTACACCAAAGGGATTCATTTACACACACACACACACACACACACACACACACACACATATATATATATATTCTTTTTCATATTCTTTTCCATTACAGTTTATTACAAGATATTGAATGTAGTTCCTTTTGCTATACAGTAGGTCCTTGTTGTTTATCTCTTTTATATATAGTAGTTTGTATCTGCTAATCCCAAACTCCTAATTCATGCACTGGGAAACCAAAAAAATGTATGTGACTTGCTTTATTGTAATATTTGCTTTATTGTGATGGTCTGGAACAAAATTTGCTGTATCTCCGAGGTGTACCTGTAAATTAGGAACTAGGATTAATCATATACAAAGACATTAATGGATGTAAGACACCACGAGAAAGGAAAATAACATACACTGGAAGCCCAAATCCTAAGTGAATGTGGAGGGTGAAGTCCGTAAATGACAACCTAGAAGGGCTCAAAGTGTCACTTCTGTGGCAAGAACCTCAATGAAGGAGGGACAACAATTGTTGGATCTCTCGGTGGAGAGTTAGAGGAACACCTGTATTTCCCCTTTGTTGTCTGATGATTGAACATCCTGGACTTGAGTGGACTTCCAGGGAAAGTTCTGGAAAGTGGATGAACCCCTGGTCTCAAAATAGAGAAGGAGTGAGTGTGGAGGGTGGTATTGAGTGTTCTCTGCAGAAACCAAAGACAGGAATGCTTGCTCACAGTGAGCCTTGTGGAAAGAGTACAAACATCCATGGTGTGATGGTTAATTTTATGTGTGGACTTGGTGTGGCCATGAGGGTGGCAGTGGGGTGGGTGCCCGGATATGTGATTAAACATCATTCGGGATGCAATTTTGAGGGTGTCTTTGGATAAGATTAATATTTGAATTGAATTGAAGTGAGGCAGCTTGCCTTCCCGAAGAGGGGTGACCCCCACCGAAACCCCTGAAGGCCTGGATAGCACAAAAGGCTCTGGAAGGAAGAAGTCACTCTCTAAGTGTCTCCGGTGAGACATTCGTCCGGCGTCACCCGCCTTTGGACCTGGTCGTGGCGGCAGGAGCTACGCCCCTAGCTCGCCCAGGGCTCCAGCTCGCCACGTGGATCGGCTCCTTCTAATACATCACATATCAATACATCGTATCTATTTATACATAATATATCCTATTGGTTCTGTTTCTCTGGAGAACCCAGTCCTAATACACATGGGGAGATGCTCTCAATGGACGACGATGGAGGAGACCCTGGGGAAAGCAGTGTGGTGTGAATGTGTGGGGTCACGCGGCTATGTGGACGCAAGGATGAGACGCATCCTGGGACAGGCATCCTCACTAGCTTGAGGTCCCAGCTGCAGACGAAGCACTGCTAAGCTATCAGAGTTTAATCTTTGCCAAAGTTTCCAGTGGGATGGTACGAAAACTAATTAGGAGTTGCTGAAAGGCTGAGCGGGTTTCCTACACGCTGTCTCCTGGGAAAACTCTCTGACGCACACACCGTTGTTTGACTTAAGCATCAGCAGTAGAGATTACAGTGGTACCCAGTAAGAAGACAAGATGTCCCCTGTGGTGAATGGGGAGAAATATATTCTTTAAAATGGAATTACTGCTTGTAGCCAGTAGTGATAAGTCATAGAGATGTAACGTACCATGTAACAGATATAGACAGTAATTTTGTCCGATAACTATGTAATGTGTTAAATATCACTGCAACCAGCAATCATATTACGGTATGTACATGTGTCAAAGTAACACACTGTACACCTTAAATTTACACAATGTTTTATGTCGTTATTCAATAAAAACCTTTCAAAAATGTAAATGGAATCACTGCAATCAGACACACCCATATAGTTTCATTCAAAAGCCTAAATCGTAGAAGAATTCAGGAACATGATAATATCCACCTGAAATAATGAGAATAAAGAGAGATGAAAGACATTAAGTGGGGAAACAGACATTCAGATGAGAGACAGTTTTCTTAAGAGGGCCGTTACCAAGGAAACTGACAATGCATCTTTTCAAGTCTTCGTGTTTTCCTTCGATTTCCACTTGTATTTGAGAACTATAATGTGATTCTTTGAATTATGGGATGGTGCCATTCACACACTAAGAGGTGTGACCTCCAAGGAGATCTGGGCTTCAACAAAAACAAGTGAACATCAGGCTAACACCAAAGTGACATCGCATCATTTTCAATTAACAAATCGTCTCTGAGGACATGATATTTCTGGTACTTTGAGAGGTTACAGGAAGGCCTCTCAGGGAGTGGAAAGAGCAGAGGGAAGGTTTAAGAGCTAATATTTAATGGCGTTCTTCACCTTTCTTGTGCCATTAACGTCTGGTGTATCCTTTGATCTCCTTATCAGGATAAAGCATAAAAATGCAGAGGAGGATAAAAGAATTCAAGTATATTGAAATACATTTACCAAAATATATTTTTAAAATATTGATGTTCTACTATGCATACTTCCTCAGTAAGGCATTAAATAATAAGATATATGGACGGATCTAATAATCACCATAATTTTAAAGTAGTGTTAAATATAAGAGATATCTTAAGACATCTGCAGCAGCTGTAATGCAATATGAAAATATCTTTGCCTTCTGTCAGTGACAAGATCACAGGTCCTGGTAATACTACTTTTTTAAGCCTCAATTTATGATTAAAGTAAATAATCAATTTCATTTAGACCTTAGGAAAAATACAGAGGTAAATTTTCCATGCAACACATGTGCCCCCTGAATTCTATCCACTGAATTCTATCCCAAGAAGTTAAAAAGAAAACTGACTGAATGTAGCCTTTTCTGTGACAGACATTGTACCATAGGGGATACAAAAATTACTGAGAGCGTCTTGGCTTCAGGCATGTTGAAATCTCATAAAGTAACCTAGACCAGAAGGGATCTAAGCAGTAAGGAATAAGACAGCCGTCTTGTAAAATGGCCTAGAGATTCCACTTGGATATATATTCTAGACTCTGGGCTGAGTGAAATTGTCATATATGTGTACCAGGAGCAAGTACTTTATTACAGTATTCTTAGTAAAGTATAAAGTATAAAACTGTAAGTAACCTAACAGCCCATAAATAAATAAAAGGAGGTTTTTTATAAAATAGGATTTATTACTAAGATGAAATATTCCAAAGCAGTTACATGTTATAACATTTGCTGTGATAGTGTTCTGGGTATTAATACCAATGGTCGCAGGTACACTACCCATAATGGTCATCAGCATTAGTAGCAATAGCCATGGACCCAGGGGGAAATCGCTACGACATATATTGAACAGGGGACGGGAGAGAGAGGAGAGCAAGGAAGGTATGATTCATTCTTGTAATGAAAAAACCCACAGTCAAAACAATGCTAATTATTTCTTATGGAATACACATAGACATCAGAATGGAGGAACCTGCAGACAGACCTCAGAGATATCCTGGGTTTGGTTCCAGACACGGCGTAAAGCACAAATCAAATAAAGCAAAAGTCACAGGAATTGTTTGGGTTCCCAGGACAAATAAAAGTCATATTTATGCCAGTCTCTATTCCATCACGTGTGCAATAGTATTAGGTCTAAAAAAATACCTTAGTATAAAAATACTTTATTGCTAAAATATGCCAGCCATCATCTGAGCCTTTAGTGAGTGATGATCCTTTTGCTGGTGGAGGGTCTTGCCTGGATGGGTGGCTGCTGACTGATCGGAGTGATGGTGGGTGAAGGCTGCAGCAAGTTCTTAAATGAAACGCTAAAGTCTGCTACATCAATTGACTTTTCCTTTCACCAACGATTTCTCTGTAGCACGCAATGCTGTTTGGTACCATTTTACCCACAGAAGAACTTTCTTTGAAAATTGGAGTCAGTCCTCTCAAATCTTGCTGCTGCTTTATCAACTAAGTCTATGAAACCTTCTAAATCCTTTGTTGTCATTTCAACAATCTTCACGTCATCTTCGCCAAGACTAGGTCCCATCTCAGGAAAACATTTTCTTTGCTCATCCATAAGAAATAGCTTCTCATCTGTTTAAGTTTTATCCTGAGATTTCGGCATTTCAGTCCCATCTTCAGGCTCCACTTTTAATTCTAGTTCTCTTGCTGTTTCTTGAAGTCTTGAACCCCTCCACCGAAGTCTTGAACCCCTCCAAGTCATCCAGGAGGGCTGGAATCAACTTCTTCCAAACTCCTGTTAATGTTGATATTTTGACCTCTTTCCATGAATCACAAATGTTCTAAAAGGCGTCTAGAATAGTGAATCCTTTCCAGAAGGTTTTCAACTTATTTTGCTCAGATCCATCACAGGAATCACTATTGACAGCAGCCATAACCTTACAAAAATTTCTTAAGTAATAAGACTTGAAAGTCAAAATTGCTCCTTAAGCCACGAGCTGCAGAATGGATGTTGGGTTAGCAGCCATGAAAACGACATTCATCTCATTGTTCATCTCCATCAGAGCTCTTGGGTGACCAGATGCATTGTCAATGAGCAGTAATATTTTGAAAGGAATCTTCTTTTTCTGAGAAGAATTTCTCAACAGTGGGCTTAAAATATTCAGTAAACCATGTTGTAAACAGATGTGCTGTCATCTGGGCTTTGTTGTGCCATGTATAGAGCACAGACAGAGTAGATTTAGTATAATTTTCAAGGGTCCTAGGATTTTCAGTTGGTAAATAAGCACTGGCTTCAACTGTAAGTCACCAGCTGTTTTAGCCCCTAACAAGAGAGACAGCCTGTCCTTTTGAAGCTTTAAAGCCAGGTCTTGACTTCTCCTCTTTAGCTATGAAAGTCCTAGATAGCATCTACTTCCAATATAAGGCTATTTCATCGCCACTGAAAATCTGTTGCTTAGTGTAGTCACCTTCATTATTTATCTGAGTTAGATCTTCTAAATAACTTGCTGCAGCTTCTACATCAGCACTTGCTGCTTCACTTTTCACTTTTCCATTACGGAGGTGGTTTCTTTCCTTAAACCTCATGAACCAACGTCTGCTGGCTTCACACTTTTCTTCTGCAGCTCCCTTACTTTGCTCAGCCTTCACAGAATTGAAGAGAGTTAGGGCCTTGCTCCGGGACTGGGTTTTGGCTTAAGGGAATATTGTATCTGGTTTGATCTTCTATACAGGTCACTCAAACTTCCTCTGTATCAGCAATAAGGCTGGTTTGCCTTCTTATCATTTGTGTGTTCACCGGAACAGCACTTCTAATTTCCTTGAAAAACTTTTCCTTTGCCTTCACAACTTGGCTGACTGTTTTTGGTGCAAAAGGTCCAGCTTTTGGCCTGCTTTGGCTTTCCACATGCCTTCCTCACTAAGCTTAATCTTTTCTAGCTTTTGATCTGAATTGAGAGACATAGGACTCTTCTTTTCACTTGAACATGTAGAGGTTATTAATTGTCCTAATTCCAATATTTTTATGTCTTAGGGAACAGGGAGGCCAGAGGATGGGGGAGGAGATGGGGGGAATGGCTGATCTGTGGAGCAGTCAGAACACACATGACATTTATTGATTAGGTTCACAGTCTTATATGGGAGTGGTTCATGGCGCCCCCCCCAAAAAAAAACAATTACAATACTAAGTAAAGATCACTAATCACAGGTCACCATAACAAATATAGTAATGATGAAAAAGTTGGAAATACTGTGAGAATTACCGAAAGGTGACATAGACATGAAGTGAGCAAATGCTGTTAGAAGAAAATGGCACTGACAGACTTGCTCGATGCAAGGTGGCCACAAACATTCAATGTAAAAAAATGCAGTATAGGTAAAGTGTAATAAAGTGGAGTGCAATAAATCAAGTTACGTCTGTATATGAACTTAAGGTAGCTGTTGTCCTGTGGAAGGACGGGGCTAAGGATGGCATGGTAAAATAGCCTTTAGCAATATCTGGGAAACAGTACAACTAAATATTGGTTTTGGTGATTGTTTATTCTGAAATGTGGGAACATGGATGCCTGTTATAAGAACTGAGAAGTAGATGGAAAAAACAATATCAAAAGTTTGATGATTAAAAAAAAATGAAGGAAAAGAAAAAGAAACTCTTCCCTACTGACGCTTCTCGACGGTAGGTTTGGCGACTTTCAGGAAAAGAATTCGTAACACAATAGTCCATTTGTACAGGAAACTAGGCTTTTGAGGAATCATAATGCTCCCCCCAGATGTGACTGGTAATGGTGTTTGAATGCTCTGTCTTCACAGAGTAGGAATATGATTGAAAATTTAAAATTTAGATGATAAAGTATAGTAATGTTTAGTTACCACTACAGGCACTGGGTTTTGTAGTGATTTACTTCACACTAAACCCTATGAGGTTATGTTGTTGGTCAGGACATTCAGGTCAGATGGGTCCGATGACTTGCCAAAGCTCACACAACAAACAAGAGGATGTGATAAGATGTGACCTCCCACAGACAGGCTCCAGGACGCAGTGCCCTGGGATGTGCAGACGCAACACTGCTGATGCATTCAAAGACAATTGAATGAGTACCTATTGCCTGCAAGGTAATGAGCTGTCGACTCACAAATAAGTTAGAAATAACTCCAGCCCTCATGGAACATTTTCATATTTCTCCTGCTTCACTCCTTTTGTTCATACCTATTGTTATTTCTATGAAAAATTAATAGTTAACTCTTCATAAAATTGAGGGTATTATTCACTCTCATGTCAGTGCAACAAATACCACTTCAACCTAGTAAATTTGGGTAAATAGCAAAATCAACATTTATTCTTAAAATATTCTTAAAATAGAACTATCTTATTTACATGTTCTGAGCTGTTTTCACGCTCCAAACTATTCCTGCCTATTTTCCACCCACTTCTAAAGCTCTCAGGAAACAGTCTTTCAACATCTGAAGGTAACTGGGTTTACATCCTTCAAGAGGGAATTTATAAATTTTTCTGAAGTGTCTTCTACTAAAGTTTCTGGATCACATTAAAAGAAGAAAAGAGCATGCTATGGTTAAATAATGTGGGGAAGGAGTGTGTTGATGCCTCCTAAACAGGTACCGTATATTTACTGTAGAATCTCTCGTACCGTGTAAGAGGCTAGTGTGTATCACGTCTCCAAAGAAAGCATATAGGATGCAAAATTTCAGCAAATTATTTGACTTTGGAGCACTTGACTCAATGTTCTACAGGACTAGTTTTCTGAGAAATATATTTGTGGGGGGAAAGGAGCTGGTACAGGCACGTAGAAAGAAAAACGGTGACTTCTAAGAGCAAACATGGCTGAGTGAGAAGCCCTTCAGCTCGGGCAATCCCAGGACCACAGTGTTACTGGGATGTTGGGAGCGTGCAGACGGCACACCTGGACTCCAGCAAGGCCTTCCTCGGGACAGCAGGAAATGCGGCTGAGAGATAGTTTCACTACTTGAGAACATACGAGGCTAAATGGATTAATACAAAAATAACGATTTCTGTCTGTTCACTTGGATTCTTTCCTCTCATGGTCCTACTCCTTCCAACTTTTTAATCCACAGTCTTCATGAGGACATGAACATATTCTCACTAAATCTTCAGGAAAGAAGGGACGGTTGATGGACTAGCTCAGCATTGGGAAAATGTTTTCTATAAATGGCAAGATAGTAAATATTTCATGTTCTGTGGGTCAGAGACTTTGTCAAAAGTACTCAACTTTTCTGAGTTTCTCTTACAGTGTGAAAGCAGCCATAGGCGATGCACAAATAAATGAACATGCTTGTGTTTCAATGAAACATTGTTCACGGCAGTGAGTTGGCCTTGGCCCACAGGCCAAAGTCGCTGACCCTTTTATTAGTTATCAAAGATGGAGCAAAAATATTCAACAGTGTAGTACAATTTGTTAGATCTATGAAATTGGGATTTACTAGCTACAGTATTTTGCATTCTCAAGTCCACAACTCAACTTCATAAGTATTACAAGGAAGACACGTGGTTTATGCTTGAGTTGATTAAAAGCTCAGCGTTCCTCCCTTTAATGTACTTTCCGAGAAAGACAGGGCTACACCTCTAGCAGTGCCCAGAGGAACTCCCAATAAAGCTTTGCCTGAGTCAAACCACACTTGGAGTTTTGCATCACATTCTAGAAACTACCACCTGCAAGCTGACTTGCAGACAGGAGTGTGCCTGGTGAGGTGAGATAACGGATAATGTTTTAAGAGAAATACGTTCAAAAACAGAGGCTATTTAGCCTGGAGAACAGAAGACGTCAGTGACACAGTATAGCTGTCATCAGACAGACTAACAGTTGTTACATGAAAGATGGATCAGACTTCCCCTCAGCTGTTCCCAAAATCACAGGTGTAAAATTAAGGCAAAGTTTAGGTTTAACCCAAGGAAGATTTTTTTTTTTAACAAATGTAGCTGCCTCCTACAAATAAACTACAAATAACCCACTTTGGCAGTGACTCTCCCTGTGGAGGAGCCCTGCTGGTAGTGAAGGGCTTTCTCTGACCACTTGTTGAAACATTACGGAGGGATTCAGTTATTAACTAAGCGATGGCGCTCTCAAGTTTCTGTTCAACTCTAATATTTTCCGACTTTATAAACTGGTGAAATTTAAGGCACCGATTTTCTTAATTGGTGATCCCAAGTGATAACACAGGACGCTTTATGGCTGGGCCTGGAGATGCAGGAGGATGTTACTTTTCTTGTAACACGGTCCCAAACTTACCACACTGTTCCACTGAGATCCAAGGAAGCCTGGGGGATGTAGAATATCGGGAGATAAGAAGTTGAAGGGAACTGGATATTTGTCAACATGAACAAAAATTATTTGTGCTGATTCTTTAATAAACTTTTTGGGGGTTGGGCTGTGCCTCGCAGCCAGGAAATTCCCCCCCACTGATTCTTTAAATTAATGGTTTAATTGTTCTTTACTTTCAAGTTTAAATATTATTTTTGGAAAGTGCAAGAGTATCAGAGCATTTGCAAGTCAAAGGTTAAGAAACGAAATTATTTTAGATCTGATTTAATATATAATTCTCATCAAATTTTAAGACACTGTGGATATCTGTGTGTGTGTGCGTGTGTGTGTAGCCACTTCAGATGCCCAGATTTTAAAGCCTTCTTAGTAAAATATCTCTAACATTTCTAACAGCATTTCCTGACAAGTACCTAATCAATCATGACAGTTTTGATCACAGCAATTAAATGATTTGGGAAGAAAAATTAATTTATAGTGAGTATATATAACTTAAATTGATAGTTATCATATATTGTGTGGTTTTATATGTATAAAGTTACATAGTGCTTGGATACCCATGTATACAGACAACATATTTAAATGGCTAGTTACAATAGATGGCTAATTGTTTTAATGTTGCTAATATGTGACTCCATCCAGTCTAAGAATGAAGTAAGTACATATACCCACAAAGAGCAGACCAGCAAAGCAAACTGAAGTGAAAATTAATTTTCACTTCTGGCCAAAATTGCCAAAAGGCAAAAAAACCAAGAGTTTTATCGGTAAATACACTAATCTCTTCACTACTGGGATTCATTTTAAAAATTACTTATTTCTATTTTGATCACAATCAGATGCCTGGAACAACAATTAAGTAGAAAAATAATAATGATCCAAGTCAGGAAGTAGCCTATATCTTCAGTGTAGTCCCTAGATCGGTGCTTCTCGTAACACCCTTAAAAACCTTTCACGTGAATCCCCAGCCCCAGAGGGACCTGGTGCCCTACTTTACTCGCTTTCCCGCCTGAGCAGATATTTCCGTCCAATAAGTGGGTTCACGTGGTCCTTGCTCCCTGTGTCCCTCCAAGCTGTCACCCGGTGTCTTCTCTCCTCCACGGCCACGTCACTCGGGAGGCATCGGCACCCAAGGCTGCAGTCGTCCCACCACCCACTCTTCCTGGCCCCTCCTTGCGACCCGTCTTCTCTGCTTGTCTTCCGAGACTCCTCTTACTAAGTGCCATCACTTCCTCACCTGCAGGCCGGAAGTCTTCTCCTAGGTCTTCTCACCCTGTGACTCAGCCTCCACGCCAGTCTCATTTGATTTTTCTCCCCATGCGACTTTGCCTTTTCCTTTTCAGTTGCTCTGTAATTCTAGGGTCGCTCATTCCCACCCCCACTGACACGCACCTCTCCAGGCTGAGTTTCTCACTATGCGTCTCTCCCCTCCGTACTCTACCCCTCGCTTCTATCTGTCCTTGTGGGGTCTAGCCCTCGTGTCTGTGGAATGGCTCCCTCCTTCCACCTCCAGGGCAGACGTCCTCGCTCCCAGGCTGGAGCCTGCGGTAAACAGAAGGTCAGACGTTGTCTGCTGCGCACAAAGTTCACAGGACCAGAGAGGAGGCGGCATTGGCCCTCGCAGCTCGCCCCTCTTCTGACCTCTGGCTCTTTCAAAGACGCCTCTATGTGCTCATTCACCGAGGCACAAGCCTTTGATCATTTATGACATTCGGGGCCATGTCCACACGATTGAAAAGTCCACGGGGCCTTTCAATTCTACTTAAAGCACAGTGCTTACTGCAAGTCTTCATAAATTGCTTTCTTACCTGCAGGGCTTTCTGCACTAATCCACTGGAAACGCCAATGTCCAATTACTCTTTTTAGTTACCAGGTCTCTTCTTAAGGACACTCACTCGCCTCTTTGAGTGCGTGCAATCACACATTAAAGTCCTCTCCAAGGTGGTCTCTTCTTCCTTTTCTAGCTTTATATCCCTCTGATCCCCAGTGAATGTCCAATAACCCAGTTATGCTCAGATACCAACGTGTCCCCGTCATTTTCCTCTCCTGAGACATTACTCAATGCTCCAGCCATGCCTAGGAATCCCCTGCACTTCCTTTTCCCTCCCAGACATCATGTCAACTCTACTTATGCCTAACGACCACCAGTTCAAATTTCACCCCCTTCAATTGTGTCTTTTCTAATCCTCTCAACCATTTTAAAACCCCTGTATAATGGCAGTTAGCCTATTCCGACTTGGATTTCAGATAAAATGCCCCAACTACATACATTATAAGCTTCTTGAGTGACTATTATTCTATTTGCATCTGTGACGTTAGACAAAAGACCTTGAACACGGTAGTTATTCGGTAAATATTTGTTGAATCTAAAAACCTTTCAAATTTTCACTCGAACTGTGATTTCAAATCTGGAGTTTAGAAATATAGAATCTTAAATAGTTTCAGAAACTTGAGATAACAAAACTGATATATTTGGTTAAGCAAGCACTAAAAACTTTCTCAATGAGTCTAAATCATAGGAAAAATGGTTAAGAATCAAAGAAGAAATCTAATGAACAAAACTAATTGGAAGATTCTATAGAAAAGTAGAAATTTCTAAAAGGCAGAAGACGTGGATTAAAAAAAGTTCAGATCTGAGTGAGAAAAACATCTTTTCTTTTTAAATGTTACTGGAAATGTGCTGCTTTTTATAGTCCTTCAATATTACCAAGAGAGAGATTAAGACTTTTAGATATGCGTATGTCCTCATTCTGCTTTGATTTATTTCCTTTTATAGCCTTTAGTAGATTTGATGCCAAGAAAACCTGTGCTGTTTAGGGTCAGGGATTTATTTAGAATCTTAAAAACTTACAACTAACTTTAGATGAATCCCCAAATTAGCATTCACCACTAAGTTTCCAATGACTGGAATAAAAATATCATGTCTCAGTTCAAAAGTTAGGGAAGTTCCAAAGGGGTGAAAGTTTTTGATAATAATAATGTTGAGGAGCTGATGAGAATAAAGGGGAACAATTAGTGACAGAATGTGGAGATGATTCCTTCAATAAATGTTGGTCTATTTAACCACAGATTTTTGGTTTTCCTTTAAAACATTTGGGCTTGAACAATCCGTCATGGAATGATACATGTTTATGTGATTTGAACACGACTCATATAACTGAATTCGGTCAAGTCGCTGCTCAAAAGTGACAGTAACTCAACTGCAATGATGACAGTGTCTAAAGATTTAAGGCACAAATAAATGCTCCAAATAATACTATAGAATCGATTATAAAAAACAATTCTCGAAGCTCCGTAGAAATAACCCCACCAGGTTTGAGATCTCATACCTATGTACAAATAAAACTTGGGTTTTTCTCAATTACAGATAATAGTATAGCAAAATATATTTGAAAAAATATTAAGAACACAGCAGTCTGTGGAAGCTGACAAATCTCTGGTTCCTACTTGTGTTGGGCAGAGTGTTAAAGCTACCCTACTTTTCTAAAATTCAAGAGAGTTAATAAAACTCAGTAGGATTTAGCCTTTGACTCACCTATTTCTTACCGTAAACTGTTCAAGGTGTTTCACCTCATTTCATACCTTTTAATGCCCTCCCCCAAATTCTCATCTCTTTTCTGATTTTAGAAGGTATTTCAAACAGAATATTATTTAGAATTTTTTTCAAGGCTAATTTTATTTTTCTTGATTTTTAAACTTATGAACATTTTGACCTTTAAACACTCTCCCAGAACCTTCTTTCTCCTACATTGAGAAGCAAAAGCATAGACTGTTTCCTCTCACAGCTTTTTCCCTCTCCTGACACACACAGTGGAGGACTGTCAGAATGTATGTGATGTATAATTAAGGCATGGATTTGGAATCACACTGCCTAAAATATTTATTCATTTTTAAATTGAAGTAGAGTTGATTTACAATGTTGTGCTAGTTTCTGGTGTACAGCAAAGTGTTCAGTTATACTTATGCATATAAATATATAAATATATATATATATCCTTTTTTTACATTCTCTCCCAGAATAGGTTATTACAAGATACTGAGTAGAGTTCCCTGTGCTGTACACTAGGTCCTTGTTGTTTATCTGTTTTATATACAGTAGTGTGTATCAGCTAATCCCAAACTCCTAATCTCACCCACCCCACTCCCACCCCCATGCTAGCCCTGTTGGTAAAAAAATGATACAAGTGAATTTATTTACAAAACAGAAATAGACTCACTGTCATAGAAAACACACTTATAAGTCACACTTTTTAAAGTCTTCTCTTCAAAAGTACATTTTTTAAAGGTCACCAACACTTTCTTTGACAGACTGGATAAATCAAAGCAAAAATTTTTATCTAATTGCTGATTCTTATTCCTACTCTGTAAAATCCAGTTAATAATCCAGGATTCAGGAACTGTACGAAATAGCCTATGTAGAGAAGTGAAGATCAGAACATTCCATACGTAATGATCCAACAAATACTTCTTTCTCGGGGCTGAAATAGCTCGTTTATAAATTGCCTGCTTTTGAAAGACTGGCTGAACCACGAACTTGATCTATCAGTTTTGAAACCTGCCGGGAGGCACAAACACAAAGCAGGGGACCTCAGCACAGGAATGAGGTCTGCATCGCACCTGGCAGGGCGCCTGATGGAAGCTTCAAAGAGGGAAAGGAGCTGTTTGGGGGCTGCAGAGAGCATGAGCTAACTCAATAAAGCCATTTTTTAAGCTTTAAAAAAAATCTTTCACCGAAGCTCTAAAGACTTCCATGATTCTCTCAGGTGCTGAAGCCTGGGAAAATTTTTAATTGACTTTAATTAAAACCTTGTATGCTCCATGAGCTAAATCGGGGGAGGGGGATAGACAGGAAATTTCCCTTCCTTTCCCTGCCCTTCTTTATCTTCCCTCAATGTGATTTTTCGTGCTGCTATTGTATAGATTTCTTAACAACGATCATCTCTCCCCAGGTAAAATAAAGATATTTGCTGAATCCTCACTGAAAAAGAATCTGGAATTCTTAAAATGAAAAGCTGAATATCAAACAAATGACAAGCAGAAAAAGAAACACGCAAAAGAGAGGGGTTATGGGGATATAGGTATAGCTGATTCACTTTGCTATACAGCAGCAACTAAGACAACAATGTAAAGCAATTATACTCCAATAAAGATGTTAAAAAAAACTCTGCTACAAATCATTAAAGAAATACCTAGAAATAATGGTGATGTATCTTCAGTAAAGTACAAAGGGATGCTTATACTCTTAGCCAGTTAAGGCCATTGAAATTTCTTATACGAGGCGTACTTGGAGACCTTGTCTTCCTCTGCAGCCTGCAATCCAGTACATTGGCCAAGCAGTAAGATGTGTTGCAGACATCCTAAAAATATGCCATTTTATTAAGTAACGCAAGCTGTACTCTCACAAAAATAATAACTGTGCTAGAATGGCCAAAGTCATACCAAAAAAATCAGACAACACAATATTTATATAAAGGAGGCAGAAAAAGAATCAGAAATTGAAAATGTAAGAATAAAATTCTATATTTTCGACTGATAATTACAAAACCTTGTGGTCATCCAATTTGTGCTACTCAGACAAGCCTGTTACATTTTTCTATTTTCACTGAAACTTTTCCAATGATGGTATACATGTACTTGCTCCTTCATTCAGCCTAGAGCCCCATACAACCTTCTTTCCTTGTAGCCCAGAAGGTCTGATACCCAAATGTCACCAAGTGTCACTGATTAGACCTTACCCTCCAACTAATGTGATTAACAAGCCCTTTCCATTCTACATGGCTCCACGTCTTTGGTTGACGCTCATCCTACTGTACTTTCATGGTTTTCATCCTAACTCTGATTTCTTCTCCTTCTCTTTACTATAAACAGTCCCAAGGTTCTGATTTTTTTTTGTTGGTTTGCTTGCTGTGCCCTATTTCCTTGGCAACCTCCATACTATCTTCTTATCAATCTAAATGCCATTCTCCTTCAGGAGCCAATGGTCTCAAGTTTCAACCAAGTGTATCTGTGCTGTAGACCACCATACTGATCTTCTCTTCATCTCTTTCTTGAGCTTCACCTTTGCTTTTATAACTGCGTGCTAGAGAGATCTCCCTGGATGTTTTGGGAGCAAATCAAACTTATCACGTCTGAAAGCCTATCTCAAAGGATATCCTCTTAACTAGAAATTCCTTCCCATTTGTCATGTCTGTAATTGTCATCAGTATCCTGTCAAGCCTCAAGGCTCTGCATTGTGCTCCCTCCATGCCCTTCCTTGTTCATGCTGTTTCTTGATTCTCCCCGTCAGAAGTAAGCCACTGAATTCCTAAGAATTGTTTAAAGTATTTTCGTGACCCTTATCAAGTTTTGATTTACTATGTTATTGGATTCCATCTGACCTTGTCTTACTGTGCTAAATACTCTTGAAATCCAGTATCACATCTGCCTAACACAGAGCTTCCCTCACTACAAAGTGTCCAGATTATGTTCGTTTTCTGAGTAAATGAATCTGATCATTGTTATTTCAGTTTACTCAGAAAGCCACTCACGGAAGGCACAATTAATTTTGAGCTCATCTACATATACAGCCTTTTCTAAATTATTTACGACTCTCATGACCCCGCAGTAGGAGGTAGCAATGGGGAAGTGCAGTCTTCACATTCCGCAAGATTCACTCTGGGGCACATGCCAGGTAAGAGGGAGAATGTTTAATGATAACAAGTTTGCTGACCCAGGTTGAGGCTATGAATCAGTACTGTTGGCCACGTAATTGATTTTAAAGACAAGGCCCTGGGGATATTAATCCGTGCTGATTCCTCTGATTGATGAACACTCATATTTCAACACAACCCCTACCCGTCAGGATTCTTCACATCTGATCTTTGGCTCTTTCTTCTGTGCATTTTACCTGGTGAGGATGACATACTCTTTGTCTGAAAGGCAAATAAACAGCTAAGTCAAGGTCTTTATGAAAGGGATTAAGAACATAATTATATGGCAGGATGAGGGTGAAAGGATGGAGTCCTTCATCTAATTGTGTGTGAAAAAGGTACAAAGGCTCAACTAGGAATTCAAGGAAGAGTGAAGTCTTGATAGAACTGACATTACTTGAAGGAGCAGTGATTTACCTAAGTTGAAAAGGCAGGTGTGAGTTCACAAAGCCCTTTACAACAGCAGAAGTCTGTGGCCATGTGCTGAACCTGGGAAATAACATCTTAGTAAAACAAACATCATTCATTATTTTCGGATTGTAAATTACCTCCATTGAACATTTTTTAATCGAGAGTGTCTTACTGCTCCCCAGTTATTTTCTGAATATTAGAGCCACTAGTGTAAAGGATGGTGTATTCACACTATGAAGTATTAACTTCGATCTCCATAAGCAGTAAACATGTGTCTCTTTCTGTGCGTGATAGCAGATGTGACATTTAGAGGAAGGCAAAATGGCTGAAACACTGTTTCCATGGCAACAGTTTATAAAGAAGGGTACAGAAACTTAATAAGCTAAGACAATTTTAACTTCAGACAAGGCATATTTGACTTTTAGTAGCTAAGTAATCAAAAAGAATTCTCTCTGTGTATTCTTTGAAATAAATAAGGGAAAGCTTGCTGTCAATGTCACATTTAGTGACCTATCTCAGAAATGTCGTAATTCACACCTAGAAACATTGAAGTAAAATGCTTTTGCCTTTGCCTCCTTCTCACCAGAGGGTCTGCAGCACGATAATTTTATCTTCACTGGGCGTAGACATTTTCATTGTTCATTTGGATTTCAAATTTCATGTACATTCTTAATTTATAATCTTAAAACACAAACTAATATTTAGTTCAATGCCTGCACCAGACATTGAATTAGACAATGATGAAGATACAGAGATGATTGCTTCCAGTGTAGTAAGGAAGACAAGATAAAGACCTCAAATAATATAGTACAACTCCAAAGGCATCAAGGAATGCGAGAACGTTCCAAGCAAGGTGCACGATGAAAGAAATTCCTTTGGGCTGATGATCAAATCAGGTTTCATGGGGCAGTTGCAGTTAATCTGGACCTTAACAAATGTGATGTTTACGACAGGCAGAGATGCAGGTAATTATCTTTTGAGGACAGTCTTTCAGAAAAGACAAAAAACCAAAACAAAGAAAGGCATGGTACATTTGAAAAAATTGGTCAGTTGGGAGTAAACAATAAAAAGAAATATGAATGAGGACTAAGCCTGGAAAAATGTAGACATTTAATAAATCTTGGTTAAATGGAATTTAAATTACATTGAATCTAATTGAACAAATTGAAATGAATTAATAGATAGGCTTATTCACGGAGGCTTTGAAAATCAAACTGTGGATTTTAAAATGTTTTCGGCTGGAAGGTAATTTACTCATTTAATACATATTTATTAGGTGCCAAACACAAATAGAGCATTTCAGGAGTTGCTAGGAATTCACGGATAAACAGGACAGTTTTGGCGGGTACTGTAGAACTGCTTGACACGATTTTAAAGGATCAGTGAGGCTTAGGCAGACAAAGAGAGGAAGAAATAGAATTCCAGGAAGAGGTGACTTGTGGCCTAAAGGCACAGAGGCGTAGTATGTTAGGGTAGTTCTGGTTTTCCCCAGACTTTCCCAACTTTAGCACTGAAAATTTTGAGTTCTGGGAATCCCCTCCATCCTGGACAAATTGGGACAGTTTGTTGGGAGGGGGTGGACGAGAGGAAGACTGCAAGTTTTACAAGACAGAATATAAAGTTAAGTCAGGGAGTGGCAGAAAATGATACCGAAACTAGGCCCATGCTGGGTCGTAGAGAGTTTAGATTCAAGGCTAAAATCCAGGACTTTATCCCAAGAAACCATTGTGATGCGTTCTAGACAGAGAAATGGCATTTCTATAACTACTCATGAGATAAAACATCCAGCAGTAAGAAGGTTATTGACACACACCTCCCACAAGAAATAATGAGGGCTGCGCAGGTTGACGGTAGAAAGCACAGAAAGGAGAAAGGAGAAACAAGTAAGGAATAAAATACCCAGAATTCAGTGATTGTGATAGAGATGCAGGATGATGCTGTTCGTTCGCTCACTTATTCAAAAATATTCACTTAGTGCCTGCTGATGATAAAAACTCTTCTCAGAGGTAAGGATACAGCAAGGAAGAAAACAAATATGTAGCTTACGTTCCACTGGGGATGCTGTCACATGACATGGAGAATGCAAGGGAAGAAACTGGTTGTTGGATAAGATAATGAGCTCATTTTGGTGCATTGGTTGTCACACCTGCAGAGCGGCAGGAAAAGAAATTCTACATTAGTCCCTCATACTTCCTATAGATCAGCCTTACTACAATAAGTAAGATAAATTTCATGGGATAACTTCAAGAAAGAAATAGAGAAAAGTAGAGCTCTGTTCATGAACTCTGAGGCCATGACCTACAGAGATTTGATAGGAAAGTAAGATAGGCTAAAAAGGGGAGACACCACAGAGGCTGTTTGGACCCGGTGACTTCTTGGCGACCATGTGATGGAGGTAGTGGTGACGGAGCTTTGGAGATGAGGAGACAGACTCTTGACACGTGGATTGTAGACATTCTTGGGGTCATCCATGGATGTGCTGATGCAAATGTCCAGCAGAGAAACTAAAATGTCAAGTTGGACATCCAGGAAGCGTTAGCCTGTTGTCTACAAGGTGACCTTACAGATATGCCCAAATCCATCAGTGTGAACCCCAGCCATTGCTGGAAAGAGAACAGAGAGAAAGAAGAAGAGAAATGAGGAAACTTAGGGGTGGTCCAAGAAGCCGTCGTAGAAGGGGGAAATCTGTGGATAAAACATAAAATGAAAGGTAAGTTAGAAAAGGAAATGTTTTCAATACCATGGAAGCCATAGGGAGCATTGCAGTGTGAATTTCATGATATTACTGTGTATCAGTTATGCCACTAAGGATTACATGTTTAATAGGAGTACTTATTTTACTTAGAATCATAAATTAACTTCTCTCTGTCCTTCCTGTCTTATATCTGCTTAATCACCAAATGTTTAAATGCACCTTTGAAATAGAGTAAATTTCATCAAATAGGATTGGATACATGCATTCTAATACAAATAGCTTGTGAACTTAAATTTTATTTAAAAATGGTTTAAATACTCTACTTTTTCTAAAACAAAGAAATTCTAACATTTTCATCAGAAAATACAGAAGACATGATTTTTCATAAATAGAGCTTATAAATACGAATTTTCAACTAAATTAAACATTGTCGTACTCTTAAAACAATGGGTGACTGAGTGTTTCATCAAAACTAATTGTAAACATGAGTTTACATTAAAAATATTTGGCAGAAATGCAGGTTTTTTTAATTACAAGATTGGATACCTTGCTTTTCAAAACTTATAAATATGCTTTTCCACTAAACTAGTGTAATTCAATTAAAGGGAAGCATTTCTTTGGGAAAAAAAAAGTTGGAGAATATGAATTTCTATAAAAACTCGGTTTTAAATGTGACTTTCCATCCATACTAGCTTAAAAATGACGCTATTCTTAAAACCTTATCGACTGTAAAGTTCACATCAAAATGAACTTACCAACATGACGGTTCCTCCAAAATAGCTTAAAACACAATAGCTTCAATCAGATTGGCAACATTCTTCTAACTGATCTCTCATTCCAATTTATAGTCCACATGTCGCTCCAACTTCTAAAACTAGGGCCTGGGAGGAGGGATAGCAGCTATTTCATGGGGATGGAGTTTCTGGTTGGGATGATGGAAAAGTTCTGGGGATGATGGTGGTGATGATTACACAACATTGTCAATGGACTTCATGCCACTGAACTGTATACTTACAAATGGTCAAAAGGGTAAATAATAATAATAGTAATAAAGAAAATTGAAAAAGTAGAGACTCAAGTTCTACAGGAATATTAACGAAGTCTGGTACTTCTTCCTCTTCCTGATCCCAGAAGACTTTGCTTCGGTGGCACCGAACTGTCTGTGGCCTCTCTCACCTCACAGCCCTTCTTGCCTCCACACCTAAGTACTTGCTCTCCATCTTCTTGGAGACACACACACACACACACACACACCCCCTCGTCTCCCCGCCTCTACCTGTCTGCCTGTCACAGCTGTGGTGGCGTTTTCCTGGTCTCGCTCCTTCCCAGGTGGAGGTGGGTTTCCCTGCTGTGGTCACACAACCCTCTGGCCAAAAGTACCTCTGAATACACTCCATTGTTACAAAATCACTGATTTATGTGTCTATCTTGCTGTAGACGGGGGACGCAGACTGTATTTTTCTGTCTTGAATACCCCGTGCCTAACATATTGCCTGGTATATGGTAAGTGCTCAATAAATGCTCATTGAATCAATGCACCCAGGGTTTTCCTTTCCTGTCCTGTATTCACTCTCACGTGCTGCTCTGGTGTGTGCACCTCAGTCTGAGGGACTCAAAATGCATTTGCTATATCTGATAACTTCTTCCCCTGACCACTCCTCAGAATTTACTGGTTCAATTTTTCATTGTGATATTCAGATACATGCTTTGTGTTTTGCTTTTTGCTTCTCAGACTCATAGAACCTGTGCTCATAGACCCATCAATATTCCCTAAAGAAACCAGTGACCATTATAATAGTCCCGTGTTAGCTTTGCTTTTTAGTCTTTTTTATACCTTTAGATGTCTCTGTTGCACTGAACTAGAGGGAAAATAAGCCAGTAAATTTTTAGCATATGTATGAAGTTTCCTTTTATGTGTTTATTTATTTAGCTAATAAGTCACTTATTCATTTATTCCACAAACCCAAGCATCTACTACGAACCAAGTGCTACTGTCATCAAGGAAGAATGAGATACGGCAGCAAACACAACCCAGTTCCTGCTGTGACAGTGTTTACGCTGCAGTGGGCAGACAGGAAAGAATCAGACCAAAATGCATTTGTAAGATGTAGCGTGATGGGCCATGCTAAGAAGAAAAGTAAAAGAGCGTAAAGGGAAAATGAAATGTAGAGGGAAGACGCCTCAGCTTTCTTAAGGGTGTTCAGTGAAGCTGACGTTTGCACGGGGCTGAGCAGGTGAGGAGATGAGGTGTGCGCAGACCTAGACAGAGGCGCAGAGAAAACCAAAGGCCTGCAGGGGGCAGGGGCCTGGGACATCTAAGAAACAGCGTGAAAACCGGGGATGGAGGAAGCAAGGGGAGAGCAGAGGATGATGAGAACAGAGGGCTATCGACGACGGAAGAGGCAATGCTGGGGTCCCACTGGACCCCAGGGCCCACAGTAAGAACTTGGACTTGACTCTGAGTGAGAAAGAACAAATAGTGACATGGTTTGATCTATGTTGTCAAATAACTCCCTGGCTTCAGGTGCCAAATAGAAGCAGGGAAACAAGGGAGAAGGTTTCCACAGTTTAGCTTAGGATGAGGTGGTCGTTGCTAGATTCTGCATACACTTCCAGAACCAAAAGAAAAAAATCAGAGCTGAAAGGAATTGATGAAGAAGATACGGATTCAGTAGAAAGAGAGGCGCTAGGGATGACCCCAGGGTTATGTCCTGAGAAAATGGAAGAGTGAATTTGAGAAATTATGGAAGGAAAAGATTTGTAGGAAATGTTTAAATGTTGGAAATGTTAAGTTTGCAAAAGCTACTAACACCCGAAGAAGAATGTTACAGACAGAGGTGAATGTGAGAAGCTTCCCCTCATCCCCCTATTTTCTTCCCAGAATTCGTCTCACGTACCCTACTCCAGAATTATCCATATGCCATTGATGGAGCTAAGGATGGTTCAATCGAAAGCTTATTTGGATGAGTATTATAAGAATATTTTATACAAAACTGTGTTTAGAAATAAAACGATATGGTCTCTTCTAACTGAGGGAGGCATTTTCTATCAGACATTGGTTGCTTACGTTTTTGAGGCCAGTGCTTTTCTGAGAGCCAAAATATCTACTAAAGCATCTTTAGGAGCTGGAAAGGCAGATGAATACCCTTCTGAGATACAAGAATTTATGCCGTGCTCCGGAGGGCCAGTTGTAAGATTGACATGCTTTGCATGTCAACAAGGATTAAGGTCATTTCATTCAGAACTTATACTAGGACTAGTTCTGGGGGCCGCCCTCACAGGGAAAACCCTTAATGCCACACACCTACTGCTCAGATGGTGGACACTTTCTGGAAATTCAGATAGGACCAGGCCCCGGGCTTACTGCCCAATCCCCTTGTCCAGGCGAAGAGAGTATTTTGTAGAAACTGCTCACAAGGCCTCTGACTTCTGTGCCTATGTTTCCCAAGCTTCTTTTTCTCAGTGTGCCTTTGTTTTAATTGGAGAACATTTTGGACTTGAGCGACCCATCTTCTTACAGCCACGCACTGATGGGGTCAGTCTTCCACCTGTAGCCTTGCTGTCGGCTGTTATATCACAGGCTGCAAGTTCCAAGGCACCAGGTCCCTGAAGCTTTCTTTCTTCCACATTCTGTGTTTACAACTGTTCCCCGTCCACTTGACACAGTGCAGTTATGCTGTTCTCATGGCTTCATTCATGTTTCTCATGTGAATGGCCTGGTTTCAATAAAACAGGGTAGTCTACACAAGGCCCCTCACCAGACCAGCTTGCTATTGAATTATCATGGCAGCCATCAGAATGGCAACACGTCTGAAGGCCAGAGGAAATCGACAGGAATTTGACAGCAAAAAAAGAAAAAAAGGGCATGCTCTGTCTCTTCTAGTTTTCTTTCACTTGAAAACAAAGAAAAGGAGGTTATGACTTGATGGTCTCCACGGGTCCCCAGCAACATCTGAATCACTCCCTGGAGAGTCACAGCCTCCTATTTGAGAAGCATTGCGTGTCATAGGTTGATTTGGGTCCCCCCGCAAAGATATGTTGACGTCCTAAAACCCCATACCTGTGAACGTGACTTCATTGGGAATTAGGGTCTTTGCATACGTAATCAAGTTAAGATAAGGTCATACTGGATCAGAGTGGGCCATAAATTTCACAACTGGTGCCTTGTAGAAAGGCCTGTAGAAATGGCGCTGACATTGCAGTGGGTCAGCTACAGTCCCAGGAGGTCCAACCATCACAGGCAACACCCAGAATCCAGGAGAGACATGGGAACAGTTCCTCCCTGATGGCCACAAGGAGGCCCAGCCTTGCCGGCGCCTGGACTTCCGCCTCCAGAGAGCTGACAGTAAACTTCTGTTGTTTGAAACCCGCTAGTTTGTGGTACTTTGGTACAGCAGCCCTACAAGACTAAATACAGAAGGGAAAACGCTCTGTCTTTTCTGCTTTCTCTTCACTTGGAAACAAAGAAAAGGAGATTGTCACTTGCTCCTTTCTGTGGCTCCACTGCAACAAAGGTCCACTCCCTGGAGAGTTACAGACTCCTGTCTGAGAGACAGCCGGTGTGTACACGTCCTCACCTGACTGAACTGAAGGCCATCAGCCACTTGGACATGGCTGTCTCTTTGAGGGTGCCTTGCTTCTCAGGCCTTCATGCTTTTGTGAATGAATTTACCACTCACAGGGCTGCAGCCTTTCTTCACCACTCTTCTCCATCCTTCTTTCTGAAGGATCACCCCGGATGTTGTCTACTCTGAGACATCTTTCCTTCTTCCAGCTTCCTCTCCTCCACACACACCTGTTCTTTATATTGGGTGACCCACCCCAGGGCTTCAGTTCTACACGTTATATATTGACTAAGATGGTCCGAGGCTGCCTGCCACACACACACACACACACACACACACACACACACACACACACACACACACCCATCTCCTACAAAGAGCTCCGAGTACTTTGGGGTCAAATTCTGGACCATGTGGCCATCATGGGCTTTTTTTTTTAAACCTAGTCATATAATTAGGCCAGAAGTGAACAGAGGGCCCAAGGGCAGCAGAAGTGTAGCTTTTGCAAGGGTCTTCGATGTCCCCAGTGTAAGCTATTGGGGGTGGGTTGGCAGTGGGGTTGAGGCCGCCGGTTCCAAGTCCAATGCCAGGAGATGCGTTTGACAGTTAAATGGCAGTTGGCAAGGCCATTGTCTTCCATCCACATCCAAGTTCCCCTCTGAAATCCCGTGCATGTCTCATTTGTAGCTCTCTCCCTGCTCCACCACTGACTTACTTGTCACTCTTTCCAGAAAACTATTAGCTCTGTGAGAAAGCGATCTCAATGATTCTGACTATATCAACCTTTCTAGTAAGTTCTCCATAAATGACTAGTAACTGTACCATAACTAATGCAAAAACATCAGGACAAACTTGAACTTTCAAGTACATCTGCCTGTGTTGACAAGCTTTTCAGAATAGGAAAAGCACTGATTGAAAGCGAAGAACATCCCTGTTCGTCAAGCATCTCGATGTACCGGCTCACACCAGAATCAAAGGTCCCTCTTTCCCAACCGACCAGACCCAGGAACTCCGAATTCCAGTGGACTCTCCCCCTCACACCTGGCCCTTTCCCCCGAGAGCACAGCCTCGGCCCGAGTCGGGCACTACTACAGCCCAGCTGAGTTTCCATTATCTGCCTCTCCCCGGTCTTCCTGCCTCAGCTGTAACCCACTACAGTTCATTTCTTCAGTCTGCTTCCAGAATATTCTAAAACACAAGTCTGATCATTTCACATAGAACCTTCCAAGGCCCATCCTCTTGGTTGTAGGATGTAATCCGAATCCTCTGACGTTGCACACAAGGCCCTTCACGGTCTGACTCTTGCGCCCTTGGTGTGGTGTCCTGTCCTCACCTTCCTTCCCCTGCCCTTCTTGCTCCAACTGAATTCTTTCCTCCAGTTCCCCAAACCTGCCACATCCTCTCAACTCTGGGACCCCGGGCGTGCTATGTCCTTGGCCTGGAACCCTCCCACCACAAACCCCATTGCTCTTAAAACACACTACACCTCCTGACCCTTTCTTCAAATATAGGCTCAGAAACTACCCTCGAGTGTTTCAGTGACTCCTCTCTTTATTCCTAAAGTCAGGTTGGCTTTTGCTCCGGTGTGACCCTGTTCCCCCTTTATTGGCATCGTGATATTTGGCTGTATCACTCACCCACTATGCTGTAAACCCGTAACTGCCAGGACTCCCTATAGCATCCGACAATGTTGCCCGCAGCATCTAATGCCCAGCGGAGGCCCAGAGCAGGCACTCATGAAATCATTTTTAATTGAATGAGGTACTTCACAGGGATTTATTTCTATAGAAAGCAAGGTAGGTTTATACATCGTGGTACAGGACAGATGATAAGTAGACACCTGTTAAGAATTTGGAATTTTTTGCTTATGAAACAGGAAGCAAAGTAACATTTCTGTGTGTGAGTTTGCCCCCAAGAGAGAAGTAGAAGAGAGGGAGCCTGAAGAAGGGTGTGTCTTAGCTACTCTGAAAGTCTAATCCAGCTTCATGCTTATTTGCCTTAGTCTGTGGTCTAGGAAATGGATTGAGTCTAAAGGGGGACGTTGCAGTGCCTCAAAGTGTAGATACGAACCCAAGTAAAGAAAAGACAGAATTGCTTCTATGAGTATAGGAAGGTCCATTGTCTTCCTCTGTCTGACTTACTTCATCCAGTATGATAATCTCTAGGTCCATCCATGTCACTGCAAATGGCATTATTTCAAATATTATATGATATCGCTTATGTGTGGAATCTAAAAAAAAGGCTACAAATTAACTTATCTACACAAAGGAAATAGAGTTACAGATGTAGAAAATAAATTTATGGTTACCAGGGGGTAAGGGGGGAGGGATAAATTGGGAGATTGGGATTGATACATACACACTACTGTATATAAAATAGATAATTAATAAGGCCCTACTGTAGAGCACAGGGAACTCTACTCAGTACTCTGTAATGACCTATATGGAAAAAAGATCTAAAAAAGAGTGGATATATGTATATGTATAACTGATTCACTTTGCTGTACACCTGAAACTAACACAACATTGGAAATCAACTATACCCACCCCCCAATTTTTTTAAATATAAGAAATAGAGCAAACAAAAAGCAATGTTTAAATGGAATCCATACCTACGAAATTAAAATGACTTTTAAGAACAGAAAGTGGCCCATTTTCAAGGTTACCTTTGTCCAAACACAACAGTTTAGTGATTAATTGAGGAATAAGCTTGACTCTGCAGTGTTCTGGAACTAGGTGGCAAAGCATTCACAAGAGAGTTTTATCTGAAGATTTCAATTACCCTACTGTTCCCACAGTCTACGCCATTGTATTTCAAAGTCTTATTCAACTCTTATGGAACTGCAGTAATAGCACCTAATCTCGTAGAGAGACTTTATACATAAATAATCTCATTGGTGCTACTAATTAGGCTGTGGACAGGAAGGGTAAGTATTAATATCGATCTTCATTTTTTGAGTTTGAGACCTAAGATGATATGCATGTTATCTTAAGAGCTGAGATTTATTACGTCTCTGTGCTTTGCCTGCATGATCTCATTTAATGATCACAATAATCCAATGAGTCTGTACTATTATTATCCCATTTTGTGGATGAAAACAACTCAGATTTAGAAAAATTAAGTAATATGTCCAAGGTCACTCAGCAGGTAGAAGGAAGAGTTAAAATTCAGACCTAGTCTCACATTCTAACTTGATGCTGTTTTCCACCATTGCTGAGAATTTCCTAGTAGTCTGATTTTGTTGTTTTTGTTTTTCTAATCACCTCATTCATGCTCCACCACGCAACTCAAAATAGATGTAATCTTTTGCATAATTGTTCACTGAAGTAACTGGCCTCTTTTTCAATGCTCTGTATTAAAAGATGTCACCCCACTTCTATCCCCTTCCTTCTCCGTCGTTCTCCTCTTGTAAGATTTCAAGAAGAAAAACCTATTCATGGATTGCTGGGTCTGTTCTAAGAATAACTGTAGATAAACACAAGGTTTATTTTTATAACCAAGTTACAGTACCAATGTTCATAGTCCTTTTTTTCTTCAAAAACAGTTTTTGTTTGCCATACAGATAGCCATCTTCTCATCCAAGAGGTGGTGCTTGGAGACAAGGATGATTACTTTGTCACTGCAACTAGTAAGATTATCCTCCTTAGACTCTTGAGAATGTGAGGAAATATTGGTCTATCTGCCTAGGAAAGAGCTGAGTTATTAGGATTTTCATTTTCAAAGTTAAATCTGAAACAATTGGTATGCATTTTTATGCTGTCTTATTATTCTCTAAACAAGGTTAATTGTTCTTAAATGTTTTATTGGGACAATTTAGATTAAATAGCGAGAAAAGAATCTCAGTCATTGTATTTTTTGTTTTTTGAGGAACTTGATGTTGGTTTTCGCTAGCAGCCAATGACGCACAAGGATTCCAACTTCTTGCCAATGCTTGTCTTTTTAATGATAGCCATCCTGACAGGTGTGAGGTGTTCTCTCACTGTGGTTTTGATTTGCATTTCCCTGATGATGAGTGACGTTGAGCATCTTTTCACAATTCTGTTGTTTTATTTAGATGTCTTCTTTGGAGAACCGTCTATTCAAGTCCTTTGTCCATTTTTGAATTGGGTTATTTCATGTTGTTGTTTATCATCTTTTCATTCATCTTGAAGGACTCGCTTTACCATTTCTTGTAAGGCAGGTCTAGAGCCAATGAACTCTCTGTTTGTGTTTATCTGGGAAAGTCTTTATCTCGTTGTATATTTGAAGACAATCTTCAAGTCTTGATCATATATATATATATATATATATATATATATATATATATATATATAGTTAGATCTTCTATGGCAATTTAAAAGAATAAGTTTACCCTTTGGCCATCAACACATTGTTACAATAACCTTTATTTCTCTTCTATTTTTCCAATTTTCCTCAGTTATGGTATATAGTGTTGTTCTATTTCATAATATATTTGCTATTTCAAATCAATTTATTATTGTAGTGGTTATATCCTAATATCCTAATAGGTAAATAAAAACATCACTTGTCTTTATATAACACTATATCAGATTAAATAAACAACTAAACTTTGCTCTCCCAATTTTAGTTCTCTTATCCTGGCCCATCATTTTTCTAAGTCTTCTTGGACACAACTAAAGAATCGTACCCTATGTTTGAGTAACCTTTAGGATAGGATATTCAGATAAAAATACAGAAGATACTCATGCCAAAAAATATTTGTTGTTTATCTGACATTCAAAATGAACTTGGTGTCTTTTATTTCTATTGCTAAATATGGAAGATCTACTTTGGAAATCTCCTGAGACTTGGCTCATCCCTTGTGAATTAAGTAGCTCAGGCACCAAAAACAACTTAGCTATTTCTTAGTGATGATGTGACATACTCCCATTAGAATGAAATCTGAGGATAAAGTAAGATTTATAATAAAACAGGCACCAGTATAAATTTGCAATATGCCAGACGCAATGCTTGGCTTTTAACAAGAATTTCAGCACCTAGTCCTTCCAACTACTGTGCTGTAAAGGTAGGAAAATTACAGTTTAGAGAGGTTAATTTGCCCAAAGCTACATCTACCACCAGGATTCTAAACCAGGCTGACATCACCCAAAGCCTGTGGGCTAACTCCCAGTGCTATCCTGGAAGAAAGAAGCGGAAGGTCCCTGTGACAGAATGTGCGGTGACTCGTTTCATGATCTGAGATAAAACACTGTGATAACTGTATAACACGGGCCAAGGTCAATGGAAATATGATATTTATGGTACTTTCCTTCAATCTTCAATTAATAGGCACTTCTGTGTCAGACACTGTTCTATGTACAGAGCATGAAATGGTAAACAAGACCTACACGATCCCCACTGTTCTCAATATGCAACAAAATACGTAATATTCTGAGAAATCTCCGCAGCAATTGTGGATCAAACATATGAATAATAAAATTTCCTTCTAACGGGTGAACATGCTTATCATATCTGAGCTTAGAGCTGTTCAGATGACAAGAAAATGTAAATCCACACATGTCTGAAAAGTTATCACAGAGATAATAATAAAATCAGTTTCCTGGGTATGGCTGTTCGTGAACAGAAAGAGTGGGAAATTTTCCACTCTTCACATAACAATAGTTTCATAATCTGTGATGGTCTCTTTCATGATCTGAGATAAACAACTATTTAGGGTTTATATACAGATGTGAACAAATCAAAACTTACTGCTCAAATTTATTTGAGAAGCCATCTAGTAAATTAGAAAGTAGGTCTTATTTTTATCACTCAACTAATTCTCATGTTCTGTAATCTAGGAAAGAATTATTTCTAAACATTTTGAATTTTATTGGGCCAGGTATTATTTCTCTTTGCATCTGTAAGTAGGATGGTTAATCATTTATTGTCCAAATTAAGGTACCACTGAGCCTGAAAGGAAGAACCATGAATGATTAAGCCTGGATACCAGCAGAACTGACACATTTGCAGTCTCTTCATCTCCAGCTCAGAAACTTCAAAGATTACCTTGAGGTTTTGCTGTGATTAGTGCTAGTGGCTTTTTCCTTGGTGGGAAAACAAGTGGGTGTGGTACCAACGACCTCATATCAGGATTTGTCCCAGCAGGTTTTTGGTGCCATTGGCCATCATCAGAGCTAAAAATACAGCAAAAGTAAAAATTCTCCCTCGTGATCATAAACATTTATCCTTCTCCACGGAGACAGAAACAAAATGCATCTACTGGTTAAAATGAGATGAAGAAGGTGAAAAGCAGTCGTTGAATAGTTAATAATAAAATATGTAAAACTTGTCATCTGTTATTACTAATGGTCTTATTCTTTTTATCTGCAAGTTTATTTGTGCAATGGATTTAATGCCTGGAAATCCTCAGTAGACATTTTTCCATATTGCCTTAATAGAAGTTTATTACTAGGCTATTTCTCTCTCTTTGTCTTGCTTGAGTTTAGTGTTGTCAACTTTATTCCATTTTCCTTGTATTTATATGCAAATAGGTTGTTAGAGAGAAATGGCAATTAACATTATCCTGACTGCCTTGAACACACTGGAACAGTGTGTTGACAATAATGCAGTCTTATGCTTCATTTCTCAGCTCTGTGTTGCCTTCCTTCTACTTTAGTTGGAGTTCTATAGCAAATTCTCATTTTTCTTATGTATAAACCTGCAATCCTGCACACATATCCTAAAGAAAGAGTTCATTTTAAATATCAAAGAACTACCAAATGCAAGAATACACACAGGCTATTTACAAATACAGTTGCCCTTTAAAAAAAAATGTTGTATTTAATAAAACCTATTCCATTCTACACATCAAAGTAATAAACCCAAGAGGAAGTGAGAATGATTGCCAGACAAGTTAAAAAAAACTCTGTACCTTTGTTTCTGCTTATTAATAGACTTTTACATTAGGGTATTGGGAGGAATAGGATAAAGCAAAAGCCGTATAAAAAGAGAAGAACACTTTACAGTCAATTCACAGTACAGTAAATTAGGTTGAATGTAACTCTGTAGTTTTTCTTCTAAACACTTACTTCATAACCATTAGCTGTTCCTATACCTATACACATATAAAGGCCAGCGGGCTTTCCACAGTTTTCCCAACAGTCACTGTGCAAATTTTCCTTAACATTTCAACAAACATATTGGAAATCTGATTCAAAAGGAATATTGATCAGATTGCACTTTGGAAAAAGGCACACATAGGAAAAACAAGCCATGTTTAAATATAATCTGTTCCCAACACACTAAAAGTGTCTTAGGAACTTAGAAAAACCAGTGACAGTTCACAGTATTTCTGCAAGGTGAGTCGACATCATTATTATTGTTACAACAGTGGGAAAATAAAGATGGGATTTTAAGGGGAGCTACAGACCGGTAAAATAAGGTAGAGGATAAAAATATTGTTCAGAGAGCCAGGGACCGAAGCTTGTGCATACACAGCTCTATGCAATATGAAAAATTCTAGTGGAAGTATAAAAAGTAGCAAAATAATCCTGCATGCAAAATTACAGGCCACTTAATGATTTTCAGGTTTTTTGCTAAAGCAAAGTATGTTTCTCCTCCCACACATGAGAAAGATATTAATCTATTTTAAACCTTAAAAAAATGAACCAGAAGTGTCAAGATCACTGCATTTGAAAATAGGTATAATTTTTCTCTGCAGCATCAAAGGAATTACAGCTTTGAAAATCACTTCTCTGTGACTAACAGCCACAGTGTAAAGAGGGAATGTGAAAATTAAATTGTTCATTTAGTCAGTAGCTGGAGAGCACGAAATTCTGCAGGCAGGAGGCTTCCAGAGGGAAAGGGTAGGTGTAAGGGGTCACTATTAGAGCACCCAGCTTGCTTGGTACACTTTCCTGAAACTGATCTGCTTGAAAGCTGATATGCCATTATGTTGCAACCCCTAAAGGTATAAAAACTTCCAGGTCATCCAAGAAAGAGAAATCTGAAATACTGGTGTCAGCAAAGTCTGTTTTGTTTTTTTTTCAATTTATTTAAACTACAAAAAAAAAAATACCCAAAAGAGTTCACCCATTTCTCCCACCCGACCCCCAACCTCTGGCAAGCAGCAGTCTGTTCTCTGTATCTATGAGCTTGGTATTTATTTGTTTGTTTGTTTATAGATTCCACATATAAGCACAAGATGCAGTATTTTTTTTTCTCTGTCTGACTTATTTCACTTAGCAAATGTTGCTGCAAATAGTGAGATTTCATTCTTTATTATGGCTGCATAATATTCCATTGTGTGTGTGTGTGTGTGTGTGTGTGTGTGTGTGTGTGTGTGTGTATATATATCACAATTTCTTCATTCACTCATTGAGGGACACAAGTTTGTTCCATATCTTGGCTATTATAACTAACGCTGCAATAAACAAGGAGGTGCATATATCTTTTCAAGTTAGTGTTTTCATTTTCTTCAAATAAATACCCAGAGGTAGAATTGCTGGATTGTGTGGTAGTTCTATTTTTAACTTTTCAAGGAACCTTGATACTGTTGTCCACAGTGGCTGCACCAATTTACATTCCCACCAACAGTGTTGAAGTGTTGCATTTTCTCCATATACTTGCCCGTGGCTGTTATTTCTTGTCTTTTTGATAATAGCCATTCTGACAGGTGTAAGGTGATATCTCATTGTGGTTTTGATTTCCATTTCCCTGATGATTAGTGATGTAGAACATCTTTTCATGCACCTGTTGGCCATCTGTATGTCTTCTTTGGAAAAATGTCTATTAAGATATTCTGCCCATTTTTTAAATAGTTTTTTTTTCAGTTGAGTTCTTTATGTATTTTGGATAATAACCCCTTATCAGATATACAATTTGAAAGTGTTTTCTCCCATTCAGTAGATTTTCTTTTCATTTTGTTAATGCTTTCCTTTGCTGTGTGGAAAGTTTTTAGTTTGATGTTTACTTTTGCTTGTGTTGCTTTTGCTATTGGTGTCAAATATAAAAAAAAAAATGATCACTAACACCTATGTCAAAGAGCTTACCACCCATATTTTCTTCAAGCAGTATTGTGGTTTCATGTCTTACATTCAAGTCTTTAATCCAATTTGAGTTAATTTTTGTGTACTGTGTAAGACAATTGTCCAGTTTTATTCTTTTGCAAGTGGCTGTCCAATTTTCCCAGTAACATTTACTGAAGAGAGTGCCCTTTCCCCAGTGTATATTCTCACCCCTTTTTTCTTAAGTTAGTTAACCATGTATGTGTAGGTTCATTTCTGGGCTCTCTGGGTTTTTTTGTTTTGTTTTTTTTTTGTTTTTTTGTGGTACATGGGCCTCTCACTGTTGTGGCCTCTCCCGTTGTGGAGCACAGGCTCCAGACGCACAAGCTCAGCGGCCATGGCTCACAGGCCCAGCCGCTCCATGGCATGTGGGATCTTCCAGGACCGGGGCACGAACCCGTGTCCCCTGCATCGGCAGGCGGACTCTCAACCACTGCGCCACCAGGGAAGCCCTGGGCTCTCTGTTTTATTCCATTGATCTATGTGTGTTTTACAACAGTACCATACTGTTTTAATTACTATAGCTTTGTAAAATAGTTTGAAATCAGAGAGTGCGATGCTTCCAGCTTTGTTCTTTCTCAAGATTGCTTTGGCTATTTGTGGTATTCTATGGTTCCATACAAATTTTAGGTTTCTTTGTTCTACCTCTGTGAAAAGGCCATTGGAATTTGATAGGGATTGCATTGAATCTATATATTGAATCTATATTGCTTTTGGTAGTAAATATCACTTCAACAAAAGAAAGGGACCAATGTAAATTTTACAGTTGTTAAGGAAGAGCTTGCCATGTATTTTTACAATAGATGTTGGTGAGTATGAAATCGTTATGATTCTTAGATTTCAATGGATAAATTTATAAAAGAGCTTTAACAGATTTATATTAAAATCTCAATATTTATAATACAGTGGAAAGCATATCTTTTATAAATTTTCGAGGTCAACATAAAAGTGTGCAAAAGAATTCATATATTTTCAAAATCTGTGAGGCCGTGCACAAGAAAACTAACTTTTGAAGACCACCTGCTAGAAGCAGCGTCTTGCTTAATATGATCATATACATGATCTGAATAATATGAATTCTGAAAGTAGACTTGGGACTGCATATTAAGTTTTTCCATATCAATTAACATAATGAGGTAATGGCCGGCCTTTCCAGGTGTTCTGTGTTTGGCAGACAAAGGCTGAGAAAATTCAGAAGGCACATATAAAAGCCCAAGCTCCCGATTCACAGAGATGAGGCCTGAACTTGCATCTCTGGTTCTTATGTGTGAAATTTACCAAATACTGTAATTAATGTGTTTCACACCAGAGTAAATTCTCTCCCAAGACATTCAATTTACACACAGAAGATCAATTTCTTCAGCAATCCAATATTTTAACCTCAAGTCATAAACATGAGAAATGTGTACAGGGTGTCTGCTTTGATGATACAAAGGAATGATGGTACAACAAAATAATGAGCTTCCTCAAAAGATTCCTCAGACATTAAAATAAAATCGTTTTTAAAAATACTTAAAATTATCAAAATTGAATTACTAGCTTTACTTTATATGTCTTACAGCACATAAAAATAAATTATCTGAAAATCTGACATTTTAGGCAAAATTCAATTCTTAACATAATTTTTATGTGTAAACGTGTGGCAATATCATTAAAAATGTCGTCTTAAATATTTTATAAGTTAACTCCTTAATAGCTTACTCATCTGTCTTTCCACAGCTAATGTTTTCATCTACCCATCCATTCTTTCCAGAGGAAAGGAAATCACAGCTGGATTGTATCACTCCTCTACTAAAAACATGTTACTAGTTTCTAAGTTCCAGCTCCTTGACTGAGGCCTGAAGAACCTGCATGGTCTGGTTTGCTTCATCTCTTCAACTGCCCCTGTTCCAGGCAGCAGGCTTGCTTTTCTCTCAGCACAGATAAGGAACAGGCCAGAGTGGTGAACACCTTCTGCTACATTAAATGAGTCTCCCCCATCACTGCCGACCCCTGCTTCTCACCCTGCTGGCTCTGGCTCCATCCCCAATTTAAGCTCAAAGCCCCTTCCTAGGAAGGCCCCTCTGAGCATCTCTTCTGTGATGCTATCACTTCCTCTCTCACCCTTACCTCTTTTTATGATTAGACACACATTCAGTTGCATGTTTGTATTTATCTGTGTCTCTTGATGGACCAGATCAGCCTACTTATTATCTCTTGTACACCGAGTCTCAGTGTAGTACCTGAATGTATATGGTAAGTGAAAACTGATGAGTGAGTGGAGGCACCTTGTGAATTACCGAGCACCACAGGCATGGAAATTATCAACCACTAGACTAGATTACACACCTATCATCTTCGTGCACACTTAGAAGTATTGATGTCAGACAACTAACTAAAAGACTGACTACAAAAACAGAACAACCGTAATATACAAAAAGTAACCTGTGACAGGTGAGTTTTTCTACATTTCCACTTAATCTTAAAATCATTTAATAATAATTACAGATCAGAAGTTTGTTGGACATACACACTTACCAGAGGAATTCTCAGCAGCCTTTAATACTTTCAATATCACCCACACCAACTAAGTTATGCTTGAAACACTCACGTATATGTATTACATATATTTCATAGATTACCACCCACAGTCCCAGCCAGATTTGTTTCCGGATTGGTTTCCCTTTCTTCTTTCCAATTCACCTAACTCACTACTGCAGGGTTAACTGTCTTCAAACACTCCATAAAAGGGTTTTCTAATTTCCTTAATGACACTTTTTTCAGTTATGTTTTATTTCCTAGAGCACCAAATTCCAAAATCTCTGCAAGGTTAGTAGTAATGACGTTAGTACTCTTTGGTACTCCCATTTTCCGTATTATGTGTAAATACAGAAAACTTGGCATTGAAAGAAGTATGAACCATTTTAATCTTGAGACATTCTCCAGAGCTAACTCTCTTAAAATTTGGAAATGAGAAAAAGTGAACTAATTTAGAAAGTATTTTTCTGTAACTAAATTTTTAAAAGAAGAAAATGATAGTCGATAAAGCAAAGTGTTTATTACTACAAGAATAATTCTTATTTTTTTCAAAGACTTCCAAACAAGAGGGATACAAATATATCTTGAAACTAATATAATTATTGTGCACAAGAATCCTCTTTCATGCATGATTAAAGGAAAGATGAAGAAAACCAGTAATGCTTTCATTAGAACAAAATTTATTCAATAAAAAGATAGCAAGGGGAGATGACTATTCACAAAACACTTCTTAAAAGTTATCAAAAAAGAGATAAAATTATTTGATGCATAAATAGTCAAAATAAACTATTTGGACTTGCCTTACAACTATATTCTCTTTATTCCTCTGACCACCATAAGGTCAAAAAGCACCATTTTTAAGTACTTTTCTAAGCTAGAGAAATTTACCAAAAAACTCAACCATGACACTGCTGATATACTCTGCCTTTTAAAGATACATGCCAATAAAACAAATTATCTACAGTTTTTATAATGTTAACCTTTAATTTTCGAGTGAGACAAATTAATATCATTTGCTAATTTGTATTTAAATGATAATATACACTTAATGTTAAATTTCTTATAAATGTATCTTTTGACTTAATGTTTGGAATATGTTTCTTTATATTAAAAAATTAATATTTAGTATCCCTGTTACATTTGATGTCTTTAATTCTAAGTTTTTAAAAGAGATATTAATTCTAGAATTTTTTAATCATATGAAATTGATACAAAATTGCACTTTTTAAAAATAAATTTATTTATTTTCAGCTGTGTTGGGTCTTCGTTGCTGTGCATGGACTTTCTCTAGTTGCAGTGTGCGGGCTTCTCATTGCACTGGCTTCTCTCGTTGCGGAGCACGGGATCTAGGCGTGCAGGCTTCAGTAGTTGTGGCACACGGGCTCAATAGTTGTGGCTCGCGGGCTCTAGAGTGCAGGCTCAGTAGTTGTGGCGCACGGGCTTAGTTGCTCCGCAGCATGTGGGATCTTCACAGACCAGGGCTTGAACCCGTGTCCCCTGCATTGGCAGGCGGATTCTTAATCACTGCACTGCCAGGGGAGCCCTGTACCATTTTTATAATAGCAAAAGCTTGATACTGAAGATCTGCATCCCAGATTCCTCAGAAAGAATACTTTCTTTCAGCTTCTTCAGGACTGGACTCCTTTTGTTTTTTCTCTCCCCAAAACTTACATGGCTCCTCTAGTTCTTCCCGACCTCCCTCTTCTCTGGGGTTTGGAATTCAGTTTAAACCCACCATTTATGGTGTGGAAGGGGGCTTCCTGAGGGCAGAGGGTTTTGTCCCTGCTGTCCCTGCTGTACCCCCAGCGTTTCGGAACACTCAATAAACATTTGAACAAATAAATGGAATTGACAACAAATTATCTTGCTTATATCCAAAGAATTTCAAGCCTCTTTTGTTAACTTCTCCAAATACATCACAAATTCCTCTTCAGACATGCCAACACTTAAGTTTGGATCTGCGCGCCTGGCCCTTTTTCCTCCGAGCTCTGGTCGTGTCACTTGAGCAACTAATTCCAGATGAACGGAATTCTGTGGGTCGACGTGCCCTGCTGACCCGCTAAGCTTCGCAAGCGTGAATAGTTGCAAGAGTAGTGCTTTGTTCATGCTTCATATTCTCTAAAGTGGTGGGGTAAATATCAGTGATACTTGCATTTAAATACGAGTAAAGATATAAACTAGAAAATAAACTGAAGGAATGTATCTCGCCTCCAGAACTTTATGATTGATGTCAGAATCTTTTACACAATATTAAGCTGAAGTTGGATTTTAACAAAGTATTTTACTTTTGTATCTGCAATTTACAGAACACTCTTTACATGAACACTGTCTTAGGACCACTGACCCTGACTCTCAGCTCTGATGTAAACCCTCCTCTTCCTGGCGGCAGGGACTGTCTGCAGAGGTCAGGGCCAATGCCCACCCTGCCCTTCCCTTCCATTCCCCTCTGTAGCCTGTGATTCCAGCTTTCTCTCGTTATCCCACTTCATCATGCTCATCCTGCTAATAATACCTTGCACCTATATCTGTACAGCTTATTTGCACTAATGGCTTTTTCTTCTCAGTTTATGATTTTATGTGTTTAAAGTAGAGAATTAGTGGGTTTTTAAAATTTTGATTTCCTTGCACGAAAAAGATGAAAAAGATAGCAAACTACAAAAAGAGTTTCCTGTATGTAGAACATTATAAAGTGGGTTTCCTTCAAATTAAAAAAAAAATTGCTTTAATAGATAAACATCATTGTTTTACCGCCAGTACTATGTTCTAGCTCTTTCTTTCTGGTCTCTGAAGCCCAGAGCTTCAAAAGAAAAATTGGCTTTGAAGAAAATTAAATTCAATAAGAAAGGTAAAATTTTACCATTACATCATACTTTTACTTTGCACTGTTAGAAAATATGCTATCAAAAAGAACTGAGTTATTGATTTAATTTGTAAGGTGCATAAAGATAATGCACCTTAAAAATTCCTAGAGCGGGCTTCCCTGGTGGCGCAGTGGTTGAGAGTCCGCCTGCCGATGCAGGGGATACGGGTTCGTACCCCGGTCCGGGAAGATCCCACATGCCGCGGAGCGGCTGGGCCCGTGAGCCATGGCCGCTGAGCCTGCGCATCCGGAGCCTGTGCTCCGCAACGGGAGAGGCCACAACAGTGAGAGGTCCACGTAACACACAAAAAAAAAAAGAAAGAAAGAGAAAAAAATTCCTATAGCATGATCGTATAATATCCTTTTCCATTTGGGAAAAAAATTGTATGTATGATTTCTTTTCAAGATTTGAAATATTTTCATTCTATACCTGCCAAATATGAAAACTAATTTTGCAAATGTTTGCTTCAAAATCCTCATTCATTGTATATTTAAAAGATAGATCTAAATATATAGAAATTTTAGGGACCATGATTTTTCAGGGCAAGAGTTCTCACAAGTATTGACTCAATTTCTCCCTCTGTCTCTCTCTCTCTCTCTCTCTCTCATCAACGCCAGGGCACATCAGGTTGGACATGGCTGTCATCCAGAGGGATTTGCTCCCAATTATTTTGATCTAATGTTCATTGTCTCTGTGATGACCAAGCAATAGCATGTACTTCATCAAAGACAGGAAATGCATTATTCTTTCTTTGATCTCTAAGGGGGAATTCTTGAGTAGGAAGGTGATAAGATAGCCCTTAAGACTTTTTAACTGCGCTAATCTGAAAATAAGTTAACTACACTTATGTGAAAAGGTAGAAATTCCTAAAAGCACAGCTCCAAGATGGAGGCCCTGATTTTATATTAATCTTTAAATCAAAATGACCCCTCCTCTTTTAAATAGCTCTGTATCTCTGAGTCCCAAGCTGGGGATACTTGATTCACTTGGAAGCCTGACCTTATACTTTTAGCTTGAAGATAAAGAAGATGCTGAAACGCAATCCTGTATCTTAAAGAGTTATATATATTGTCAAGTCCTTTCTCCCTGCCTTTTCTCATGGTGTGTTTTACCCCTGACTGAACCAGCATCACCCGTATCTCTTCTCCTTGTCCTTTCCAAGTCCCCTTCAGTTCTAAGCCTCACACTCACTTCTCCGGTCAGCTCACTGGAGGTCTGGTATCCGATTATCTTATTTTCCCTTTCCCAGTATGTGTGTATATGTGTGAGTGAGACAGGACATCTGTGTGTTTCTCCCTCTTTGGAGACACATGAATATTAATGAGAATTAATCTGTTTAATGCTTTCTCCTCCTCTCAACTCAATTTTACCCCTACATAAAATTAGGGATGACTTTTACTCCATACTTCAAGGTGAAGCTCAGAAAACCACAAAAAATAATTTTATCACAAGGTATTTGATTCCTACCTTATTCCATACAAAAAAATATTAATTTGAGATAAATACTATGCCTCAACCTAATAGCTAAAGCTATAAAGCTTCTAGAATAAAACCTAGGAGGACATCTTCATGACCTTGGCTTGACACAGATTTCTGAGACAGAACACACAAAAATATTAACAATAAAAGAAAAATTCAATAAATTGGACCTCATCGAAGTTTAAACTTCTGCACATTAAAAATATCATTAGGAAATTAATAGGCAAGATAGTCTGGTGAAATATTAACAAAAACATATATTTGACAAAGATTAACAAAAGGTTAACATTTCTGGTCTGTAGGAAAATAAGACATTCCTTCGTACCATGTAGAAATAAAATTTAAAAGACTGACACAATATTGGTAAGAGTATGAAGCAACTATAACCCTCATACATTGCTGGTTGGAGATCTATAAAACCCGACAATTCCATTCACAAATGTAAACTTGCCTGAAGAACTGAAAACTTAGGTCCTCAAAACCTTGCACATATGTTCATAGCATCTCTATTCATAATAGTCCAAAGGAAAAAATAACCCAAATGTTCACTCTTGGGAGAGTAATATGATATTAAACAAAATAAGAAAGACAAAAAATAGATTCTATGTTAAAGCAGTTTTATTGGGGGTAACACAGGGGAAAGGAAATGAGCTTGTCCTGAAGCTACTGCCACATGACTTTGTTATTGGCTGGGTATTGCCAAAAATAGTGTGACCTTGGCTCAAAAATTGAGGCAGACCCTGCAGAAGTTTGCAGCAAGAGGCTCTCAGTAAGTACACTGCTGGTACCCAACAAGGAGTCCTTTCTGGGGGGACGTTTACACAGGGCACCTCTATGCTTCCACCCTGTGAGGCTTGAATCATGTACATTTCCAAACTAACCTGTGGTACCAGGTGTGATGATGGTGGTTGCCTTTAGGGAACAGAAAGACATTAGCTAGGAGTTAAGAAGGGTTAAGAGAGGTTATATGGGGCTGGCAATGTCCTGTTTCCTCACCTAAGTGCAGGTTACATAGGTACATTTATTTCATCACTTGTCATCAGGCTATACTTTTATGATGTGTAGACTGTTTGTATATATTTTATTTAATTCAAAGGAGAGAAATTTCAGTAATTTCAGGAATGAGAATGCAAACCAGATGACATTTGGGGGAATGAGTGAATGGTAGAAAAATGTAGAATATACGCACACACACACATACATATATATAAAAAGCAAACATACAGAAAACAGCTTCGGTTGTCCTGTGTTGAAAGACAAGAGACTTGTGAAAGTGTAAGTGATACTTATTATTGAAATGTCATATTAGAAGTGAAATGAGCTAAGTTTAATCTAAAATCTAATAAAATGTGTAAATTAATAGACTTTGAAATATAAAAATAGCCTATAAATCTTATCTAAATTATTGCAATGTACTCGTCTTTCCTGAAGCAAATCTCATTTTTCTTCTCCAAATTTCTACTTTTAAAGTTAATATAAGTGACAAGTTATTAATTAAATGTTAGCGCATAGTAAATATTTGTTGAATTGAATTAAATCCATCAAAAGTAGGCTAACACAAATTTCCTTTGTATTATTATTACACAAATTTCATTTGTATTATTTCTCCTGTCACTGGGAGTCATAATATGTCAAACCTCATGCTTGTCCTTTTGTCAGCACACATGCAATATAGAGGCATTGATAAAGCCACCATATGTGAGGCACTATTCCAGTTCCAAGGGATAAAAAGATAAATACAACACAGCCCTTATCATGAGGAAATAAAACAGCAACCTAAGAAAATGCACTCGTATAATCAACCAAACTACTATATAATGAGGGCTACACTAGCAGTGAAAGAAAGAAGATGTGGAAGCACAGAGAACCAAGGTACAGCATTTCTTTCTTTCATATCAGGGAAAAGTCCCTGCTACTAAAAAAACCAAGAAATTTCCTGTAAAGTGTAAATAAGAGTTCGCCCAGCGAATAGGCAAAGGATGGACATTTCAGGCAGGGAGAAAACATGGTTCAAGGCAGAGGGTGGAAGGTGAGCTCTTGTGTTGCTCTCAGGATTGTTGGAGGCTATAAAGGGGCGAAAGCTGACCCAGGAGGCGGAGGAGGAAAGGCAAGCAGACTGGTGGACAAAAGCTGGAGGGAGTAGTTGGGGAACGGACAAGGGGCTTCAGGATGGATGGAGGGACCCAGGACAGTAATAGAAAAGCAGGCTTTGAGGACAGAAGATGGGGTGACAGAAAAGGGAAGCCTAGAAAGGCAGAGAAGTCAGAGCAAGAGACAGGGAGACTATTATTACTCAGACACAGAAAAGAATGAAGTAATGCCATTTGCAGAAACATGGATGGAGATGATCATACTCAGTGAACAAAGTCCGACAGAGAAAGACAACTGCCACATGATAGCACTTATATGTGGAATCTATTAAATGATACACATGCACTTATTTACAAAACAGAAGCAGACTCACAGACATAGAAAACAAAACTTATGGTTACCAAAGGGGAAAAGGGGGGAATAAATTGGGAGATTGGGATTAACATATACACACTACTATATATAAAATAGAGAACCAACAAGGACCTACTGTATAGCACAGGGAACTCTACTCAATATCTTCTAATAATCTATAATGGAAGAGAATCTGAAAAAGAATATATATATGTAAACATTTTTGAATCACTTTGCTGTACACTTGAAACATTGTAAACCGGATATACTTCAATTTAAAAAACGGGAGATGGGACTTCCCTGGTGGTGCAGTGGTTAAGAATCCACCTGCCAATGCAAGGGACACGGGTTCGAGCCCTGGTCTGGGAAGATCCCATGTGCCGTGGAGCAACTAAGCCCATGTGCCACAACTACTGAGCCCGTGTGCCACAACTACTGAAGCCCGCGTGCCTAGAGCCCATGCTCTGCAACAAGGGAAGCCACCGCAATGAGAAACCCGTGCACCATAACAAAGAGTAGCCCTTGCTCGCTGCAACTAAAGAAAGCCCGTGTACAGCAACACTCAATGCAGCCAAAAATAAACAAATAAATTTAGTTTTTTAAAAAAAGGGAGAGAGACAAGGAGAGAAAAACAGACAGAGAAGTGGAAGGGATTCACCAGTGTGTTAACCCCAAAATCCAGGGAAGAGGAGACTTCAACAAGAAGACAGCCAGCAGGGTGAGAAGTTGTGCAGAGTCGGGCAGGATGAGCACTGAGAGGAACCCTTGGCTCCACAGGTAGGAAGCGGTGCTCACAGATGGGGCAGGGCAGCCAGGACCAGCCAGGATGCAGGGGACCCAGGAGGCCAAGTGGGGGGGGGTGCAGCCAGGATGCAGGGGACCCAGGAAGCCAAGCAGCGGGGCAGGCACGATGCAGGGGACCCAGGAGGCCAAGCAGGGGGACCGCCACGATGCAGGGGGCCCAGGAGGCCAAGCGGGGGGGGGTGCAGCCAGGATGCAGGGGACCCAGAAAGCCAAGCAGGGGGGCAGGCACGATGCAGGGGACCCAGGAGGCCAAGCGGGGGGGGGGGGCAGCCAGGATGCAGGGGACCCAGGAGGCCAAGCGGGGTGGCCAGACGCCTGCCTGTCGGTTCTAGAACTCTTGTTACTGCACATTTGAGAAAGGGAAGAAACAGATGGGACACTGTTCACAAAGACAAAGAGAAGGGAACTTTTTGTTTTTAAAAACTGGAAAGGCACAAGTACAGCTGAGTAAGAATAAACTGAGTGGAATTAGCCTATAGAGAAGGAATAATTGAAGATTTCAGAAAGGAGGTAAGAGGACTACTGGAAAGAACTATTCTTTTTTTTTTTCCTTTGAACTCGGATGCACGGAAGAAAGAATGAGCGCAAGCATGGGTATATGGAGAAGCGGAGGCACTGATCTCACCAGTGAACTTGACTGAGGACTCTAACGAGCCCACAGCAGAAGAGGCTACACTAACATCCTGTAGACACAGCTCAGACCCTAGAGTCTCTGGAACAAGACGTCCCGTATTAAACCATTTGGTGCCAGAATTTGACTGATGGCTCAACCTGAAATCGTGCCTCAGAAACCCCTACAAAACAGAAGCAGAGTCACAGGTGTAGGAAACAAACTTATGGTTACTGGGGGGCGGGGGGCGGGAAGGAGGGGAGGGATAAACGGGGAGGTTGGGGTGGACATGCACACACTGCTATAAATAAAGTGGATAACTAATAAGGCCCTGCTGTACAGCACAGGGAACTCCACTCAATACTCTGTAATGACCTATATGGGAACAGAAGGTGAAAAACAGGGGATATATGTATATGTGTAACTGATTAACTTTGTTGTACAGCAGAAACTAGCACAACATTGTAAATCAACTCTATTCCTCCAATAAAAAAAAAAGTGAAACCCTACAGCGACTCACTGATGTCGTGTGCACGTCCCACATCCTCCCTTCTCCCTGTCTCTCCTTCCCTCCGTCCCCAGGAGAGATCACACACTTCGTCTGCCTCTAGTGCTGTCCGGGCTGGCTCTGCCCAGGACCCAGGGCTTCTGCAGGGAGCCTTCTGGGTGAGGACCCCCCTCCCCAGCCGCCGCTTTCTCCTCCCTGGACCATTTAGATCTGCTGATGCTGAGGTGATCAGGTGATGCTGATCCTATGGTGAATACAACAAGAATATGATCATCACAGCGACCACCTGAAAAGTTGGAACCATGAGTCCCAGAGAGCGAAATGCGTTAACTTGGACCACGTTTCACAGGCAGTAAGTGCTACTGAGAGGGTCAAACCCAGGCGGCAGTTACTCTGAAATCCCAGCTTTGACTGCAACCCCCTTAATCCCATCAAGAATGGGTCGGTCGAGAGGCCGGCCTGAGAAAACGGTATTCATGTTTTCAGATATTATTCTCTGGGCAAAATTGAGGTAAAGGCTTTGGAGACTTAGGTCTGAATTTTCAAAGGACTCCAGTGGGCTTGTGTTTTGAGAATTTGCAACTAAATAGTTCATGATTAATTCCAAAACAATTCAAACTGTTCTCCAAAGGAAATTAAGTCAAGTGGAGCTGCACACGACACTTTCAAATACGACTAAGCTCTTCTCACCTCCTTCAGAAATCCTTCCATTTTCCACAGGGTTTAGTGTCTTAAACTCTCTAAACATGAAGTAAGTAACACACGAGAGTGCAGATGAATTGATTACTTAAGTTAGTTTCTGTAAAGTCCAAGTGTCCAGGGAAAGTTAAAGTTTACTTTAATTTTATTGTATTTTCAAATGTGAAAGCAATGAAACAATGCCATTTGCAGCAACATGGATGGACCTAGAGATGATCACACTAAGTGAAGTCAGAGAAAGACAAATATTGTAAGATATCACTTATATGCGGAATCTAAAAGAATGATACAAATGAATTTATTTACAAAACAGAAATATACACACAGGAATAGAAAACAAACTTATGACTACCAAAAGAGGTAAAGGGGGGTGGGATAAATTAAGAGTATGGGATTAACAGATACACACTAGTATATACAAAATATAAACAACAAGGACCTACACTGGGAACTATATTCGATATCTTATAATAACCTATAATGGAAAGGAATCTGCAACTGTATACCTGAGACCAACACAATATTGTAAATCAACGATAGTTAAATTAAAAATAAATAAATAAATAAAATAAAAACGAAACAACAAAAAAGTGCATATTTTATCACTGGAGTAATTTAGCAGCCTTAAATCAAAGAAAGACAAAAATGAAATCTCCTTTATCAAGAAGAAAATGTCTGTAAATAGAAATATAGGTGAATATTCACAGTTTTTCATTGCAATTGTCAGAGCTGCGGCTGCACCAGACACGCTCTGTGAAACGGTCCTGTTAGTATTTCGTTTTCACTGATGACACATCTAGGGGTGGTTAGTAAAGGACTCATGCTTCATGCAAAATTCTACACAATGACATGCATCATCAAATTATTAACAATAATAGCTAAATCCTAAGAATTGCCTCTTTTTTTGTAAGTTAGTTGGCTATGGAAAGACTAAATAAGACAAACGCCAGGTTCTCTAGAGTTTGAGGTCGAGGGAGTTGGGAACAAGACAACCCTCAGGCAAAATAACGAGTTGAGACCTTGGGGCAGCTCCTGTCCCAGAGGCACACAATAGATTGGCAGCCTTCCAGGTCTCTGCGGGTCTCCACTGGCTCTGCAGCGGAAGTTTAATGCCAGGTTCTGTTTAGATCAATGCCTTCCAAACTGAAAGCATCAGGCTCACCTGGGACATTTGTTTAAAATTCAGCTTCTTGTCCAATATCCTAAAAGTTTCTATATCAATAAAACTGAAGTAGGATACAGAAATCTGCATTTACATCGCTTCCGGGGACTCTGATACTGTTAGTTTAGGCACAGAGCTTTGAAAAACGTGCATTTTTGATCACCTATTCAGAATAAGAAAATATCAGAGCAGAAAGTTCTAAATTTAGCTTTTTCTTACCTGCATTATCACGCCACAACAATGCTAATCTAATCAAATTTGACAGGAAATCAGAGAGAATTTGAAATTATCTGTTAGTTATTACTTTTTTTTAAGTTAGCCTTTTCTTAAGCTGGCGGTGGATACACTGGTATTCATTCTATTGTTATCACTCTTTTTTGGGGGGGGCGGCACGCGGCATGCGTGGTCTTAGTTCCCCAACCAGGGATCAAACCAGCGCCCCCTGCAGTGGAATCACGGCGTCTGAACCACTGGACCGCCAGGGAGTCCCTATCTGTTAGTTATTAGTAATGAACTTTTCGCCTAAATGCACACTGGATCTTGAGATATTGGCCAATCAAGTACAGTTACCTAATTTACAAAAAAACTAAGTGTATTGAAATGAATTGAAGGTAGGTTCTCAAAATCTCATCCTGACAATGGTGAATGAACGAAATGCTTGGTCATTCAACTGTTTGGTCTCTGCAGCAGCCAGAGTGACCCTAGATGTATAGCTCTAGATCTATAGATCACTTCACCTTTACTCCGTGGCTTCATGCTACCTGTACCCTGATTTACAAAGCCTTCCACTGCAGCTGCTCACTTCTTGGGTTACTCTCTAGGCACACGGAGACTTGCCGGACTCTCTCTGGTCTGTCTTCCCTGCGTCCATAACTCTCTTTCCCATCCTCCTTCCCCTCTTTGCCTGGCTACCTTCCACTCAACAATCTTTCTTCAGATTATACCTAAAAAAAGTCATTCCTTTTCTAGACCTTTCCAACACATTTGGAACTTCATACGTTATGCTCAAGTACTCGGCACTTTCACTATTAAAACAATTGCACCTTATTGCAAATTACTAGTTAAATTCTTTATTTTCCCTGATAGTATAAACTGAGGTCAGGGGCCGGGACTCTCTTTCTCACTGCCCACCACTGCCATCATAATGCCTGTTTATTTAATTCTTTTTTTTAAAAAAAGAGAGTTTAGAGTACCTCTTAGGTAAATACAGACAAAAGCAGATTCATATGTCTTCAATCATCTCCCTAAAAACTTAGATTACCAAGAAGTATAACAGAAGTGCCTGGGGTTTAAATGGGGCCAATAATCTGGGTGACTCAGTGCAGTAACTCCTAAGAGGAAGTCAGTCATTTTATTTATGGCTGGTGGAAAATATACAAAGATCCAATGTTCTTAGGAAGCTTTGAGAATTTGAAATTCTGTGTAATTTTTTTTCTTTGAATGACTCTTACAAAACAAACTAAAAAGACAAACAAACGAAATCACACTAAATTCCTTATAGAAAATGAAAGTGCTGCAGAAATGGTAATGGGTTATTGTCGCTTTGCCAATGAATATATTGACATTCTGACTTTCATGTAACCTTTCAAACGTGCTCTCCAAAGAGCTGCAGGTCTGGAGATGAGCCGACTTGTTTTAAAGGAAGAGAATTTATACCAAGAGTAAAGGTCCCGTGACTGAGCACTTGAAGGAAGCATTATAAGGCGACATCAATAGGGCAAAAGGACATTCTGTTAGGCAATGAATCTAAAGAAATTTCTGTTTCCAAAGTCAGCCACGATGCTTAAATAGTTCAACTAGAATGCTTTTCATCCTTGGGGTAGAATTTATACTGGTTTACTATAATTAAGACCTAAAAAGTAATGAACTATAGCAAATACAAAAATACCTAGAATATGAAATAGGACAGGCTAGCCAATAGAATGAGGGGTAGAAAAGGGTACAAGCGAAAAATGTGATGAGGAAACTTTCAAAATATTAGTTTGCCTTGTTCATAGATTTTCTGTCACTTACACCTATTAGTCACTGTCTGTGGTACAAATGACTTTCGTCTCTAATTAAACATACTATATTTACTTTCTAGGTTTTTCATATTAATCATGTTAGCATCTGACATTCATTTTTGTGTGACTTAGAACCTAGGTATGTGACGTGGTGGAATTACATTTATATAGATATTTTAATGTACCAGCTATAGTAGCAGACATATTAAGGAGAGTGACTCATATAGCAACCATGCAAATGCTCTGTCATGAATATAATGAAAGAGCCGTGCCATTTTTTTTTACAATGTCATTTTATAATATGCCTTTATTACCTTTGATGTGTTTGAGGCATAGCTCCTGAATGGTTACTGTGATAGATTGGTTTGTGCTAACGATTAGGTCTTTTTTTTTTTTAATGAAATTGCTCCTTAAAATGGGAAAATGTGGTTTATTTTGAGAATGATGCTGTTTAATGTTTCAGCCTAAGAAAGGTTTGAGGGAAATTAACTGTTCTATGGTTCATGAATGATTTCTGGCCTCTATCACCATCTCTCATAAAGAGATGGGGAAAAGAAGCCATAATAACCCCACTGGCGATCACTATCAAATACAATAAGTGGCATTTTACTAAAATAAAAATATATGTCTGTTTCTCATTCTGCTGTTGCGTTCTCCAGTTTGTCACCTTAAACACTGAAAAGTTGAGTGACAGACAAACTGGTGAAGTCTGGACCCCAAATGACGATATAATACTTTACGTTTATAAGACATTTGGTCTCAGAACACCTAAGCACTTTGAATATTTTAAAGGATTTTAGTTGACACTGCTAAGACGATAAGAAATAGGGGATTGCTATCATCATTCTGTGTCATATTTAAGGAGTAGCTTTCATAACAAAAAAAACCTACTTGTATAGGAGAGAAGAAATGCAGAGGGGAGCTGGTGTTATGATTTTCAGTTTGAATAATAGAAAATGCCCTGAAGGGTGTTCTCTTCTGCAAATGGTCAGGTCTTTCTACAGCCATGATTTATTTTAATAGAAGCTGGAACAGGTGTGGTCTCTCTTTGCCAAAGTCTTGCCGAAGTTCATACCTGCCCTGGGCTTCAGGTTTCAGATCTGTTTAGCAAGATTGCTGAATGCCATGCAACCCAAGAACTTCTATCTTATTACACAAACAGAAGACTGACTTACTATGAAAGCCTTTATCTGAAAGTCCAGTTTCTCATTTTGAATTTGGAGAAATTAATGTACATGATCTCAATGATGTTGGTACGAAGACTTGTCTTAGGAAAATTGTCTTCATGGCAAAAGTTTTAACAAAATGAACATTAGAGTGGAGGCATATGCTGAACAATTTTATTTCCCCAAATAAATGTCAGCATTGGCCGAGGACCAAACATGGTGCTTTTCAAAAGGTGGAATAATTATTACCAAAGTAAACAGGAAGAAAAGAAGGAGGGCAATGGAAAAGCGTGTTTTTGTTGCTTGGAATACAACAGCTTTGCCGTGAACTCTCTGAAAAAAAAAATAAAAGAAGGGCAAAGGGGAAAAAAATGAAGAGTTTCCAGACTCCAATTAAATATAGGGTTTTCACCTTAGGTCAAATACCATTTACTGACTTTATAAAAGAAGCCCTATAATTGCCTTACTTCCGATGAAAAATATACAGCCTTGTACCAGCAGGTACATTGGTGCTGTTGTTCGCGTGGCCGGGTCGTCCGAGGAGCTGTTGCTTGTCCTTGAGCACGGCTGAGGAACCATCGCATTTTTAAGCCGGCAGGAAAGTGATTGTCACAGGTCAGCGTGCGGGCCCTGACATCTGTAAACGGCTCCATGTAATGAGAATAGGTAGATCAACATAGCTCAGGCTCTGAAGTGAAATTTCATCTTATTTCTGGTACCACAAATATGAACCTGATTCTTATCTGTCTAAGAAAAAACATTCCTCCTTAACAGGCCGGCATCGCTCTTGACGATTTCCACATACCTCTAGAAAATTATGAAAGACCCATTGTCTCAAAACCTGGGATAAACAGGATATTTAAGGCCTGTTAGTGTGATCGGGTTAATCCGTAAATTTTACTTTGTTTTAGAAATACCTGAAGAAAAGAATGGTTCAACACTCATATTTTTCAGATCCCACTCTCATTCAAGCAGACAAAACTATGAAACAGAAAAAAAAATGAAGACAGTATGATTAAAAGACGTTGAGTCTGTTTTTGTGTATGCAAGAGTCTTAGCTATTTTGTTTTTAGTTGACTTCGCACCACTAGAGACGGTGCATCCTTGGCTGTGGTCCTCGGGAAAGACGTATGGTCTCTCTTGGGCTGCCACTGACCCGATGATGCTTGAGCCCCGTTTTAGTTCTAAACTGCCCCATAAAATGGTTTTCCATTTCTCAGTTTTCCTAATATAGAAAATCCCCAATATTAACTTCTCTGCTTGCATTCTAATTTCAGAGGTTTCCTGATATGAGAAATTCAGAGGACTGTGCATTGTGGAATATAGGGAGTTCTGGAGATAGAAAGCCCTGTCATTTAACGCTGTACCTCGGCCAGGTATTTATCTTCTCCAAATACGTTCCCAAGAAGAAAAATAAAGATGTATGATACTTTTTTTTAAATATATCTTTATTAGAGTATAATTGCTTTACAATGTTGTGTTAGTTTCTGCTGTATAACAAAGTGAATCAGCTATACGTATACATATATCCCCATATCCCCTCCCTCTTGCGTCTCCCTCCCACCCTCCCTATCCCACCCCTCTAGGTGGTCACAAAGCACCGAGCTGATCTCCCTGTGCTATGCGGCTGCTTCCCACTAGCCAACTATTTTACATTTGGTATTGTATGTATGTCCTTGCCACTCTCTCACTTCATCCCAGCTTCCCCTTCACCTCCGTGTCTTCAAGTCTCTTCTCTACATCTGCGTCTTTATTCCTGTCCTGCCACTAGGTTCATCAGTACCGGTGTTTTAGATTCCATATATATGTGTTAGCATACGGTATTTGTTTTTCTTTCTGACTTACTTCACTCTGTATGACAGACTCTAGGTCCATCCACCTCATTACAAATAACTCAATTTTGTTCCTTTTTATGGCTGAGTAATATTCCACTGTATACATGTGCCACATCTTCTTTATCCATTCATCTGTTGAGGCACATTTTGAAATAATATTCTTAGGATTACAGGAGATAAATTAACAACCTGTTTTATATTTTACGTAATACACCATGAACGATAAAACAAACATCCCTGGACCTGCCATCAGCTGAACAAATGAGACAGGTCTAGTGCCTCTGAAGTGACCCTGTGCCCCTCCACAATCACAGCCCTCTTCCTCTGTTACAAGGGTAACTGCTACTGTGAATTTTTTGTTTATGACTCTGATTTTGGTTATCTTTTTTACTACATATATGTATCTCTAAACAATATATTTTTAAGTTCTGGATATATGGAGAACTTATATAAGTGGTATTATACCAAATGTAGTCCTCTGCAACTTGCTTAATCATTAAGATTTTCTTTTGCTGATCCAATGATATAATAATAATGTTAGTACTAATGGTAATAATAATGATATTGATAACTCTAGTCCCTTGTTGATAGATAGTCAAGATGCTTCCAGTTTGTGGCTGTTATGAACAATGCTGTTTTGAACGTTCTGGCATGTGTCTCCCAACTTACACCTGCCAGGGTTTCTCGATGTCCCTACGAGTGGAATTGCTGGCCAGGTGCATTTTTCAGCTTTGTAAGATCTAGCCTTGCTTTCCAAAGCAGGAGTGCAACTATATGCTCCCACCAGTTCCTTTTTTCTTTTTTTTTTTCCCCACCAGTTTCTGTAGAATGTGAATTACTTGTTCCTTCGAAAGGAGAATAAACTTCCTCCTGGCAGTTTTGGAGGTAATTTGTAAATAACTTTTCAATTCTTTCTATGACATCAGTGAATTATGTGTTTTTGAATTTCTCTGTCAGAAAATGTTGGGCATATATAAAGAGAAAGGACAGCATCAATTCTATCTAATGTTAATTTTTTAGAATAGAGTTGAAAATCGAAATCTTTGGCAACAATCCAGTAGTCTGGTTATTGATAATGAGGTTGTGCTGGGACTTCCCTGGTGGTCCAGTGGTTAAGACTTCGCCTTCCAGTGCAGGGGGTGTGGGTTCTATCCCTGGTCGGGGAGCGAAGATCCCACACGCCTCATGGCCAAAAAACCTAAAAACATAAAACAGAAGCAATATTGTAACAAATTCAGTAAAGACTTTTAAAAAATAGTTCACATCAAAAAAAAAATCTTAAAAAGAAAAATAAGGTTGTGCTTCCAGCATAGTAAAGCACTGAAGTGGTGAAGCGTGGGCTTGAGAAGGCAGGGCAGTCGTTCTCTCTCCACTCCATACCCCATAAGCTGGCAAGTCTCAAGTTTTATCTGCAGCATATCAATTAGGTCTAAGATCATATTCTCAGTGTCTTTCCCAGGACATTGGCAAGAATAATATGTCAAACAAAAATCGGGTTTTTTGGATAAAATTGCCGAGATAAGACATCGCTTAGGTCCTCGGGGCAACCTACTCGAATAAAATTTCCTAGATCTTACATTCCGTTATCCAAATGACACTGAAGATTACAGCTTTGAAAGGCAGTCCTAAGAAGCATAAAACATATAATGCACTTCTAAGCGCTGAAGGTCTTATCTCTTGTGCTGGGAAGGATTAAGCCCCGAGGAAGAGAGAGAGACATCCTCCACAGATACACATGTGAAAAGAATAAGCCATGGGCAGTGTCGTCCATATTGAAACTGCACTCAGTGGGCCCAGGAAAGCATCCAGGGGCTGTGGGGCGTAGTCTAAGGCACGTTTGCGCTGGGCTGAAATGGAAGAAGGTATTTCAGTATCACCCGGTTCTCACGAGAGCGGAGAATTCTACAACATGTTTCAAGGACGCTGCCCTTAATTTGAGTCCTTCCCTGCCCCAGTTGCAGGCAAGGGGCATAAACATTAGGGAGAAGTAAATTACAGTCCGTACAGGATCACCCACCTTGGTGTCTGAGATTTCATTATCCTAGTCCAGAGTGTAAAAAATATACTAAATCACAACAATATTTGTAGATGATGATGAGAAACCTTAATATGACTCCAAATCCGAAAGAAGTGTCAGTCAGACCTGCTCTCACATAATCTAACCTCCTACTGGAGAGGCGATATATGTAGGGGTCAAGAGCTGTAAACTGGTGCAGCCACTATGGAGAACAGTATGGAGGTTCCTCAGAAGACTCAAAATAGAACTACCATATGACTCAGCAATCCCACTCCTAGGTATATAGCTGGAGAAAACCATAATCTGAAAAGATACACACACCCCTATGTTCACTGCAGCACTATTTACAATAGCCAGGACACAGAAGCAACCTAAATGCCCATCGACAGATGAATGGATAAAGAAGATGTGGCACATATATACAATGGAATATTACTCAGGCATGAAAAAGAATGAAATAATGCCATTTACAGCAACATGGACGGACCTAGAGATGATCACACTAAGTGAAGTAAGTCAGAAAGAGAAAGACAAATGCTGTATGATATCATTTATATGTGGAATCTTTAAAAAAATGATACAAATGAACTTATCTAGGAAACAGAAATAGACCCGCAGACATAGAAAACACACAGTTACTAAAGGGAAAGGGGGTGAGGGAGGGATAAATTAGGAGTTTAGGATTAACATACACACACTACTGTGTATAAAATAGATAATCAACAAGGACTTACTGTATAGCACAGGGAACTCTACTCAATATTTTGTAATAAGCTATAAGGGAAAAAAACCTGAAAAAATATATGTATGTATAATTGAATCAATTATACACCTGAAACTAACACAACCTGTGCAACTGAAAGTAATACAACATTGTAAATCAACTATGCACCAATAAAAAATAAATACAAACTAAATAAATGAAAACATCAAAAAAAAATAAATGAGTATTGATTCCTCTGGGGACTGCTGGGACCTCCCCTCCCCCTGAATAAAAGAGTTTGTTAGAGGTAAAATGCTTAGGCTACAGACCCAGACTGTTTGTTCTGCCACTTACAAAATGGTGCTTACCAATGGCGCACTAAAGTTTCCTGTGCCTCAGTTTCCTCGTCTGTTACATGAGAACGAGAATATTAGCCACATCCTAGGAGTCATGTGGGGATTAAGTAATACCTGAAGCAATGGGAAAAGTGCCTGACACACATGGCAGATTTTCAGAAATGGATTACCCTTATTGTCGTCATCGTCATCATCAGCTCAGTACTGAACCAGCTTTCCCAGGTGTCAGGTTTGTGGACGGCAGTGGTTCGGAATTTCCAATTACACCTCATTGTTGACATTCAGCAAAACAAGCTTGTTTACCACATCACCCTCCATGCGTGGAAAGAACCAGAAGCACGATATTTGCGCATTACAGTCAGACGTTACTCTTGACCAACAGCTCAAACGCTCAGCTTTTTTTTTTATTCCTAAGATGTATAAATAGCTGCAGAGAAAAACAACTGAAACGTGAAAGCGCTTTATACCAACTGCAGAAACAAAGAGGCTCTCAGTGCTTCCCTTACACCGTGACTGCACAGCAGGTACACAAGGAAAATATGTCAGTCAAGAATTTAAAAACTGTGTATTCTATTTATCCTTAGGGAATGGATTTAAACTATAATTGAAAATTTATTTTATTTCTTACACGGCACATATATGTTTTTATTTATTATTAACTTACAAATGACAAGAGGTGGACGGTTACATTTCAAAGGCCCACATTTTAAATTCTAATTGAATTTATAAATTGTCCATCTGAAAATTTTATCTTTATCTTTACTTGTTTTGTGTTTGCTTCCTTACTTTGTTCTTTTCTTCCTTATTTCTCTAATAAACATCTACAAGGCTGACAGCTTGCTTTCGGGCAAGGAGGGAAACGTTTTCAAGTCATCCAGGGCAGAAGCAGAGTAACTCACCGTATAAAGACTCTTCACCACAGGGCAGACAGGAAATCTAGCTTGCAAAAGCCACAGAAAAAAATTATTCAGTCCTTCTCAATTATTTCAATTCTTTTAAATTTAATTTTAACTGAACTTTTTACAAATAATATATTTCTATATGTTTTTAAAGGTCTATTGGGGGAGCCAGAGTCTGTGCCATAGGCTCAGCCCACCATCTTGAAGTAATTCCATAAAAGACATTTTCCATTTTCTAAAGCCCTACAGCAATTCATCTATGCCTCTTGTGGCATCTGCCACTCTGTACCTTGTGATTCAACTGTCTGAGCCATTGTTTTCTCTTCCCTACGAAGCCCTACAGTGGCAAGTACAGAGGCAGGTGGCGTGGAAGACGGCACCATTGGACTCATCAAATCCTTATGGAGTTCAAGAAACACCACACGCGCTCTGCGACTTAGTATGAATTTCACTTCTATTACATACATGAGAAAACCGAGGCCCACAGAAATTAAAGTACGTTACACTGTGCTTCTCTGATTTCAAAGCCCAAACTCTTTTCATGCAGGCAGAGATTTGATTCATTTTCTAATTCTCCACAGAGCTGAGTGTATCCCTTCACTCATAGAAATTGTCAATAAGTGACAGAAAATAAAGATTTCCTTGAAAATAGTCTATGTATCAAATCATATTTGTCACCTATGTTTTCTGAAAAATTATTGTTATATCTGGCTATGCTGTGCTAACACACACACCCACACACACCTGCACACACAATAAAAAGAAAAGGCTATCCAGACTGCAAGACGAATGAGCTTAAAGTACATTAGCGATGCTTGTGTATTTGAGAGTGTCAAACAGAACTTTAAACATGCCTTTTTCATTACGTATTTAACCCACATACATGTGTAAACAAATAAATATTCTTTATTCTCACAGAGTATGATTCCCTTATTCTCTCAAATACCCTGGGCTCAGTGGCATTGTATCGTATCGGTGAATTTAGTTGGTTAATACAGGTTGATTACACAACTGTGTGTGGTCTATTCTATTCAAAAAGTAATTAAAAGACTTTCTAAACTTATATGTTGTCACTGGACACCAGATTCTACCATCTTTACTTTACCAAGTAGCTGACTGCATGGGTTTACAAATATATAAATTGTATTCAAAAGAGAAAAAAAACACAGAGTAAAGAACTCATTTTAATAAAACAGGTCTATTGTACAGCAGACATTTCAAATGTTTGTAATAGATCACACGCTAGCTGACACACTGCGAGCTGCCTCTGGAGAGGCCCCAGTGGCAAAAGCGTGGACAACAGCCTTCAAGGAGCCGTAGCCTGGCAGCAGCCAGGAGAGGAGCCCGGAGGGCTGTTTGTGTCTTCAGATGAGACAGCGGCCCCGCCAGTCCTGTAGCTGCAACACCCAGAGTCTCTGACGCAGAGAACCCAGCAAGGTGCGTGAAGAAATACCTGACTTGTAGAAACTGGGGGATTGCTTGATGCCACGAAGTCTTGGTGTAATTTTTTTATGCACCAAAAGGTAACTAATACGCTCAATAGTGTAACATAACTGAATGAAAGGGAACAAAAGTAAATGTCTTCTTTCAAACAATGACTTGTAAAACTATTTGCAGAATGCACACACACACGCAGCACAGGGTAGGGATTAAGCATAAATTCTGGAGCCGGAATGCAGGGTTTATCCCATTGACTAGACTCAATATATCTTTAAGCAAGATGTTGAGTTAAACAGTTTTTTTTCAATTTAAAAGTCTGCTCAAACAGCAAGGTCCTACTGTAGAGCACAGGGAACTATATTCAATACCCTGTGATAAACGTCATGGAAAACACACAAAGAAGAATACATATATGTATAAGTGAATCACTTTGCTGTACAGCAGAAATAAACACAGCATTGTAAGTCAACTGTGCTTCAATGTTTTAAAAATTAAATTTGAAAAAAAAGGTCTGCTCAGCTCAACTCAGAGCGTGATTGTCTCGTCCAGAGCATCTGAATATGGGGCTGACTTTAGAGGCGCTCACTTACCAAAAGATCCGTGAAGCAAAAGAAGGGAGAGGGAAATCTCATGAGGACACTCATGAGGAAAAAGGGATTTAGAATGTACATGCAGCAACTCTCTTCCTAAAAAAGATTATATCTAGTCTGTCCGCATAGAAACGGGTAGAATCAGGTGAATGGAAGGTCTATCTGTTGTATGCTGACATTTTCACCTGATTTTGTCTTCATGTTTGAAAAAAAGGTGTGCCTTTCCATCACTTTTCCTCTATCACGCTCACTGTTTTCTCTTCTCATGGACCAGATGAGTTGTCCAGATACCAGCACAGGTAGGAGGGGAGACCCACCGGAAGATGGAAATACTTCTCAGAACTTGGAGGAAATCGGCAAAGACCAGGCTCTTGCAGGTGCCTGTCTGAGCCTTGTGGGCGCGTGCATTTCGAGTCCCACGCCTCATGAGAACAGAGGAGGCGCTTTTGTGGTGTCCCTCCCCAGTGGGATCAGAAATACTCAGGAAGGAACTTTCTCACGCAGGCTGCCAAAGTATTCACCCAACTCCCACAGTTCTCTCCTTGAAATGAATTCTAATTTGCTTCGGAAAATAAACCTAGTTCTTCTATGGAAGCAAACTCACTGCCCAGTGACACTGCCAGGCGAAATCAAAGTGCTGTTCAAAAATTAGCAGCCCAGAGGATAAACTCTGACCACTTGATTCTTGGAGGAAATAGCTTCTGAATAGAGGGAGTTTTTGTTAGACGCTCCCATTGAATGTCTTCTGCAGGAATCTGTCACGGATTTTTTTTTTTTTTTTAAATTGAAGTAGAGTTGATTTACAGTGTTGTGCTAGTTCCAGGTGTACAGCAAAGTGAATCAGTTATACACATACATATATCTACTTTTTTTTTTTTTTTTTTTTTTAGATTCTTTTCGTCACCAATTTTTGAAGCAACGACTACCTTATTTCTAGGTCAGGAGAGATCCTGCATCCTCTACAAATACACGGAGGAAGTCAGCGTCCAAGCTTCCCGGCCATCTCTCTTCTGACAGGCCTGTGCATAGCGACCACAAAGATAGCAACTAACGCGCATCCTTAGAACTGAAAGCAGTCAGAACCAACCTAAAGGGAATCAGAGTCAGTGAAAAGGATTTGAGGATATACTGATTATTTCAGCTTCCTTTTTGGTTTGATTTCGGTGGGGGGCGGGGGGGAATATGTGTATTACATGGAAACACTAAAATAATTTTTTAAGAAAATGCCTATATTCTTTAGTCTATTTATATGACGATTAAGAAGAAGGAAAAGGGGAATGTTAGCAATTGCTGGTCAGGCAAATGCACAATGGAAAGCAGCAAGTTATAGCCAATTTCACATTGTTTGTAATTTGGAAGGAAAGTAACCAGAAACAACAGGCTCTCCTCTTGGAAAGCAGGACTGACTCCGTTGAGGGAGTCGAGGTGCGTCACAGAGCCCTTCTACCGACTGGCAGCGCCCTGGAACTGCCCTAAATCTAGGCTTGTCTTCGGTCAGATCATCCCGATTCCCATTTTAAAGACGAATGTATTTTAGGCAGCTCAGCACATCTCATCGGATGATCGCGTGAGAGTCCTGGAGGAATGGGATTAAGGATATAGGGCAGGTCTGGTTTACATCAGCATGGGGCCACCTCCTGCAGGTAAAGGGGGCCCTGACGGAGAGCTTCATTGGAGTCCTTGCACTGGATTCCTCAGCTAACTACAAAAGAACTTATTTTAATAAATTAACAGTCTCTTTGTCATTTTTTTGTAGAGCTGATGAAAAACCTAGAAACTACCTTGGTTTTACGTCACTTCTCCTTTGGCCCACTATTTGTAATGAGTACTGGATTCGCCAAGATATTTTTAGCAGAAATAAAACAGGCCAAAGGGGGAAAAAAACTATAAAATATATGAAGTGAAACATTCATCACCACAAAGATAACTGACGGCTATTACATTTTCCAAAAACTACTACTGTTGAATAACTCTTTCCAAAGCTGACTTTCAACCATCTCAGAAATGATGCCTTTCTTTAAGACTCCTATGGAAGGTAGCTGACACTGGATTTTCCAGAAGCACCAGCTGGAGCAGAACGCACCCGAAGAGGATAGCTACTTGCCAAAACGTCGCAAGACCTCTGCTTGCAAAATGGGACATGGCATGCATTGTTCAGCCTCTTTCCATGGTGATGGAGTTTCAATCCCAGATGTCGTCATTTGGATGGAACAAGGTCACTGAAGAATAAAATCAATGAGGTTTCTCTGAACATGGGGGTATGTGGTGTCTGATTGAAAATGATGTTTGCTTGACGCTATTGCATCCAATGTTTGTACTGTGGTTGCTGAAAGCCCAAATCCACAATTAACTTGGAAGATTCCTGGGCTACTTTCACATTTCCTGTGTTAGTAGATGTCCTCTTTACTGCCCTGTTTCACAGACATACCTATAAGGAGCTGCTCTTAAACTGGGTAAAGCGAAAAGAAAACAACTCTTTTTAGCAATGACCCAGGTCAGGAGGCTTCCTGGTTTTTATTGCCACTTCAAAGCCAAAACAGATAAACCAGCTTAAGGTACTACTTTGACATGGAGTGGAATGTGAGACAGCTGTCTGAGGTTTGAGATCACAGGCATTCTGCTTGAAAATCTTGCCTCTCACCCATATATGGCAAAGCCCCCCAAGCTGTCTGCTCATTGGAGCCAAGAATCCCGCTTCTATCCCTTGACCCATCAGACTAGGACCTCCAATGCTTCTGATGGGTTCATCCCTCATTTTGCAGAAGGTCACGTGAGAGCTGTGAGCCGTGATACTCAATTTAAACCGTTGGCGTTTCCTTCCCAGGAGGCTCCGACCAGCAGCAGGGACCGCGAGTGGAGCCCAGGATGGGAAAGTTGCAAACGCCTGGACACCATGTGTCCCGTCTGCTGCAGACACCCTTGACGCACCTTAATGTCAGTTTTCTGACTGCAGTGTGTCTGGAGCCTCAGTAAGTGCCCAAGCCACCCTCAGAGGGTCACTGCTTGCTTCAAGTAGCACCTGTGTATCCCTGACCTCTCTGCCCCTCTCTGATGCCACCTGGGAGTCAACTTGGAGACGTTTTTTAGCAGGAAATGCACCGTTTGCTTCACGCCATTCTGTCATGTTGATGTGTCCAGTATTTCAAAGCTGATTTAACTAAGGAAATGTGTAAGCCCAGATATGAGCTGATAGATGACTTTCCAGATCAGAAGAGCTATAGCAGAGGGTTTAAAGGGAAAACTTTGATTTCTAAAGAGAATAGGAAACTCATCAGAGTTACTCACGTTCTACTTAGGAAATGTCCCATGTTGAAATTAAATGTGACATGTGAAATGGAATCTCAACTGGGGCTTCTGGTCACATCTGCAATGATGCCTAAGGTTTTCCATTTCTGTGTTCAGCTTCAATAGTAAATCCGAGACCCAAGAATCATCTTCTGGGAAAGACGCAAGAGATCAGCTTAACCAAGAACATTAGGCAGAAGCAGGAAGCTGGAAGAAATATATTGATCTTCTTCTGTTCAATGTCTACAGTGAAATAATACCAGGTTTAAAAAATAACTAGGGGTGGGCCTCCCTGGTGGCAGCGTGGTTGAGAGTCTGCCTGCCGATGCAGGGGACGCGTGTTTGTGCCCCGGTCCGGGAAGATCCCACATGCCGCGGAGCGGCTGGGCCCGTGAGCCATGGCCGCTGAGCCTGCACGTCCGGAGCCTGTGCTCCGCAACGGGAGAGGACGCAACAGTGAGAGGCCCGCGTACCGCAAAAAAAATAAAAAATAACTAGGGGCTAATAAGAAAGCTCATAACATCCAAATAACAAAACACTGGGGGGTGTTGCTATCGTAATAATGCTTGCCATTACTTTTTAAGCTGGCTGTTTCTACAAACTGCTTTTGTTCACATTTAAACTATTATCCTGCATTTTCCATCAAATATATCATATGGAAAATGGGCACCCATACCTGATGTTTTAAATTGATCAGATATTAAAATATTGTAAGTTACAAGCACTTGTAGCTTCCTTCCAATTGAAGATTTGTTTTCCTGTGTTCAGGGGAATATTTTTAGGAAAGTTTGGTGCGTATAAATAGTCCGCCCAATAACCAAATCTTGACATAAACTAAATATTTGCAAATGTTCCAGAAATTCAGAGACATCACAGTTGCTTTTGGGTTTCTTTTCCCCCATTTTTTTCATGGGCTTCAGCATTTCCTGTCTCAACTTGTGCCAGGAAAGGAAACTACCAAAATAGGTCCAAGAAGCTTTTTCTGTCCTACGGTTTAAGAATTCAGCCCCCAAATCAAGAGGTATTCGCAACTTCATGGGATCTCTGAACTGGAAAACATAGATGTGATCAAATATTACACATGTAATAACCACCTCCTTTGAAGTTTGGCCATAAGCAGCATTCAATCGAAGAGAAAAATCAACATTGAAAAAGTAGGAATGATGGACCCTACAATGACAAGGTTACAGGGCAAGTTGATATGGTCACTGTTAATTATAGAACCAAAGGGGTAATAACAGTTGGTAAGTTCCCCACCTGCCAATATATCGAAGTTGGTCCACATAAGACATTAACCATGAATTAATCACTATTATTCATATATTTTATTATTAATTAATTATCAACTGATACTGGAAAATACATTTATTATTCAGCTACCGAATAAAGCCTAAATTAACCACTTAATTCTTTGCATTTAAACTATGACAAAGACATTTCACCAACATATCTTTTTCCCTTAAAACTTGACATATTTAAGCAATTACTATTTTGTGTATTTTTTCATTTTGTCATAACTTAAAAATATTTAAAAGATAATCCTTCCAGAAAGATGAGTACGTTTCCCAATGTTCACTTATCTCTTCTGAGTTTGGGTTTCCCCACCCAGCCTCAAGGATGAAAATGGCGGTAGAAGTGAAGCACTGTGGGAGTATCCTTCACAGTCCAGGTTGTACACTTACCAAAGTGTAAACATTAGTCCTGCTGCAACAAAAACGCATCACCCTTCACAGTTCATAGGCCTCAAAAAAAATTCAATGGGTTTTTGAAATATTTTTCTTTCTTTGACTGTCTTCATTTTTATTTATTTATTTTATTTGGCCGCACTGCGCGGCATGTGGGATCTTAGTTCCCTGACCAGGGATCCAACCGGTGCTCCCTGCATTGGGAGCAGGGAGTCTGAACCACTGGACCGCCAGGGAAGTCCCTGGGTTTTTGATAGAATGGAATATTTAAATTCACATGTTTGTACTGCTCACAAAAGCGGACCACTTCAGTTTTGCAACCCCCAAAAGCTGCTTCTTCCTACTAAGAAATATCTGCCTAAAACTAAAACTGAAAATAAAAAATATGTAACAGAAGTTATGGGATCCCATCACCATATACACCGTCAGAGTCTCCACAGGTCAGCTGGTTGGTTGTCCTATCGTCAGTCGGCTGAGATCAACTCCTTCTTACCACCCTCATCAACGTTAGCCCGATGATTAAGTATCTTAGAATCAAGCATTTCTTCTTGCTTCCCGACTACACAACTGCTGATCACATTATTCTCTGACCCATCCTCTGAAATGCTGCTATCTGTACCCATCCGAGAGAACAAGCCATTGCGGTGAGGTGTGGCTGGGGGCAAATGTGAAAAGGGAGTGCTGCACCCAGATAACTACCCCCCGCATCTGCTACAGTAGCTGACGTATCACCACTTAGAACCGTGTCCTTCCATGTCTTGCATGCTCCTTGAGCAGTTCTAGCAAATTGAACTGTCCCTCAACACCAGATCACACCCATTTTCCTTCCAGGAGAGACCCAGAACTCTCTGAGGAATCAGACACCTCGAGAACTCAGGGAAACTCGTCCGGGATGGAGCTGAAGGTGCAGCCAGGTGAGGCTGCTGCGGACACAACGGTGCACCTTTGAGGGCAGGGTCTCCCTGCGAGGGTCCTCAAAGTCCTTCTCGTCTTTGTCTTTCGCCTCTTCAGTCTCCACGCCTGGCCTGCTGCCCTCACCTGTCATTGCTTCCTTTGCTCCTTTATGAGTTAGAGTAGATGCAGATGAGTCCATCTTGGAAAATTCTCCTGCAAGAGAACGCCTGACAATGTGAGATCTCAGTGAATCACTGCTTCTTTTCCCAGCATTCCTACCCGTATCTGGACTCTGTAGTCGCAGGAGAGCCATCTTTCTTGTGTTAAGAACATAGTAAAATCTTTCATGTAACACAATTATTCTGTGGTTAAATCGTTTCTTTCTTAGAAAAATGTCTACTTAGAAAATGATATATTTGATAGACCACTTTGGAAAATTTAGGGGCTGTGAGAGACGATTAGCAGCGTTTTCCCTAGCTCATCGTGAAAGTGAAGGATAAAAAAAAAGATGAAAAAGTGTGCTTGGATGAAGAATTTAACATCCAGTGGAAATTCCGTAAAGCTCGAGACACACTGGATGATGTTTAACAGAACTTACCTACTTCTGCAGAGAAAAGGAAAAAAGAACAGGGGGAAAAAAGAAAGCATGCACTTGATGTGTGATGCAGTGCCTAAAAGCCCTACAGGAAGCTTTCACCACCACCCCTTTGCTTTCCTGCAGTAGCTGAGCTTTGAGAGACAGCTGCTCTGTAGCTGCTCCTCCGGGCTAAGCACATCCTCTGATGCAGGGACCGAGAACTGGGTTCTCAACCTAGAACCTGAAAGAAACCCCCAGATTCTGAAATTGACAGCGCTCTTCTCATAGCTGGGGAAGCAGTGTCTGGGGACTTCACAGTTTCTTCCCTTATCTATGTGATTTCAGGGAGCACTTTGGCTCACCTAGAATATTATTTCTGTCCTGAGGTTGCCCAGAGGGCAAAGAACATTCTCGCTCCTACCAGGCATCCTGCATTCTTCGTTTATCCAGTTTTGACAGAACTGCTTCCCAACCAGAAAGTCATCAGATTTCAAACCAAAATACACCAGACCAAGAGGGCTTGGTGCTGGCCGATCAGGGAAGATATCCATCCCTGGGACTGTGGACGTCGAGATGATGGCATTTACGCATGCACAGGGGTTAACGCGGCTACAGGTGGCAGTGAAGCAGTCCTGTCCCTTCCCATCGCACGTGAGGAGCTGCCAACATCTCTGAAATATAATATCCTTACGTGTCGGATCTTTTCCACATTATGATACTTGGATTCAAGCCTGAGCTATTGAAGGGGGGATTGATCTTCTAACAGGTGCTTCTGGGGTCTGCGGGGCACTGCTGCTGGCAGCGTCCATGGGCTCTCACTGATGCCGCAGCAGTGCTTTCATTTGGGAAGCCTCTGTGTTGTGGCTGGTCATGACCTTGTCTGAGTTTTGAAATCTGGCCCTCTAGTCAGCCCGGCAGTACCTCCTAACAGAACGTTTTTTCTGCTTAGATTATTCAGAACAGTTTCTGTCGTTTAGAGCGACAGACACTGACCAATACATCATTGGTAGATCATTAATTCCCTCCAATTTTTTTTTTTAAAGAAACAACAAATACTTTTATTTTGTCGCCCATAGACTTTGGGTAATATGACAGGAGAGAGACAATTTTCCTTTTGGAGCCCTAGGTGACGAAGAGTCTGGAGGCTACTGCAGTAAACTTTTCCAGAGAATGAGAATCTAGAAAACGATGCTGGTATTTGGAAATGGGGTCCTGAAAGTTTACTGACAATTTGTGAACTAGAAAATGGAAGAAAGAGAATAAAAAACTGATGCCAACGCTTTCAGAAACATTCGCTCCCCCAGATTTTCAGTTCCCCCTTAGCTGAGGTTTCTTTCATTTTGGTTCAGTATACAAGCACTTCTACGTCTACCCCCGTGGGTTCTGGTTTCAGCTCTCGTATTCACGGCGACAAGAGAAGAAATCTTCCTCCCCCTTTCATAGAATTGACAAAGCTGTGATAGAAAACTGTACACCGTGAGCCAACGGACATCCTGTTTTCCCACTTGGATGTTACAGGCTGAGACAAGGGGAAAGAATGGTGACAATCAAAGCACTACCAGGTACATGTGTTAATATATGATATTTGTCTTTCTCTGTCTGACTTACCTCACTCTGTATTACAGTCTCTAGGTCCATCCACGTCATATATGTGGAATCTAGAAAAATGGTATAGATGAACTTATTTGCAAAGCGGAAATAGAGACACAGAGAACAAACATTTGGATACTAAGGGGGAAAGAGGGGTGGGAAGAATTGGGAGATTGGGATTGACGTATATACACTATACTATGTATAAAATAGATAACTAATGAGAACCTACTGTGTAGCACAAGGACCTCTACTCAGTGCTCTGTGGTGACCTAAATGGGAAGGAAATCCAAGGAAGAGGGGATATATGTGCACGTGTGGCTGATTCACTCTGTTGTACGGCAGAAACTAACACTACATTGTACAGCAACTATACTCCAATTAAAAAAAAAAAGGCACTACTAGGTACGTGGCTGCTATAAATTAATTCAAAAACAGACACGTATTGCCAAGCTATCTAGGGGATGTATCTGGGGGCAGAGGGGTGTTTTAACATGCCCCCCACTGCCCAGTCATGCTAGTGGTCACAGCCTCTCTCTAAGGCCCTCTGCTCTCCTGGGGGCTGGACCTAAGGACTTGGTTCTGGAGAGCAGCAGGCGGCAGAGTGAGAAACGGTCACTTCTGCGATGAGACTATAAAAATCTGCTACTTCTTTTTTCTTTATTACAAAAGCAAACTTCCCCTATTTGAACAACCCAACTGGAGAGAAAGGGTGGGCGAACATGCACTGTAAACAACGGGAGAAAGTTCTATGTCAAATCTTTTTAAAACGATAGAATATGATGAAAGCAGTTTACTTCTAAAGAAGCTGTCTGAAAGGAAAGCAATGTTTACTCCGACATGACATGGTAACCTGACCCCTTACAGTAGTAGATCTGTAATGTGAATGTTTTGTCCAATCCAATATTTTAAACTTTTTTTTGCTTTTCTTTGGCCATGCCTCCCAGCTTGCGGGATCTCAGTTCCCCGACCAGGGATTGAACCCAGGCCCCAGCAGTGAAAGCCCAGAATCCTAACCACCAGTCCACCAGGGAACTCCTACAGCCTTTTAAATATTGAGAACAAATTTAAGCCATGTCTACTTAGGAATACAACAAAATCTGTTCTCTTAGTCTACCTGATAAAAATACTGAAAAAGCAGCTCATTAAATTTACATAGGTTTTCATGGACGTGCCAATCACAAGTTTGAAGAAAAAGAATCAGGAGAAAGGTCATCACATGGTTTAAACAACATGTAATTGAAACATTAGATCAACTCTGGCTCGTATACCAAGTGGTGACAAATGCCCACCTAAAGTTTTCACGAGCTCAGTAGCCTAAGGACTTGGTTCTGAAGGACAGCACACAGCAATGTGAGAAACGGTTACTTCTGAGATGACACTATAACATTCTGCCATTTGCAGCAACATGGATGGACCTAGAGGTTCTCATACTAAGTGAAGTAAGTCAGACAGAGGAAGACAGATACCGTATGACGTCACTTATATGCGGAATCTAAAAAAGGAAAAAAAGATACTACTGAATTTACATACAAAACCGAAATAGACTCACAGACATTGAAAACAATGTTATGGTACCAAAGGGGAAAGGTGGAGGGGAGGGATAAATTAGGAGTTTGGGATTGACATGTACACACTACTGTATAGAAAACAGACAAGCAACAAGGACCGACTGTATAGCACAGGGAACTCTACTCAATATTTGTAATAAACTATTAGGAAAAAGAATCTGAAAAAGAAAGATATACTTATATGTATAATGAATCATTGTGCTGTACATCTGAAACCAACGCCACATTGTAAGTCAACTATTCTTCAATTAAAAATAAAATAAAATAACATAGAAATGAAATCAACTTTATTGGCAGTGGAGAGGCATTGTGCAATATTAATTCAAAAACTCCATGAAATGTATTTCATATCTATCATAGTCAATGCATTATAAGAATTATAAAAAGGAAGCAGATTAAATATCCCAAACCCTAACAACTAGGAGCTTACAGGAAAGATAGAATCAAAAAATATCTATGATAGAAGATAGAAAATGATCATTGTGAACATAAATATCATGGGATTTCAGAAAACGTAGAGATTTCCGAAGATAAGGGGACACTGTATGAAGGGTGATGGTATCTGGCACTAGGAGGAAGCTCATTCCAGGGGGAGGAAACAGCCCAGCGAAAGTGCTGAGGCGGGAAAGCAGGGTTAAAAACTTGAGAGTGTAGTTTGCCTGGAGGGCTCAGTCTGCACGGGCAGCCGTGAACCGCACACTCAGCGAAGCAGGTCCAGACCTCCACCTCCTTTGCAGGTGCCTTTTATGCCTCAGATAATGGGACACACACTATGAGTGTCAGCTGGAAAATCATATTATCATAACTGACTGAAAAGGCTAATCTGACAGGCTGTGTGGTGTGAAAGAGAAATATGATCGCTCGGTAGAAGACGTTCATGAATAAGGTAATATATACACACTACTATATATAAAGTAGATAATCAACAAGGACCTGCTGTATAGCACAGGGAACTCTACTCAGTACTCTGTAATGACCTATATGGGAAAAGAATTTGAAAAAGCATGGATATAGGTATGTGCATAACTGATTCACTTTGCTGTACACCTGAAACTAATACCATATTGCAAATCAATTATAATATAAAACAAAAATTAAATTTAAAAAAAGTAAATTTAAAAAAAGTAAAATTCACAACTAACGGGGTCTATCAGGCAAAAAAGAGGGGGACAAAAGAGTCGAACATTAACATTCCAGTGGAGTGGTGTAATCAAAGAATGCTCTAGGAAGATCAAACCGGATGAAGGGTACAAAGAGAGTGATCAAGGAAGACAGAAAAGTGAGTGATGGAGAGGTGCTGACAGATGCAGGGCCTGACAGAGCTCTGAGTGGATGGTGACAAGAGGAAGGGAAGTGAGGTTCTAAAACACAGTTCAAGACAGGAATGAACAAGAACTGATGTTACGACGAATCTCATGAATGGAAGTCACAGAATCAAGGTCAGATCTAAGGTTTAAAGCTGGAGGAGTTTGTGGTCACTGACAGCCGTAAGGAATGTACTATAAGGAAAAGTTAGTTGTAAAATGGGGAAAAGATAAATTTGGGCAGGTGGAGTTGCATAACGCAGCCACCATTACCTCAATCAAGCCTTCCTAAAGCTATTGTTACACTAATACACTTTCTTTTTCAACATTGTAATACACAGTGAGCCTTCCATTTCAGATTTTCAGTTTCTCAGAAACTCTGCAGACATTTGATACTTCTAAATATTTTCGAGTAACCATTAGCTTATGTGTTTCATCTTGTTGCATACTACTGTAGCAGAAGTAGAGAGATCAAAGAATACTATTGGTCTAACTTTTCTGTGCTTTAATGTTTTGGTTATATAGGAACCAGAAATCATAGTCACAGCTGAAATGGATCCTCAGACATTCCACAATGTCCTATTTGGACATCGGTATGAAGACCCAGCAATAAAGAATCTGAAAACATCTGAAAGTTACTTACTTCAGGAAAAGCTGGCAGGTGACTTTGATCTTACTGTTTTAGTAATATGAACCAACACAGACAGTCATATAAAGGGCAAACCAATTAAGGTTGTTTAATGAGTAAACCAAATAAAACTATCAAATACCAGATTATTAGTAAAATAATCAGAGAGAATGATATAGAGTCAAATATAAGTGGGAAGAAATTTCCTGCTGAGTTTTTAAAAAATAGTTAATCCAATTCTTAAGCCATACTTAAATGGCCTCGGAAAACAGATATTATCTAGTCTACGCCCTAAACTATAAAAGAAACCATAAATAAACACATGAAGACTGATGCTGTCCAACAAAATAACTTGCTCATAGAAATTATAAAGAACCAAGTATCCCAGTGATATTATGACTTTAATGGTAGGAAGAGTAAAATAGTTCAGAAGATCAAGGAATAAATATATCAAGGTTAGGGTTAGGGTTCTTTTTCACACTATAATCTGTTGTCTGCTGGCTCCTACAAATCCCATGTTATGTCTGAAGATGTGTTAATCTAGGCAAGATAGTTCCCCTATGAATAAGCTTAGCAGTGCTTCTCTTTTTAATAAAGACTCAAAACTTAATATGAGTTTCAGAGTTTTAGAAGAGAGATTTTCCAACTCGCTATAATTTTCAAATTAAAAAATATAAAGATAGTATGTATTCATTGGTCAGTTCTATACGATATATTTATCAACAATTAAAATGACAGTTAAATAACAGGAGAAATAGAAAGATTGGCCAATTTGGGTAAAAAAATAGTTTTTTATAAGAAATAATATTTTTTCCACCAATGAAACGACTTTGCCTGAGTAAAATAAATGAGTCTCCATATTAAGGTCATATGGGGTGTGTGTGAAATGATTCCTGAACCAAATATTCGAAATCTTATTAGGAAAGAGGATTAGCTTAAGATGGGTATAACAATTCAGAGTCTACAGAAGAAACCAGGAAACTTAACCACGGTTTTATTCATTGGAGAAATCTCTTCAGAATCTGCCTAAGGGTTGAAACAGACTCCACTGAAATGCAGCAGAGAACTGGGTCCCCAGACAGGCCTTTCTCGAATTACACAGAGCAACTGCTGTAAGCTTGACCACAAAAAAAGACCAAGTGCTCCAAAATGCTCCACGCAGGACAACCTGCTTGCATTCCTGCTAGATTAAACAATATGTCCCTGCATCGGACCAGATGGATTTTTTTCATAACATCAAACCCCAAATCCCAAAACTTTCAGCATCCCGACGTTTAGTTCAAAATCTCCCCTAATTGTTGACAACACAGCAGCTGCTAGGAGCCCAAACCTGACCGAGAGGGCGTTTTCCATCCTCCTACCGCAGAGAGAGTGAGGAAAGGAGATCTTCCCTGCCCACGACTATCTGATTTGGCTCGGATTTGGAGGAAAGTTGGGGGAAGGGGAAAGGGAAAAGAACAAAATATTTTGGCTACGCTGAGATAATGGGAAAGTCCCTTAAACAGCCCTCTGCGTTCTGAGCAGTTTCTCATCTTTGTTTGGGGTAAGAGAGAAGCCAGGATATATGAAACCTTATTTTTAGTTTGATTCTTTGGAAAGGGGTGTATTCCAGCAACTTCCACAAGTTCAGGGAAAGGATAAAGTGTAAGTAAACAGCTTAGGAGCAGGCTGTCCAGCTTCTTAGAAGAAATGAACTGGATGAAACGGATGATTTATTTCTCACTTTTCTAGAAAACATTGACCTCCATCTAGGCAAAAACGCAGACGCAGCTGAAGCCACGGCTATCCAAGTAATTCGGACGGGTGTGCGCCAGTGGGCTCGACTTTTATACTCTCTTCCGATTTATTAAGAAGGAGGAGAGGCAGGGATCGCTATGGTGATTAGAACATGCTTCAGAAACGTTCTAGAGTCACAATCTCTAGCCCACTGATTAGGCTACTGCTCAGAATCTGTACGAACACGTTGAGAAGCACATAAAAGGTCCAACCCTCCCACAGCTACGACGGCCTCAGCGCAGAAAGACTTCGCAGAAACCTACGAGTCCCGCAGCTCGGCCGACAGATTTGCCGGGACACGTGTCATGGTTAATGAGCTCCAAAGAGAGGAAGTTAGTAGCGTGGGACTCCCCTGACTTAGTAGCAGTTTAGCAGTTTAGGTCTAACCATTGTGCTGGGCCCAAGGAGATCTCCATTCTCTGGGTAATTGCTGTGCTTTAATGATTAGGACCTTTAATGATGGAATGCAATGGAATAGGTACTACAAGTAATCGATCCACAACATTTTGTGGGAAGTGAGATATAAAAAAAAAACAATGCATTCATTATTTCATGAAGAAATGGAGTCTTGAACTGTAAAAACGAGCCTGCATTGGCATTTATCTAACAAGACTTAGGAGAAGTAGACATCTAGATGAGAAGACACATGTTCAGTGGTATAGAGATTCGTTCAAAGTTCTGAGAGTTAAATGGCATATATAGAAAACATTCCACGTTATGTGGATGGATGTAGAGATGATCAGACTAAGTGAAGTCAGCCGGAGTCAAACATCATATGACGTCGCTTATATGTGGAACCTAAAAAAAAAAAAATGACACAAATGAACTTATTTACGAAACAGAAACAGACCCACAGACATAGAAAACAAACATACAGCTACCAAAGGGGAAAGCAGGGGACAGGGCGCGATAAATCAGGAGTTTGGGATTAACATGTACACATGACCATGTATAAAACAGATGAACAACAAGGACCTACTGTATAGCACAGAGAACTGTGGTCAATATCTGTAATAACATGTAAGGGAAAAGAATCTGAAAAAAAATGTGTATATATATATATATATATATATATATATATATATATAACTGAATCACTTTGCTGTACACCTGAAACTAACACAATATTATAAATCAACTATACTTCATTTAAAAACAAACAAAACAAAACAAAAACGAAGAAAGAAAACATCCCATGCTGGTAAGAAAGATTGCAAAACAGGTTGCCAATTCTTCTATCCGCACACCATTTGCAGTGTGACTTGATGAGGGGTGGGTTCTATTTCTTTACCCATTAAATCTGGGCTTGGCCACGTGACTTGCTTTGGCCACTGCGACGTTACCAAGAGTGACACGAGCAGAAGATTGAAAGTTGCTTTCACTTTTCACGTAGGAAGAAGAGGTTAACCTCTTAAGCCCAAGTCACACCCGTCCCGTGCTGACAGGCAGCACCAGTGGTCACCAGTACCAACCACCAGTTATGTGATGAGGCCACAGAGATCAGCCAGCCCCTGTTTGACCTACCAGGTGACTGCAACCACATAGACGAGCCCAGGTGAAACTAGAGAAAACCTCAGACTCGCAGAATAGTGAGCTAAGAAATGATTGTTCATTTAAGACCCCAAGTTTTGGGTCTGATGGGTTACACTGCAAAAGCTGATAGTTGACATGCTATAGAAGATGTCATAGAACAGTCAGTGTTCCTAAAGGTGAAAAAAAAATGCATACCTGACTCTAGCTAGTTTCACAAGGAAAGGTACCATTAAATAAAATAGTAAACAGTTCCTAGACCCTCCAGGAGGGCAAGATGACTAAACTTTGGAGCCAGGAACAGTCTAAATTGCCCTGCAGAAACTCTGTCCTGGGTACACCACTGCCCGGACCCCAGGGACCAGCCACACCAAACTGCACCTGTCACTTTGGACATGGAGCCCTGGATGCTGTTGGTAGGACCCCTGCCACAAGTGCTGGCCCTCAGCAGGATGGATCCCATACATCACCTCTTTATTTGCATCACTGGCTTCCAAATGAAAGTCTCCAGTGGGTCTGTGTGGTTTGCAGAGTCAGGGAATATGCCTGCCCTCCAGTAATAGAGCAGGGTGGCGGGGAGTGAATCTGTGGCTTTGACCTTGTGGAAGAATGAGCTTATAAATTAAGAAACGCCCTCAAAGAAAGGGTTCAGAAGTGTGGACAGCCAAAGGTGACTTACAAATGCCCTTCAGTGTTTGCTCCTTCATATATAGATGTTTCTTTCTCACTTAACGTATGCAAACAACCAGAAGAAATACATTCCTCTTAATATGATGTAACCATCACTCCGCAAATGAAAACTGCTATACACCCTCCCCAAAGGGAGACACTACAAAACCTCATCCATTCAGCAAATAGAGCCAGTCCAGGGTCTCTGAGTCACGCCATTTCTCTTCTGATTCCACCATGGTCCTCTCTTGTTGCTTGATATTCTATAAGCTACAGGTCAGGATGTAATGTTTCCCACCATCAAAACATCCTATACACATGTAAAAGAGGGAGAGGTCAAGAGGGGAGACATTAGAATATTCACATGTGTACATGACACAGGAAAGAGGGGAAGGTATAGATACTGCAAGTGGCCACGAGGCTGCACTTAGACTTTTAAACATGTCTCCTTCTTTCTCTGAACCACGTCGCCCTTGCCCTCAGCTGGCCGCTCAGTAGATTCGGGTCTTTTACCCAGCGAAATAACCCAGACCCTTATTTCTCAGAGATCGGAGGGCAGAGGTCCCACCTCCATGCTGTAATCTTTTATTCATCTTCATCGTTGGGCATGACAGTCTCATGACACGTCCTGTGTTCTGGACACAGTTCTCCCCGCCCCTGTTACATACCGGTCACACTAACAGGCCACAGGAAGAAAGTCCCTTTGGGGGACAACTTTAGCAGGAAGTAATTAGGTAGTAGAGGACAAAGCCAGTCCACCGTGCCCATCGCCGTGAACTTGGGATCCCTTCCTTCGGAGCCTAGCGAGGGATCAGCAAACTGCTTCTTAAAAGGGAGATAGGAAATATTTTAGGCTAAGAGACAAGATCAAAGATATAATGTAGATATTTGCATAACCATTTAAACTGATATCACTGTATAGCACAGGGAACTCTGCTCAATATTTTGTAGTAACCTATAAGAGAAAAGAATCTGAGGGAGAATATATATATATATATATATATATATATATATATATATATATATATATATATATATATATATATCTCCGGAAACCAACACAACATTGCAAATCAAGTCTACTTCAATAACAAAAAAATTAAAACATACAAACCCATCTTAGCTCAGGAGCTATAAAAAATATAAATAAAACACAAAAGCAAGCCAGCGACCAGCTTTGGCTCCCAAGGCTATAACTTGCCGGCCCTAGTCTAGGTTATACCACGTATTTCTGGCATGTGGAATTATTTTGGCATTGCTCACCAAGTCCAGGCGTCAGTGAACAGTGCAGACAGAACCACTCCCAGTTGGTATGGGAACCCGTATCAGTAAATTCAATCTAGTTTAAGATTAAGCGTCTCTCCTGACCTGACACCATAGACTCTCTCCCACACCTCAACTCTAGGCTCCCTTATGCGAATTAGCAAAACTGCACAAACATCACGTGCGAGCCCTGTCCTTCCAGGCTCTATTCCCTCAGTGCCTCTACACCCACCCCGGGGCACTGATTCTAGTTCTGGGTCTGAAGGTGTGGTGGGCTTTTTAGGGAAATGGTATTGTTGGGAGAATCTTCCTTCCCCTTTCAAGTCTGCTCCTTTAGGCAAGGCTATTCTGGGCTCATCCAGCAGGGCAGGAAGCATCTCATCGCACCAGAGAGGAAGGACGGCTTCCTGTGCTAGGCCACTTTCGCGATTTGAGCAGAAACAGGACCTACCAAGTGCTCTTATTTAGCTACTCACTCTTCCAGGAAGGCCTGGCATCAGCGTCGTGAATCACAAAGGGCCCCGAGTTCACTGCAGGCCAAGTTCCCCTGGAGACAGCCCCCCTGCTCCCAGGGCCAAGCTGTCCACAAACCCCCAAACTCTCCTTGCCAGAGCCAGACCTCAGGTGCTACGGCCAGAACTTCTGCCCCTGCATCCACAGGTGACTCCCACCTCCTCTCCCACTCCCTGACCCCCGCCCCCCACCCAGGGCCAGAGGATCCCACTTCTCTGCATCACGGGCTCGGACAAGTGGTCAGATTGGCAAAGTCTGGGGTGTATTTTGTACCCTCAGTTATTAAAGAAATATTAGAACAGCTGTTGTCTGGTTCCCACCCTGAGGAGCTGCAGACTTAAGCTGCTCGATGCTTCTGGGAAGATAAGTATAATAACCGGTTTCAAAAATCACCTGCTCAGAGCACTCAGCAGAGATGAGAAGTCTCACCAGAATTCTCTGGAACCTGCCTGCCCCAAAGGGCAAGCCCTGCCAGTGCACTGCAGAGCCGCGGCTGCAGGTGATGGAACACGAGACACAGGGAGGACGGCGCAGGGTTCTGCAAAAGTGAGAGATGCCGGATGGGGTGTGGAGAAAAGGGGGCCTTCCTGCACTGCTGGTGGGAATGTACACCAGTGCAGCCACTGTGGAGAACGGTACGCATGTTCCTCAAAAAACTAAGAATAAAGCTACCATATGATCCAGCAATCCCATTCCTGGGCTTATATCCGGAGAAAACCATAATTTGAAAAGATCCATGCACCCCAATGTTCATTGCAGCACTGTGTACAATAGCCAGGTCATGGAAGCAACCTAAGTGTCCAGCAACAGAGGAATGGATAAAGAAGATGTGGTACATATATACAATGGAATATTACTCAGCCATAAAAAAGAATGAAATAATGCCATTTTCAGAAACATGGATGGACCTAGAGGTTATCATACTAAGTGAAGTAAGCCAGACAAAGACAAATATCATATGCTATCACTTATATGCGGAATCTAAAAAAAGATACAAATGAACTTACTTACAAAACAGAAACAGACCCACAGACTTTGAAAATCAACTTATGGTTACCAAAGGGGAAAGCTGGGGGAGGGATACATTAGGAGTTTGGGATTAACACATACACACTACTATGTATAAAATAGATAATAAACAAGGGCCTACTGTAGAGCACAGGGAACTCTACTCCATAATCTGTAATAACCTATAAGGGAAAAGAATCTGGAAAATATATATATATATATATATATATATATATATATATAGCTGATTCACTTTGTTGTACACCTGAAACTAACACAACATTGTAAATCACCTATACTCCAATAAAATAAATAAATAAATTCTTGGCTACCAGTCAAAAAGAAAAAAAAAAGGTAGAAGAGAGAGGCTTACAGGAGACAGAAGGGCTGAGAGTTAAAAAGAAAATTAGGAGAGAATTGACGTCAAAGATCTCAAGCAAAGGGAGAAATTCAAAAAAGGAAGGCTGGGAGAGGTGTTAACAATAGTTCAGAGGTCAAGAGATACATACATTTCTTAGAAGTCAGCAATTAGGGGGATGGGGCAGCCTCCACTGCAAGGTAAACTCACAGGGAAGCCAGATTGCAGTTGGTGGGAAGAGAATATAAATGGATAAATGGGTGCAAATACCAGGCCCTTCCCTAACAGAGGGCAAAGTAAGGACGGTACCTGGAGATGCACAGAGATCCCAGGAAGGGCGCTTTGTACTTAATCTGGAAGAAATCTAATCAAGTTTAGGTGTCGTTTCCTTTGTGAGGAAGGAAAGTGACCCTCTCGGATTTCTGGTGGCAGGATGGAGCGAGTTGGGATCTCAAAGAAGGACTGGAAGCTTTACAATGAAAAGGGCATCAACCGGGGCCACACATAGGCATGTTTTCAAGCCGTGCTGAGATTCACGCCAGAAGTCCTTCTAGAGACTCAAAGGCAACCATCATCGAAACACAGAGATTGGAGTTACAGTAAGAATGTGGCACAAAGACGAGGAAGCAGGAACTTTGAGGTGATGGTCAGGGGTCTTCTAAGTCATGGACCCACGATCCAAGCTGGGTTTGTAAGAAAGTGACCTGAGAGGGTCGCTAGGTAATAAGGGGGTTCCAAGAGCCTAGAAACTTCTATGAAAAAAAGTTTGTGTATAAATGAAAGTTTTTCATCCAAACACCTATTAAAGGGGGCAGGGTGCAAAGCATTTGTCGCACAGGCAATGAAGGGACAGAGAAGGATGAGCGCAGGTCGGATTAACACCGAGACTTGAAAGTTGCTTATTTGAAACACGGAAGATGGAAATAGAGGACCCTGGTGATTCTTGCCCTAAGCAAGCGCACTTGTTCCAGACTCCGAAATTACACAGTGCATCGCTTTCTGCGAGGTCAGTGCCTTAATAAAGAAATAAAGGATTCTCTAACTTCTCCAGAGATCATGTGTAAATAGACGTCACTCCAGGGGCTGTGTGTCTTGGGCAGACAGCAGAGCGGATTGGGTGGTGTCACACTGCAAGGTCTGATGGGAGAGGCGACGTTATTATTATGGACCACAAAAAAGGCCTTGTGATCTCTGAACATACAGAGAATATTAGACTGTGAAAGTAAAGCTGCTTCCAAGTCATGCATTCATTCCCTCAGTCACTATTTATGCTTTTTCTCTCAATACCAGGAACTATGCTAGGCATTTGGAATATAATTATGAGCAAAAATGTGTACATTACCACTGTCTGTGGAGCCCCCAGATGAGCTGGGAGCGCACGGCCACCACACACTGAGGTCAGTGTGATCACACAGGGTAGCAAGTTCCTGGAAGGGGAAGAACAGACCTGCAGACCCAGGAGGAGCTGCCTAGCAGTGGAAGTGGTGCCTGCATGCAAGTCTGCAAGGCGAGTTCAAGAAGTGAGGACCTGAAGGACCCACAGAAGTAAAGTGTGTGGGGCAGGTCAGCGACCTGAGGCAGAAAACGCCCTGGTGAATTCCAGCAACGGGAGGAGGGCTGGAGGCTGGAGGGAAAGATGAGCTCGTGAGGGGAGGGAAGCCCAGACTGTGTCATCAATCCGCCTTAGAGCCACAAGATTGAAAAAGCCTCCCCCCCTCTCCCCCCAAGTTAACAATCCATGGATGGTTTTGAGCAGGAAAACGACGTCATCAGATTTTGTTTGAAAAATCAATCAAATGTATTGAAGGGGAGAAGGTCATCTCGACAGGGGGATTGTCGCTGAGACCAAGAGAACAGCATGCAGACGGGGAAGCATAGGCGACTTAAGCGTGTGTGAGCGCAGAGATTGGAAATTCAAGGTGGGAAGAGAGAGATGGGGTGGTACTTCCTCCCTCGGTTTCTAGCTCTCAGGACTGGATATTATATATTATATAATAATATATTATATAATTATATATTATTATATAATATAATAAAGTATCAAATATTTATATGATTAATCATAATATAATTAATAACATATTAATATATAATAAGGAGCCTAGATAGAGACGTGAGACTCTGGGATAAAACCAGATTTTAGGGGGAAAAATCATGAGTTTCTTTTAAGGCGTGTTGAGTTTGAGTTGCCTAAAAATGAGATATTTAAGAAGCAGTTGACTCTAGCTGTCTACAGGTATACACCTGGGAGTCATTCGTTGCATAAAAGGTGTGTGGAGCCGTGAGCATGGACACGATTTACCTGCAGGACCAGAGTAGAGGGCGAGAAAAGAAAAGGGCTGGAAAGAAGGCTTAAATGTAATATGTAAAGGCCAGAGGAAGGAGGAAGCCACCTTCATAAAGGGATTCTGGAAGCAGCATCTGGAGGGAGAAGAGGAAGTGGGATCCATGTCCAGGGAGCCCAGGAAGCAGGTTCTAGATGGAAGGGCTGCCTGAGATGTGCAGGTTCCCCTTCCAGGTCAGGGAAGGTGCAGACAGAAAATATCCACGGAGTTTGGAGACCTGGCCCCCTAAGTGGGTTTTATGAAGATACTCTTCATGGGGGGGATGAAGCCACAGTCGGAGTGCAGGGTGCGAAGGACTGAAACACAGAGACTCAGAAGGGCTGGCAGCGGGATTTCTTTGAGGAGTTGAGCAGAGAAGGTGGCAGAAGAAAGATGGTGGAACGGTGCTTGGTCTGCCCCAGAGAAGGGGTCTCATCCAATGCCTTTTTTATTGTATACGGTTAAAAAGTTAAATGTAACAGAGCGTTTAAAATTGGATGATCTCACATAAAACTCCAGCTGTCCTTGAAATGTCCGCTCATCTCACCGCACAGGTTTACAGCACTAGCTCTCGTTTGCCAAAAGAAAACCCGAGGTTGGGGATTTAGGTGACTTGCCCAACACGACAGCTTGGAAGCCAGGACTGAAACCCAGCGCCAACCCCAAGTCCTGCCGTCCTTTGCGTAATTCATTCTGTTTCCCAGGAAGCTCTCAAGATCCCGGGGGCTCGTGATGCAATTCTGGGGTGACTCGAGGCCCCCAGTGACCCTGGCCCTTAGCTGTGTGGGAGAAAGCAGAGCCCTGCAGTCTGGGCTGCCCTGGCCCTGCTTCTGTAGCTCCTGGGTCTGACGTGTGCTCCCCCTTGATGTGTTTGAAAGAAAGCAGCAGGGATCCCTGGAGAGATTCCTCTGCGAAGCAGGGCCTGCAGATGTGCAGATACACGGTCAGTCATGACTCATGAACTGCTGAGAGTCAGGAAGAGCCAGGAATCCAGGGAGAAGCAGAGCACTCGGCCAGGCTCGCGTTCTGTACTCACGATGGCTGCCCTCCAACCATCTGGTCTCCAGGATGGAAAACTCTTTCCTTAATTCCGTTATGGTCCTCAGTTCGGGGAGCTACTGTTCCAGAGATCAATAAAACTCACCACGAAGGCTCTTCTCGGCCTCTGTCAGGGAAACTCTGAGTTACTCTACTGTTCTGCTGTTGTTATTCAAAGAGCCCTGTTTCCTCTGATGTTGATGTGATTCTTCTTGGCTACAAAGTAAATGTGTCATTAACGTAATTAACTAGAAAATAAAATGTTACTTTTCCTAAGCATCAGAACTTATTTTTTTAAAAGCTCCTTGTTTTTGTATATTGTGAACTCTGGACACAAAATAAAGAACTTTTAAATGTCTTTCTCCTTCAGGATTATTCGAGTGCTTCTTTATTTTCCTCCCTCTGTCCAACCTCCCCTCCCCTCTTTGCCACAAGTCTGGAAAACACAGAAAAACATTACCTTGCCTCTTATTGTGGGCCTCAGCAAATGTCTTGGAAATGGTAAACATTTACAAGCATGCAATCAGTTTGAAATTTTCTGTCATCTTCATGAAAAGTTAAATCAAATGGTTTAACTTAACAGAAAAATACTTAACCAAAAAATAAATTCAACAGACATGAGGAGAAATGCCTTATTGTATCTTGAAAGCAAGAGTGGATGTCTATTAGTTTTGCGTCCTTCTGGGAAGATACCTATGTACTATCATCACAAGAAAATTTATCCTCCGAAATGAACAAATATATGTAAGGAATGCAAATTAGAACAAACTGTAGCTGGTGAACTAATAAATTATAAATGATTAAAACTATCTAATTAGATTTATGTATGCTTTTCTTTTTACAAGCCACTATTTTCAGCTTTTTGTTACTAACAACCAAATAGTATTTCTAACTGATTTCTAACTCAGAAAATTACCAGGACAATTTTTCTATTAATTTTTCTTATTAGTGGCTTTGGGTAAACCAGTTTTTTCCCCAGTTTTCTTTACTTCAGACAGAGTTGAAGACAAGACCCTGGCTAAAAGAAACAAAACAATGTATATACCCAGAAAGAGATTATGTATGATTATGTATTTTTAAGGCAATGAAAGTAAAAATGTTTTTATTTCGCATGACACAGTATTCGTTTTCCTCTGCAATACTTCCTCATAAACTAATTTATGACAACATAATAAAAAGTGCTTCTTCCGTGACTTAAAGAATTGTATTTGAAAACATTTAAGAAAATAAATGCTATCCTTAAAATAAATCAAATTGTTATTCAAGACATCTAAGGATCAAGTAATAGTACACACCTGCTGCTTCTTTGTGAGTTTCCTGAGCTTGACTTAAATACCAGGATGGTCATGGTCATGGTCTGGGCTCCTGGGAGTCTGGCCCTGGGATGGAGAGCAGAGGTTAGGATGCAAGAGCACATGAGAATGAGCCCTTGTGATCGACACCTGTGAAAGCCCACCTGTGGTGGGTGCCCTGCAGTACCAGCAAAGGCCTCCGTGGGCCCCAGCAGGGCTGTGAGGCCCAGACGACCCTCGAAGCTCTCCCGACGGGGCGCGGGACCCAGATGTTTAGAGCCCATGTCTGTCCGTCATTGCATAGCCCCCCCGCCATGGGGACATGACCTTGAGCCCTTCAGACACAGCAGGTATCATCTACCTCCCTCCCTACCCCTATGGCTACATTTACATTTCATTTCTCTTATCACAGCGATGCTGCCAAAACTTACGGAAAGAGGAATATGACGAGGATGTGTTTGATTGGTGACATTCAGAAAAAAACCCTTTTAGGGTCAGACAGCTCCTCTCTCAGCATCAGCACAGCTCCCCTGGATCCACTTTCAGGGCTGTGATCCTGGAGGAACACTCGGCAGGCTCCCCGAGTGCAAACATCCTCTGGACACTTCCAGTCACTGTGGCGCTTCCGCTGCACGTCACTAATTAATAGAGGAAGATCCATACCATTTTTTAAAACTCAGAATTTAATTTAGGGTTCGAATTCTCCCCTTCCCAGGATTTATCTCCTTCACGCTAGCTGCCTGCAGGAAAGGACGTTTGAGTGAACTTCTTTTTCTTTTCCCTCTAGGTTGGCTTCTCCCCACCCTTGGCCCCAGTGTGTCTGTTGCTTCTGATTGCTCCTGTTCTGGGTGGAAGGGGCAGGGAGATGCGAGGATCGGGGAACAGCTTGGTTAGTAAAGAGCAAAGTTAAAGGGACAGGGAATTGGGCTTGCCCGGCACTGAGCTGGTCTTGATTTCTTCTCCGCATCGCAAGTGTTGGAACCTGAAGAGCAGGTTCTGTGTGTGATACTGTGTGCTCTTCCCAAGTCCACTCCCATCCAAAGTTTGAAGGCGATTCCCAGGACACAAGTAACATGGTTTCCTCTGAGTTGCTAGATATGCTTCTCTACCCAAAGCCAAAGGTATTGGCCCCATCACTCCAGTCGACCCTTTGGAAGGTGGAAATGGTGGCGAGCACATTCTCTCTCTACATGTGGGCTACATCTGGTCCAGAGAAACTCTCTGTGGATGGAGGTGTGGCTTCTGACCACTGAGCCAACCTCCCTCTAAGTCCTCTGCAGTCTCGGGCATGTGCAGTCGATCCCCAGACTCTGACTGGTCTCTGTGAACCTTCCCACTAGTCTTGAGGGAGACGTGTGTCCTTCCCTGTGGGAATTCACAGCACCCAGCGTTCTCCAGAGAAAGACTTGGCTTCCAACATCTTCCGAATTGATGTCCTGTCCTCTGAATCAGTGAAGGGTCAGAGGTCCCGAGCCAGGTTTCTTCACCTCTTTCTCAAGTCTTGCATGGATGGTCCAGCGTATCATGTTGGAAAATAGTGATACTCGCCATGGTGCTTTTGTTGGTGATCTTTACGCCTCATTCTACAATGAGGCCCTAGGAGTGCTCAGTTTTAACAGGCTGCTCCACAACATTATACATTCACAAGGTAGAAACAGAGTCTTACGCATTAATCCGCCAGGCTCTTCTGAGACAGAAGCGAAGCACATCCCAGCACTCACCCTTTAGAGACTCTAAGGGAGACCTGGACTGAACTCCCTTGTAGGCCGAGTTTGCTGGCATCTCTGATGTACAGTCAAATCTTTCTTTAACAATTTAGGTCATTGACCTGACTCACGGAATTGCTTGTCAAATCAGACTCACAGGAATCAGAGCTTTTATCTGATATCAAGCTTTATGAAATCATTCCAAAGATGCAGGCAAGAGCGAGGCTCAGAGAAAACAGAGAGACATCTGAGCCATCCATGGCAGCTCCCCAGACTTTGACTCAGAATAGATGAATTCTCCACGTGAGTTTCTTGGGGTTCCTCATACGGCTGGAACGTTTTAAATATGAAATAACTCCAGGGAGTGGCGTCGCCTACATTACTCAGGAGGCCACACCTTGCGGATCCTGGGTTCTACGTTTCTAGGAAATCCTTAGCTAGGGGTGTCCTACTAACAGCAGCTCAGAGTCAAGGGCTTTTCTTCCTAGCAAATGACATTAGCCTATGACCCAGAGGTCAGGTTGACCAGGAGATCAGAGAGCAGTCACCTACCTCCTTTTCTTTCTCGTAGGAGCACTTTCATCACCTGTAAAAGAGAGTAAGAGGGTCTCAGACCATCTGCTTTAACTCTTTCCTCCCAGGCGTTTAACGCTTAATGTACAAATGGGACGAAAAGAGTTGGCTTACCTCTAGGGTATAATTTATAACCTAGTGTAGTACAGATAAAACAGACATTCAAGGGTATTACACAAATGTAATTGACTCATAGCATAAGCGCAGGAGAGGGTGCAGCACGGGGAGGGCGAGAATGAAACCATTCATCCAAAGCAAGATGGGGTACCATCGCCACAAAGAGACGGACGAGAGGTTGGGATCTCAAAACAGCAAATACCACATCCTCAGACAAGAGGTGGAGGACAGGCCAAAATAGATCAAGGTTAAGGCAATGGGTTTTTAAATTATACTGTGGGTCAGCTATGCACCACAGAGTTCACCACTTAGTGGGTTTCTGAGAAGTTTAAAAAAATGTTGAGGACGCAAATAAATTTGAAAAAGCCTCTTGGCAATTAGGCAGAAAAGGTAAAGAAGACTTTTACTTTAAAAGGTAAAAGAATACAAAGAGACCACCAGGAAACCCACATTTTCCTAAGGCTCTCCCCTGAACTTTCTCTAGCATCTGTGCTTTAGGATTTCTACCGTCTTTTTCCATCTCTTCCTACTCTCCATCTGCTATTCAATGTTTTGAAGGCACGACCTATAGCCTAGAGACACAGTAGGCTCTACAAGAGGGTTTTTGAAATAATTATATAAATATGCATAGAATCATTATTCTGACTTTAGATCTGTGCACTCCCTCTCACCTCTCTCTGAATATTTTTGAAGACATTAAGAATCAAGAGTCCTATTCTGCCCTGCATTCTCTTTCTTGTTTACTTCAAAGCAATCACAGATGCATTTCTTGGAAATCATAGTGATGCTCTTTTTTTTAATTTAATTTGTTTATTTATTTATTTTTATACAGCAGGTTCTTATTCGTTATCTATTTTATACATATTAGTGTGTATATGTCAGTCCCAATCTCCCATTCATCATTCTTTCAATGACGTTTTATAGCTTTCTAGGAGACATCTTGTACATCTTTTGTAGATTTATTTCTAGGAATTTGATATTTTTTATTGCTGTTATAGATGATACTTTTAAAAAAACGATTTTGTTTTGGTAAATTGAAATAAAATTGATTTCTTGACTTTATATCTAGCAACTTTCTAATTTACCTCTTAATTAGAATTTTCTGTAGATTCTTTTGGATTTTTGGCCCAGTGGTTAAGAATCTGCCTGCCAATGCAGGGGACATGGGCTCGAGCCCTGGTCTAGGAAGACCCCACATGCCGCAGAGCAACTAAGTCCGTGCGCAACAACTACCGAGCCTGCACTCTAGAGCCCGTGAGCCCCAACTACTGAGCCCACGTGGCACAACTACTGAAGCCCATGTACCTAGAGCCCATGCTCGGCAACAAGAGAAGCCACTGCAATGAGAAGCCCACGCACCGCAAGGAAGAGCAGCCCCTGCTAGCTGCAACTAGAGAGAGCCCACGCACAGCAGCAAAGACCCAACACAGCCAAAAATAAATTTAAAATAAATAAATAAATTTATTTTAAAAATAAATAAATACTGGTGTAAGAAAAGTGATGATTTCTAAATGATGTCTATTTTGTTCCTACTTTTCCTTTCCTTATAACTTTTACTTATTTTATTTCCTTATTGTACTAGCTATGTCCTCCTGTAATGTATTGAAGTCTGAGATGTTAAATTGAAAACATTGAGAGCAGTCATTCTTATCTTGATTCTGATCTTAATGGGAAAGCTTTCAAGATTTCACCATTTTGTATGATGTTTGCTTAGGTTGCTTTTGTTTTGTTTTGTTTTGTTTTTGTTTGTTTTTTGAGAAACTCTTAATAAAATTAATGCTAGACCTTTGTATTTCTAGTTTACCAAAAGCTTTTTGGGGGGGTGGTGGCAGTGTGATGAATTAGGTGATTGGGATTGACATGTATACACTAATGTGTGTAAAATTGATGACTAATAAGAACCTGCTGTATAAAAAAATAAAGTAAAATTTAAAAAAAAGAAAAAAATGTTTTTGTTCATTTTTCAATCATGAATGAATATTGAGTATATAAGATGATTTTCTTGCACCTGTTGAAATATCCATAACATGTTTTCTTTATTTTATAGTATGTTGAATTATATTGGATGATTTTTTTTACTGTTAAATCAACCGTCTTTCCTAGAATAAATCCAACTTTAATATAGGCATTATGCTTTTTTATAAATCACTGGATTTGCTAAAAATTAGTGTAAGATTTTTTCATCATGAGTGAGTTGACCTGTGATATTCCTTTTTTGTACTGTCCTCATCATGTTTCTGGCTTCATAAAATGAATGGGACAGTTTAAATTTTTTCTGTTTTCTGGAAAAGTTTGTGTGAGATTAGAATAATTCCTCAAATGATTTATAAAATCTCTGTGAAGACATAATTATAGGTTTGATTTCTGTTTCTAGATAGATGGAGAACTATTCAGATTTTTGTACTTCCTTTTGTGTAAGTTTTAAGAATTTATATTTTCCTGGGAATTTATCCATTTTATCTACACTTTCAAATTTATTGGCATAAAGTTATTCACAGTGTCATTTTATGATATTTAGAATGTCTGTAGGATCTGTAGTGTTAGATCTCTCATCATTCCTGACTTTGGTTACCTGTGATGTCTCATTTTTCTCTTGTCAGTCTCAGTAGAAACTTATCAATTCTGTTAGTCTTTTCTAAGAATTAACTTTTAGTTTTATTCATCCTCCCTATTGTGCATATTTGTTCTATTTCATAACTTCTGCTCTTTATTATTTTCTTCTATTTTCATGGGCTTAATTTGCCTTATCTTTCTAAGTTTTTGAGATGTATACTTAGATTAATAATTTGCAGCATTCTTCTTCTCTAAAATATGCACTTAGAGCTATAGATTTCCCTCAAGCACAGCTCTAGTTGGTTTAATATGTTTTAATACATAATTATCCATTGTCTTAAGTTAGAATATTTTCTAATTACTGTAAGAAGGTTTCTCTTTGGTCCATGGGTTATTTAGAAGTACATTTCTTACTTTTCTGTCCAAATATATGGGGATTTTCAAAGTATTCTTTTATCATTGATTTCTAGCACAATTACTCTGTGGAAGGAGAACATTTTTTTTTAATTGGGGTATAGTTGATTTACAATGTTGTGTTAATTTCTACTGTACAGCAAAGTGAATCAGTTATACATATACATATATCCACTCTCTTTTAGCTTCTTTTCCCATATAGGCCATTACAGAGTACTGAGAAGAGTTCTCTGTGCTATACAGCATGTTCTTATTAGTTATCTATTTTATACATATTAGTGTACATATGTCAATCCCAATCTCCCAGCTCATCCCACCCTCAACCCCCTGCTTTCCCCCCTTGGTGTCCATACATTTATTCTCTACATCTCTTTTAAAGATAATTCTCCAACACAAGGTCAAAGCTACATATTGAAAGATAAAAATCTGTTTAAGAATAAAATCTTACTCAAAGGAAATTCTGTGAAAATACCTAACAGAAAAGTCAGGTCATTCATCTTCTAAAAGATTTGCTCCCTGCTGTGTAATCTGTAAAGAAGTTACAAAAAAAGAAATGAAAAAATCTGACCCAGAAAAAAATATCAGAGAGAAAATGTGGTGAGTGTATTTCAACATGAGCAAACTTAACTTAGAATGATCATATGTTAGATGAATGGATAAAGAACGAGTGGTATACAGACACACACACACACACACACACACACACACACACACACACACACACGATGGAATATTACTCAGCCATGAAAAAGAATGACATAATGCCATTTGCAGCAACATGGATGGACCTAGAGATTATCATACTAAGTGATGCAAATTAGACAGAGAAAGACAAATACCACATGATATCGCTTACATGTGAAATCTAAAATGTGACACAAATGAACTTATCTACAAAACAGAAACAGACTCACAGACATATAAATCAAACTTATGGTTACCAAAGGGGAAAGGTGGGGGGAGGGATAAATTAGGAATTTGGGATTAACATATGTATATATATATATATAAAATAGATAAACAACAAGGACCTACTGTATAGCACAGGAAACTATATTCAATATCTGTAAGAACCTCTAATGGAAAAGAATCTGAAAAATAATAGATATATGTGTATTTATAACTGAATCACCTTGCTGTACCCCTGAAACTAACACCACATTGTAAATCAACTATACTCAAATATAAAATAAAAAGTTAAAAAATGACAACAAAAATAAAATAAAATAGATAACCAGCAAGGACCTACTGTAGAGTACAGGGAACTAGACTCAATACCTTGTAATGACCTATGATGGAAAAGAATCTGGAAAAGAATAGACATGTATGTGTACATATAACTGAATCACTGTGCTGTACCCCTGAAACTAACACGATGTTGTAAATCAACTCTACTCCAGTTATATATATATAGGAAATCTCTACTGTCTAGGCTACCCAGTCCCTTACGGCAGCCCAGACTAAGACAACAGTCATGCATGTCATTTTCGGAATAAGAATTATCTCATTAATTACACACTCCCTCAACGTCGCTCCTTCCGCACCAGCAACCCTCCTGTCTAGCATCTAACAGTGACACTGGTTATACAGAATCCATTAAGTTCAATAAATAAAAATTTCAAACCTTAAAGAAGAAAAAAAAAAAGAGATTGCGAGCTGCCCTGACAACTGCTGGAATCCTGAGGGCCTGGTGGGGCTTAATCGCACTTCCCCTTCCCGCTGTGACCCGGCTGATAAGGCCCCGCCAAACATCCTCCTTATCAGAGGGACCAGATGCCTTCCTGCTTCTCCCTGGGCAACAGGCTTCAGCTCCCGCCAGCCCACAGAATTACTCAACGCGCTGTCCGCATTCTCCCCAGATGCAGGGGCTCCATTTCTGGATGGCGCACGCCTGCGTCCCACGGGCTCTGCATGATGAGCGGGGCCCTGCTCCCTGCTCTGTGTGTACAAGTGACTCATAAACTGCTTTTGGTCTCCTCCGTCCAATGTCAGGGGTGTGTGTTCAGCCATCCCTGAAAGTCCAGGGCAGGAGTCCCCCACACACACACCAATGGGGTGAGTGGGACGGGAATAAAGCACCATCCCTTCCCTCCCACCATGAGGATTCTGACCCCCAGACTTGTGGAAGCATCTAAACTAGAGCTTGGCTCCCTCTGCTTCCCAAGCGTGCACCCCACCTGGACACCACTTAATACTCTCTCCAGGGATGTGCATTCTAGTGCAAACAAGAAGAAAAGCGTCCTCCAGACCCCAGACCCTACCTTGATGTAGACTGCAGTGAAGATGTTAAACAACCTTTTTTTTATTATTATTTTGCTGTAGGTCTATAAAACCGAAGTTTGAGTTACAGCCGGAAATATAACTGGCAGGAGACAAAGCCTTTTGCATCCTTCACCAGCCCTTTTTCCTCCTCTTGGCAGACGCTCACGAAAAGCCTATGTATATCCAGGATTCTTGGTAGAAGCAGAATCAGAAAAATGAAGATAATTTGTACGTGTTGAATATTCAATAGAAATAGATGTAAACTTCCTAACAGTCTTCTAAGTCTTCTTTTTCTTTTGTAATGCCTTACCTCACTAAGTCTTCACAAAACAAACAGCAGTTAGGGAGAGTCATCTCCGTGGCACAGCGAGAACAGGTATGCCCAGAGAGTTTGGGGAGTTTGCCCAAGGTCGCACAGGGATGCATGGTGGAGCCAGAACTGGAAACCAGGAGAGCACTTACAGCTTATTCCCTGCTTTGCTATCTCCTCAGCGATACGTGCCAGGATCAGGGAAAGCTCTGGGGGCACCATAACACCCAGCCTTCTTTGTTACACATCCTCCTCTAATTCTGTCCTCCCCGCCATACGCTGATTTCTCCCAGGTACCCTTTGGAGCCTCCCCCAGAGTGTGGCTCATACAGACACATATTGCACAGAATGTACGGAGGGCTCAATGGAGGAATATTTTAAAATGTCTATTCATCTCTACAACCACGCTACAGCACCACCAATAGTGTCTGGATTCAGTTGATCAGACTTGTGTGCAGTGTGTCCCCTCGGGATGCACTCTGACAACGCTGCTTTTACTCCCCTGCCCCCCAAGTCCCAGGTGTGACCTACAGGGTCTCAAACCTCTGCTGAGGGTTTCAGCACAGTTACCCTTGTGATGGCAACACACCTTTGCCCCTCTCCTTCCCTTTCATCTTGCTTACCCATACCCTCAACAGCTGTTAGGGAATTTTTCCAGATGGGTACATGAAGCCACATCTCAAGGTCCGATTTTGGGAAACCCAGCCCAAGACAACAGCCTTTCTATACAGAACACATTCTGAAATGAACTGCTCTTGACCGGCTTGAAAGGACCTCAGTTGGCCAGGATCGCCTTGCTTCCAGCACTAGAAATAGTTTGTGTCTATGTTCTCTTTTGCACACATATCATCTGATCAGTTACGTGTTGGCTTTATCATTGGACTTGGAATTCTGGTGTTTCCTCCATCCTGCTCCCATACTGTCTGCTGTGAACTCATCCACGTAAAAAGGTACAAACCCCTCTTAACATGTACCAACTATTTTATGATGCCTTTTAATATCCCCTACAACCTGTAGTTAAGCAAGACAACAGTTATTGTCCCCATTTTGACATGAGGCTGCGTAGGCTTGGAGGGGAGGCCACCCAGGCAGTCGTTAGGAAATTACGCTGCTGAGCCTGGGATCCAGGTCCTCAGGCTCCTTCACTTCTGAGACTAAGTCCTCAGGCCCTGGAAGTCATCAGCCTCATTCTACATGTTCTTAAAATCTCTTAACTCTTCTACTTTCTACGTTCAGAACAACAGATCTTACATGGGACATCAGAGCGGTCTGGGACCTTCAATTCCACGCATATGTGGCAAATCGTTACATTCTAATAGTAAATCTCCCGCTGTCATTTGTACCCTGGGTGCAGCCATGGGTCACTTGCCACGGTTACATCATCTGGAACAAAACCACAGCATGCGTAGGAAGGTGCCTGAAAGGGAAAGTATCTTTCTGATTTGAAAGACAGAATCTGGAGCACCAAAAAATGTCTTCTGTTGGATTGCTCACCTTCTGCACTAAATCAGGTTATTGTGACCTCACACCTCACAGTTATTTTATTTTTGGATTTTTCTCAGAAGATGCCCATTGAGGAGAAGTGAGGGACAGAATCCAAATATTTTGAATATAAAATATTTAAAAATTAAAATACATTTATCTTGGCCCTTATAATATGCTGATATGTTTATTCCTCTTTCTCATTCCTTATATGAAGGTGTTTATTTATGATCCTAATTTCAAGTAATGCATTTGATAAAATAATCATTAATTATCTTATATTGATAGGAAACAAAGGCAAAAACATATAGGAATATATTGACTCTTCTCAGTATTTTAAAACATTTTATCTCAGTTTTCCATTGGAGATTTTAATTCAATTGGGCATATCTTAAAATTTGTTTTTTTGATACATTTTTTTAAATTGAAGTATAGTTGATTTAGATACATTTCTTTTTTGGTTTATGAGGGACAGGGGAAGGAATTTTTAGAGGTCATGTTACCTCTTCATTCTGCACAGAAAGCTCTCCTTTGCCAACAAGAACAGTGTTGATTGAATTAAGACCACTATTGTCTTTATTGGGAAGAAAGTCCATATCTGTCATGTTGTAAAACAGAACTAGAAAAAGCTATTTATTTCTTCTTGTTCTCATAGCAATCTTTTGAATACACTTAGCATTCAATAAGACTTTATTGAGATTAAATAAGACTTTAATGAGATTAAAACAACATAGTTAATTTAAATCAACAAATATTTATTGGCTGCCTACTATATGCCATACACCCTTCTAGACTCTGAAGTTATATTGGAGAACAAAGCAAATCCAGACTCACGGAAGTTAATTTTAGTGAAGAAATACAGACTATTATGTCAGATGGTGGTAAAAAGTTGTTCAAAAGAGATTAAAGTCAAGTAATATCGATAGTGCAGGTGGGTGCAAGAGTCAGAGGAAACCCTGCTGAGTGGAAACCCAAAGGAAGGGGTAAGTCAGTCTATTCACGACTGAAAGAAAGAATATTGCAGGCAGAAGGAAAGCAAGTGAAAAGGCTCTGAGGTAGAAACACATCCAGCATTTCTGAGAAAAAACAAGGAATGGAGAAGGGGATCATGTAGCACCTAGGGGTCCATGGTCTATGGTGAAAACTCTGGCTTTTACTCAGGATGAAACAGGAAGTTACAAGGCTGGAAGCTGACAAGTGACACAGTCGGACTCAAGTTTTAAAATTCAAACTTTTCTAAAAATCTGACTGCTATGAAAGGAAAAAAAAAACAACAACTCATTAGGAAGCTATTGAAACAGTTCTGAGGAGAGATAAGAGGAGTAGGAGGCAAGGGCTGAGAAGTGATTTGACGCTGGGTATATTTTGATGGAAAAGCCAGTGTGGCTTCCTGGTGGATTGGATGGGAAGGATGAGATTAAAAGGAATAAAGAATAACCCAAGTTGTTTGGCCCCAGTGATCAGTAGAACAGGCTTTTCTCCCTTTGAGGAAAGGGAAATCCATAGAAATAGTGGGCTAGGTGAAGAAATGAATAGTTTGACAAGCTATGTCTAGATACCCAATGGAAAATGTCTCCTAAGTGGTTGTATGAAGGCGTCCAAAGTTTAAAGGAAAGCCAAGGCTGGAAGTAGGCATCTGAGTCATCAGCACACGGAGATAGATTTAAAGCCAGGGGATTGGACAAGACCACAGAAAGGAGTGTGGAAGATAGAGAAAACGAAAGGGAACTCGGAACTGCATGGACTTTGTTCATGAACGTGTTCCCAAGCAGAAGCTCCAAAGATACGAATTTCCTGTGGATTCAAATACTCTAGTTTTTACAGAATTGGTACCAAACAAATTAAACCTGGTATCATCCTTTCATAAAGGTCCTCTCTTCTCCATGTGTTGCTAAAACTCCTAAGTTCTGGAGATATCTATTTATGGAAGATTTTTTTCACAAATTAATGGTTGACTGTGATAATGTCAGACAAAGAATAGTAAATGGTGAAAAAAAATAGTATGTACCAAACCATGTAATTACCCCCAATAATCCTCCCTTTGTTGATAATCATCCCCAATTATCTCTTTATCTTTGTAATTCATCCACGTAACCAATAATTTCCTTTCATCCAAATGCCTTCTTTACTTCTAAACAGATTGAACAAATCTACTTACAAACCCTGTAGGCGGGTGTGGGTGTGCAAGTGTGTGTTTAACACATTTTCATTTTAATGTGAACTCCTGAAACACTCTTTTCACTTTGTTCAAAAGCATTGATTTTGCAGAAACAAAACTGTGACCAAACACACATAGCACATAGGAGACCTAACAGGATGGTTCTTTAGGAGAAGTGGTATCTGATCTGATCTGAGAGAGAAAAAGAAAGAGAGAGAGCGAGCGAGCGAGAGAGAGAGAGAGAGAGAGAGAGAGAGAGAGAGGCTTTATAAATAACATTAAAGTAATGTGAGGCTTATTATATAACACTAGAATTTTACCAATGTACTAAATCCAATATATTATTTTGTATATTTTTATACATTATGTTATATATGATATATAGCATATATTTGCTGGAGTTGTGTATATACTTTTAAGTACACATTGTGATATATTTCAAGTAGGCACCAAACACAAAACTGTTTTATAACAAGACATTTTTCTGGCACTAATCTGTCATACCAGCAACATTTCAGCATTCTTGAATATTTGGGTAATTAGATTTTAAAAAATCATTTTTTTAAAAAATTTTGGAACCAAATTTTTACCATCACAGAAGTACTGGGAGGAAGACATAGAATATGTTGATAATAAACCAGTGTCACAAGCCATACACCCAGCTTTCTACACTTTGTGCAACGATCATTTATATTCCATCCATCCCCAGATACTTGAAATGATCTTCCAACAACAGCTGTTACGATGGATGCCCATGAACCACCTGACGTCAATATGGCAGATGTGGGTACTCGCCACAGCTGTAAGCACGCAATAGAAGGGGCAGGAAAACTACTAAACCTCTTTCTACACACAAACAAAAATAGTTTGCTTGTTTGCAGGTTAGAGAAGGAAACCCTACATTCAAGGGACAAAATGAAGTAAGCTGGTTGTCTTGCAATACATGGCCTAAACTAGTTATTAGTCCACTATCCTCCAAAAAATTGTTTTGGCATCCTAAAAAATAGAGACACATATCTCTTCGTGTCAACTCATTGGCTTTGCGTGATTCTATTAGGCTCACAGGCAAGAGAACAGTTGTTTCTGTAAAAGCCATCACCTCAGACCCATCTTAAGTCATTCTGAATCTTGCAAACACACAGGCAGCAGCATTTTACCATAAAAGACAGTGGGACATGTTTACGTTTAAATGTGATTTTGACAAATTACTCCAAAAAATTCTCTCAAGCCTGTTTCGTCCAGCAAATGTGATGGTCAATAAGATAACCACTTGACAATAACAATGTTTATTCTTGTTGTCTATTTAGGATTTCTCGGGTTTATCATTTAGATTTCTTTGGTCCTTTTATAGGTATTTATGTTCCAAAGAACAAAAAAAACAAAACACAGGCTTGGTTGTGCTGGACTTCCGTGGTGATGGTTTCCGTCAAGACTAACCTCCTCTAGGACCTGTAGCCCAATGTCACATTTCTTTTCCTACCGTGGTCAAGTAACTGGCTCAAAAGTAAAGAAGGCAGTTGGTGAGGATATTTGAAGATCCTGGTGGAAAGCAGACCACAGTCAGGAAACACATCAGACGCTGGGCAGGAAGATGGTACAAAGTGTGAAAACACAAGTGAAAATGCAACGTCAACTATCTTCTCCTATAAAACACTTTAACTTTGCACTATAATCACCAAAAGCTTTTGAAGCCTAAAATACTATAATTTTAATAAATACCTAGAATTTTTTTTTAATTTAGTTGTCCCTGAAGGAAATACAGAGATGAACACTTTACGTTATAATTGGGACATGTTTACTGAAAATCCAGTTTTTCCAACCTATTTTAGTCTGTACAAATGTAAAGAAGTGAAAAACTTTACAAGTGTCTCCCCTCATTCCAGACATTTTTCACTGATAAAAAATCAAAGAGTACAACTTCCAAGATTGTAAAGTTGGCCAAAACTCTGCGACTTGCAGTCTTCGGCCGGTTTTCACTCTCTCCCTGAGTTGTGAGTCTGGGTTTTGAGTAGCGAACCCTTTGCAGTCCACAGGAGCTCAACATGCAGAAGGAATTGTGTCTGGTGAGGCCGGTCTTTGCTTTTTCACTCCCCCTCCCCCCCACGTTTTGTAAATGTTTAGTGTGGAACTAACATATATTCCTGCTTTATCTTCTGCTTTTCTTCATACTATTATACAAAGTTACATCCAAATAGTATAATCCAGAGGAAGAGTTAACCTTTCCAGAAACAAAAATACTTATTCAACTAAAATGAAAAACATGCATTAAGCCTTAAGCAAATGGTGCTCATATATGCACAATAAGTGCCTCATAGAACTGGCAAGCAAAGGTCAAAATATACATACGTATGTAAACTTTAGAGGAATGACTCAGAAAAGTATTCCAATTAATTCACAAATTACTTTACCTCTCTCTGTCTCTGTCTGCCTCTGCCTCTCTCTCTTTCTCTGTCTCTCTCTCTCCTAGTTATTAAGACTTGAAGAAGCTGAATCACTTAGCCTCAAATTTTCCACATTAGTGTCTAGTCTAAAATGGAATTTCTTTTGAAAGTTTAAGCAAAATCTGTCTGGCTGTTTGTGAGTTATAGGAACATAGAAGCAATATGCTTCTTCAGTTATAAAAAGTACTGTTAAGAGTTTTCTTTTCACTCTTGTAAATTAAACGGCACCAAAGCTATAAACTTCAGACTTGGAAAGATTTGAATCACAAGGAGAAAAGAAAACCTAGCTGAAATCAATGAGAGTCTAAGTATTTTTATCCTTTAACTTACAGAACATCAAGAAAAGTGATTTGAAAATAACTAGCAAGATATATCTGTCTACCTGTCTAAAAGGTCACGGAATTATTTTCGTAGGGTAGTTGCCATGCACGTCTGCATGCAAGAGCCCTTTCTCTCTCTCCCCTAAATTCTAGGGAAATTAAGTTAAAAAATTGCAATATTAAAGGGGAGATTATTAAGAACATACAAATCAGGAAATTATTAAATGAATAATCCATGAGTAAAATTAAATATAAGTGAACGTTGTGTATATGTGTAAGACATCTTTAGCAAAGCACTAGAATTATGTTTGGAGTACAGACCAAGTTTTCTGTGTCTTAATTTATGCATATTACATGTTGTCCTGTGCTCCACTCTCACTGCAGATTAATCCAGCCCTGCTCCTCTCTCTCTCATCCCTGGTCTCTCATCCAGGCACTTAACCAGCTCTTCCTCCATCCAAAGCTATGAGGTCAAGAAACCCTATGTACCACGGTTTATTAGCATCATCTACTTTATTACTCTAGACGACTCAAGAAACAGCAGTTTTCCCATAACTTTCAAAGGGAAGCATCATCACCTGCAGTTGTCTGCCCTCTGAGATATGCGTGAAAGTGTCCCTCCCCAGTCCCTATTTTTAGCAATGTGACACTGGCTTTGAATTTGTCACCTCTCTCCTGCATCCTTTTGCATCCTTGACTATAGGTCACTTCTTTATGTCTTGTAACATATTTGAAATGAGACTCAACGTCTGTTTTTCTTTTCTCCACTCTGTTTTCCTAACACCTTGTGCCACATCATCGTTTGCATAGATGACCATCTCGATGCCCTGGTCTTCCGGTTCCAACACCTCCATCAGACTTTACTTCCACGATTTCACCATGACCTACCCCCACCTTTGCCCCCATTACGCTCTCAGGGACCAAGATCTCCTACTTTTCACCAGCTTTCTTGCCTCGATTCAGGTTCCCGCCTCCTGTCTCCACTCCGTGCTCCACCTTGGTTTCTAAATGCAGCTTTATCTACGGCTCCTTAATGTACAGTTTTCCAGGTTATGACATCATATGACGACATAATTAGATCTCGCCTCTAAATCTTGGTCTATAAATTCCAAATTTTACCTACTGACTTACTGCTATGAAAAATAACAACCAGACATTTTTCTCCCCCAGGCCACTCCTGTTTGTTACTAATACTATGATTATTATTATTATTATAATGATGATGGTTGTGATGGTGATGGTGATGGTGGTGATGGTGGTGGTAATGGTGATGATGGTGGTGATGGTGATGATGGTGGTGTTGGTGATGGTGGTGATGGTGATGGTGATGATGGTGATGGTGGTGATGGTGATGATGGGGATGATGGGGATGATGGTGGTGATGGGGATGATGGTGGTGATGGTGATTATGGTGATGATGGTGGTGGTGATGATGATTTATGATTTTTCTCTTTGTTATTTTTTTAAGTTTATGTACAAAACTTGAATCTGAATCTGTTAAGCAACATTAGAGAGTGTTTCTTAAACTCTTATTAGGTAAGAAGAACAATATGAAATTATTACTCCTGGAGAGTAGAACCAGCTACAAAACTTCTGCTTTTCATTCTCTACCTCTCTGTACTGTCTGAACAAACTGTCCTTGAGTTGCTTGTGAAATAAATAAAATAAAATGGAGATCTGATTATGACATCCACTCACGATGACTGTTTTCTCAAAAAGATTAGCTTTCCAGTCCTCCTGTTATGCTGTAATCTGTACAAACCTCTCTTCCCACCCCCATCCCCCCAAATCTCAGCACCTAATTTGTTTCCTGCTTTGCAATGTCTTTCCACACTAATCTTAGTGCTCTGCCCAGGTTCTGGCTGACTTGCTGGGAACGATGCCCTCACACTGTGGATGGGCTTCACTTACCAGGCGTGTGAATCTCACAGCTGCAGACTCTAACCGTCCACACATGACTTATCTGGAAAATTATGATGCTGGGTCGCATATGCAATTCTTGATTTTCTATCATAGAAATTTGTCAGAAAGAAGGTCAGGTTTGCCACATCCTCGAGTTACGGCACGTTGAACGAAAGTTCAACCCCCTCCCTAAAGCCAGATTTCTGTTCACTTTGCCCTGGTTTTGCCACTGCCCACCACATTTTCCCCCACACACACCTGCCCGCCAGCAGCAGTCAGGCAGCTGAGGTCCCAGCAGCCTCAGGGACAAAGTGACAAAAACTTGGACTTAATCTTCAATTTCTCTGATCCCTCCAGCTCTTCTTGGCTAGACTGTAATTAGCTCCAGGTCAAAGAGCAATTTTTACTTCAGAAGAAATTATTTAAGCTGAAGTAAAGGAGCCAATAAGCATTTTTATAATAATATGATGGAATTCAAAAGTTCTCAGTATACTTTCTTTTAGCAACAATCCCTGGCTTCAAGAGCAAATTTATACATTTATTTTTCCCTTAATTCAGCAATTTCAGCAGAGTTCTCATTTGGGGAATGTATTCCCTTTTATGTTTTATTCCCATGATTAAATAAAAAGAACTTTTTCTTTCACCACGTGTGTTTTTCAAGAGTGAACTTTCCATTCCATATGGTGGATGACAGTGGCCAGCCCAAGTGCCATGATTCCCTGGCAGGGCTCTGAATTCTTGTCCCCAAACCAGAAAGGATGCACTCACCACTCAGCTGAGGGGGCCGTCCACCAGAAGGAGACTCCTCGGGCTGCTTGAAAGAAACAGACAAAGAAAGAACCTCACAGCCAAGCAAAGAGAATATAATATTTTAAACCATTCCCAAAATGCTTGCAGATGTTGAGTACAAAATACGAAGGAAGGACAGTCTCTAAAATTGGACAGAGAAAAATGCAGATTAAGAAAGCCACATTTTCCATTTTGGGGACCTAAAAGATTCATCCTCAAAAGAGTATTCTCCATCAAATAAGAACACCAAATCGTTCCAGCAAAGTTTATCAAATCTACAATTTCAGCACAATAAGGCAAAATTTATTTACAAACAAAATATTCTGCTGTATAGCTATAATCTCATCATTTTATAATCCTGAGGCCCCTTCCACCTCCCATCACCAAGTCTAAAACATGATAAAAGACCTCATTTCTCATCATTGTAGTAGAATCATAGAGGAAAAAAGGAAAGGTCGCCTAGCTCCAGTTTCTTCTGCCTTCCATGCTCCATCCACGTCCAGCATCCTTAGACCTTTCCCGTCTCTGAGCCAATGGACTTGTTGACCCCTCCATCTCATGTGTCCACAGCCGACTCACCAAGCACATCCCATGCCTTAATCCTTTCACTCCAGCATTTGGGTGAGTGAAAGTGCAGTGTCCCAGCACTGCAGAGATGGGGTGTGACACGAGAGAGCTCGTGGGGCTCACATTCTAGGAAAGGGACAGAGGCAAGAGATAAACACCCAAGTGGAAGATGTCAGATGTTGTAAGTACCAAGGCAGCAACGACTCGGGGAAGGAACTGGGGATAACGTACTGGGACAGTGGTGGTGACTCTTAGAAAGAGTGCAGTCAAATGGCATGTGGGAAACCACCCGCAGGAGGTGAGGGGTGAGTCGCCTGTCTATTCCAGACAGAGAGACAAGCAGTTTCAGAGGCCCTGCAGGGGAGCACGCGTGTCAGGTTTGAGGGTTCCCAAGGCTGACAGAAGGCGTGGAGCAAAGACAAGGGAGGGGACCACTCAGAGAAGAAACTGGACCAAGTGGCCCACGGAGGGGCCGGATGGGCACTGTGGACATGGGACTCCACTCTGAGTACAGCAGGAGGTGCCCGAGGGCTTTGTACTAGCAAGCTTCATCCTCCAACTCCCGGGTTTACCAGGGTCCCTGGGCTGCCGTGTTGGGCACAGACTGAGGGACGGGGGGCCTGGGGAGCACTGACATGGAAGACAGTGTCGCTGGGAGCAGGGTGTTCCTGCTGGTGTTGATGAGACGATGCAGGGCTCTGCATATCTTGAAAGCAGAGCTGGACAGGACTGACTGAGGGATTGGATACGAGCGTCAAATTGTGTGATGTCCTTGAGGAAATCTGATGTCAGACCAGGTTAGAACCTCCCGGGACACACTCCCAGGGGCCTGACCCCGTCCTTGTACAGGACGCACCCTTTCAGTGTTTGTCTTTGTATCTGTGTGTCTTCTCCTGTAACCCCAGCTGTTAAGGTAATGCCTTTCCTGTACTAGAGGCCAAATGATATTCTATGAAATTATTAAGAGAAGGAAAAACTACAGCATTTGTACATTTTATTTCTACAGGTAATGCTCTGTGGTAACTTGCTGGCTGGATCAATTCCTATTCACCCATCAAAACCTAATGCAGATATCACCTGAATCTTTCATCTGCCACTTCCGAAAGCAGAATTAATTACCATCACCCCTCTGTTTTTGTATCTTGTACTATTGCATTTATTACCATGTCTTACAATTGACTTTTGTAGTGTAGTAAAAAAAAATTTCAACAGATGTGCTCTTAGCAAACAAAGATATCTAATAGCCAAGGGTTTGTGTTTCTACAAAGCAGTAAACTCTCCCAACACACCCTGGCCTCCAGAGTATGTGCTATGTACACAAATGCCAGTATGAGTGACTTTTAAAGTGAGAGCAAACAATATATTGAGTATTTATGTGTCACATTCTGCGTTAAGTACCTAAACGATCACATTTACTTTTCACAAAACACTAATAATTAAAACAAGTGTTATCCTATCTTACAAATGAGAAAATTGAGGTAAAGATCCTTGGCCAATTCACTCACGTTGTCAGGGCCATAGTCGAGACCTCATGTCTTGGGCGGAGAGACAGTCACCAGCCAAGCTCTGTGCACTGCTGTCTTTCTGAAATGAAAGGGGTTGAGTTTCGTGCCCCACCCTTGAGCAGACAGAATAGATGCAGGAGGTTAAATTTAAGCTAAATCAAATGTTCAGAAGGAATAGGAACTCAGACCGCAAACCTGAAGCCCAAACTGACCATGTTGACGTGTATTTCCCAGGAATATCCGGATATAGGAGAGGCAGGACCTTTCCCATGGGGTGTGACAGGAGGGTCCTGAATCCATTTAATTTCATTTCCTAGAGCTTGGACGTTCTTCAAGAGACACAGGCACTACATTTATTTTCCTGTTTATCTCTTCTCAGAGTTCACAACTTCTGTAGGTTGCGCTCTTCCTTTCCATTTTATGACCTGCTAATGAGCAAGTTCTTCTCTGATTTAATGAGACTCATTCAGTCTGCCTACTCTCAGCGGGGAGTCCACTCAAACCCGAAGAGACGAAGTGGCTAGACTATTATCCTACAGGTAATTTTCAGTAGGGAACCTGCCTGTCCTCTGACTACTGGTCAAGGACTCCATACCACACACCACATTTAGTCTCATGAAACAGAGTCACATGCAAGAAAATGCAGACACAGAAAGGAAGAAAGGAAGGGAGGGTTTATCATCTTCTCTTAAAACTTACCACAAGCTCGAGACGCAGGTTGTTATTAATTCCATCTAGTGGAAATGCTCACTGATGCCCTTTTCTGGGCTAGTGCCTTGTGGGTTCACCTTGCTACCACGGAGGAAATCCAGAACCACCACTTAAGGACACCGGGAAACGAACTGCTGACCATGGCTCTCTGAGGCCAGCTGTTCTCCGATCCACCCCTCCCTCAGCTCAAAGACACGGCAATCCCAACCAAATTGGATAACAGTATCCCCAACACACACCAGTAGCTTTTAAACTGTAAGGAAAACCAGAATCACATGGGGAAGACTGTTAAATGCAGATTCCTGGCACCGGGCACTAGAAAACATCAAATCAAAGGATTTGAAATGATAAGAAATCTAAACTGCTTAAAAGTACCACGTATTTTTTGAGACAGGTAGTCTTTGGATTACAATACTGTGAAAACTACTGGCCTTCCACCTGCAATGCATGTCATCATGTTTTTCTTAGTTTGACTATTATTCTATGAATTAGGGCGATCAGTATAGGCTCTATCGGGAGAGACTCAGTGGAGCTTTCTTTCTCAAGTTGCTGGAAAGGAATGTTGAGGAGAATACGTTTTCAGGGTACAGTTCTCTACTGTCCCATCGGCACACGGGCTGGCAATAAATTGTTTACTGGTATTTACTTCCTCAGTTTATAATTACTGCATAATCATGCTCCTAACTAAATTATATCCCAGCAGGTAAAATTTCTAGATGGCATTAATTCGCATATAAGGCTGGCAGAATTATCACAATATAGAACAAGCCACAAATGAAAATACATAGTAGATATATATTAGTCAGGAAGGAAAATAAGTGTAAAATCATGACATTGAGAAACAATGACACAACAATTTGACCTTTCCCTCAGATGATAACCTGACCTCAATTTTATTCTGTTTGATTAAAACTCGATAGCTTCTTGAAAGCTGATTCTCTGCTCTCCTATTTTATCCAAGTTGCTGGGTCAAGAGATAAACAGTGAGGCTAAGAGAAATGGCTCCAACACTGAGATGCACGTCAAATCTTCCAAGAACCTCCAGAATTCACTGAGCCTGCAGGATGGCTTTTGTGATCATTTTGTGTGAAATCCAGTACTGTGTCAGCCTCCTAGGGCCTAAAGTGTGCCTTTCTTGAAAGACCTCAAAATTTAGTCATCCTAGCTCTAAATGAGTGAAAATGTGCTTTGTTGAAACTTCCCAACAAGTAACTTCATTTACTGTGGAATCTTGCATTGTTCACGGGCCTGATGGAAATGTTTGGCACATGGATTCCCAGAGTATTCCAACCTTAAAAACAAAAAAAGAGAAGAAGAAAGGAAAAATGGTGGAAGCTGAATATTTTGAATGCTAAAAACAAAATATGTGGTTTCTAAACACTTACAAATAAGTTAATGCAAAGATTTGCCTACATGTTAAGAAAAGTCCTCATGAGTGATGACCTGCTTGATGAGAAAATGAAGCATGAGAGAAAGTGACAGAGAACAAGAGACCCAGGTGGCCCTCTGAAATTCGAGTCTGTTGCTATTAGCTCTGGTATAATTATCTTCCACTCCCTTAAATTTTCCCCCAATGCTAATCCTCCCCATGAAATCTCAGCCTTTACTTCAATCAACACTCCAAGAAGTAATGTATTCTGCTTAACATCTAGCCAATTAGAAACACCATACATGGCACATAGTTACAAGAGGTAGCTTTTGAATAGTTACACATATTTTTAAAATGTATCATAATTAGAGAAAAATTAACTTTTATGCTTTTCACAGAATTATTGGGGGGTGGGACTAAAAGGTAGCTTTTCCTTACCAGATGCCAACAATTTACAATTGGCTTCAAAATGTTTATTTATATGATAAAGGTGATAATTTATGTGACTGTAACACTTAAATCTCTTTATTACTGAGATTAGGTTATTTCTGAACTATGGAGACATGTCATATACATTCTGTTGAAGAATTTTATCATCTTAATATGTCCTCACATGTAAAAATAAAATGTCAGGCTTATTTGCAATACTAAAGATTCCACTTTATTAAACAGGAAAGCTGATAGAATTTACCTAATTACGGTGTCAAAATGGCTTAACTTTCAAAAAGTTAAAACAACAAAAGTTCTGGAGTACAATGTTACAACCCACATTCTTTTTACTCCTTATTTTCTCATTGCCAAAATTCAGAAAATTATAGAGCTCTAAATGCACAGGCTACAAGGGCTCATTATTGACTATTTGGTAAGTATCTGAAATGCCGTGAAAGAAAAATACATAGGATTTCTCTGGGGGTCTTTCTAGCAACATGCTGGTTATACCAAAGTTTGATTTTCATGCCTCCCTTATTCCTTTCCGTGCTCTTCCTCTACCTCTGGTTCCCAAATCCACGGGGTGTCTCCATACTCCACCTCAGTTTTTTCAAGATCCCCAATCCAATGGACTCTCCAGAAATACCCGCCCTGGACAATCACGTATGCTCCATCACCCTCTCCCTCCACCTCTCCTCGTGACAAATGCCCTGATCAAGGAGTTTAAGCCAAAAGAGAATGTACTGGCTGCTTTAATTGGGAAATCCAAGTGACTGTATAACCTTTACGCACAAACGGATCCAGAATTTTGAATGACGTTGTTAGGAATCTCCCTCTTGCCTGCATCAATTATTTTATCATTTATTATTTATTTTTAGGCAGGTTCTGCCCATGAAGAGCAAAAATGGGTCTGGAAAGCTGTAACTCTATACAGCACTTATTATCACAGTCACAGAAGGAGAAAGACCCTTTCTCTTTCAGCATCCGTATAATTTTCCCCAAAAGGGCCTTGACTGGTTCTGCTTGGATCATGTGACCAAGCTTGACAGTCCCCAAGGTTAGTGGGACACGACTATGATTAGTCAGCAATGACTGGTTTCCCACTGCCATGGCAGAGGAGATGTCATGATTGATAACATACCATCTGAGTGAATGGCAGTTCACAAAAGGAAAGAAAGGCCATTGTTTTGTGTCCACCAAGGATTGAATCCACCATATTAGAAGTGTTTTTATTCTTTAAGGATTCTTAATAGTAAAACTATATTCTAATAGTGGCATGGATGGTAGTGTGATTGGGATGTTGAAAAAAATTATTATACTACAGGTTCCGTCCAGAATCCGCTTGAGGATGGCTTGTCTTAATTTGCTTTTTACTGTATGTCCAAGATGACCTAATTTCCAAGGTTTGCTGCTCCCTGAAAATATATGTGCACTTATTCCTCTCCAAAAGAAACATGAGAAGTGAATTGAAGGTCAGAAAACCAAAATATGCATGTACTTCTAATACAAATTGTAATCCATACAGACAAAGTTACTGGGAAGTTTGTCTCCAGTTCGTTTCTGAAGCATTGTTATAAACAAAATCATTCTCAGTAAATGGAAAATCACATTATTGTTGAAATAATCAGGTACAAAGGAAAAGAAATAGGAAAAATAGATTTTTTCTCAAAATATAATTTTTCAACCTCAACTCTGACACCCCTGATGAAAGATCATCTTAACTTGTTAAAATGAGACAGAATCTCAGAATTACCTCATACAAAATTACCCTCAAGGTCTCCTTGAACCTAACATAGTTTATACTATATATATATATATTTATATTTATATATTTATTTATTTATTTATGATTTCCTGACAAGGAATCATATCTTGCAGACATATGACATCAGGTAGTATCTTGTCCAGTTTTTTTTTTTTCTAAAAGACCATGAAATCTGACATTTCACTATTTAGAATCTTAGATTAAAAAAATACTGTTGCCGGGCTTCCCTGGTGGCACAGTGGTTGAGAGTCTGCCTGCTGATGCAGGGGACATGGGTTCGTGCCCCGGTCCGGGAGGATCCTACATGCCGCGGAGCGGCTGGGCCCGTGAGCCATGGCCGCTGAGCCTGTGTGTCCAGATTCTGTGCTCCGCAACAGAAGAGGCCACAACAGTGAGAGGCCCGCGTACCGCAAAAAAACAAAAACAAAAAACAAAACAAAACAAATACTGTTGTCAATAAATTTCCTCACTGGCATGTGTGTTGAGCTTGGGTTGGAAGGTGCTACGGCAGCTGAAAAGCCTACCTCTGCTCTCGCTCTGAACCACAATGTGGCTGGCCTCGATCAGCACTGCCACCCAAACCTCCGGAGCTGCTCCCACTTGGGGGGACCAGGTTCACACACCTGCACACCTGCAACAGCCATGGCCAGGCCTTGTAGCCGGTCCCACTGGGCACCAGACCCACATCAGCGTGCCCACAGCAGTTGCAGCCAGGCCTGGAAGAAGCCAGCCAGGGGCCAGCCCTACCCACCAGCATGCCCACATGCCACAATCACTGGCCAAGGACAACAGGAGGACACAAAGGCAGCCCACACAGGGGACGCCCCTGGAGAGTTGGCTCTGGTGACTGGGGTGGGGGATTGCACCACTGGGTACCACAGGAAACCTTCTACATAAGGCCACTCTTTAAAGACGGGGAGACATGGCTAACACACTGAATACATAGAAACACAGTATGTTAGATTTAGGTAAAAGGAGGACACAAAAGAATACCTTCCAAATAAAAGAAAAAGACAAAGTCTCAGGAGAAGAACCAAACAATACAGAGATAAGCAGTTTACCAGGTAAAAAGTTAAAACATAAAGATGCTCACCAAATTCCAAAGAAAAATGGATGAACTTGGTGAGAACTTCAACAAAGAAAAAGTATAAAAAAGGACCAGTCAGACTGAAAAATACAAAAACTGAAATGAAAAATACTCTAGAGGGACTCAACAGCAGATTAGAAGATGCAGAAAAACAGAGCATCAATGTGGAAGAGAGAAGAGTGGAAATCACCCAATCTGAATAGCAAAAAGAAAAGAGAATTTTAAAATTGAGGCCAGTTTAAGAGACCTCTGGGACAATATCAACCTTACTAACATTCACATTATAGGGGTGTCAGAAGGAGAAGAGAGAGAGAAAAGGACAGAAAACATATTTGAAGAAATAGTGGCTAAAAACTTTCCTAACCTGGATAAAGTAACAGATAACCATGTCCAGAAAGCACAGAGTCCCAAACAAGATAAATCCAAAGAGACCCAAACCAAGACACATTATAATTGAAATGTCAAAAGTTAAAGATAGGAAAAATCTTAAAAAGAGCAAGAGAAAAACAACTAGTTACTTACAAGGGAACCCACATAAGACTACCAGCTGATTTTTCAGCAGAAACTTTACAGACCAGAGGGACTGGCATGATATATCCGAAGTACTGAAAAGAAAGATCTTACAAGCAGGAATACTCTACCCTTCAAGGTTTTATTCAGAATTGCAAGAGAGGTAAAGAGTTTCCCACACAAGAAAAAGTTAAAGGAGTTCATCACTACTAAACCAGTCTTACAAGAAATGTTAAGTAGACTTCTTTTAACAGAAAAGGAAAGGCCACAACTAGAAAAAAAAATTATGAAAGAAAAAATCTAACTGGTAAAGGCAAATACATATTAGAAGTACTGGATAAACCACCTATAAAGTCAGAATGAAGGTTAAAAATTAAAAGTGGTAAAATCATCTATAAAATAATTAGTTAAGCAATATGCAAAATAAAAAAATGTAAAATATGACATCAAAATCATAAAACATGGTGGGGAGGGTAAAAATATAGTACTTTTAGAATGCAACAGAATGTAAGTGACCATCAACATAAAATAGACTAAGGTGGTGGAGGACTGAGACATGGAGATCACCTTCCTCCCCACAGATACACCAGAAATACATCTACACGTGGAACAACTCCTACAGAATACCTACTGAACGCTGGCAGAAGACCTCAGACCTCCCAAAAGGCAAGAAACTCCCCACGTACCTGGGTAGGGCAAAAGAAAAACGAATAAACATTGACAAAGAATAGGGACGGGACCTGCACCAGTGGGAGGGAGCTGTGAAGGAGGAAAGGTTTCCACACACTAGGAGCCCCTTCGCGGGCAGAGACAGCGGATGGTGGAGGGGGAAGCTTCGGAGACGCGGAGGAGAGCACAGCAACGGGTGCGGAGGGCAAAGCGGGGAGATTCCCGCACAGAGGATCAGGGCCGACCGGCACTCACCAGCCTGAGAGGCTTGTCTGCTCACCCGCCGGGGCGGGCGGGGCTGGAAGCTGAGGCTCGGGCTTCCGTCGGAGCGCAGGGAGAGGACTGGGGTTGGCGGCGTGAACAGAGCCTGCAGGGGGCTAGTGCACCACGGCTGGCCGGAGTCCGGGGAAAAGTCTGGACCTGCCGAAGAGGCAAGAGGCTTTTTCTTCCCTCTTTGTTTCCTGGTGCACAAGGAGAGGGGATTCAGAGCGCTGCTTAAAGGAGCTCCACAGACGGGCGCGAGCCGCGGCTAACAGCGCGGACCCCAGAGACGGGCATGAGACGCTAAGGCTGCTGCTGCCGCCACCAAGAAGCCTGTGTGCGAGCACAGGTCACTGTCCACACCCCCCTTCTGGGGAGCCTGTGCAGCCCGCCACTGCCAGGGTCCCGGGATCGAGGGCCAACTTCCCCGGGAGAACGCACGGCGTGCCTCAGGCTGGTGCAACGTCACGCCGGCCTCTGCCGCCGCAGGCTCGCCCCACACTCCATGCCCCTCCCTCCCCCCCGGCCTGAGTGGGCCAGAGCCCCCGAATCAGCGGCTACTTTAACCCCGTCCTGTCTGAGCGAAGAACAGATGCCTTCCAGCGACCTACATGCAGAGGCGGGGCCAAATCCAAAGCTGAGCCCCAGGAGCTGTGAGAACAAAGAAAAGAAAGGGAAATCTCTCCCAGCAGCCTCAGAAGCAGCGGATTAAACCTCCACAATCAACTTGGTGTACCTGCATCTGTGGAATACCTGAATAGACAACGAATCATCCCAAATTGAGGAGGTGGACTTTGGGAGCAACTGTAGACTTGGGGTTTGCTGTCTGCAACTGATTTGTTTCTGATTTTTATGTTTATCTTAGTTTTGTTTTTAGTGCTTGTTATCATTGGTGATTTCTTTATTGGTTTGGTTGCTCTATTCCTTTTTTAAATTATTGTTATTTTTTTATTTTAATAATTAAAAAAAATTTTTTTTCTTTTTTTTTCTCCCTTTTCTCCTGAGCCCTGTGTCTGACAGGGTCGTAGTGTTCCAGCCTGGTGTAAGGCCTAAGCCTCTGAGATGGGAGAGCCAAGTTCAGGACATTGGACCACCAGAGACCTCCCAGCCCCATGTAATACCAATTGGCAAGAGCTCTCCCAGAGATCTCCATCTCAACGCTAAGACCTAGCTCCACCCAACGGCCAGCAAGCTCCAGTGCTAGACATCCCATGCCAAACAACTAGCAAGACAGGAACACAACCCCACCCATTAGCAGAGAGGCTGCCTAAAGTCATACTAAGTTCACAGACAACCCAAACATACCACTGGATGCGGCCCTGCCCACCAGAAAGACAAGCTCCAGCTTCATCCACAAGAACACAGGCACCAGTCCCCTCCAGCAGGAAGCCTACACAGCCCACAGAACCAACCTCCCCCACTGGGGGAAGACACCAAAAACAATGGGAACTATGAACCTGCAGCCTTACTGTGTTTGGAGACTCCAAACACTGTAACTTAGACGAAATGAGAAGACAGAAATATGCAGCAGATGAAGGAGCAAAGTAAAAACCCACCAGACCAAACAAGTGAAGAGGAAATAGGCAGTCTACCTGAAAAAGGATTCAGAGTAATGATAGTAAAGATGGTCCAAAATCTTGCAAACAGAATAAATACAAGAAATGTTTAACAAGGAGAACTAAAGAGCAAACAAACAATGATATACAACACAATAAATGAAATTTAAAATTCTCTAGAAAGAATCAATAGCAGAATAACTGAGACAGAAGAATGGATAAGTGACCTGGAAGATAAAATAGTGGAAATAACTACTGCAGAGCAGAATAAGGATAAAAGAATGAAGAGAATTGAGGACAGTCTCAGAGACATCGGGGACAAAGTGAGAGTGGCATGGATTTATAAACACTACCAGATGTAAAACGGATAGCTAGTGAGAAGCAGCCGCATAGCACAGGGAGATCAGCTTGGTGCTTTGTGCTGTCCACATAGAGGGGTGGGATAGGGAGGGTGGGAGGGAGATGCAAGAGGGAGGAGATATGGAGATATATGTATACATATAGCTGATTCACTTTGTTATACAGCAGAAACTATCACACCATTGTAAAGCAATTATACTCCAATAAAGATGTTAAAAAAAAAAAAGGGTCACAGGTGAATTCTACCAAACATTTAAAGAAGAATTAACATTTATCCTTCTCAAACTATTCCAAAAAATTGAAGATGAAAGGAATGCTTCCAAGCTCATTCTACAAGGGCAGCATCACCCTGATACCAAAACCACATAAAAACACTAGAAAAAATTACAGAACAATATTCCTGATAAACATAAATGCAAAAATCTTCAATAGAATATTATCAAATGAATTTAGCAATACATTAAAAGGGTCATACACCATAATCAAGAGGTGATTTTTCCAGGGTTGAAAGCATGTTTTAATCTGCAAATTGGGGAATTCCTTGGTGGTCCAGTGGTTAGAACTCGGTGTTTTCACTGCCATGGGTCAAGGTTCAATCCCTGGTTGGGGAATCCTGTAAGCCATACAGCACTGCCAAAATAAAATTAAATTAAATTAAAATAAAGAAGAGAAATACTTGCAAATCAATCAACGTGACACACCACATTATGAAAACCAAAGGTAAAAATCATGACCATCTCAATAGATGCAGAAGAAGCTTTTGACAAAATTAAATGTTCATTTATCATTAAAAACTCTCAACAAAGTGGATATAGAAGAAACATACTGTAACATAATAAGGGCCATATATGTTAAACCTACAGCCAATATCATACTCAAGGGTGAAAACCTGAAAGCTTTTATTCTAAGTCCAGGAACAAGACAAGAATGCCCACCCTCACCACTTTTATTCAACATAATATTTGAAGTCCTAGCCTCAGAAATCAGACAGGAAAAAGAAATAATGTACACAAATTGGAAGGGAAGAAGTAAAACTGTCACTATTTGCAGATGACATGGTCTATATATAGAAAACCCTAAAGACACCACCAAGAAACTACTAGAACTAATAAGTGAATTCAGTAAAGTTGCAAGATATAAAATCAATGTACAGAAAACTTTGAATTTTTATACAGTAATAAAACACTATTGAAAGAGAAATTAAGAAAACAATCCCATTTACAATAACATCCAAAAGAATAACATACCTAGGAATCAATTTAACCAAGGAGGTGAAAGATCTGTACTCTGAAAACTATGAGACATTAGTGAAATAAATTGAAGATGACACAAATAAGTGGAGGGTTACACTATGCTCTTCGATTGGAAGAATTAATGTGATTAAAACGTTCATACTACCCAAAGAAATCTACAGATTTAACGCAATCCCTATCAAAATATTAATGACATTTTTCACAGAACTGAAACTAATAACCCTATAATTTGTGTGGAATCACAAAATACTTCAAATATCCAAAGCAATCTTAAGAAAGAACAAAGCTGGAGGTAACATGCTTCCTGATTTTAAATTACACGCTATAGAAATAGTAATCAAAACAGTATGGTACTGGCACAAAAACAGACACATAGATCATTGGGACAGGATACTGTAGAGTTCAGATATAAACCCATACTTATGTGGTCAATTAATTTACCACAAAAGAGTCAAGAATATATAATGGTGAAAAAAAATCTCTTCAATAAATGGTGTTGGGAAAACTGGACACCTACATACAAAAGAATGAAAGGAGAACACTTCCTTGCACCATATACAAAAATAAACTCAGAATAGATTGAAGACTTAAATATAAGACCTAAAAGCATAAAAGTCCTGGAAGAAAACATAGGCTGTATGGTTTGGCATCAGTCCTAAAAATATTTTGGTGTATCTGTCTCTTCAGGCAATGGCAACAAAAGCCAAATTTAAAATATGGGACAACAAAAAAAGCTTTTGCACAGTGAAAGAAACCATCAACAAAACAAAAAGGTAACTTACTAAATGGGAGAACATATCTGCAAATGATATGTCCAATAAGGAGTTAATATCCAAAATATATTTTAAAAACTTACATAACTCAATACCAAAGAAAATTTAAAACACCAAACAATCCAATTTAAAATGGACAAAAACCCAGAATAGACATTCTTCCAGGGAAGACATACAGATGGCCAACAGACCCATGAAGAAATGCTCAGCATCACTAATCATCAGGGAAATGCAAATCCAGGCCAAAATGAGAGAACACCTCACACCTGTCAGAATGGCTGTGATCAAAAAGAACACAAATAACAAATGCTGGTGAGGGTGTGGAGAAAAGGGTACATTTGTGCACTGTTGATGGGAATGTAAATTGTTACAGTCACTATGGAACACAATATGGAGATTCCTTAAAAAAATTAAAAATAGAACTAACACACAATCCACCGATCCCACTCTCGGTATTTATCCAAAGAAAATGAAAACACTAATTTGAAAAGATACATGCACCCCTATATTCATTGCAACATTATTTACAATAGCCAAAATATAGACGCAGCCTACATGCCCATCGATAGACGAATGAATAAGGAAGATGTGGTTTGTGTATATATGTATACATATTTGTAGGAATACTACTCAGCCATAAAAAAGAATGAAATCTTGCCATTTGTGACAATATGGATGGATGTAGAGGGTATTAATGCTTAGTGAAATAATTCAGGTAGAGAAAGGTAAATACCATAAGATTTCACTTATATGTGGAATCTAAAAAACAAAACAAACAAACAAAACAAAACATAATCAGATACAAAGAAGAAAGTGGTTGTTACCAGAGGGGAGGGGAGTGGTGGGTTGGGAGAAATAGGTGAAGGGGATTAAGAAGTACAAACTTCCAGTAATCAAATAATCACAGGGATGTGATGTAAGCATAGGGAATATAGTCAATATCTCAATAACTTTGCATCATGACAGATGGTTACTAGACCTATGGTTATCAATTCATAATGTATATAAATATCAAATCACTATGTTGCAGGCCAGAAACTAACATAATGTTATACGTCAACTATACTTCAATTAAAAAAATTAGTTTGCACCTGGAGAATCATAGAAAGATTCTGGAAATGATATAGTACCATGACATAGTAAGTAGTATTAGGAATTCGTTATAAGATAATGCAGTAAAAACATTTAAAAAATTAGATTATTACATTTGTAATTTGAATTAATATAATAGAATGCTACAACTTTTCAGTACTCTGCAAATTCTATGTGCTGATAAACTGTATGTTTATATTTTAAAAATTAATTTTTTGAAATGTGAGTAGTGTTAAAACATCCCCAATCCTCTGGACAGACACCCTCTCTGCCAACTTTTCTGTAACCACCCCTCACCCTCCACCTCTCTCTTTCTTCCTTTCTTTCTCCCTCTCTGTTTTTCATTGTGCGTGCGCGCGTGCGCACGCACACACACACACACACACACACACACACACGGAGGCTTGCATATGCAAAAACGGGTTTCCATTGTATTTAATGGAAAACTTCCTCACACCACATAGGGCTTCAGACACAATCCCTTGAGCGGCTTCGCATTAGACCTGGATCTTGGTGTCACATAGGTTCCACACTCTGCAAAACTTCCCCGGGCTGTGCTGTTCTTTAGTAGTCCATTCCCTGCATAGTTGTCAAAGAGCCCAGGTGAAGGAATGCCATGGCAGTGTTCAGCTCTGGACTGTCCATAAGAATATGTGACCATGTGCAGAGTGCAGATGAAAGCAAGAAGCCCTGGCAGCTTTGGAAAGCAAGTTGAAGTGAGGCAGATCATAACTTTTAAAGAGTCACTGGGACACAGCCTCGAAAAATGAGGCTTACAAGTGGGTGGTTGGAAACCGCAGCAACTGCGGAACCTCTTCATTTAGCGTTAAGGGAACTTCCTCTTTTTGAGCAAAAGCTTCAGACTGTCTGGAATTCCTGAAAAGAAAAGTGTGTGTTTGCTCTTCAGGTGGTAGACGGGATGCTAAGTAAAGAGCATTTTATTTGTTCTCACATTTTGTCATGAGGTGATGGTGTCACGTTTTTAAGTATATTTATGGATCTTAATTTTCAGTCATATTTCCTCCAAAACTAAAGGGCAAGGACAAATAGTCTACGGCAAATATGCATGTAGATGTGTAGAGAACGCATGTATGCACGATAATGTCTAATTCAGTGAAAAATATCGAGGAACTGGTTAGTCTATTTAAGTGAATATTTTAGATAATAAAATTGAGCCTCTTCACGTATGAAGAATTTTTGAAATGTTTTCCTTTTTATAAGCAAAGTGTTATGTACATCACCACATTCAAAAGAAATTTTAATATAATTTAACATTTTCTTAATGACAGATTGGTCTTAAAATCCGTTTAGATGCCTACAACTGTTTTTCCATATACTTTATGTTCTCCACTGCATTCATAACTAATCAACTTGCTGTAAAATCAACATCGTCTCTATTATCACTCTGCCTACTTCTGCCCAAGGTCACTGCCTCCTTCCTTTCAGCCCTCCTAGTAGTGTGTGCGATGATAAACAAGGTCATCTGGCTATTTCAAAGTGTCACTTAAGGAGACTTTCAAATCAAAAAACAAACAAAAATCAAAAAACAGCCTAGTCATCCCCAAAGCAGCTTCTCCCAACTTCCCAGCTCATTGCCTATGAAAACTCCAAAACGTATGAAACCCAGGATGAAAGAGATTCCACGTACCCCGAGGCAGACTGGACAGAACTGAGCACACACCTACCTAAAGGAAGGAGGGAAGACCCTTTAGGTACTTTCACAGCCCTGCTCACTGGATCAGTCACACAAGATACATACCAACAAGAAAACAAAGCAGCTGTCCTCCTATTGGACAGATGTCACAGTTTGTTTAGTTCAGAGTGCCCTTCGTGCTCAAATTAAACTTAATCCTACCGTCCACCCCAATACCCCAACACACACACTCATTAATACCTTCTTCATTCTTTTAGAAATTAAAGCTTAAAGGAAACATCTAGGCAAGGAGAGAGTAAAATGCTTTGGAGGAAAAGGGATTGGGTGTTTGATGTCACTTTGGAAAACGTAACCCCTCAGTTAAGGATTGTAAACAGCAGGAAAAGACTTAATAAATCCAAAAGTCTGGCGATTATAATTTTTATATATTCCATTGCTTTTCAACCTAATGGCTCTATGAAAGATAGATTTTAGTGCTCTGAGAACTGGGCTAGGAGCTGTGCACAATGACACAGGACAGCACTGGAAAAAATGCTTGTGACATCAGTGAAACAAGGGTGCAGGCAGTCGACACAGCTTGTCCGTGGAAAACACGAGTTCTAGAGAGATCTCTGCTCAGTCAAGTAAGAGTGAGAAAAACAAAACCATGTGGTCTTGCAAAACACTGCAGGGCAAGAAAAAGAGAACCACTTTCTGAAGGCTAAGCAGCTGAGAAGCCAGGAAAATTTCTAGGAAAGTATGTCATTCTCAGAAAAACACAAAAAAGATGAACTTAAGGCCCAAGGGAAACAGGTGCAAAAAATTTTTTTAATCCTTTTGTTTTAAAAAGATCTTATATTTTGAAAGATCCTCGACCTATTAAAAGTGACATGGGTTAGATGAGAAAATATCACAGTAGCATTAAAAAAGTGCATATTGAAGGTAATAAATGGTAACATTGACAAAGAATAAAAATAAAATCCTAATGTGAAGACTAAGCTAGGTACATCTCTGAATAACACAGAGGAAAAAAATGGCCCAAGGAAAGGAAAACAGTAAGTAAAAATTCATAACTGAAAGACAGAAAATGACAACCAGAAATTAATAGAAGTTACTGTGGAAGAAAGCACAGTACCTAAAGCAGAAGCAATAAGGAAAGATGTAGTGAGATAAAATGCTCCTATGCTAATAAATGGCCAACGTATAGATCAGAAAAGCTTAGTAATCTTTTTTTTTGCGGTACCCGGGCCTCTCAGTGTTGTGGCCTCTCCCGTTGCGGAGCACAGGCTCCGGACGCGCAGGCTCAGCGGCCATGGCTCACGGGCCCAGCCGCTCCGCGGCATGTGGGATCTTCCCGGACCGGGGCACGAACCCGTGTCCCCTGCATCGGCAGGCAGACACTCAACCACTGCGCCACCAGGGAAACCCAAGCTTAGTAATCTTTGAGCATAAGAATTATAGAGAGTTAAAGTATGTTTAGAAAAATGGTGTTAGAATAATAAAAAAATACTAAAAGCACTTGAACATCTTTTTTTATTTACTAAAAGTCAGGTTAGCCCTTACTTCTTCCAAATGGTAAATGGCAGAAAAATAAAAGTAAATTTCTAGAGTTTGAGGCAAAAAAAGTTATCCCCCAAACTGCATTTCCTGTCAAGTTGTCCTCTATGGGTACACACCACAAGAAAAAGGATAATTGCAAATATGCAAAAACTCAGAAGACATAACGCTAACATGTATAGCTTGAAAAAAGTAATAGAAAACAGTATCTTAATTAAAGAAAACAGTATCTTAATTAAAAACACAGTATCTTAACATCTAGAGATGATCAAACATAATTTTTAAACAGGTATGTCATCACATAAAAAGATAGACAGTAAATACGTTTCAATGGCATATGTTCACATTTGAAATATTGAAACTTTTTCTAAAAATAAGATATATGGCATAAATAATATTTTAATAATTATCTAGGTAGAAATCACTAGATCGATGATCACAGTTTCACGTGACCATGGGGCCTGGGATAGAAGGCAGATAAGGAAAGAGGCCCTGTCTTGATGTACAGGGAGTGGGGACAGCCATGCTGAGCTGGGGATGTGTCTGCCAGCCAAAGGCAGCAGATGATGCTAGAACCACTCACACCATTACCCCACAATACAGGCAGGTCAACACATTTCAAGAGAAGCCAGATATCCATATGCAACATTGCAATTTTTTAATGTACAAAGACAATCCAACTATTGCAAAAAAGCACTGGAGGGTGCTAAACAAAATGTGTTTGAGATTTGAGCCAGGGCTAACCAGGTCTTAACCTAGGCATTCAAAATTATTGGAACGTCTTAGAAATACAAAGGTAAATAAAGACCAAAGATGGTAGGTGGGAGGTTTGGAGTGTAGAAATGTCTTGCTTTCTGGGATAAAGGGGGTCCAAAACAAATATTTGATTGGAAAATTAGTATTATATAGAGTCTAAATGTTTGGACAAAAATATACCAACAGGGCTTCCCTGGTGGCGCAGTGGTTGAGAGTCTGCCTGCCGATGCAGGGGACACAGGTTCGTGCCCCGGTCTGAGAAGATCCCACATGCCGCGGAACGGCTGGTCCCGTGAGCCATGGTCGCTGAGCCTGCGCGTCCGGAGCCTGTGCTCTGCAACGGGAGAGGCCACAACAGTGAAAGGCCCACGTACCGCAAAAAAATAAATAAATAAAAAATATATATATACATATATATATATATATACCAACAAAATTTGTAACATTTAAATAATAGAGTAAGATAAAGCAAACAAACCATGGCTAGGCAGCAATGTCCAGCTGTGCTGATTGCAGAATTCAAAAGGACACTAAAATTTAAAAATAAAATAGTGGTTAACTTTTTTTATACAAATAGTATAAAAAGAAGGCAGGAGAGGACAACAGTTCAGAAACTGTAATAAGTAGAGTGGCAGGGTAAAATGCAGTAGGTAAATCCAAGTAAGTTATTTTATTTTGAAATATGATTTAGTGAACTCTAAAAATAGAATAACCCATTTGCAAAGCAGAAATAGAGACACAGAAGTAGAGAACAAACATAGGGACACGAAGGAGGGGGATGAATTGGGAGATTGGGATTGACATATACACACTAATATGTATAAAATACATAACTAATAAGAACCTGCTGTATAAAAAATGAATAAATAAAATAAAATTCAAAAAAATAAAATAAAAAGTAAAAATAGAATAACGATGTGGTACAACATAATTACCAATAAAGGGATAAATTAATAATTATTAATAAAAGGATAAATAATTAATATACAAATTTTGTAATCATAACTTTTGAAAATACCTGTATAAATATAAGCATCTCAGTAAATGTTAATTCATAAAGAACATATCAAGACATTTTTTATAGCACGACTTGTACAGCCCACACTTACTATTAACATAGTGTAATTGAGTCAAAGAAGCTACCAAAATTTCAAATTAGGTTATTTAGAAAGTAACAATGCAAATGTGCTTATTAAACATATGTGATGTGACAAAAGTTTTAGCCAGTGGCAACTGTATACCTTTAAATGCTTTCTTAATATTAACGGAAGGATGAAAATAAGTAACAAATGAAATTAACATTCAAAGTAAGAAAGAAAACAAAAGTAGACTAAAGTGGTACAGATGAAGAAAGAAAAAACATGCAATTGAGATGTTAGAACAGATTTTTGAAAAGCTGATTTTAAAAAGCCATAAAACCTAAGGGCCAGGCCAATCAAATGATGAGAGGTACACACAAAATTTTGAATGAAATAATTAACAAATAGATATGGCTAAATATTTAAAAAATAATAGTATGTGCAATTCTGTGTTAATTCACTTGAAATTCTTGATAAAATGTATGTTTTACTAAGAACAGATAAATTACCAGATGGTTATGTTTTCCACTAGTTGAACCTCAGGTTAATAAGAAAAAGGAAACCAGTTTTACAGACAGAACACAAGAGTAACATGTCAGCAAAGCTGTCCTCCTGCTCGGCCACTTTCCACACAGTGACCTTGGCCAGGTCAACTCACGCCATTGTCCTCTTCTTCTCCACCATTAATTGAGAACTTGGAAAGTGGTCACCATTGAGGTATCTCTAAGCATCAGAATTCCTTGCTTCTCCCACCTACTAATCTGCACACAGGCATGAGTATGTGAAAGGCTAGTAAAACATAAAAGTAATCAAAACCTCAAAGCATCATAATTATATTGCAGGTCGACCCTCTGCCTGATGTCGCTTTTGTCCCTTCGCCTGTTATATGTCCCTATTAGTTCAAACACCAGAGCTAAGGGGAGATATACAAACCAAAGAATTTAGTTCAATATTTCATTCATTCACTGTCTTGTCTTGGAATTCTTTCTTATCTTACTGTTTCTTAAAATATGTCTCTTTTCCCAAGTAACAAGTCATGCACTATCTTTTCTTCTGGAACTCCTGGGGCTGGTTTCCAGCACCGAAGTCTCCCTCCAACTCGTACTTCGGGTCTGTGGCTTCTTTTTATATGGTTTTATGGGAAATGGCCAAAGTGAGCATCTGTGCGTCTTTTTCCCAAAACTTCTATGTCTCACACTTTCCCTGAAATTTCTCTGTAGGTTTTCATATCATTTGACATCTCTTTTTTAGTGAGGGTGACACTCTAAATAAATCTTTAGCCATGGCTCCAGTATTCATATAAATTTTACTCCACTCCTGCTGCCAATGTATCAAACTGGTCAGATTTTGAAACACCAGCCGGTTATAATTTGACTGTAATAGGCCCTATAAGTAAATATGTTCATCATATTTTTTTCAAAATTATTATTCCAACTAATCACAGGCTATCACAATAGCCGTGAAGTAAACCAAACAAATAGCAGAATTCCCTGTCAGCATGCCTGCGGAGGATGGAGGGGGAAAGGGGAGAGAGCAGAAGAGGGTTCATTCAAATATATCAAGAACCTACATCTAACTAATTTACAGTTTTCACTCTTCCTATGATTTTCTCCACTGCTAACAATTAACCATATGATATAACCTAAGTGGTTGTGGTTCTGTTTTGTATCTACTGAGATTAAATTTTCCTTTATCCTTTACACATTTGCTTGCGTTCTGAGAGAAGCTATCTTATAACAGTGTTGGGGTCTCAGATGTGACAAAACTATTCATCTGATGCCCATACCATGGGTGACATTGACTGGACATTCATGATATATTATTTTCTCTAATAAGGACTTTAATACCTAAGCTTAAAGTTCAACACTACATTCATCACAGGAAACTAGAAAGAACATCAACTGACACAAGTAGGCTCTCAATAAATAGCACTGAATGAATGCGCGAATACATCATTTCGTTTATCTTTTCAACACAAAAAGAGTAAGTGCTGAAATCCTTATTCTCACACACAAGGAAACCAAGGCTTGGAGAGGGTGGATTACTTGCTTGCAGTCACTTTACTACTAAGTGGCCGAGTTAGAATGTAAACCCAAGTCTGACTGAGTTCCACGCCCTCACCGTTTTGATGCCCTAAATCCACCACCAATGTATTAAAGTTCTTCACCTGCTTCAGTGGATGTGGGACAAGGTAGCACTTTACAGGCATCTCTGTATATTCTAAGAATGCCCCAAAACTTCTGGAACAATCTTGGCTATGTTTGAGCCAGAGAGTTATGCGTGTCTGAGGAACAAAGAGGGTCACAGAAAGGGTCATTACACACAGTTTGCACCCTCCAGACCATGGCTTCTGACCATTATTTAACATTCATGAATAGTAAATTCCCTGGACATTCTAAGCATTTTAGGTCATTTCCTGGGCCCTTGCTAAAAACCTTTATTTTTATACTCAGAAAAGCAAATCTAAACATAAATGAAATGGATATTGTTATAGAAAACATTTGGTATTTTAAAGATCAATCATTATAAATGAAAAATCAAACATTAAAAAAATTTAAATGACTTAAAAATCAACTAGAGATTTGTCTGTTTCAGAGCACAAACATGTACATAGGAAGAAAAATCCAGAAGTGAAAGGTAATATATGACTCGTGTGGCAGTACTCAGTCCTGATAGACCAGACCACAGCAAATAGTCCACCTGAGTATTCTTTCATTGTTAGAACTTATTCAAACCCTATGGAACGAAATAATCAAGATGCAATCTAAGGTTAATCATTGCCTTTCTTCAGAATAAATGTTATGCATCCTTTCCATAGTCAGAAGCCAATTCTGTATGAAGTACACCCATGTTACTAAGGATTTTAAAAGGCCCCTCTTCATCTGATGAGAGATATTAGTCATTCATCATAACTCCACAGTATATCCAAAAATATTCCTGTGAAGAATCATTGTTATATTGCTATTAATATTACAAATGTATAAGTAGCTTTTCATCCAAAAAGGTCAGATTATTCATATATATATATATACATATACAATTTATGGAACCAAATCATGCCTTAGTATCATATATACAGTAGTTTTGCCATTCTTCATTGGTCATTTTTTTAATATGTCATGTAATAGACATATTATCCTCCATTATATAAGTTGGATTTCTAAAATAAAAATTTGAGTGTACATCAGAATTGCAAGTAAATATTTTTAAGTTACTCACAATCAAGATCTAAAACCAGGTGATTCATGATCCTAGTTGGATTTTCTCTTGTATGATTGATAGTGATGAATCACTTACCTGGTTTATAATCTTGACACTCAACAAATTAATAAGTTATTGACAGATTTGTCCCACTTTTCATATACAAAAATATATGAATATATATATATTCATATATAAATATATATTTCATACATATAAATATAAAGATTGACAAAATCTAGGGCCAACTTCACTCAATGGGTGAATCGAAATTAAAATTAATAATTCTTATCACCCACCTTTGCTTACCCTAAGAGCTACTCTGCACATACGTCAAATTAGCAAACACTGGCCCTCAGAGCTTTCCTTAGATGCCAAGCCCGTCTGGCTCTTTCATTTTTGACTCCTCACTAACTAACCACCATAACCATGAACTTTTAAAAAGACCACTCAGCCTATAACTGGGGAGAATTTGATGTCATCCACACCAGCAGACTCACATTTTACCCTGGGGACAGGACCCTGATGTCGCTTCACATGGTCACCATCACAATCCTGCTTTTCTGTTGACCCCAGTCTCTGGAAGAGTCAATCCTGGCCAAGCCAGAACAGTCAGTGACCACCTTCTGGCTCTTTGTGTGTCGCCAGTTAGAGGGTCCAGCATTCCATATTCTGAAAACTAGCAAATAAGGGTCAATACAATTCTATTCCTATGGAATGCCAGTTTCCATGGACAAATTTGTTAATGACTGCTAGAATTATTCATTATAATTTGGAGGTCCTTTAAGACCAGTTAGACTTCGCATTTATCTGTTTAAATTCAAGCACTGGAAAGAATAAACTATTAGCTAAAGGAGGACACCTCACATGACAAACAGAATCTCTGGTGTTGAAGAGATGTCAGCTCAATCCATGATTCCGCTTCTCATTGGCCATTCACCAGCCATTTGACCTAGAGGTGGCCACCCAGAGCCTCAGTCTCTCATCTCTAAAAAGGGGTAGTGCCAGTCCCAAGTGCAACCCCTACTTCATGAGGTTATTTGTGGGGATTAAATGAAAAAATGGAACTAAAGGAAGACCGTAGCAGGTACCTGGCACATAGGAAAGGCTCAATAAATGTTGTCTATTAGTTTTATTTCTCCCAACACAAAAATAAAAGTCGCCTTGATTTCAACAAATATCTATTGAGTATCACCATGTGCCAGGCACCATTCCAAGCCTGTGATACATCAGTACACACAACAGACAAAGATCCCTGCCCTTCCTGGTGGGGAGAAGCCAAAAATATACAATGAACATAAAATATGAACAAAACTGTGGAGATTTAGAAGGTGAATAACACAATGAAAAAGAAAGGAAACAGGAGTAAGGATGACTAGTAGTTGGTGGGGCTGATTGTAGGGTGGTCGGGGGAGCCTATAAAATAAGATTTGGCTTTCTGAGTTTCCCAGTTTAAGAATTATTAAAATTGTACTATTTTTCCTTGTAAACTGCATGCATTTAACTAAAAACTCACTGGTCAGAGTTACTCAGCAGCATATATTTTTCAAAATCAGAAGCCTCCTCATATGCCATCAACCCTCCTTAAAAATTGCTGAGGTAACAATTGCAGAAGCAATTGTCGACAACAGGTTGCACAGTCATGTCTAATGTTACGTGTAGATCAATGTTGTCACAGAAAGCCTCACTCTGATTTTATCATGACTTTTCACACATATTTCTCCTTTCCCAAACTAAAGCTGTTTTCTATCAGAGTTGTGAGACCTCTGAGATATTCACCTGGCAAACAAAGCCAGGTGAATATCTCAGAGCTCTCACAACTCTGATAGAAGCTAAGTTTCCATAGCTCTGGTTTTTGCAAACTTTTAGGGATTTGCTTTGATTCTCTAGAGATCTACAAATATCAATTTAAGAGTCAGTGTTCCTAAACATTCCATGCAGCCAGTAAGGTCAGAAATATCAGGATAAGTTTCTAGAAACAAGGTATCCAACCCAAATTCCACTAATCTCTAAAGAGATCATTGGTTAAATTTTAACTCCGGGATTTATGAGTAGATTCTATTTTTTTTTTAAATATACACCTCTGCAGTAACCAATAGTTGGCCATTATGAACGAGTCTTTTCAAAACAATGCATTATTTAGAAAGTCAGATGGGTGACTGGAAGGTTCGTCAGAAGCAGCTGGTCACATGTAACAACCTTTGCAAACTTGACACACATGTAAGTACCAGTTCCTCAACCGTACAGCGAGACCAGATCATTAGGGTAGATACATTAGGGCAAGGAAAGGTGTTCCCTTTCCCTGTCTCAGGACAGGCAGATATGCTGTGCTCATCCCCCCAAAGCAGTATTATTCCCTAAAATAATGATTCTCAAGGAATTTTTTTAGAGAATTCCAAACATGAGGAGCCAGCCTATCTCTATTTTAATCACAAATCCCTAGCCTGTAGAGAAATTCTCATGAAGTTATATGGGATAAAACGATAACATTTTTTATAAGTATGTTCTCACATTCACACATAAAGCTGTCCAAAAGCCTAATATGGTTCAGTTTCCACAGTGCAGAATCTGTTAACTGCATCTGCCTATGTTTTCCAGCTCACAGCATCCTGCAGTGCTAAGTATCTAATATAAACACTCCCCACTGAGACTCCTCATAACCCCTGGATTTTTTTTCTTCCTTGAAGTCAGTTGGTGAATTTAGATGGCCTAAATACTAAAAATAAACTTGGTTTTTCATTCTTTACTGACATAATCCAACCCCGCACAGAGAGTTTAATAACGATTATCCTCTTTACAATCTTCCCCCAAAGACTAATGCAATGTTCATGTAAAAGTCCAGAGAGAGGACGGCAAAACAATGATTTGGCAACCTCAGATATCAACTTCAAGAAGTGAGTGCATTTCCTCTCTACAATTTTTATAGGTTGTTGTTTTAACTTTAATGCTTACTGAAATAAGCATATATACAAAGAATGCAAGTCTTAAATGTATAGTTTGATGACTTTTTACAAGGTTATCACACACATACCCACCACCAGATCAAGATGAAGAGCATCGCGAGCTCCCCAGAATCCCTCTTGTGCCACCGTGGAATCATTGTCCTATACCCAAAGTAACCGCCATATTTACCTCTATCACCACAGATTAGCTCTGCCTGTTTCTGAAGTTTATGTGAACGGTGTCATACATCATTTTGTACTGTTAAGTATTTAGCTTTATTCCTTGCTATTCTCTCTGTGAGATTCATCCATGTTATACGCAGCAGTAGTTTGCTCTTTTGTTATTGTAGAGCTTTGCGTTACATAAGTAGTTTTAACCATGGATTCAGTTCCTTTAAAAATACAAGAGCATTGAGACTTTATGTTTTGTGTCAATGCTTGAAAGTTGTGTATTTCGAGATTTACCCACTTCAACTTAATGACTTGCTTATTACCTTTTCCAGTCTATGAATCTATAATAATATGATATTTTCGTTCCTTACAATAGCATTGTATGTTTGTTTCCTGCCCTTTGTGTTTATGACTTGTATTGCTAGAGGGTTCATCAATTTTATAACTCTTTCCAAATAATCAAATTTTGATTTGTGGGGTTTTTTCTATTTGTTTCACTAGGGGTTTCATTGGTTTCTGCTTCTTTATATTTCTTTTCTCTTAGGATTTTTAGCTTTAATTTGCTGTGGTTTCTGTTGGACCTTGAGAAGGCTGCTTGGATAATTGTTTTCTAGAATTACTTCTTTATTAATGTATGGTTTAATTCTGTGGTTTTCTTCTCAGCTTTTGTTTAGCTGCATACCACAAGTTTTAATATTTTTAACTAAATGAAAATCACATATTTTCTTACTGCTATTGTGATTCACCTTTGACCAAGGTATAATTTAGAAAAGTACATTTTTATTTTCAACCATTTTTACAGATTATCTACTTTTACTTTTGCAATTGATTTTGAGGTTAATTCTTCTGTGGCCAGAGAATATGCTATGAGTATTTTCAAATTTTTGAATTTGGTGATGATTTGCTTTATGGTACAGCATATGTTCTCTTTCAGCTAATACCAGTGGGAGACAATTTTCTGTGAGTCTCTTGTGTTTCTGCAAGTCCTCAGGGCAGAAGTTCTGACTCTCCTTAGTCTGGACTGTTCTTTGAAGAATGTCTGTGCAGAGATGGAAGATGAGATAGTATCTCCCTCCAGAACAAAAGGCAGGTTTTCTTGCACACTGGGAAGGCTGTCTCTCTCTGGAATGGCAGGCAGGCATGTTTACCATCCAGTGTAAAAAGCTCAAGTTTCTAAGCCCTTTCTCTTCTGTAACACAACTCACGGCATGTGCAGGTATTACCTGGCCTTCCCGTCATCCTGTATGAACTGAAGCTCAGGGACCTGGCACAAAACACACTGATGTGTGTGCAGCTTGCTGTTATGTGAGTAATAAAACCCACTGTTTCTGGTTCAAGAAGAATCTCACATCATCTGCAGGCCTTCATGAATCATAGCACACTAACATTTTAGGTTAAAGAAATGGATAAAATTGAGATGAAGTCAGCAAGACGGTAGAAGAGGAAGTCCTAGAACTTCCTTCTGCCAGGAGACACTGGCTCAAAAACAACACAAACCAATTCCCTTCATGAGAGGTCCAAGAACTAGTTAAGAGACTCATGTACCCCCAGGTAAGTTCAAAACCAGCCACAGAAAAGCTGCTAGGAAGATTCACTCACCTGCTGTAGCCCCACCCCCCCCAGCTCAGTGTGACATAATTGGGAGAAAACTCCCAACCCCCATCTTCTTTCTGGGGAGAGAAAGAGAAAGCTGAAACGTATGTCCAACATTTTGAGGGGCGCTGTCCAAGGGACTGCTTTCTGTCTTCCCTGTCTCAGAGTGCTAATGGGACCTGACACACCTGGGTGCAGGGGTGTGTCCTCCTTCAGAGGACCCACAATATAGCAGAGAGAAGCCAATACAGCTCAGGAGACAAAATGACAATAGTTAAGTCCTTCATTATCAAAAACTATTCTAAATGTAAATGGTTAAACTCCCCAATCAAAAGACATAGCATGGTTGAGTGGATTAGAAACAACAGCAATGAGATACAATTATATGTTGTCTACAAGAAATGCACTTTAGATTGAAGAGCAAACATAGGCTGAAAGTGAAAGGATGGAAAAAAGATATTCCATGAAAATGCTACGTGGTAACCAAAAGAGAGTATGGATGGCCATAATCATATCAGACAAAATAGATGTTAAGCTAAAAACTGTCACAAGAGATAAAGATGGTAATTATATAATTATAAAATGGTAAATTCAGCAGGAAGAGCTATCATTTATAAATATATATTCAGCTAACATCAAGGTACCAATATATGAAGCAAACATTGACATAACTGAAAGGAGAAATAGACAGTAAAACAATAAGAGAAGGAAATTTCAAT